>NC_061139.1:5005000-5630000 GCF_905220365.1 Vanessa cardui
CTATTAGTTCCCCGTCTAAAAGTAAATGATTTATTTAGTGGACGTCTTGGGTATTCTTAAAGAGTTTTAATCTTGAAATAACTTTTAGAATTCGCAATGATGTGCACGCCAACAGTCGAAGAACAAAATATTCTGCGGCTTCTCGTTTACAAGGGAGCTGTTATAAACGACCCCTTCGCCCCCGGTGGCCGTCAAGCCCTCCACTTTGCTGCTATGAGTAACAATACCACTTTAGTAAGAATCCTTGTAAAACTTGGCGCCGATATGTATATGACAAATCATAGAAATGAAACTCCGAAGGATACGGCTGCAACATTTAAATGTAAAGAAGCGTATGATCTCTTATTGCAGCTAGAAGAAAATGAGGAGCTTACAATATCAAACTCATCTGATACATCTATATACGATTGGTAAAAAATTATATGATAATAAAATAAAAAATCTAGCTTTATTATTCATTTTTGTCATGTGACACAACAAATTATTGTTTATAGCACACAAATAAATTTAATATAGGTGTTATTGTAAAGTTCCTATTTTATGTGGTATGGCTATGGGATGAAATTATTTATCTTGTCTTAAGCACCACACAGGCGAGACAATTTTCCCTCCCTGCAAAACAGTTTTTTAGGAGATCTTCTAGTGTCCCTTACCGAGGGTTTCAAATTTAACTTAAAACCATTATCGCCATAATGCCTTGTGTAGGGACAATAAGTGTTTTTCACCCCCTACACCTTGGTTTATACGTATATCATTATCAACCTTGCATATGTCAAAAATGCCCCATAATAATATATATTTGTTTATCTTTTGAAGTTATGGATTAGTTACGTTTACGATAATGTCGTGTGTATGCCACATAGTATAGCTCATGAGGATTCTACGGCTACTTTAAATAAAATAAGTTGAGGTACGTTCTTTTCGTCATTTATCTCGTCTTCTTTTTTTTCCTCTTGATATCTATGTATAATATTAAGTACTTTTCATTTCACTGAACTATTAGTACAAATTGCAATCTTTGACAATCCTCATGATTTTTACAATACTTGAGATATAATATCATATACCATTTTGAAAGTTAAAGTTATTCGTACTTTGCTACTTTCATACTCAGTTAAAATAAAGTCCAATCTTACTCTTATCTCGTATAAGTTGAATTGTCCCGCCCGCCTATCTGAGTTTATTATTGTTGTTTCTCTAACAACTTATTATCCATAATCTAGGGATGCAATACATGATATGTACTATTAAACTAATAAATGTAAGTAGTTAAACGCTATGATAACCGATTAAGGGACGCATCTATCGTCGATTATTTACTAAACAAAATATCGAGCGCTCGATTGTTTGCCCGACGCGGGTCGTTAACAAGTACGTCTGTTGTACGCAACTCTCGTAAGAACGCCGCACGAGCTAACTCATCATCTTCTTGAAAGAAACTATTTTTGTTTTATTTTTAAATAACTTTGACATTCAAAATATACTACAATAGATTGTTATTCAGCAACTAAAAAGTTATAGTATAAAAACCTTAATTTTTCGTAAAATTTCGCGGCACATAGATCACATCCCTATCATGCGATATGCGAGTGCGATGTGACATTTCATCTTCAGTTTCAAAGATGGCGGCCTTGTCGCAGTTGCTATTCTTTGCTAAACAATAACGAGAAAATTGATATAATCAACTATTTTTATCACATTTCTCTGAAATTGACGAAAATCATAAAGTCAGAAATACTAATTGTTTAGTTTAACTATTTTGATAATGTGATAATAAGTGAACCCATGGCTTCCAATGTGCAAGATTCACCTGTATATCAGCAGACGTTCGTTGAGGAGATAGATTATAATGAAATTCAAGAGTTAACGGTATATACTACGTTTTTATTCATAAATTATATAGTGTTATATTTAATAACCACAAATGTATCAATAGGTCGTTGGAAAAGGAGCATTTGGAGTGGTATGGAAGGGATTATGGCGGAACAAATTTGTGGCTGTTAAACATATAAACTCTGAAGTTGAAAGGAGAGAGTTCGCTATCGAAGTCCGTCAGCTGTCGCGTGTTTCACATCCCAATATTGTAAGGCTGTATGGCGCTTGTACTCAAGGGGCTCAGGTTTGCCTTGTTATGGAATATGCAGAGGGTGGCTCACTATACAATGTTCTACATAATCGTCCGAAGCCTAAATACTCAGCCGCTCATGCTATGAGTTGGGCCAGGCAATGCGCAGAGGTAAATAAATGTCAACAACATTTAATTAAATAATTAATTTTAATAGATGTAAATTGTAAACAAACAAATGTCAAAGTAACCTTATATTTGAGAGCAATTTAAATACTATCATTAGAAACAGTTGTTTTTCTTCTATGATCATTTATATAATATAATTTTTGTTTAGAAATCCTTGTAATTAAAAAAAGTGTTCTCTTTTGTTAGGTGTGTAACACAGTAACTTTCTATTTTTCAGGGAGTAGCCTACCTTCATGCAATGAAGCCTAAACCATTGATACATAGGGATTTAAAGCCACCAAACCTGTTGTTAGTTGCGGGTGGACAAAAACTTAAAATATGTGATTTTGGTACTGCAGCCGATAAAGCTACTTATATGACAAATAATAAAGGCAGTGCAGCATGGATGGCTCCTGAGGTAATAAATTGTTATTAATTACCCTTTTTACATGCTCTATTTACTCCAAAGAGGAAACACAAATACACCTTTATTACATATTTTGCTCTCTGCAATTTTATTGATATTATGATGGCCATATGAGAATCTATTCAGAATTGTATTGAAATGTAACAAATTTTTAGTGGTTTATTGTTGTAACTTCAAATTTCAAATACTAATCAATGAACAAAGAAAACATCAACCAAATACAGTAGGTTTTATGTATAGAATTAGCATTAGCTATCAGTAAGTGTGTCATATATATAGTTATCATTGTAACCTATAGATGATTATTGTCAATATTGATGATTAATGATTTTGAACTTTAAATTTTCATACATCATATGCTTTCCATAACAATCACATATTTAATGTATTATAATTAAAATTAGTTAAATTAAAGATAAGATCATTTTTGTACTTTCTACATTACAATATATTTGAATATTTGAAAACTACTAAAACAACTAAATTTAAGAAATTTGCAAGTGATGGATAATTGTGAAACTGTGTTATTTGGAATGATGATTGTAGGATCTTTATTCCCCTATTCAAATTAATTAGAACAATCTTTATTAACACATGCAATGTAGAGCAAGATCTAATGTCTTGTATGCGTCTCCCTTGCTTTGCAACTAATAAAAACATAGATTTATCTGCATCATGGCATGTTGTCTGAAAGTGATAATAAATTTATATGGTGCATATTTAAACCAATGTTATGATGTACCTACTTAACAGGGATCTCTGACCATGTATTGCACTGAAGAAATAAAATCACATCACAACAAGTTTTCGCATTAAGTTTCTTAAACATTACAGGGTCGAATGAGCCCTGTACTGGTATTATGATAGTTTTCATACAAGGTCTTAAACACCCCATACCCTAAAAATAGAAACAAATAAAAAAATCAGCCAGCTGCAGCTAATGCGTTAAAAAATCTACAGTCAATACTCATGATCTAGACCAATTATATAACATAATTTTATTTAAAAGTTGTGCATTTGTTCTCAGTATTACTTCTGTGGTTTGAATGGGGCAATATGAGATGTGTTCATCCTATAACAATTAAAATTAAGTATATTATTAACCGAGCAATTTGTTTAAGATTATATGGAGAATCATTAAAAGTTATTTAGTATGTTTATTTTGTATTAGTACAGATAATGTAATATTTTAATACCGTTTTACTTACACTTTACTTTTAATTTATTGCAGGTCTTTGAAGGGTCATCATATACAGAAAAATGTGATGTGTTTTCATGGGGTATCATATTATGGGAAGTATTATCTAGAAGAAAACCTTTTGAGGAGGGAGGCTCTGCATTTCAAATTATGTGGGCAGTACATACAGGTACAGTTTGTTAAAATGAAGTAAAATAAAAAACATACATACATTAATGACAAATAAGAGCTATACAAATATAGCTCTTATTTGTTTTTTATTCAAACTTTATGAGTAGATGTGCAAATTTATAAACTGATACATTGGATAACCTTTCATTCAAACTTAAGACATTATGAAATTGAGAGAATTGATTCAGCTACAGTTTGAAACATGCTCTATTCCTGAACATATATTTTCTTTTGAGGAATTATTGTTCATTCATAATTAACAATGTCACTATTTAATTCAAATTAAAGTGTTAACTACATTTTTATGACTATTTCAACATTTACACAATATTAAACACTTTCATTCATATATTACAAAGTTCAAACAATATTAGGCAAATATTTAGATAATTTCTTATCAAAGACTAAATATGATATTTTAATATTTAAATAATGTAGTCAAGATCTTTAAATTGATGTTAGGGCTAGCTAAACTTATTTGTTCTACAATATACTACAGTATTTTATGACTAAAAATTAATGTACTAATTTTTATATGGCAAAATAAATATCTTTAACCATAAATAGTATAAAAAAATAAACTAGCTTGAAATTATTTTTCATCATCTCTAAATATGATTATAAATTATTATACATTGCAATTTACCATTTGTGGTTTGAACAAATTTTTTCTTGTATTAGATTTCAGTAGCTTTAGTTACCTAGGCGAAAGGGACCATTTACTAACAAGTGGATTATTTTCTCTCCTAATATAAATTAAAAATGTGGATAGGATCCTGATTGCGTCATCAATGGAAGTATCATTAATTTATAAGCTAGAATTATGAAAATTGTTACTTTTATTTTAAGAGCACTTAGGCTTCATCTGCTGTTTGTTTTTATAATCTGAATCATCAAGAAATCTTATTACTTATTCTTTTATAACAGATTATGTTTATATTTATGCAAAAAAGCATTCATGCAAACTGGGTAGCTAGCTCACTCTTCTGCTGCAGCAGACGCTATCTGTAAGTCCAACTTACAGATCTTCGCTCGCAGCGAGCAATGCGTGATTGCACATATCTTCGGGTCTTTGTGCAGTGATTTTTCCTTATGCTCCATGTACTTGTCGTGCAAATAGCCCCCAGAACGCTTACAGGTTGGGGCACACAATGCTATAAGAGCGCCCCCTATTGGTAGAATACTATTAATATTGTTGAATGCATTGACGATGTCAAGATTTATTGTCATTGCCACGTAACTTGAACCACTACTTGCTTTGATAGAAATATGGCGACCGCGCACCACATCGCACTGATCAGCATCAGCAATTGCTGATTGTTGTTGCTCACCTGAGTGAATAGATCTGTTATACAAATTATATATAAACAAGTAAAATATCTTTGCCTTGGTTCCTAGTAAAATGATATTAGTTTCTTCGTTGATTTGCCTTAATTTTATTACTACCCACAAATTTATCTTATATATCAATGTGTCCAATTCAGGTATTTTATTTCTAAATGCTGAAATTTATGTACCAGACTCATCGCCATTGTGATTTAGTCACACAAGGTGTTTAGTTATAAACAGAAAGACAGAATACCAGTTTTATTTCTAAGATTAGTCTTGATTATTCCCACTATGTAATACATAAGTAAAAACCTTAAGGGATATTTGTCTCATGGTTATATTGAATATGGTTTATTTGTTTATTACTAGTTGTCGCCCTCGGCTTTGCTTTTATTTTAGGGGTTTGTTTGTCATGTGTTAGGAAAAAAGGGGCCTATATCCTTCCTTGGAATTTAAATTTTCTTCATGCAATTTAATAAAATTCGGTTCATTGGTTTGGTAGTGAAATATCAACAGACTTGGTGGTAGGGCTTTATGCAAGCCCGTCTGGGTAGGTACCAGCCACTCATCAGTTATTCTACCGCCAAATAACAGTAGACATTATTGTTGTGTTCCGGTTTGAAGGGTGAGTTAGCCAATGTAACTACCGGCACAAGGGACATTACATCTTAGTTTCCAAGGTTGGTGGCTCATTGACGATGTAAGGAATAGTTAATATTTCTTACAGCGTCATTGTCTATGGGTGATGGTGACCACATACCATCAGGTGGCCCATATGTTCGTCCGCCAACCTATTCCATAAAAAAAAAGACAAAGTTAATTTCCAGTTTATAATATTAGAGTCGGTAGACACTTAATTCAGAAAAAGGAAATACAATCTTGCTAATATAAATAATTGAATAATCATTATCTTACCCCATGTATTACAGTGTATGACATTTATGAATATAAGACGATCAAACCCTAGGTCAATTTTGACCTCTAATTGAAAGATGATAGGTCTAACTATTGGCTATTACACATATATAAAAGTAATATTATTATTTGAATGCTGGTACTAAATCTCATTTTATTGTAATTACAGGTCAGCGGCCAGTTCTTATCGAGGGTTGTCCAGAACCTATTGAACAGTTGATGACACAATGCTGGCATAAAATACCAGCAGAGAGGCCCAGTATGGTTAAGGTAAATAGTTTTTTTTTTTTTATATTATTCAAATTATTTTATATAGATATCAGACCGAGGCTTTTACCTGAAGTTGATATAAAGTTCATATATTTGATTATGTAATCAACAAAACACACTAACAATAGTGATTATAATTTATTATTTTGCGAAAAAACACCAAATATTATAAGCTGTTGAATGTACGTTGAATGAGTGCCAGTGTTACATACAAAACTTGTTTTTTTATTAATGTGACGTCATCAAAATAAGTGACGGCGTTTTTACGGGACTAAATAAGGTTGAAAACATGTTTATGTCGTGTTTATTTTTCTGAAATATATTTTTTGTGGCTTTTATTAGAAAAGTTCACAAGTTAATTATATATAATAATTATCCTATTGTGATTTTTTATTGGTAAAACACAAATAATTTATAATTCTACTGTACAAAAAACCTTTTTAAACTTCGATGATTGGGCGACTAGTGGAATTCATAAAGGCAACGAATGTACTAGCTTTACAATGAAAGGACGTACTATCAAAGTGCCCCTTACAACAACTACAACAATTACAGCTTTTCAAAATTATTTTAAAAAAGTGTGCTTTTTGGCAAAATCTTTAACTATAAAAAATAAAATTAAGAATGGACATGACAAGATAAAAATGACTTGGAAAATTATTATTTGTGAAACTGGTTGAGTTGGCATTTGCAGTTCCGAATTGACCCTGAATTATAATAGTAAAGTAGTGGTAAAATAGTCAAAAGGAAGTTTGCTTCACATTTTGAAAAAATGTTTGCCTACATACCAGTTTTGACAACTTAGGTACTTATTTCATCTCCAGCCGTTGCCGAGTCATTGATGAAAAAAAATGTAAGAACATGCAAATCTAACTATAATTTTACCCTTGTAAACCCCAATGACGTAATACATAAGGCACGTAGTATAAATCACTAGACATCAAGAAAACGGCTGACTTGTGGGGTATTTCTCTGAAGGTGATAAATTCAATTATTGATGTGATTGAACCTTATCTTACTATAATATTTAATAGTTGTGTCCAACGTGGTATATTTCCTTTATTTTACGTTAACGTGGTATATTTACTTAAGTTATTCCAATATTTAAATCTAGTAGTTCTTTAGGCGCCAACAACTCATTTCTACTTACAATTTCAATTCTACCCACCCTCAGCAAAATATTTGAAAAAAATATTCTAAATCAATTATTAGCACACTTCAACAAACATAATCTTCTTCATAGTAAACAATTTGGAGTCACGAAGGGTCGCTCGACTACCGACGCTGGTATCGAGCTTATAAAGAATATCAATGAAGCCTGGGAAGTCACAAGATGCCTTAAGGATTTTCTGTGACTTATCCAAAGCTTTTGATTGTGTTCAACATCAGATTGGTCAGGGAACTTTATCACTAAGGAATTAGAGAATGTGCGCTCGACCTTCTGACTTCTTATCTTAAAAATATAATTCAGAGGGTTGACGTTAAAGAAAAAAGATCTCCTGCGGTCTCAGTTGGTAAGGGGGTCCCTCAGGAATCAATTATTGGACCTTTTCTGTTTATCACATGTATAAATGACTCGCCCTTTCTTTTTGGGAACAAACATCATATACTATTGTTTGCTGATGATACCTCCTTAGTTTTTAAAGTTAATAGAAAACAGGTACAATATGACGACGTAAACAATGCTATAGCGGATATAGTACATTGGTTTAGTGTAAATAATCTTAGGCTAAATAATATTAAAACAAAAATTGTGAAATTTAGTACACCAAATGTACAAAATGTAAAAGCCGATGTGCTGAGTTTCTTGGCCTTTCTCTTGATGCGAAGTTGCAATGGTGTCCCCATATTAGCGCATTGGCGAGTAGATTGAGTTCTGTGGCATTTGCGGTCAAAAAAATTAGATTATTTTATTATGTTGATACAGCTCGCTTAGTATATTTCAGTTACTTTAATAGTATAATGTCATACGGTATTGCTGTCAGACTACGCAACCGCTATCCATACTATATTTGTGCTTCAGAAGAGGGCTATTCGCGCAATTTATAACCTAGGAGCTAAAGAATTGTTAAGGAATAAATTTAAAGAAATCGAGATTATTAACTGTTGGTTCTCTATATATATTCTGCAATGTTATGTATGTACGAAAAAATATTAATGATTTTATGAGAAAATGTAATACTCGTAGCATTGGTGCAAGGAACAAACACAAACTTGTTACTCCAGTTCGACCGCATAGAGTCAGTAACTCCTTTGTGGGGCAATGTATACGGTTTTAAAACAGAACCCCAGAAAGCGTTCAGAATGACTCTGTTGCCAAATACCTTTTTTTATTAAGGAACGCTTGTGTGCAACAAGCGTGGTGCTGTTTCAATTGACCATCAATAAGAAAGTGTTATACTTCTATATTGAATAAAGTTATTTGAGTTTGTTACCTTCTTACTTTGGTCAATGCACATTGTTGGCATGCAATTAAACATAGTTAAGAAATTTTCACTTCATTTGCGATCGATCTAAACCTTCGGCCCCGGTCAGAAAACGTAAACCAAATTTATAATGTAATTTATATAAAACATTAATTTCATTTGTAGGTTGTGGAAATAATGGCAGCTCTAAGCGAATTCTTCCCGGGCGCCGACACGCCAATAAACTACGACGACCTCGAGGCGGACGACTCGGAATACCTAGACGACGACTTCGGACCGTACAGCACGCACGACAGCTTCGAAACGGAGAGCATCGTCCAGAGCCACAACACGAACTTGACGTACGACAGGGGCGAGTCGGCGCCGTCGCCGCGGCCTCGCAGCTTCGTGGAGTCGCAGGTCAGCAGGCTGCAGGGGCCCGCGCCGCCCCCCCGCGCCAGCCTGCGCGTGTACCGCAGCCCCGCCGTTTTCAGCGAGAGCTCGTCGCCGCGCGGTCTGTCACCGCTCGCCAACTACAACGTCGGCAACATGAACCCGCGTCACGTCGACATCGAGTACAGCTCCGGCCTCAGCTCCGCCGGTTCCAGGAAGGAGGACTACTGTGATAGACTCAGCGCCGCGAACAGTCCAATGACCCCGGTCAACGAGTACAACGGCAACTCAACGAGGCTGCCGTTGGACGCAAGATATGCGACCCCTTTGCAGAAGACGCCCTCCGCCGGCTCCAGGAAGGAGGACTACTGTGATAGGCTGAGCGCCACGAACAGTCCAATGACCCCGGTCAACGAGTACAACGGCAACTCAACGAGGCTGCCGATGGACGCAAGATACGCGACTCCTTTGCAGATCGAGGTCGATCCTGTAAGTGAATTCAAATTGAAGTCAATTTAGTAATCGAATCTATTTCATTCGAATTTTTAGTGATTTTCTAAATGTCTTTTGAACAATTTTAATGGGTAAGTTTTTATTGGCAATATTACCGATTAATCGACAAACTCCTTATTAAACGTATTCCCATACAAAATATTATTATGCATGGGCTCCAAATAACCAGTATTGTAAATGCTTACAGCACAGTATTTCTTAACTAATAAAGTACATTATTATTCGAATATCATTTAATACGCATTAAGTAATATCAAATAATCTTCTGAAAGTCGCATTAATTTTCTAGAACACGAAAAACTAGATTTTAATCTTTATAAAGAACTTATTTGTATACATGTAAAAAAAAATTGAATGTTCCATTTTCAGAATGTTTGGGAACTGAAGGATTTTAGAGATTCACTTGGTTACGACGATTATTTGGATATCCGAAACAACACTGGCTTCGATAATATACCAGTTGGTGAGTCTTGCATGATTTTTATCTGTATTTAAAAAATAATTGAAATTTATATAGGGAAGTTTGTAGGTGCATTTACAATTTCATTGATTAATCTTAATATTCTGCATGTAATGATATTGAAAATTATGAATAATTTTTCTTAAGTTTTTGGATTCAAAATATAGCCGCCAGATGGCGCGCATCTAAACTCAACTTACTCGTATTATATACATTTGGGTAATTAATAAAAACGTCTAACTAAACTGTTTCCACAGAAAAGTATTAAAATATACAGTAACGGTTATTTACTACAATGTTAAATCAATTTTCTAATAAATAAATACCAGACAGCGAACTGCAACAAACAAGAAATGCTGGGCAAAAACTTCTTTTTAATCAATATCAGACTGCCTCCTACCTACCTGTTTCGATGTATTAGTAACAGGAGATTTTTTAAATATATCGGCAGAGCCGTCTACGACTCGTAATATTTAAAATTGAAAAAATACATTAGATTTTCTACGGCAAACTCATCTAATTTCGTAGCAAATTTATAGATAAAACTTACAATTTTAGATATACCTAAATAACTGATATCAATTGAATAATAAATCACGATCGCAGCAAATAAAACAGCACAGTACGTGCTAAGCAATATGAGATAGAGTTATAAATACGATTCAGCAGCGTTTATTAAACGTTACAAAGACAAGACTAGTCTAAAGTTATCCCGCGCATCACGCCGTGGGCAAAGCGCTCCTGTGCCAGGACACGCTGACTCATCGCCGTATTTATCATCGCATGCACTTTTTATTATTTTCTTCATATAACTAATATCGTAAGTGCGATTGGGTACCCAATTAAGTCGAGCGTTTAATCGATTCGTAAGGTTCTTACATGTACAGTCAGGATAAGAAGAGGTTCGTCACATTAAGATCTATTTTCGTGTGCTCGGTATGAGCGATAGTCTGCTTTAACTATCGAGAATGATATATTGCGTCGCAATTATTTGATGTTTAGATTCAAAAGGTACTAAAAGACTTGATAAACGAATGAATTTGAAAACTGACGAAGGCTTTTTTTTCTGACTGTACAACGTGAGCTTTCTAGAATAGAACATTGTAAGGACAGAAAGAGAAATAAATCATTACTACTATTTTACTTTTTTAAGTCTATATTAAATTAAGAGTGTGTGTGTAATATGTGTTTTTATGCGAGAAAAAAACGTGTATAAAAAGTCGTCAGTTTCTGGATGTAACACATTTTTGAATTTTATTCTATAAAAAGCGCCCTTACTCATACAATTGCAATTCGCATACTTTAATAATCTAATAGCTTCCCCTATATCACTCATACTGATGCGCGCCAATACTAATTTAGTATGGAGAGGTGCCTTTTCGTTAGTGAATAAATCTTTTAGTGATTATCATTGCACATACATTGTTGTTGTAAGAAATATTAACAAATCCTTGCATCGCAATCGCGCCCCAGTCTTGAGAGGTAAAATGTTATGACCCTTGTGCCAGTTACACTAACTTACTACCCCTTCAAACCGGAATACAACAATAGATTTGGTATTGCTGATTGGCGTTAGAATGTCCGATTAACTGGGTGGTATCCAAAGGGGAACAAAATCCTATCAAGTATACACAATTACACATACATACAAATCTATAATCTATCTAAATCTATCTATACTATAAATGTGAACGTAACTCTTGTCTGTCGCTTTTTCACGACTAAACCAATGAATTAGAATACAACAACAACAGCCTGTAAATTCCCACTGCTGGGCTAAAGGCCTCCTCTCCCTTTGAGAAGGTTTCGAACATATTCCACCACGCTGTTCCAATGCGGGTTGGTAGAATACTCATGTGGCAGAATTTCTATGAAATTTGTCACATGCAGGTTTCCTCGCGATGTTTTCCTTCACCGCTGAGCACAAGATGAATTACAAAGAAAAATTAAGCACATGAATCAGCGGTGCTGCAATCATTTTGATTAAGATGCACGCGTTCTAACCACTGGGCCATCTCGACTCAGGAAGGACATACGCTACTTTTTTAACATCCAAACTCAGCTCAACCAATCCCCTAAAACGCGAACGTAGCCGCGGGCGAAAGCTATATTTACCTATTCTATCCGACTATACGGTCTCTCTCATGCCTTAGCAATTAAATGTAAGACTGAACCTATAAATAATACATTAATGAGTCACTGAGATAAGTACTAACATAATGACTAATCAGATGTTATCTTATTTTGGCACGAGATTGGTATATGACAAGGATTCATATTGTTTTGGCATTGTTCGCTCCAACGTAACGTAACTTTCCTTATATAGCATAGGGCAGGTAATGTTATTTTTAGAGCTCATGCCATGCTTCGTAGCTTCTAAAAATGTTTCTGAAACCAAGGCCAATAAATTATCTAATACTTTAAATTAGTTATGATTTATGATACTATCACCAAGAAACAATAAATTTACCCGGTTGGTCTGGCAAAAGTGTTATCTTTTAATGGGTTTATTGATTTTTATCACTTAAAATAAATTTTATCTCCAATTTATTGAAGGAAAAGTTCAAAACTCGAACTCGTTCGAATGTTTCTTGGGACACTCATTTGACTAAAAGTGTCAATTTAATGTAATGTGTTCAAAAACGGATTTTTATACCAACCTTGTCAAAATGGAGACGTATTTCTCATATAATTTACAAATTCCTGAACGTATATTAAAAGTATTAATTTTGCTTATTGTTATCGTTTTAACGACATAGTAAATGTAAAGTTAACCAAACATTATCAACAAACATATTAATCTGCGTTCTGGTGTCGTCTTATTTCCCCCATTTAATATTAAGAGACATTAGTTCTCCGAAACGCCGCAGGAGTAATGGCTAGCAATTTGATAACAAATAACAGTGCAAAATATCAAACGTTAGTCACCCATGTTCTGTCCTATTTAACTTAAATTCTCTCCTGCTTCCTCTATCGTTCAGTGCCAAAACATTGGCATTAATTTTGTCTCCTGCAATAAAAACCAAAATGTCTTAACTAATAACAGTTTCCATTCGATTTTTCTAAACAAAACTCAAGGAAAAACGAATTTTAGGAAGCATAAATCTACTAATAAACTTTATACGACCCATTTTGTTTTCAATTTAAAGTTATGTTTACAAAAATGTATTGATACGTATATTCATATAGGCTAGTCGGACACTGAATCGGGCCTTTATTTTTAGCCCGAGTACTTTACGTTATGCCCATAATAGACTGAAACGTTACAGCGCTTACATTTTAGGTGCATTTATAAATTCAGCGATTATATCGAACGGTGTTCGGTCCAGATGTGGCTCGGGACGGTCCCGGTATGACTCATGGTTCTCGGAAGAGGCCGCGACTATTTTAGACTGTGTCCGCTTACCTTCTAGGAACTGGGTGATGTGGGACCAACGACCGATCGCAACACCAAAGTATTGTTAGATCGAGAACGGGGTTCCTTTTGCTGCCACTACCATTTCCTTGTTTTATTCTCGCTAGATCGTTAATGTTTGCCTCCGGGAAGTATTAAACATTACAAATGTATCAACGCCGATTCTAGGATTTTTCCAAAATATTCAGAACTTACCAAGAAAACGCAGATTTTTTTAATTTTATCACTGAATGTTTTACTGTGTAAATAGTTTTGCTAAAGTCAATGTTCCGTGTAAACAAAGAAGTCTTGACATATCCTGTTTATCCGCTGCTTCCGCGCCGCTCGAATGTTAGGCGCATTGTAGAACGTTCAATTATTTTTAATTTAAGAATCTACTAATAATTAGAGAAAAACTCATTGTATTGCGAGCGAGTACTGTTGAATATTTACTTCAAATATTCGTTATGATTATAAATAACTATAAATCTAATTAATTACGACTATTAATCAAAGATTATTAATTACGTTTCATATTTTTCCGGATACATTGGAAACATTTTTGTAGTTTTAAGCAAAGCAGCGTCGCGTCGCGGCGCGTGCCCTGCTGAGTCAGGCCACAGACGTCAATGCTGTAAGAACAGCATCGCGGTAAAGTAAATAAGTCGTAATATTTTCATGGTGCCGCCGCGGCGGGCATCTCGCCCGTTATGCGTTGTTCAAATAAACATAAGTGTTGATTTTTATACAGTAAAGCTGACTTTTGAGAGCCGCTCGACCGGAGTTTTTATCGATTCCTGCTAGCGATTATAAAAATTTATGAATAAAGAACTAGTCAATAGTTCATTGCAGCATAAATTAAACATTTTCCAACGTATTTATCGATATCGAGGCGCGATTTTATGAAACTAATAAGTTTTCCGTGGACGAGTCTGACTCACTACCGAACCTATTTATGTAAAATTTACAAGTTCCCACCGATATTTTTACCTTAACACTGAATCATCTCTGGTCTCGAGCAATCGGTCGCGATAAATACTCTATTGTTAAATCGAGCCGGCACATTTGTTCGATGTCAACAGAAACGCATCGTGCGTGCACGCATGAATCAGCTCGATACAATTAATCTAATTTAAGGTTATCGGGGGGGCATGGGACGGGCTCGCCGTCGCACAGTCTCGCGCCGCCGCCGCGCCCGGCGCATCGCCCGCTGCATGCGATGCACCCTCTCGTACTCACTCTCCGCCCAACCGCTGCCCGAGTGCGCGTTCCGCCCGCGCGAGTGCTCTCAAGGACGGTCCCTATGCTATAGACAAGTGAGATGCCGCAATCAGACTGTTCTGTTCAAGTTTCAATAACGGTGCAACCTAATCGTAATAAGTTACAGGTGTTCGTTGACGTTTTCATGAGTGAGTACCTTTACTTACTTATTCTTTCGAATTAATAATATCTTCGTGACTAAAACGAATAATATATCCGTCCGGTAGATAATTTTATGTTCTTGTCAAAAATAAATCTTTTTTCGTGCAAAAATAATTTTCGTTTCGTCAAAATCTACCATAATAGAATAAAATATCCGCTGGGCTTGGAGTCACGTGGCCCATTTATAATCCCCAAACGATAACCGACAGTGAAATAATAGGCTGTCAAAGGCATTGCCAAATCTTCTCGGCCAGTGACGGCCTA
Organism: Vanessa cardui; assembly: GCF_905220365.1. Taxonomy (NCBI): domain Eukaryota; kingdom Metazoa; phylum Arthropoda; class Insecta; order Lepidoptera; family Nymphalidae; genus Vanessa; species Vanessa cardui. Next base: position 5,020,395 of record NC_061139.1, read on the forward strand.
GCGTCGAGTGACGCTTTCGACGAGCGGATGAATCACTTCTAATTATTTTATGATGCGGTAGCAAGGCTCCATCGTCGCACGTAGTAAACAATAAGAAGAGTCGGTTACACGGCTCCGCTGCGATCTCCTCGCCATATGGCAACGCTCGCTCGGCCGCTGTCCAAAATTACGGCCACTCTAAATTTATTCCCAATGTTAACTCTTTTGTTGTATGATATCTTAAACGACGTAACAACCTCTTTGAAGATCCCGAAATAATTCTGTTTACACGTTCGTTTATCAGATAGACCCTTTGCACTGAAAAACTTGTTTATTTATCTCGAAAGATTTACGTCTCCGCTCTCAAAGCTCCACTAGGACCGTCTTTGTAACGAATTACACACACTCCAGTTCCATTCGGATTAGTAATCATCGGCAACTGTGGAAATGTTTCTCGAACCGACATCAAAACAATAAGTGTATGGAAAATAAATGGGGAGCGGTGAGACATTTTGCAGACGGCGCTTAGCGTGATTCAGTCTGGAATACGATTGCCTTTATAGCTTTGATGGTGGTGCGCAACCGGGCCGTTGGCATCGGGGAGCGACATGACTAACCGGTGCCCGCTCTAGATACAATCAAAATATGTGACAAGTTTATTTCTATTCGGAACAAGACATTCTCGATATATCCCTCCACAAAGTTGAACATCTGCTGATTTTTTTGACGACATAAGTAGGTCGGGGCTCGTATCTGCGTCACGCGCCCGGCTTCGTACCCGACTCTTACGTTTACGCAAAATCTTTACTCTCCTATGACCTCGGCACGCAATATCCCGGTAACTGATCGCGCTCGCTGACAACGTTATCAATGGCCGGACCTAATTTTACTGTTTACTTCAGTCAGACTACTATTAGCTATAGTAATAATACATCCTTAATATTATTGTTTAGAAAAAAAAAATCACATCGCCTTACCCATTCATACTATAAACTGTGTTTATATGACAGATTATTTTCTGACAAACGCTGTATTATACTATATATTTTATCGTCTTATTCCTTGTAGTCTTACATTAATTATTTTAATCGCGTTTTATGTATCTTTGCAATATAAATTACAGCTTTTGTATATTACAACCGCTTGCTTTGCTTTGAAAGTATAAAAATTTGCTTAGACATCTAAAATTTTGTTCTTAGAATATATTGATATTATATGCGGATGATAAATAAAAATGCAAAAAAATCTACACCTCTTTGATAAATCTAAATTAAAATGATTTTAAGATTATTGTATTAATAGGTAATTTAATCATTGCAAATATATATACATACAAAAGATGGATATACGATGGTTATACGATGCAATATTAATTATTAATTAGTTTAATCTTATTAACTTTCAAGAAAAGAAATGTATTGACGGCTAAGTATCTTAATATTTCATCCCACGTGTGCAGTGTACATTACGATATCCCTTCCCGCCGGTCACGAGATACATTATAATTACCCTGAGTAAACCTTGATCGTCCATTACGATACTAGCCACGATGCTATCTTAGATCACTCTTAAAAAGATATATGGCCATGAAGGGATTAATTGAAGATATAACTATAATGAGATGAAGGAAAAGAAAAACTACTGCGGCGTCTTTATATAAGATGACGTAGATTAGTAATACAATGTATTTGGATGCTTAACATAATTTTCCATCATGAAGTTGATTAGTTAATATATGGGGGGGGGGGTCGTCTTAATACTTTAGAAACACATCTCACTCACTAATGCTATTGCTCATAGTTAGAATCTTTATATATGTACCTCACGTATTTAATTGCACAGTTCCTTTGTAATCTCAGCTAAATTTGTAATTTTGCTACTATTTTATATCGATTTTTAAATTTCATTGCGTAGGGCTACTAATCCTTCTAATACGGTATTATATACTTTTTATAATAGTACTTTAAAATGTTGTATGTCCTCATAAAAAGACACATAAAATATATTTGGGCAAAATAAACACCTTTTGTTGCCCGAAAATGAAATTAAAATATAAACCTTTTTATTCCCGCAAAAAACGCTGTCAGTCATTTTGGTGACGTCACACCTATATAAATAACAGTCCATATTCATAAATACGACCAGCATTCTGCTTTTACAAATCCGGTTTGCATTTTAATAAATAAATACGTACAAATAAAATTAACTTTGATTTTTTAAAATTAATGTTAAATATGTTTCTATATAATCTTTAAGTTTTACCACCGAAGGTACACTATTATATGCGTTCTTTGTTTGACTTAACCCTAAAAAAGGAGATCACTATTAACGACATTTACATTAAAAATTGGTCCCATTTTATTATTTATCAAAACGAAAAAGTTGATTAGTACTATACTCACCTAATTTTAAATTTACTGAACAATAAATCTATTAAAACATGGTTCGTTTGCATAACTTACCATCAGTTAGTATTGGTCGTGTGTACTATATATGCCACTGTCCACTGCCAAAAATCAATACTTCAAAGTATTATAAGTAGTACAGTTTCTTGATATGGATAAGGATGCTTGAAACGTAGACGACTGGTAACAGAATTTAATTACATTATTATTGTATTAATTACGTTGTAATCCTGTAATGTGTTGAAATAACGCTGAAGTGCAAAGAGATGTTGTTTTTAAAATAATTCATGTTATCAAATTATTATTAAATAATCAATAATATTAACGAAAAGCAACAGTGATACGGGAATCGATTACTATTAAAAGTTATCCTAAAATCTTCAGCGAAAACGCGATGAAACGATATAGAAAATTTTAATATGCAGATGTTTTTAAGCTATTAATCTTATTGCAGTTACAATCGAAAATATATCGATACCGCTAAACGTAACAATGTTTTAAAACTGTTCACCGATATGTATGTTTAATTGAATACAATGTTGTTGCACTGTATGATTCAGTTTACTACTTAGTGTAGGCGGTGTACGATCTTAGAGGTGGGATTACGACGTATTTAATGCAATAATAATCTAATTAAATGGTACATTGATGTTTCAAAATATATTCTAATTATGACTAATACTTATCTGTGATAAGGAAAAATACCAAGTCCGTATATATATATAACGCTTTTGGACATCTATTTATTCCTACAAAATTTGTAAAAGATTTTCTCTGATAATATTTAAGATGCTTCCCTACTATTTTGAAATAGAAAATATACTTAATGCATACATATATAGTTTATAAAAGAAAGAAACAAAAATATACGTGTTCCTATTCTTCGGCTAATAAAAAATAATTACTATAATCTAAACAAATGAAAATCAGTTCCTTAAATAGATAAAAAAGATATTGTATCTTCTTTTTACACTTCATTTATCGCACTCATTCAAAAATTTACACATTCACAATTTTAATTTGTAATAAAATAAACATTGTAAAATAAGATAAGGTGTGAAATTTCCTATTTCGAGCAGCTTTACAGTTAATCAGAAGATTATCTAGTAGTTTTATGTCAATTTGTGCGCGGGCATTACAAAATTGCTACTTTATCATTTTTACATAACGCACCAAAGTAATAAAACATCAATAAGTGCGATTGACCTAATTAATAATCTTATTCTAGATATACATATTTTTATTCAAGAAGTAACAGTATAATATCTCATTGGTCCCTGAATTATTTGATAAATTACTAGTTATGTTACTTTTTAAAAATGAATACTTCCTACGTATAAATAAAAAAATGAATATTATAAAAACAAATGTAATTGTGTATCTGTTTTGATTTACCTTTACGTTGAAATATGCTGCGTTTTACATCAAGTGACAGACAACATCTTTCATCCACGTAGTAAATGTTCAACGTTCACAATCCTATTAATATTACATATCTTCGTAACGTTAATAATCCGTCATATTTGAAATAATATATTGTCTCGAAATAAATGAATATTTTAGTTTAAATAACGAAAATATCGCAAGCGCCTTGTTATATTCAAAATAAAACCTAACCTAATTAAAATATTGTTATATTTTAAAGATTACTTAAGCATTATTTAAATGAAGCGATATTCTTGCTTACTTTCTAACGCCATTCAACCGTATTCATCACTTATCACGTGTTTAAAAACTGAAAAAATTGACGAGTCGTAGAATCAGCAGGAAGCAATACAAAAGCTGTAGTTGTGAAACAGCTTCGTCTGAGTCACGCGTGTATTTTAGAGGTGTGCTACCGAACCGTGTAGCCTCTACGAACGTCGTTCTTACTAGTTGATGTACAACTATACTGTAATTTAAATCTATTGTTTGACTGAAGACTTGACAATCTCTGTCTTATGATTCATCAATGTTTACCAAGAATGATAAAAAAATATGAAAAGATTTTGCTAAGACTTTACAAACAAACAAACAAAAATTAAAAATGGTATGTCATATGTAGTAGAGCCCAATATATATTATCTTGTTTTAACAAAATTAAATTGGACCTTTTTTTTAAATTTTGTCTTCACGCTAATTTCAAATTCGGTACATATTTAACGCATTTAACGTTTGCCTAAACAATAAATTGCTAGATTAGTATTGCTTTAACAATTCTTTGATGTGATCTGGATACAATCATGTAAAAATATAGCACATTAACAGAGACTGGCCCAGTTCTGATTTCTCCGTAGAAGTTGGCACGAGATTGTAAACTGCCCTCTTTACAATAGACCGCTAAATATCAAGCACTGTTTTGCTGACAACGCACGCTTCTTTTCTTCAATGGGCCATAATTAACAAGCAGCTCTCCTTGGCCGCGTCAGGAATCGGTTCAACTGACAATTGATAGCTTTGCTAACAGATACTTACCAGAGGTTGAAATATATTGATAAAAACGCGCACTACCATAGTATACGGATGATTATTTCGATGAGCACTGACAGCATAGGCTGACTAATAACTACATGTATTTTATAAATATAACCATATAATTTAATTCAGTCTACAAAGTTCGCAATGGACACGAAATGAGAACAACAAACTAAATTATACGCGGACATTAGTTTGTAAAACGACGTATAACACTTCCTTCATCTTGATGCTGATAAATAATAAAGAAAAGTTTACGACGAGTGAAAAAATTGTGCTCATTTTAAACACGACGTAAATTATACGGATTGTCTCATCGCTAACTTCAAACTCGCTTATTATTGTCCTTTATGTTTTATTTTATAATTGTACACAAGGACGCCTAAATCCGTGCAGATATTTCCGTATCGAATGAAAGTGTCTCGAATGAATCAGACTTTTTTTTAAAGGCTGGAAGTACGATGTAATTCCCTGTCAGCCGCTTAACATGATTCAAGCTTTGAGATCTTGGACATTCAGTGGATTTTTGACACTTGATTTTTTAAAATAAAGAAGATGTAATTTTAATCTCTGCTAACTAATTATACATGTCGCGATAAAATGTCTCAATTCTTTTGGTCTAAAAATAAATCGATCTTCGTAAATCTTTCCACTATAAATGTAATATGTCAAAGTCTAGATCAGTTAGCAAGACACTTTCCTTACTTTCGGTTCCAAATCTTTTAATACAGTCTACTAGAAAAAAACTGTCACTTCATGGCCAGCTCCCACAAGATGTCGGAGTATGACGCAATCAGAGCAGTCTGCGTCCCGTCCCGACGCCAAATCGAAAACACATTAATGCCACCGATCAAAGAGAGCTTTACTTCACCCTTAGATTTACGACATTACAAAATCGATACATCGCACATGGCTCTCATAGTATTATGACGATATATTCGCCATGGAGCTTATTTCGTTTGAGTTTATTTTAAATATTAATAGTGTCTTTCTACTCATTATTTAGCTCGTGTTTTCATATAGTTGAAGTGTACGTATGCCTACAATTAAACTCAAACAAATACATCTAATAATAACTCGCCTCACGTGATAGATAATCTTGACGTAATTTATCTGTTCTTGAGGTATTGGAATAGCCGAATGTAATAAGAACGAGTGCAATGTTTCATTGCTGTAATATAAATAACGATAATGAAGTGCATCGTGCTATTGCTTGGACCGTCCCCGATGCCAACGCGATTACATTGTCGTCAAAGCCTAACCAAATAGTTAAGATTGTGATACCTGAGCTGTTTCATCACGAGTGACGTACTACGAATGCCGTTGGCTCTCTTCGATTTGTCTGCCTTTGATTGAGTTGTAAATAACGTGTTCCCATTTGATATACATACGTAATACATATCTATATAATATATTTTATAAGTCAGATATGATTAAAACGACGACTTTAATTGCTCGGTTTAAATTTTGTAGTTCGAATTTAGTGGTAGTAAACTACGTTATGGATTAGTCATGATTTTCCAACGACCGTCCGGATACTATCTATCAACGGCTCGGCGAGAATACGCCCGAACTCTGTCAACGCTTCGCGTGTGCGCGTTAATAATCGCGCCCGTGTTGCAATTATGTATTACATTTTCATATTTACGCACAAATCTCTGAATACCTAAGTTCGAACTAGTTAATGTAGTACCAAGGGGATCCGAAAAGTGTATTTAATGTAATACAAAAGCATTCCCATGACAAATGATTTTCAATAGGTATTAAAATATCCGTCGTTATAAATTTTTATTCGTTTACATGTTTAAGATTTCTCTGAACCCTTTAGTTATTATAACTTATACTCAGAGACAGAGGAACTATTAAAACAGCGAAGTTGGCACGGTACTCGGCTGCATTATTGTCTAAGGGCACGTGCTTTTAGCGCTAAATCAGCGTGTAGGAAAACGGAAGTGAAGCGTAGTCGCACTGTCTAGTCATGTCTGTTCCGTATATTTAGAACTTTAGTGTTAACAATATTAATCGCGGTTGTTCACTAGATATGTCATTTTATTTTAAACTATCTGCGCTTACGATTATATACGCCATAAGATTTGTTTGATGCTAATGTATCTAACTGGGATCTAACATGATATTTTTATTTAATGAACTGTGATATTGTCATCTAAATACAATTAAGTTTCTGACTATATTTTTGTAAACAATTTAAAGTTAATTGTATTGCGGCAAACTTAAATTGTTTTTGCACACTACACTTCTACACGTTGAAATGCACCAGCGAAATATAAGTCTATGAATTAGAATTAGGGCCACATGCGATGCTGCAATCATCTGAACTCTAAATTATCACTGCGCAATGAACAACAAACGTTTAAACCGTACCAACCGGCTTTCAGCCAATACTATAAAGGCTACGTAATCGACAATAATATGGCTATGTTATCCAAACAATAACAAAGCAACATATTATGAGAAACGGTGCCGTTCTGTTTTCCTAATGGTAACCCCATTAGAAAATCATTTTTTTCTGTAAATTAAACTAAGAACCGCTCCAAGAGATTCACCCATCACGAGGATGAAATCTTATGGTACCGTCTATTGCATGGCAATGAAGACGTAGGCGGGGGTCGTCGACCCGCTGCAGAGAGCGCTGCGCGCGCCCTGCCAGCGAAAACGGCAGAAAACCTCACGAAGGGCGGCAGCACACTGTATCCGCATTTAGCTCGGGCTGACGTCGCTGAGTCACCGCACCGCGAATAGCGGCGGTTTGTTTGTTGCACCGCCCGCTCCCGGCTCTCCCGCCGATTATTTCGAGCGTGGCGTGTGCGACTGCGACTCCGCGAGCAGTGCTGGCTGCTCGCTCCCGGAGAGAGCACGCGCCATGCCCCCTCTGCCCGCGCCGCCCGCGCGCCTCCGCCGCCTCGACGCGTGTGACGCCTCCGCCGGCATTGTCACCACCATCAGGGACACGGTCAGCTGTAGTTGGATATTTTACAGTGAGTGTCGAGCGCCGTTGTTCTCTACTATCGTACGCGCCGTTTCCGGGTCGACTCTTCCTACGCGGAAGATCTTTCGTTGCCCAATGCAGTAGGCCACATTTTGCGTCAGTGCGCCCTGTCAGCCCTTTAAACTTGTAGTAGTGCCTTTTCTGTTACTAGTTACGTTTACGCTAAAGAAGACCCCCTCGGATTCAAATTAATATCGCAATAAAATTTGTCTTGATAAATTGTAACTGTTGTGTAGAACGAGTGTACATGAGAGCATAATATTTTCTAGAATATGGGGCCGTTAAAATCTCTGTGTTACAAGTGTTTTGAGATGATTAGTTCATTGTAGGCGACTGTCTCGCTTAATTCTCTGCTGCCATCTATTTGCGTGAAAAGGAATCATCGGTCGAAAGCTGCAATCTAGGTGAAACGTCTGACATCAGCAACCCGAAGTAAATTTAACTCTTGACGTATTAAACCTTAACGTTGAACTGTTACGTTTTATTAAAAACTCTTAATAAGTTTACTTATGTTAATAAAAAAAACCTTTAAATATCATTTATAAAAACTGCATATATTATATAGATTGTCGTCTATTCGCCACAAAATTTCATGATTTTTACATAATCTAGCAATATTCTGAAGTTTAAGTCGAAATACTATTTTTTCCATTTCAGTACATAATAACTGTAATAATATTTTTTGTCTCCATATATTCGTCTAAATTAGACTATTTCTTCAATGTAATGAACAACTAGGTTACGCGTCATCATCACCGTACCGACTGGGTTTATCGAGCAAATTTTAATTTGGAATACTATAAACATTTAGTTAATCGTACAGATTATAATTTAACAATACTAAAACAATTGTTTTTCTTGACATTACATGAAACAGAAAGCAATATTTTGTGTCTTGGAAAATTGTTGCAGTATAATTTTTATATACTATTGTTTTAAAGCATTGATAACTAAAAATGAAAAATACTCTATTTTCAAACGTACGAATGCGTAACGGTTAATGAACTTTCCAATACCAAAGTTAATATAATAATAAAATTTATACAAAATTAAATCCATCAGATTATATAAAACTATTTACAGAATTTATTTAAAAACGTTTAAGAACTATTTGTTTAGGACACGGCACGATTGCAATAAGTAAAATAAATTAAAAAAACACACACACAAAATTATAAAAACAACGAAAACAAAAACACATTTAATCAATTCACAAATAAAAAGAACTGAAACGAAAAAAAAAGATTTGGTAAAACTTTGGTAACGCATTCAGCTTCCAAGTTGGGTTTTGTAAACCCAGCGCTGATTTTCCATGGTTCCCTATAATTCTAGCTACTACTACTAGCTCTTCTCGATGTGATCTGCAAAAATAACCGATAATCGTTAGAGACCGCTTTGTACCGCAAAAGTTTATATGAATAATTTTTTTGTATTTAAATATGTCACTCACAGCCCAAGATTGGAAGAAATATCTAGAAGTAATTAATCGCTATTCCAGGTAACAGTAGCGGTTCAACCCCCGCGGAGGGCGCCGCGCCGCCGCCTTCCGAGCCCGATCCTGATCTGGACTCCATCCACATGATGCTGGACCCACACTTGCGACCCATCTCGCCGGACCTCAACAATGAGGAGTCGAAACGCATCTTTGAAGAACACAAACAATTGGCCCAGGAGTACCTTAAAGTAAGTTACTAAATATGTTTATAGCATAACACAAATTGCGTTATTTACATGCTTTCATTTTACTTTACCTTACCAAATGTAGATCTGAGTTTTAAACCTACTGAATTTTAAACCTATCCCAACTTAGATGAATTGTTACCTTATTTGGTTTTGGCTAGTGAAAGAAGTGTTTGCAATTATGCAAACTCATTCTATTTTAGTAACATAAAGATTCTAGACTAAATTATATCTTATCTCTTAATAATTTAATGATTTTGTATAAATGTATGTAACATTTAATAGCACAATATTACGTTATGTGAGTATTACCCACAGCGATGTCTTCCTCCTTTATATTATTTTTATAGTGATTGCTCAACCAACGAATATAATTTACGGTCGCCTCTGTCATTGTCGTGTTAATCTGTTATTGGCGTTACTTCAAGTTATGCACGTTGTTATTGCATTTGTACACGTGCATTCTCATCATTTCTACTTTGTACCCGATCGCAATATACAATCTATTAATATTGTTTGCTAAAACATCTATTCGATACTCAATAATTTCACATATTTTGGATATTTCACTCTTCTGTTGTTTTTTGCTAAAATAGGCTATTTGATAATACGAAAAATAAATTGTGAATTATTGTAATCAGTGTATGAGTTTAAAAATTGTTATTTACTAATGAAAGTTGAAAATAACTTAAACTTAATTTATTCAAAAATTCATACATAAAATTGCAAATTTTCAAATGCTTGTCACGCGACACAAAACGCTCCTGATTGGCCGGGCTTATGATGAAGTCACTTTCTTGTAAACTTTGCTTTTCTACTATATGTACCACAGATTAAAATACAGGAATGTGAATTCACCGACCCCATTTGCAGCGCCATATTATCCTAGTAGCGTTTTTGCGCGCTATTTAAATATGGAATTTTTAATATGATATTTTTCGGCAAATATGCACTAGGAATACAAAACACAACTTTTATTGGTTTCCTTAACTTCTACTAAATAATATAAAATGGATTTTAAAAATCAGTCAAATAGCCTATTGTCTTGGATTGTGTAATTATAGAAACGAGAAGATAATTTGTAAAAAAAGACCTACATAAAGTAACAAGCAAATAACTAAAAAAAAATATAATACTCCTGTAATTACATAATAATGATATATTTAAATAAAATGTTCTTTTTTTAGATACAGACTGAACTAGCTTATCTAAGCAATCACAAGTCAGAGCTAGAAGACCAAATGGACGATGAGGAGCTACAACAGAAGAGAGAGATCATACAATTAGAGAAGGAAAAGGTAAACATACAAAAAACTTCCATTCTCCTATCCTATATTGTAGGTCTTTAATTATATTATTTTTAATAATGTATAAAAATAAATATAACGAGGAGTCGGGCATCAATTCGTTATCAGATATGATGTTATTCAAAATATCAGTTTAGTCGTTCACATTCGTAATGTAATTCTTTCGATATTCTTAGACTGTCATCTGTATTACGTTTAACGACCTCCATGGTCGAGTGGTGTGTATACCGGTTTTCATGGGTACGCCACTCTGAGGTCCCGGGTTCGATTCCCGGCCGAGTCAATGTAGATTACCATTAGTTTTCTATGTTGTCTTGGGTCTGGGTGTATGTGGTACCGTCGTTACTTCTGATTATCCATAACACAAGTGCTTCAGCCACTTACATTGGGATCAGAGTAATGTATGTGATGTTGTCTCATGTTTATTTATTTATTATTACGTCATACTCACGTCGCCAGTAAAAGCAACAGCCTGTAAATTCCCACTGCTGGGCTATAGGCCTCCTCTCCGTTTGAGGAGAAGGTTTTTGGAACATATTCCACCACGCTGTTCCAATGCGGGTTGGTGGAATACACATGTGGCAGAATTTCTATGAAATTTGTCACATGCAGGTTTCCTCACGATGTTTTCCTTCACCGCTGAGCACGAGATGAATTATAAAGATAAATTAAGCACATGAATCAACGGTGCCTGCCTGGGTTTGAACCCGCAACCACGTCGCCAGTACGTACGATTAAAAAATAAATAAATCTTAATTAAACTTTTTGACGCTTCGACATTTATATGACTCGTGTATCCTTTCAGGACTCGTTAATCAAACTGTACTGCACACTGAAGAAGCAGAGTCCGCGAGTCGACAACGACAGCTGGCTGCGCCCCGAGGACCTGCCGCACGAGTGACGCCGTGACGTCACGCACGCACGACGCCGTGACGTCACGCACGCACACTGCGACACAAGCGACACGTTCGCGTTGCCCACGTGATCGAAAAGCGCGAATTTGTCTTTTGACCAAAACCTTCTAGTCAAGAGAAACAGGGATATAGATTGTGCATTTTTTAATATGAAAAATGTCCATGTTTCAATATTGCCATGATCGTTATTATTGAAGTACAGGGACTATTGAATAAATACATCTTTGAAAAAATGTGTAGTGCAGTGCGATGGACTTGCTTTACGGTACAATCCGTAGAGTCTGATTGAAATATTGATCTCAAGTCACCAAACGAGCCTTCATCATCGGTATTTTACAGGTTATTTTTTTTATATTGTGTGTACGTCCTCCGAGCCTTATATTGGATACATTTTTTTATGAACAAATTCACTATATAGTTCATAAGTACCGGATTAAATTTTCCCAGTAGTGTTCTTTGGTTTGTTGTTAAATGACAACAACGGTTACTTTGAGTCGTTTTTTTTTTTTATGTCAATATTATTGTGTAACTGTAAAAGGGCGCGTTTTAGTGCCGTTTTATTGAAATGCAATTCTAAATATAAATATTATTTATTTGGATAATAAAGATGGTAAAATATTTTTTAATATAGACACTTGTAAAGAACTTGTGTGTATGCATATTCATTTATGTATTTAAGATAGTATTAGTAGGTTTAATGTATTGTTAAGTTTAATAAATAATATAAAAAACATACTTTAGTTTTAATAAAAAAAAATTAAACTACACTTTAAACGTCACCGATGGATAACAAGACTAAGGTAAGGAGAGACTAAATCACTAACTCGTCACTCTTGTATCTTTGTTCACGAACCGAAAGCCTGATTAAATAAAATAAAACAGCTCATTATACAACACAAAGGGAAGAAATGTTACAGGAAATGTCACTTGTGAACATCATGTCGAATGCAGTGTCGACCGTTTAAACTAACGTTTAACGTTGGAAATGTTCTTGACGAGTCACGGTATCGAATAAAAACGGAAATTAAAAATAAAGATTTCCGGTCACCATAAATACATATACATATTATGTATGTACTTTGTAGGTGAGTGCTGTTGCTAAGTCGGATCCCATGACCACACTTATTTTCACCAATAGGTGTTCTTAGGGTCATGGTCAAAACAATAAAAAGTTCAGCAATGTGAATACGCAATTGTTACTAGAGCAATCTCTCAACTTTATTATACGTATAGACGTATGCCTACGTATGTATTCAAAATTATATAAAAGAATACACCAAGATGTACTTATTACTCTGTCTGTCTTATAAATATACTTTTTTAACTAAATTAAAACTCACACTCTCCAATTTAATAATTTTATGTCTGCTATCTATAAAAACCTACTCACACAGACGTAAAGTATCAATTTAGATATTGACTGGCGGTGTTTTCATTTAAAATTTATAATTTAATTGATTTAGTTCGAAATATTCCGTTGTCTATGGGTGATCGGAGAAACGGTGTCTGTAAGTCACCTGCCCGTAAATTGCTAAAGCGATTACATAGATTATAAAGGACGTAGAGGTCGTATACTTTGGTTTCGATACATGATATATATGTCGCAGGCAACTTAAAATGCCTTAATAAACTATCCAATTACATGCCTAGCCCCTTTACTAAACGGTGCTATTCAACTCGGCCTCATTTTTTTGGTAATAAAGCCCGATTCTAATCTCCAATTCTGTTTGGTCTTTTTGATCTGTCCCCTAACCAAAAATGCTCCTTTCCTGAAATATTCTATTTAAAGTAAGACCGACGAGACCATATCGAATCAAGAGTCATATTCTTGTAATCAAGGAACTAACTTCTCTCACATACTTTCTTTCTCCTATATGCGTGAGGCGGAATTCTAAGTCCAACACTTTTTTTGCTGTGTCGGCGTTGATACGCGAGTACCAGGAGCACTTATGATGCCAAAACCTATTAAAAAAATCTGTCTCAATAATCATATACATTTATTTATATATTTAGTTAATTCGGTCTACAAAGACGCGCCCCACTGTTTTTGCGCAGTCTCAAACTCAATCTCGTCTCCAGTCAATCCAGTCTCGAGTCAACCTTGCTTCGGTGTAGACGGCTAGGTCAGTTGAGGTAGCCGCATGAATCATCGAGGTTGCACTTTTTGATAGTATCGCTCAATATTTATATGTATGTTTTTTACAAATAATATTTTTAAATAGCCTAGACAAACGCAATATATTTCTCATATATATATTTACAAAATCGTCTTTTATTGCCGGTACAAAGCTATATTTTAACATTTACGTATGTTCTGCATACTTCTGCTGGACTTTCTTAAGGATTTAAATTGTGAGCTAAAATACTTGTAGATATCTGAAAATAATACTACAACATTTTGCACTCATAATAAAAAATATCTGCACGGTGATATGTGATATGTTTTGTGTTTTAATTTAGTAGGCGTGTGTCACACACACAGCTATTCAATACGTAGCATTAGAACCACACGTCATCACATACTTGAATAGTTATAGCAAGTGGGGCGCGTCGTCGCGGATTTAACCGTCTATAATTCGCCGGGAAAATGAACATCGTACTTAAGTTTATTTTCAAAGTTCCAATAATAATTTAGCCGTCATGAATCTATTACGAATAAGTATATATAGATCATTCAATACAATTTTTATTTTATTTTTTTATTTTATGGTATAGCTCGACGGACGAGCATATGGGCCACCTGATGGTAAGTGGTCACCATCACCCATAGACAATGACGCTGTTAGAAATATTAACTATTACTTACATCGTCAATGTGCCACCAACCTTGGGAACTAATAAGTTATGTCCCTTGTGCCTGTAGTTACACTGGCTTACTCACCCTTCAGACCGGAACACAACAAAACTGAGTACTGTTATTTGGCGGTACAATAACTGATGAGTGGGTGGTACCTACCCAGACGGGCTTGTACAAAGCCCTACCACCAAGAATACTTTTTTTTTCTTTAATATATGTAGGCCGACTGGCAAACAACTGTTGATACGCCAATACGCCACCAACCTTGGGATTACGATGTTATGCCCTCGTTTTTTTACTTACTGCCTCACTCACCCCTCAAACTGGAACACGACAATACTAAGGATTGCTGTTTACCTGTAGAATATCTGACACACACGTCCTTGCACAAAGACTACCAAATAAACGTCAATATTATTTATTTTATTTGTTCTCTCTATGACTAATGTTATAGGGAGTAACCATAGCCTATGATACGGTGTTGTTAATTGGTTCTGTATTATTGTTTGTATCACATTGTTAATTGATGAATAATTTGTAAAAGTGTAGTTAATATTATTTTATATGGCTTAGCATTTAAAACTGGCAACACTATTTCTTATTTTAAAAATGATTGGAGCTGTCATTCGAAAACAATTGGATGATTGCGGGGCATTTTAACAAAAGAAATATGTGCTCCTTCTTAATTGTTTTTGTGTAAAAATTTAAGGCAATCCATTGAATCTAAAACTGATTTGAATAATTTGGCGCACACAAATGAACAGGTAAATTATTAAAGAGGATAGGAAACACGAATAAAATGATACAATTAATCAGTCATAATATTTATTTTCAGTTTATAAGTAATTTTCGTAATATCTGTCTATTGGAATGACGATTGCGTAACAAAACTAAAATTTCTGAATTTGGCACTTATAAAAATCGAATAAAATAACGTTTGCGAGATTCTGTTCTTATCAAATAAATGCTTTTTCGATACAAACATCGACTGGACGAATCTTTACATAACAAATTATTTACAATAATAAAAATATTCTTTGCAAATTACTTCATACAAATGTTATTTATGACAATATTGTGTAATGTGTTTTTACGTGTAACAAGAGCTGTATAGATAATAAATTTATTATTTAAGTTTTCTTATAAAATCGTTTGTGATGAGATAAACATGCCAATTCGTCTAGTTTACAATAAATTATATGTATAATAATCTCTTAAAATATTAATTGATATGATAGAAATGTCACATAATATCATTATTAAATAAATATTAAAATTTTGAATTAAAATAAAATCACCAACTCGAAATAATAAATCTTCAACATAAATACGTCATTAAGAAGACAACCGTTTAAAATTGTCCATAAGTTTAAAAAATAAACAGCTTTAAGAGTAAAGCATCACTGAGGTTACAATAACAAATAAAATCATAAGATAATCTTCATAACGTACGACTCAAGAATATTATATATTAAAATCACCTGTTAAAATTTCTAACCTATAAAATTGATGTTTTTATTTTATATAGAAGGGTATTATACCGTTTTAGTACTTAATTTAATTTTCCTGTAAAAAAACGATCATTTAAAAATGACTTTAATACATTGGAATAATTAAGGTTATTCAATAATGAACTCAGCTTTACATGTATACATATTCGTTGTAAGGATTTGATTAATTACAATTAAATTTAAGACATTTCAATTGTCGACTTACAAAAGAATATTCATTTAAACCCTTCTATTCTACAGACGATATGCACTAAAATATTATCAATTACTTGGTTCTTATCGATACATTAAAAATGACACGAATTTGAGACAACATTAAATTTAAGGCAACAGACGAAGTATAAATTATTGTTAAAACTACAGTATTCGCGAGACGACTAAGGAAGGAGGGCTATTAAAGCTATGAATAAACTATGAAATAAGTCGATATATGTATATTTATAATCTGTATTAACCGCAGATTTAACAATAATTTTTCTTTAAAAAAGTTTATCTAAATTTATCTTTCAAACTATGTGCAAATCGAATATACACTCTGTGATAGATACTTCGTAGAATAAGCTGTCGACTAATCACCAGAATTCTTAACATTAATTATCGTCGTTTTTTTTAATGTGGCAACAAAGACACAGAAGGTTATAACAACTAATTTAAATAGAATGCATCTTTAAAAGAAAATGTCGGATTTTAAAACATTAATTATTTTGTTTGCCGACAAAATAATATAACTATAGACCTAAAACTTATATAATAATATGCGTGTTATAACTCAGATAATATTTGTGGCAAATAAATAGGCAGTTAGGCAATATGGCGTCTGCCGTTTGCCGAAGCTTTAGTGGAAAACTATACATATATATTATACATTTACTTAGTGCTAAAATGGAGCACCGTTAGTCAACATATATTTATACTAGTGGGGTTTCCTAAAATTAACTATTGAGTCAACAAAAATATACTCTCGAAATAATATCCATTAACGCTACGTCCGGTTTGATTTGAGGCTTGTCAAAGGAATACACATTATTTAAAAAATATAGAACATTTACGTAATCAAATTCGTACACACGTAAATATATTATAATCTCAATTTTTCATCAAATCACGGTCACAGAGTATTGCTTTCACACAACCAATATCATATCAGATTGAATAACGCGGAGAGGTTATACTTATAAACGTCGTTTAGGGGATTTAAATATTGATTATCATTTGTCTCTTTCTAAAGAAGAAGACAAAGCTTTGTTTAACTATTCACTCCTTAAACAACGCCTATAGGTAGAGTTGAGTGATTAAAAAAATATCATAGACGATATTAACAACGACCGTTCCAGTTGTATATTCAACAATGTTAAAATGTCTTATCGACGCTATCAGAATTTAAAAAACACTCGAAAATATTTGTGACTCTCGATCGAAGCTTGCGTTTCGCCTTATTTACGAATTATAATCTCACACGAGGTTAGTTCTACGGTACCAGTACAGAAATCAAGATCGTACTAGTGAGTAGAAATGGTCAAAGGACTATATAATTTTATAAATGGTCTTCAACTTATAACTAGTAAACTTCGAATAGCAAAACAAAAATTTCACTCTACAACATATCGCACACGATCCTATACTTGAGCAACGTTTAGGTATAACTTACTACAGCGCATGTATTGTCAACGATTCACAGGACCACGTGTCAATACAATCTAATACATATAAAATTTCAGATATAGGAATAAGGAAGTAAATCTTTTATCTAACGACGAGGGAAGACTTTTATGGTCTATCGTTGTCGAACCTGCAAATAGAAAAGTGTTTAATCAGCTGTGTACGTGAGAAAATATTCTTCAAATGTTCACAACGAAAATAATATTATTATATTTGTAGCAGACTGCTTTCAGTCATACAAACTTGTAAGATTATTTATTTTAAATACTAAACTGTTTTAAAAAAAAGGAATAAGTATATTTGTTTCTGTAATATAAATTCGAAAAATAACCTACTAACATAGCTAAGAATCTTAAAGTAATAAATGTTCCAAAACTTCGTTTGATATCTCAAGGAGGTTCTAAAAAAATACTATCAATTCAAAATTAGAACATTATTACGCATGTCGTTTAAAAATGCAACTCGACCGGCTGTGCCAGTGTGACGTCATAAGGGCAGCGTTGCCAACCGTACGATTTAAATCGTATTTGTACGACCTTTTTGGCTCTTGTACGATGTACGATCGTGTAATCGAAATCGTATGCAAAACATACGATCTTTTCAAAATTCAATATTCAGTACCCATAATCATAAGTAAGTCTAACTCTCAGTAAGTTGAATATGAATAGATGAAATACTCGTATCAGTATGAAATAAATACGTTACGGACTCAACAAGACATTTTTGTATACCAATTTGACACTGGATTTTTTTTTCTCTCTGGAAATGTTGGCTAAATACGATCTTTTCTGTTATGGTACGATCTTCCAAAAAATAAAGTTGGCAACACTGCAATATGCAATATATATATATAGATAGCGCACGAGTTGAATACAGTCGGGGCGTGAGGTAAAGAGCGGGAGCACCTCCCCCGCTGTCCGCACGCCCCTCCTCGCTCGCCCGCACTGTAGTGTTGTTCCATCCTTGACAGCTATCGTACGCTAGCCGTGTTACCGCATTATTATTGTTGAAGTAGTGTTATTTTTTTATTTGAATAATGACCACCGATTCAACCATGTGTGAATCTGATGATAATAATAATAAATAAATTTATGTGTTTTTTTTTATTTCGTTTTGTGAAATAATTAATAAAAATGTATGATCAGTATTATTTTGCCTTTTTTTTCATTATGCTAACCTAGTAAAATTATCGATATTAATTACTCACAATATAATGAGTATTTTGGTCATCAATTATAATTAGGTCACAGCACTACCGAATTCCTGAGCTCTGCATTCAACTCGTGCGCTATCTATATGTTGGTATCGCGGTGCGTACCTGCGGCGCTCACTAGCTTCCGTGCTGGCGGCGCGCCTGCCACTTGAAGTCGACCTGCATGAGCCACTGCTGGCCGCGCGATCGGTCGCACGCACGCAAAAGCGGCTTCCACACATCCGCCGACTCAGGCTTGTCGAGACACATGCCCGTGTTCGTGTGCTTTATCGTGCGCGTCTGAAACCAAATATTAGATCTGTCTAATATAAACGATGTCATAAGGTCTTACAAAATGACTTATGAATAAATAATCTTTTCGCTCCTAAACTTTATAATAAGAACAATATGAGACAACATCACATACATTACTCTGATCCCAATGTAAGTAGCTAAAGCACTTGTGTTATGGGAAATCAGAAGTAACGACGGTACCACAAACGCCCAGACCCAAGACAACATAGAAAATTAATGATAATCTACATCGACTCGGCCGGGAATCGAACCCGGGACCTCGGAGTGGGGTAACCATGAAAACCGGTGTACACGCCACGGGACCACGGAGGTCGTCAAATAAATAGGTCTTTAATAATGTTTTACTGGCTATATAGATTTTTGTTCCTTTTTCGTTTGTGTGTCAAACGAGTTTACTTGTAAACTAGAATGGTCTAGAATAAGTCAGTACGATAATAAAATCCTTTGACATCGTTACATTTTGTTTGCTTTTTTCTACATAAATCTATCACCAAACACCACCAACCCTCAGTATGTGTCTCTATCATATCGACTTCTGCCGCTGTGCTTGTGTAAAAAAATACTGCACGTTCAATACGTGTGAAACAAATGGCATTAAAATAATTAAATAAGACATCTCCATTAAAAAAAACCCTAGCGAACTTTTTATTCTTGTTTTCCAGAATAATTACAAAATATACAACCGAGTCTGTACGTACCCGTGTGACTTTTGTATCATTTCTTTTTAAATTGTAAATTATATTGCTATCTCATTCCCACGTATGAAGTTGAAAAGAGAAAGATTAGTTTGTTAGGTTAGAGTCAGAGGCAGAAGTAATTTTGTAAATAAGACGTAGGGTCGGGTCGTGTTTGCACGTTCAATGCGTGTGAAACAAATGGAATTAAAATAAATAAAATTAGACATCACCATTCAAAAAAACCCTTGCGAACTTTTTATTCTTGTTTTCCAGAATAATTACAAAATATACAACCGAGTCTGTACGTACCCGTGTGACTTTTTGTATCCATTTTTTTAAATTGCAAATTATATTGCTATCTCATTCTCACGTATGAAGTTGAAAAGAGAAAGATTAATTGGTTAGGTTAGTCATGGCCTAGGGTCGTGTACCTTGGTGTCGTAGGTCCACTCCTGGTTGCCGCGCATGCCGTGGCAGCGGATGAGCTTGATGGGCCCGCGCGGGTGGGCGGCGTCCAGGCAGTTGTCGTCCGACATTATCTGTTTGCGCTTCGTGTACGCAAATACCTGCAGCAAGAATATTTTCAAAATACTTTAAACCTACGAAGTAATTGTAAAGTCCAAGAAATAATTGTCGATTATCTCGTATCCATAGATGGCATTGTATTTTTGCACGCATAGTTTTGTTTTTATTGAATTGCATTCGTTCATTTGTAATCTGAAGTTGATAAATAAAACGATTCCACTTTTGCCTTCCTCTTATTCGCTTACTATATACATCCACTATATACACTTATTATGCAGGGTTATTGGTAATTCGACGTATGTATATTCGTATTTTAACTCCCATATTTAAAACGTTATAACTCAAAAATGGTTAATTTTTGTACTACCCATATGGGGGTTAAAATTATTGCAAATGGTCACCTCTATCGCCTCCTAACGGATATACGTCGAATTACCAATAACTCTGTATAATCACCAGAAACAATCAAATGTAAACATGACAGACGCTGTGATATTTTACACCACATTAGGTTTTTTCTCACTTCGGTCACTAACGATTTAAGCTAAATTCACACTATAAATATATTTACAAAATATTGTATGATCTCACCTGATTGCCGCCCATTCCGTGACAGTACCCCATACCCAAAGCCTGTCCTGCTTTACCGCCAAGAGTATCAAGGCAGTTCGATGTTTCTGCGTTACGAATCTGAAATGTGTTTATTTTTATTTTCCAATTAAAACATAGAATTTATTAATTAATAGTTTTCACAAACTTATAGTGTTATCTTATCTATTGCTAGTGTAGCTCAAATCTTGTAACACAGAACACTTACTTATGGTTAAATATAAATAACAAATAATGTAATAAAAAACAAACATAATTAATTAATCATCTTTATAATATGCAATCTGTGCACCACAGATAAAATAAGAAATTATATTAAAGCTTACCTCTCCGAGGTAATAGTAGTCGAGTGGCATCTGACTCTCGGGATAAATGTTCTCGAGGTACCACCTGAAGCTCTTGCACTTGAGACGGTTGCGCAATTCTTTTCGCTCGGTGACGTCACCGACTGGCACGTTAAGAGCGCCTAATTGGCAAAAATACAATTAATATTGGAAGCATATAATCTTGTAAGTTTTATCTTCATTAAAATTTAGCTACTAGATTTAATTTAATTTAAAGATATTTTTCTTTATTTTAATTATAAAATAACTATGTTTAACAAAAAAGTTTATTTAAACAGTAAACTTAAGTTTAATTTGACATTAATAAAAGATCACGGTAATTTTATTTTCAATACAAAATGAATGTATGATTTTAGCTTCAATGAATGGTTTGATGATTTGTTATTGCAGCGACGTTATTAATAAATAAAGCTGTACAGCCCAATAGCAATGAATAACATTGTGACATCTAATACAATGGATTATATTGTTGTTAGATATTAGAAATAATAATTTAATGTGTTCCCATTATATTAATTTATAATACGTGCATATATATATTAGTTGAGATGTGGATATACGTATGTGGCTTTGCTCGATTGGGTGTTACCTATAAATATATCGCGCGGAGACCTTACAGCCCGTGCCTTGTAATAGCTGAGGTCAGAGGTGTTACAGGTCTATATAGCAGAACATCATTCCACACTGATTTATTAGGCGACAAGGTGATTTCTAAATAACCTAATAAATACTTTTTTAGTGAAGAAGAAATGTGGTACATGGTGTAGATTTTAAGTTTTTTCTGTGACAATATCCGGGAAGGTAATCGACCCAACTCAAACGAAGCCATCTCACATATATCCACACCTCAAAAGACTACTGCTCGTGGCTATATATAAGTATGTTTTAATAAATATACATAATTAATTATATTGATATGTACCTATATAATATTTCATAGCAAAAACAATAGTCTTTAATTGTTATCACGGAGACGTGTGTTATCAATCGGCTGTCAATTAAATTGAATAATGAACCGTACGATACCCAATTGATATCACACATATCCATAAATCAAGGAAGCGTTAAAGACCTGGGTTAATATTGTAGTAGAAATGCTTCCAGTCGTCAAGCCATACTTCGGCGAGGCGAGCGTTGTTGTGGTTGACCACCCTGCCCGTGCCCCCGGGGAAGGAGTAGGGCGTGGTCTTGCGGAACACGTGCCCCACGTGCGAGCACGGCGCGATCTCGAGTGTGCCCCCGCACATCCACACCTGCCCCTCTTACTTTGTTACATTTGCAATGGCAACACTCTTAGCCCACTTATCTTTCTTAGAAATTTTATTTTAATTCGAGACCACAATCTCCGGAAATACCAATTTTATATTCTAAAAACTACTTCGGTGAATTTTCCTTTGTGTAGTTAAAATATGCAGACAATTATTAAGTGTTCGAAGATATATTTATATTCATTTCATTTTAGGTTATTTCTCAGAATTAGAATCGGCAGACTTTTCTAGAATTGAAATTAGTCATGCATTCTGAGCAGGAAAATCTTTTTAGAATTTAGAGCAGAATCGCTTTTGTTCATTTTTTCTGCTATCGCTGACTTTCCGTTGCCATTGCAAATAAAATTTACACCGCCCAAATAATTTGTTACAGAAACAATTTCTACTCACACGATATAGTTCTATTAATTCAAAGCCATTGAAAAAATAGCATAAATAAACGCAAATAATAGAATAAATGTTGTTTTATGATCTACAATAAAATATTTTAGTAAATATTGTTCCTTAACTTGGTAAGCCCGTTATATCAAAAACATAAATTCTTCCATAATATTTTTGCCAAATTATTAGTTAATTTCATACATATATAAAGTTAAATGTGATAAATGAAATCAATATGTTAGCAATATTAGATCGATGTGGTAATCTGAAAACAAATCGATATGGCCATTCGCAATTTATTTACACGGTAAATAATAGAGTTTGACATTGTAAGGAGTATAGTTAAATTTCTTCCACTGTCAACTATAGTCTTATTATTCGTTCGTTCAGCATGTTTCACTTTCATTCAAGTATATCTCTAGTACCTCATCACTCATTCCCTTCATGACATTAGCAAGACCAAACGTCATATCTCGTCATACATATCTTTTGTCTTTGCATCCTTATTCTATCGTAACCTATTCCAATAACAGGAGCTATAATATACATGGCACCATTGGCCGAGAGCTAAACGAACGAACGGTAATCATTATAATTACATTGTTATCGAAACTTTAGAAATAAAATTAAAGTAGATATAAGTATATTAAGAAACGTTCGTACAATAATGGAAAAGAGTAACTACTGAATTTCTTGCCGATTGTACTCGGTAGAATCTACTGTCCGAACCAGTGGTAGCTCTACATTTTATTCAAAACTGCAACATGATTATTCAGAAGTGATTTTATGAGCCTTCTGAAATAAAGAATATTTTGGTTTGATTACGACATTAATACCTCTGCATCTATAATTCACACACCAAGAAAGCCTAACAAACTGATGTCACCTTACAAGGTAAAAATTGCGAATGGCTACATCGACAAAAAATAATGTTAGATACGATAATACAAATACAATTAATCCATAGATAATATAATACCGACATATTCGACAGAATCTACAGACGACATAAATGATTATTACGACATAAATAAATAAAATTCTCAATACAAATATATTTTCCCGAATTAATTCTATTAAGCCATGATTTATAAGTTGTGGCAGATATATTCACAAATTAACTACGTATACAAATATATAGTAATTTCAAAAAACGTTTTTTTTTTTCTAGTAATATACTTGATTTAAATATATATGTGTTAATATAATAAATACTGAAATTGTAAAGTGTAGCATTATTTAATTTTATTTATAAAATAACTACATGACTTAAATATAATCAAATACTCAATCGTATTTATCTTTGTGTTTTTGCTAAGTCACATTTTCTTCGCTTGATTTAATTTAAATATATCTGCCCATTCTCTTATTGAAAAGAATTGCTGTGGTTAATTAAACATTATAATTTAAACATTTCAACTATACGAAAATTGACATCATTGCTTCTGCATTAGGAAATAGTACATAGATTCGAAAATAATTAAAAAATGCGAAATAAATAAGACACAACTCTAAATGAAGATATACGTGTAGAAAAGACGAGACAGAACGGAAAAATAAATTAGTAAAAAATCATGCATAAAAAAGATAGCTGCATATATTTGAATGTATTCAATAATAGTTCTATCTCCCTCACAGTCATTCGATGTGAAAGAGCTAAAAACTATACCCTCGAATACACACAACAAAAGCAAAACACACAGATAAAACGAATGCAGCCGCAATGGTTAATGTTTGTTAGAAAGCCGACGAACGACATCGTGTTAAGGACTCGCTCACACAACACTCGATATGGTTAAAAGTTATCCCAAGCCACAACAAAACTTTATTAGTGTGTCGAGATCGCTAACATTTCGCAACAATAAGACTAACACGCGACAATAATACGATAATATTTATCTGATAAATATACACTTCTAAGAAACTCGATACATTTCAGGTGGAAAATTTAAATTAAGGCATGACTTTGACTATCGAATTGTTACTTAATATATTCCAACATAAAAATAAAATAACGATGACGAAAGCAAAGTAATATAAAATAAATCAATTTCTTAGATTGAATTTGCTCTTATTGTGATATTCCCGTTGAAATATAAAAGTTAAACTATAAAAGCTTGGTTAATGAGGTGTTTAAATAGTATTGTTGCAAAACGTTAGCAATCGAACACGAGTCGGATATCGAACCTGGGTTCATGGCGTAATAGAACTGCCCCCACTCGTCCATCCACACTTCGGCAACGCGCGCCGCATTTCGGAGCACCACATTCTGGACTCCGCCCGGGAACGAGTAGGGCGACTTGTCGCGGAAGACGTGCCCCACGTGCGAGCACGGCACAATCTCCAACCTCCCGCCGCACTGCCACACCTTCACCCCGAGTTTCATTACTATTCCCCCATTTCATACTACATTGTCTTACATATCCATATTAACGATTTCTTCATTCCAGAACAAACATCTATGTGTCAAATTTCTGTCTGAATAATTTTACTCAAACAAATGAGATATCCTATTGTTGCCGTAAGCGAACACGAAGCTTATAACAACTTTATACATTTTTTCTAAATGGTGAATACCAATCGTAACATCTTTCAAAGGAGATTTAGATCTAATTCTAAACTGAACATGATAAAATAACGTATTTAAGTATAAAGAAATATGATACCCGGAAACTCATTTCGAGATTTTCGCCTCCCCATATATCCATGCCCTCGTCGTATGACCCAATCTTATAGAAGTAGTCCTTGTCAATAGCAAACAGCCCGCCCGCCATGGTCGGCGTACGCAGCGGCGCTGTTCTGTCCCCACCGCGTCGTGCCATTTCTCTTTCTGGGACTCTATACCTAGAAAACAAAACAATTTTTTACAGTTACAGCAACTAATTATGCCACACTTTTTGGTTTTTATTATAAAATGGTTGACCTGAGATGGCCCAGTGGTCAGAACACGTGCATTATAACCTATGATTGCGGGTTCAAACCCAGGCAAGCACCACTATATATATGTGCTTTATTTGTGTTTATTCATCTCGTACTCCGCGGTGAAGGAAAACATTGTGAGGAAACCTGCATGAAATTCTGCCACATGTGTATTCCACCAACCCGCATTAGAACAGCTTGGTGGAATATGTTGCAATCCCTCTCCTTAAAGGAAGAGGAGGCCTTATCTCAGCAGTGGGAAATGTAAAGTTGAGTCATTACTTTACTTAACTTTTACTTTACTATAAAATGGTTTATATTGTATATATAAACCATATGACAATGTCTTGATGATATACGTTGAATATACTTATGACGAATACATCTATACGAATGCAATTAAAGTAAGAGAAGTCGGGTTCAGAAGTCTTATACGACTTTAAAAAACAAACAATTCTTTCAACAAATAATTATGGATGGTATGAGCATCTTAATTTTATTGCTTTGCCAATAAGTTTACGATTACG
Source organism: Vanessa cardui (assembly GCF_905220365.1). Classification (NCBI taxonomy): domain Eukaryota; kingdom Metazoa; phylum Arthropoda; class Insecta; order Lepidoptera; family Nymphalidae; genus Vanessa; species Vanessa cardui. Next base: position 5,046,865 of record NC_061139.1, read on the forward strand.
TGATTGAGCTCGCTTAATGATCGAATGTTGTAATAAAGCGATAACGAATAAACTGTGGGCCGATTTGAAGTATTCATTATGTAGAATGGATAACTAAAATATACATAGATATCTCATATGATTTTTCAAAAATTCTGCACTAGAGCTAATATATTTACAACATAGTAATTTTATCTATGATTCGGCGAACCGAGATGGCCTAAGCGACATGTGGATCTCAATCGAAAATCGCTTCGATTATATAATTGATCTCATGCTCGGAGGTGAAGAAAAATATAATCGCGTGTCATACCAAATATTGACCTTTAGCTATAAATTTGCGAAATAAGTCCCAAATTCATCTCCATAACAGACGAATCTCAGCAGTCATACTTAAGCAAACATTGTTTTTTATGCCTACGACACCTAGTCTAAAGATTATGATAGCGAAGCGACGGTACGTTTTGATACCGATAATGTTAACAAATTTTATTAATAAGTTAATGATTAATTATTGAATCATTACAACATTTAATCATATTGATCGTTAGATTAAGTTGTATCAATAAACACGAACATGATTTGATATAAATGTACAAGATTCCATTAGTAAATTTTTTTTATCTATTTCTTTTATCTTGGTTACATTTAAAATTTGAGAGATTACTTATTTAGATTAGAGAGAGTAGTGGTAAGTATACCGACACCTTAATAGGATAATATAATGTCTATTTCATTTTGAGTTATCATATAAGTAGGTATTTATCTATACTCATATTATAAATACGAAAGAAACTTTGTCTTTTGCTCTTTTACGGCCAAAAATAAGTCAAATAGTTTCTAATGAAGCAATATATCATTGTTTATAACTAAACAGTAGAAGTTATTACATCATTCGATAATGTATTCTGTGATTCAACAATTTCATATTATTTTGCTTAAGGAATGAAGAAAGGTCTTAATACTACTGCTATTATGCTTCTATCTAAATGATTAAATAATTAATTTAATAAATGGAATAAAGTCAGCTTGAATATATAATTAAAGCGACAATGATTTTGTTTGTGACGCTTTCAATAGGCTAAAAGTAAAAGTTGATTTTTTTATTTATAGTACATATTTTCCGAAAAATATCATATTAAGAATTCCATATTTAAATAACGCGCGAAAACGCTACTTGGACAATATGGCGCCGCTATGGGGTCGGTGACGTCACTTTGCTGTATTTTAATCTGTGGTACATATAGTGAGAAATCACTTTCTTGTAGAAAGTGATTTCATCATAAGCCCGGCCAATCAGGAGCGTTTTGTGTCACATGACAAACGTTTGAAAAAATGCATTTTTATTTATTGATTTTTAAATAAATTAAGTATTTTCAACTTTCGTTAGTAAATAACCATTTTAAAACTCTTAATATACACTGATTACAATAATTCACAATTTATTTTTCACATTGTCAAATAGCCAATTATGAACGATATGGCATACAAAATATCTTTTTAGCGGTTAGTTCATTTAATTTATTTAAAAAAAGTTAGATTGAACTCGGAAGTGAGTACTGTGCACGGTTTACGGCGTGGTTTCAGCTGGAGTCACTCCATTGTTGGACCACAAAAAATTAACCTAAGTCACATAACAATTCCTTTTTTTTATACCAATAACGACGATTGATGTTTAGTTTGTATTGAAATCGAGTTAATGGCAATTAGAATTTATATAAAAAAAATTCTCGACCTGTAAATGTTTATAAGCATAAAATGGTCTCCTTATAAATATTTAGTTTAATATAAAACAATATTATATTCTCAAAGAAAAAGTGACCTATTTTATTGTACCGACTAGACAAAAATCTGGCTGCACTTGGGTGAAATAAATAGACCTAAACGAATGACTATTTTACTTTTCATATAACTTTTTCTTTATAAATTATGTGATTATCAAATATCTACATTACGATGAAAAGTGAAAACTAAAAATGATATTCATTCCTTACACAGCTTTACGAACGCACCCGTAAACGTCAAACATGGCCACCCGTTGAACTGTCTTGACGTTGATTTTCATTTGTTTATCGTAATATTTTGATTTTACGAATTTTGCAGATAAATGTTGTCGGCTAAAACTCATTATTTTTTATTGATCATTAATTGTAGGCAGGTTGTAGGCTTTCGTAGACCTGCACGAAATAATTACTAGAGATATGATGATGATCGACAAATAAACTTATAAAGAGATTTTTCCATCTTCGCTAGATCAGGCATAAATTTATAAACGCGTTAATCTTAGAAATATCAAAAGACCAATAGATCAAGCACACTACGTAAAATATATAATACAGTGTATACGTATACGTGCAAATACAGGTGCCATCGCTATTTCTTCATTATCATAATCCGATGCGAAGGGAAATCCGATACGACCGCAAAGAGTACAGGAGCAAGACGGATTTACGCGCTTTCCGAGTAGCGACAGTGTATACTTCTAGACTTCAGTAACGTCCGTTTCTTACTGATAAATTTTCGACAAAAGTATCTCAATTGTATTCACTTCTCCTTCGTTTAGAAAAATAGGCACAAGATCTTATTAACACCATTACATCGATGCGACATTTCGATCAGACCCGTACTATCGATTAATATAAACTGAATGAGAATTCAATTGAATACATACAGCACACACAGGTGGTATAACTTTTGCGCAGCGTATGTTTATGGGTAAAGCAAAATTGCTGTGTGCCCAATTGATCAGTCTCAACAACAAACTACCCCTTAAAAGGAAAATTATATATGTAAAACTTCAGTAAGTTTATTTTATTACTACGCCAGTTTCATGTATTTAATACGTAACTAAGAATTGGAATTACCATAGTAAAGCCAATTCTTAGTAAGCCTATAAAATTAATAGCCAAGAAATAAGAGGACCACTGATATACTATACGATAACAGAGTCGCATTTTACATATCACAAACTTCATATGTGACGTAACTTTTATTTACCTAATTCCGGTTCTTTAAATAATCAAATTGAAGAACAATTCTTCGAATTGATGTAATTATTGAGTAACGTATATCAAGGCTTGGCAGGTAATTAAAAACAATTATCCTTATCGTGACCGATCATCATGTTATAAATACATTAATTGATGACCAGAAATTTAAATATGTTTTGGTGCAATGGAAATAATTGCGCAATAGACAAAACCAATACAATGACACAGCGATTAATTAAATGTATCAAATTAGAAAAAACTATTTTCTTCTATTTTTCTAAGATGTTGAAAGAAATAATACGTTAACCATAACCTTTTTTTTCAATTAAAACGATAAGTTGTTCTAAAAATAAATATGCAAACTACCTTCTGAATTTTAAGTAATTCTTTTTTCTAAGCTATCTATCACAAGATATCTTTAATTACATGGAATATTAAATAACGAAATACTAAGGATACCTTCCGGTTATTTCTGAAGAATATATTTTTAATAAATTTACGTAAGCAATAGGCGCAAATCACAACGTCATATTCGTCATCTAATTAATCAGTGTTGAGACGATTTACTTATGAGACCTGTGACCTGTTTTTCCACGATTTCTCACAAATGTGTGAGGTTTTTCATGTAGCTGATTATCGGTACGGCACAGTCGAGCAAGGTCAAGCACGTACTTTTTAAGATTTTACGCCAGATATATAGTTATAATAATATAAATAGATATATAAATATTAGACAACATCACATATGCTCTGATCCCAATGTAAGTAGCTAAAGCACTTGTGATATGGAAAATCAGAAGTAACGGCGGCACCACAAACTCCTAGACCCAAGACGACATAGAAAAGTAATGAATTTTCTACAGCGACTCGAGCGGCTATCCAACCCGGAGTGGCGTACCCATGAAAACAGGTGTACACACCACTCGACCACGGAGGTCATCAAAAATTTAATGCAATCAATATAGTATTGTGTACTTTATAGAATTGTATTTGTAGTAAGAATAACGGACAAAATCCAAATATCCGAACCGGTCGTAGCTTCAATTGTGAGAGCGTAGGCACGTCGTTATAGCACGTCGAATGAATATTTTATTTAATCTGGCAAGTAAAATATAAACATTCAACTGCTTAATTTTATTATTGATTAGTCTTATCCTCGCTTAATACAAAAGTTTTAGAGGGTATTTTTTGCCGGATATTTTCCTTTTAGTTGATTCTTAATTATTTCTTTATTTATGAATGTATGTTAAAACCTTTTGATCGCAAATTTTCTAAGGATATTGTGATAACAAAACGAAACTACGACAAAAGTAACCGGCGGGAACGCAATAATAACTCTTTCACAATTCTGTACGTATATTTATTACCTGCAATTAAATATAAAAAAAGCAATTCACTTTGCTACCTGCATCATAAAAATAAATATATGATTTATTTTATATCTTTATAGTTGCAATTGTTATGTATATAACTTTTAATGAACCGTAGCAATTTCATTATAAGTATTATTATAATTGAAACGGTCCATTATTATATAAAAAAACAGAATTATTATAAAAAAATTACAAAATAATTTATTTGAAGATTATTTAATTTTCATGTGCTTCATTTGTATCTGAAATTTTCAAGTTCTGAGTTGAAGAAAATTAGCTGATAGAATTTGCATGTTTTTTTTCTGGTATAGGTCGGTGGAAGAGCATTTGGTAAGTGGTCACCACCACTCATAGACAATGCAGCACCATTGTCTATGAAATAAATATTAACCAAACACAAAGCCCTACCAACCACGGAAATTTGTTGGATTTTGTTTGATTGGAGCAGTGTGATAGAATAAGTGCTAAACATTTTCCTTAGAAGTAAAAATGGCCTTACGGTAGCATTGAGCGAGTTACAGGCTGCCATTATAGTAATTTGCATTTCTCAATAAAAAAACATTAGTGAAAACGGAATAAAGAAATAATTCTACCGTTGTAGGCTTTTCGTTATGCTCATTAATTAAGGTCGGATGATTAAGTAACTATTCATTTAATTTATTTCTTTTTAATAATTATTTTTTAAAGCGTAAAAAATATCATTTAACCAAATCAATTCGTCAATATCTATTAGTGCGGAATAATAATATCAATCAACGGCTTATTATAATCCGCTGCTTGAAACCTTGTTTTGAAATAGATAATGATCTTTGTTTTCATAGAATTGGTATTACGTTCGTAACAAATCTCAGATAGTGATACTGTAATCGCTTCCTAGCCTTTGAACCGACTTTTTTAAAATAGAAGTAAGTTCTCTTTTGAATTTAACTTACGTACAGTGTTAACTCAGAACACTATCATGTACAAGACATTATCGTCATCCTTCATCTTCCTGCCCTTATCCCAATTTTATTTGGGGTCGGCGCAGCATGTATTCTCACATACTTCTCTGTCAGACGTCATCTCACAAGTAACCTTCTTCCTAACCATATCGTCTTTCACACAATCCATTCATCGTTTCCTTAGCCATCCTCAATCTCTATATCCATACACATCCATGCTCAAGACATTAATCGAAATCCAGTGCTAATAAAGGCATCTATGACAAATTGAGGAAACTCAATTTCTCAAACTCATGCAAAGAGCGATTTTGATATTTTTATCTACAAATCAAGTGTTTTCTTTCAGAAGTTATCTTTTGGTGAAGTGGAGATGATGAACTCAGTAAAAAAACTTTGCAAAGAGCTAGTATATGTCGTACACCATATTACATCACATCGCATACACAAAATTTTATTAAAGGCAGTAAGTAATTCAGCACCATATCACACCCTAACTGTGAGCCGTTTAGAAACTTTAGGGAGTTCCATTAATACATAGTATAAAACAAAGTCGGATTTTGATGCGGTTTTTTTAATAGATAGTGTGATTCGAGAAGTTTTATGTACATAATACATGAAAAATATAGTAAAGAAACACTGATAATTCTTTTAGAAGTTTGCAATGTGATTTCGTAAATAAACATTCTGTAGTATATTTATAGGGTTGGCAACTAAGTGATTACCCATTTGAAATAAGAAGGAAAATTTTAAATTTTTGTTTAAAAATGTTAATTTATTAAATTGCAAATTATCCATTCTTGACGATGACTTTTCGCCATCGTTCTAGCAGTGGAAACATTTTTACCTTTTCGCAAGTAATACAGTAAAATATGTTTGAAGTACACGTCCTGTTCTTCTATTTTTTAATTAAACTAATCGATCGAAAGGCGAGAAGTCTAAACGATTAGAAAAAATATATGTTAGGTTCTTTGACCACTTTCACAAAGCAAATGAAAACTTAAAATCCACCTATCCACAAAATCGGCAATCACTTAATTGCCAACTATAGTATCAGTATTGCACCCGTGCGAAGCCGGGGCGGGTCGCTAGTTGATTATAATATTCTACTATGACCATTACATGAACATAACCACGTAACGGAAGGCGACTCAAATATCCAAATAACCTATAAATAAAACATTGGGCCGAGTATCGCTAACGTGCTCCTCGGAATCGTTCTGTTCCCTTCCATTCCGGTACTCTGTCATGGGTCCTATGCTCAGAACCTTACCAAACTTTAATTAAACTACATATCCTTGAACTAAATCATTTATTAAAAAAAAGAATCAACAAAATAGGTTGGCGCAATTTTGAGTTATTCGGCTATTTATCGCGCACATAAATAATGCAAATTTAAGACTTATATCATTTTCATATGGATACCATCTTTAGAACTGGACTAACCTAACATGGGACCATATGGGAAGCACTAGATTTCAAACGATTTTTTTTTTATCAAAATCGGTCTATCCAGTGAAAAGTTAGGATGAGGTAACAAACAGAAATACTGACGAATTGATAACCTCTTCCTTTTTGAAGTCAGTTGAAAAGATGAGCTGATTCACAAAACCGGGAGTTAGTATTCTCTTTTGATGTTATATTATCATTACTTATCGTTACTCTTAAGCTTTTGAAGCTCACTTCACTTACTTTAAGAGCTAGCGCGCACTGGTGATTTTTGTCGTGGTGACTGTTTCGTCACTATTGTCAAGTCCATGAATATGTATGGAGTTGCGCGCAAGTTACGGCGTGACGATTGAGTGACATTTGTGTCCGCCGAACGGCGAACAAGCCCGTGACGAAACTGTCAGAGTCTTTACGTTTTTTCATAGCATGGCGACAAATTTGTCACTCTTGTCGTCAGTCTTTCGCTTACTGCACTTTGACCTCCGACCTTAATGCGCGCAAAATAGGGTCACCATCTATTCAAAACGTAAACATTCGTGAAGACCATACTGATAATGATGTTCTAATAGAAGAACTGGAAAAGAGACCAGCTCTTTATGATAAAAATTGAAAAAGTATTCAGATATTCACGTGAAAATTAAAGCGTGGGCAAAAATTAGTACCCAGTATTATCTTACTTTCTTTTTCTCCCGAGTCTCACAATAACCACCGTCTCTTCGAAATCCATAGTGGCAAATGACACTTCGATTTCGAAAATGTTTTGTCACTGTCTCTATTAATGAGCGTACTCCATTTTGGAAACGTGACAATGACAAACACTTTAAAGTCACCGTGACAAAAATCACCAGTGCGCGCTAGCTCTAATGATTCGTATGACAACTAACGAGATTGATGCCGCTCGTAGACGAGCTATGAAAATGATCAAAATATACTAGAGTATATTTTGGTTATTTTCATAGCACAATATCATATGGCACATTACTTTGGGGTAACGCTACCAACTTAAATCTGTTGTATTTTAGAAACGAGATCAGTCCATTCTATTTCTAATCATGGAGGTAAGGGAGTCTTCCCTTCTGGATGTTTTAAAAAAAGTAGAAATACGCACTGCAGCATCACAGTATTTTTACAATAATAGGTATATTAACATTGATCACTTTGATCATTGAATCAGTGATAATCATTGTATGTACGGTTAAGCTTATGACACCAAGTTTTCGACTCCGCGAAGTCAATAAAACTTTTTTATGCAAAGTATCCGTTTCTCTAATGAAGTTTCCCAGATATTTTTAACATTGCCGATTCATAAATTGAAATCATTTATAAAAAATTACATTGTACTATACTAATACTATGTTATATACAAAGACTGTATTTTAAAGTTTGGAAAGAAAGAGTCGTCGTCGTCATCGTGAAACAAGACTGCAGTGAACTTTATAATATTAAAAATAAGTTATAGTGTTGATTTACTTTTATGTTTTTAAGAAGAAGATTTTATGTTTTATTTTTTTTTTATTTTATTGTGAACCATTATTTTTGTATTTTAAACAAAATAAGCGCGTTTCACCGTCAAGCCTAATAGCTTGGTGAGAACAAACAAAATTGTTAACAGTATTGTAAAAATAAAAATTTAAAATAAATTAAAAAAAGTAAAAAGTAACTACTGACTTTCATGCCGGTTCTTTTCGATAGAATTTATATGTATATTGAACCCAAAAAAAAATTGATCACAAGCGTCATCAAAGACGTAATCATTTTTCTAAATAGTTCACGATTTGGTAAACATGAAGAAATATGCTCTGTATCTACATTTTAGGCATATAAATCTTATTACTTTGGAAATATTAATCACTTGTTAATTATGTCTGATATAATGTTTTTATCCAATACCATCAATTGTATTATCTGCTTCAAATTGTTCTTAGGATAACATCGTTTCAAATGTTACGCGGCATGATTAGATGTAGAAAAATTGTCGAATCAAGATTTCTCAAATATACCTAAATAGATAATGTTCGCTGACGGAGGATAAAAGTACGTTCAAAGATTGTGAAAACGTATGTTCTTTATCATTTAAGGTCGAAATGAAATCATCATTTTACAATTTACATCGACTAATAACACACATCTCGGATTTTTCAAAAACAATTTTTTACTATTTCTAAATTAAAATAAATTTTGGGATTACTCTAATCTGCTTAAGAATAAGTCAATATATTATTTCAGGAGCAGCATTCTACTCTTCATATATCACATTCATTTCAATCTCATTTTTTACCAATGAGCAAAGGGAAATAATAAAATAAACGAGGAAGAGAAACGGGCCACGAATTGATCCCTGCGAGACCAATCACCAAACACGCGACATTTAATATTGAAATAACCTAAAAGCAATTATTTCTCCTCCCCAGGTTCGTTAGTTTTATAATAGCCTTAGCACTCAATCGCGCCTTTCTATTTTAATTTTACGATTGAATATTCTTGAACATTTTGTAATAGAAAAGTTTTATCTTACCAATTTTAACATATAGCCAATTCTAATCGAATTAGGAATAAATTTAAACTAAACTTAGATTTCAAATGTCATGCGATTTGCTAATAACTCATTCATTACTATTACAATTGAGCCGAGATGGCCCAGTGGTTAGAACGCGTGCATCTTAACCGATGATTTCGGGTTCAAATTCAGCCAAGCACCACTATATATAAATGTGTTTAATTTGGGTTTATAATTCATCTCGTGCTCGGCGGTTAAGGAAAACATCGTAAAGAAAACTGCATGTGTTTCATCGAAATTCTGCCACATGTGCATTCCACCAACTCGGATTTGAACAGCGTGGTGGAATATGTTTCGAGCCGTCTCGTTAATGGGAGAGGAGGCCTTAGCCCAGCAGTGGGGAATTTACAGGCTGTAACTTTACTTTTTTTCTCTATTACCTACAATTAAATACTTATATCCACTTTAATTTTACTTCCAAAATTTTCATAACAGTTTCGACGACGTGTAATTTTTTCGAAAATCTATTCTCAACAAGTCTCAGGACAATCGGAATATTGAGCCCCGTTATCTTTTGCAAACTAGTCGTGCCAGCGAGTGGGTAATCGATTTCTACCATACAATATATAAAATTATCAAATAACTATTTATATACGAAGAAATTGCATTCGTTACGGTTTATCCTATTCGTTTAAAAATAACACAGCGCTGTATTACTACAATGTGACGTCAAAATAAAAAATTGAATTTGCCTCATTATCTTTGCAATTAGCGAAAAAAAAATTAAAACAAAACACAAAAAAATAATTGCTATATGTTGTATTTTTTTGTAAAATTATCTAAAACACTGTTGTTACAGTTATCTCAACACATAAGCGAACAGCGATCAAACACATTGATAAGCTTACTATCTAAAAAATCTGTTTAAATCACTTCATATTCGAGTATAATCCGATAAACGTACATCGAAAATCGGTATTCTGCCTTTAATTATTAAAGATAACGTTAATGACTCAATAAAAACATTAAAAATATTGGATTATGTACGAAGAAAGGATCAATTATATCTGTTAAGAATTCGTCCGATTTTCATTTCTAAATCGACATTTGGTTTTGATTACTCGCAATACGATTGGTCGGACTTTTTGATTATCTATTTCTTCTATATGTACATAACATGCTCATTGGCTCAACCAAACATTTATATAATATCAAAAAACATTCGTATTATTATTGTTGTTTTTAAGACATTCTGGATATTTATTTGATACAAATCCAAGTAAATGAGATTTTCGTTAAAATTTATTGTATAATTGAAATAGCTTTACTGCTGGTGTACTAGCTAATATATAAGACTACAGATCGTGAAGTCTTTTGGTGATACAGGGTCGGACCAATATGATGGTTTTAGGTTATTATACCAAGCGATTGGGTCTCGTCAGATTTAACGCCCCATATGATTATGAAAGAGAAATAGATAGTTCACAAAAGTGTACACTACAATATTTCTAGGGAAGTATATAGTCTGCTCGCTACTGAAATCGATAACAATCTTATTAGAATACAACTTAAAAAAGATAGAATACTATATAAAAAAGATATACTTTCATATTATTTGGAAGCGGGTTTTACCGTAACCGAACGAATAGTATCATGATAATAAGCCACAGATAATAATAATCCTATGTCATATAAAGTAATTATATAATTATAATAAGATAGTAGAAAATTAGATATTTTGCAATGAAATTATATTACGGCGGTTTATTAAGACCAAAGCATTACCATGTTTTAAACGACAAAAATAGGTGTTAGTACATATAATAGAACATTTTACACGATATACTAAAACCTTGCGCTCAATGTGTAGCCTACTCTGACCACACCAGTCAACACAAAAAAAAAACAATGACATTGGATTAATCATTGGGCGAGATCTGAAATGAACTATGCTTTATATTATGAATTACATATCAAATCAGATTAAATTAATTATATTCAAGTCAACTTCATAATGAAGCATATTTAAATCGTCAATATTTAACCGTTTCAGAAAACAGCCTCCAGCGGGAAGAAACGGCACGAAACTCACACAGATGTTCTTTTCAAATAAACAGATTTACAATGTTGTTTTTTTTTCTATAAAAGTATTATTTTAATGAATAATAAAAACATTTTTTATTAATTAAGTCTTATTAAACTTTTTAAATTCGCGAAAAACACAACGAATGTCTGGGGAGTTTTCATCGAAAATTTGGAAGTACAATTAATTTGATTTAATTAAGTGGAATAGTGTTGTGCTTAAAAATAATTGTATTGATGAATAACAAATTAATACTAAAGTTATTAATTTCGGGATATTTACCATGTTTTTTTATTTTTATTCTCGTGAACAAGACATTCGTACGAGCTCCACCGAATAAAAATAAAAAACATGGTAAATATCCCGAAATTAATAACTTTAGTAACAAAAATAACCATGTTAATTTAAAAAGAAAAAAAAATCGAATTTACAGTGCATAATATGCAAGGAATATTTGAATGTAAAGTTACCTTTACATCTGGTGTGAATATGGCATATTTGAATGGCTGATGATGTATAAGGTAATGTTTGATTATTGGTTTTTTATTACTTGTTTACATTACCCAGGGATCAAATTTAACGCCGTAAACGAGATAAATTAAGACTTTCTAATGAGTATTTTTCTAGCAATTTTATTTTTACGTTAAATTTGGCTACGAATTGTGTCAATTATATATAATAAGATCGCGTTTCATTAAGTTTGTACTTGAACTACATGAATGTGCTGCGAGAACAATGGGAAGCAGTGGTTATGTAAGCAAAACAATCTCGTGTAACAATCGCAACCTAGCCTTGGTGGAGAATGTACTTAGTGTACGGCTTCAAAAAATTAACGAATCCACTGATTGTATTTCATTGGGAGTACAATATATAATACATAAACATATAAATAATTGACTTTAGGTAGTTTATCTTGCTTTTTTTACCGGCTATACGTTTTTGAATAAATAAAATCCGTTTAATTATTTAAAAAAACTTAATAAAGCGTGACGTTAAAACTGTCCACAAAACATACTTTTAATGCTAATATAAATTTCTGGCACTATTTTTTGTATAGTACAGATAGAGGGTGGAGCTTTTATAACACTATAACAGTTATGTAGTTCTAAATATAAACATGTTTTATTATTATTTAACTTTAATGTACTTGAATGTTATATGTTAAATGCCGTTTTTATTTATAGCCAATAATTATCGATTTACATAATATTTAAGTAATTCAAAAGTTAAAACCTTGCTTTGTTTGTATCTACCAATATCCATCCAATATATGTATATATTATAGAAATAATAAGTTAATAAAATAGAAGCTATAACACGATGCATAAAATACGCATACGCACGCACGCGCACGCACGTTGTTTAATAATAGAAAACAACCTATTATACCTATATAACCTATTTACAACTTTAATTGTCATAATAAGAAAAATCTAAAGCAATTTAAACTTTATGCTCACCATCTAAAGTTTAATTTCCAGTTGAAACCGCCCCACGTCATATCCGAAGCCTGAATGTACTCGAAGGTGGTATCCGATATGACATCGATGATGGGACACACGACAGTACTCCTGTCTTTCACGATCCTGGCTAGCAACGGCTCTAACCAACCCTCTGGGGACAAGGAAGAAAGTAAGTTAAGCGTGTCATTAAAATATATACAATTAATCATAGTAATTTCAAGATATTATAGATTATCAAATGTATATGATCATGATATGAAATGAAATGCATTAAATTTTAAATTTAGAACACGTTTTACATGTATTTCCTTGTAAGACTGTTTATCTTGATCGATAATAATCTTTTTAAATGCAATATAAACATGTGATATATTTACACAATATGTTGCTTCATTGTCATAAGGTAATAGGTTACGAGGCTAGGAATTAGATTTTCTATGAATTCTTATGTGTTAAAATTCCGTGTTTTGGTTTGTAATTAAATTGGAAAACATTTTAAACATGAACATATTTTCGAAAATTTAATTTAACTTATAAAAACTGTGATATATGTGTTGTTACTTAAGTTCTGTGTTACACTTAGGAAGTCTCAAAGTGGTCTAAAAACTTTCATCAAAACTGATAAATAAGTATATATACAAAATGACCATGATCAGATATAATATCAGATATAAAATTGTAAAAGTGAGTACAAAAATTAAAAATGTTTTAATCTCTCAAAACATTTTGAATATATCTACAATATGTCTGCGCCATTGAGATACATGTTACAAAAAAAAAAAAAAAAGATGTCAAAAGCCGTTTTCATAGAACGAGTTCAACATTTTTACAGTACGAGTAGTGTACTCACCGGTACACTCGCAGTGCGCATCCAGGAATGTTATGACGTCGCCTTTCACGTGTTTCGCGCCCAAGAGACGCGCTCGGATGAGACCGGACCTGTTCTCCGTACGGAAGAGTCGCGTTGGAACGGGCAATGTCTTTATGTAGTCTTCGAGTTTCTTACCTAAATGTTCTACATACACAAAAAATACATGGATTTATCTTATAATTCTCTTTCGTACACACTTTTTTTAAATATTTGAACAAAATTCAAAAATGGAAGACGTTCGCAATTTGATTGATTGATTTAAAAAAATCAATTGATTCATAGTGTTATATACACACAATACAAATTTCGTAAGTTAGTCTCTTTAAATGAATGAATGAATGAATGACAATAATGTTATTATATAGGAATTAAGTTTACTAAGTATTAGATGTAGTAATGTGTTTTTACCTTTCTCGCTAGCGTCGTCAACGAGTATTATCTCTTTCAGTAAGGGTCGCGGCGAACGATTGATGGTACTCCAAATTGTTCGAATGAGGGTAGTCCAAGCTTCATTGTGGAAGACTATAACTACACTTGTTGTTGGTAATAACTCGGGGTACTGCTTTTCTTTACACCTATTTTAACATTGTACTCGTAAATATTTTATTTTTATTTTACAACCATATAACGAACTATTATGCCACTCTCAAATGGAAACTCTTTCAATTAAACACAAAAGAAAGAAAAAAAAAACATTCGTTTCAAAAATAGTAGTAGAAACTCAGTCGACTTTATTGTAACGATTTCAATATCGCAGTAGACTTATGATAATATAAATTTATGACCTAAATTTAAAATTCGAATATAAATTATTCCCAGCACACAAAGTATAATAGGTAAGTACAACCATTAATTTTCCAAGTGATAAAAAATACGTTAATCATCACAGGTGTAAAATAACTGATTATTAAAAAATAATAAAAAAAAATAATATTTACTATTTTACGCATTTTTATGGTAGTCATTAAAATTTTTACTAAGCATAACATTAACAATATATTATGAAATTGCCTTTTTAGGTTGTAACCTAGACATAAACAAGCACTTAACTTGAAGTTTAATATTTTTACAACAGTGTTAACGCTGCATAACTTTTACACTTAATTTAAAGAGCTATTAATACAAAAACTATTGATGATTTATCGTAAAATGAATATGTCTAAAACTTAGAAAACCACTTACACATTAGCAGTGAAGACATTATTATAAGAATATTAGAATATTTTGAAGAATATTAGAATATTTTGACTAGATATTTTTACTTTTACTTACATCCTAACTATGTCCAAAAGATACAACAATATCATAAATTAACAACGCAAATAATATAAAAAATTTGTAAATGAAAGAAATTAATAACTCACTTCTCAAATCTAACATCAGTTAGAGATCGGTTAAGTGAGATCATATCACTTGCCAACAAATTGAACTGATTTTCTTGGAACTTATCCAACATAAGCTTCTCTTGTTCAATTGGAATATTTACTGCCTTACCTGAAAATTAAAATTTATTAAAAAACCTACACCTAATAAAATATTTGACAATTATTAATAAATAGAATCTATATTCTATATTACATTCTAAATTAAAAGAACATATAAAATGCTGGTGTAAATAGTGTTACCACTTTTTAAATGAATGCTTTATAAGTTAATAAAATATAATCAAACTAATCAAATCAATTCTATAAAGATTGACAAAAAATAGTATAATATAGTACAAGTATTTTTAAAAAATTAACTAGTAATATTGCAAATTTATAATAGTTTTTTTT
Organism: Vanessa cardui; assembly: GCF_905220365.1. Taxonomy (NCBI): domain Eukaryota; kingdom Metazoa; phylum Arthropoda; class Insecta; order Lepidoptera; family Nymphalidae; genus Vanessa; species Vanessa cardui. The sequence goes on from NC_061139.1 coordinate 5,062,283, forward strand.
TTCCAATAACATTATCCACAACTATTTTTTTTATTTTTGAAACATATACATACAACATTATAATATTATTATAATATGACTGAAAATTAAAAAAAAATAACTCTACCTGCTAGTAAGGTTTGCATCTAACCTATTAGATTTTATCCCAATAAAATTATCTTTATCTATGTATTATAAAGTAATGAAAACTAAGTTTTGTGAATAAGATAAATGAATATGAATGTCAATCTATTATATATTACTGCATGCATATCATTATTACACATGTTTTACATAATTGATTTGTTTCCCTATTCATCTCAGTAGCACTAAGTAGGTGTTCAATGTTGAAACAATATATTATGACTATTCTATTAACATACTAGTAGGGAAATGAAAGCAAGAAACTTGTTGCAATGACTCACTATGCAAATAGCATAATTCATATAATTGTTTGATAAAACATAAAAATTTCTTTTTTTTTTTAAGTGAAGTCTGTAGTTTTAACAACTTACTTTTTACAAACAGGCTTGACATGTTTTATTTAGTTTTGAAAAAAAAAAATTATAACCTTATTGTAACAAATTAGTTAATTGTTTCTTGAATTAAAAATAAATTATACTCTAAAACATACCCATTTCTCCAGGTGATTCACCCTGGGGTTTAACTGGTGGGACAGGCTGCCACCTCTTAAGCCTGGATCTTGGATACAGTGGCAGCATCACACCATCATCTCCTACATCATGTTCTACTTCATTCTCTTCAATATTTGTGTCCTCCTCATCTATGTCTTTTTGTAATGCAGCAGCAATTGCTGCTTTTTTACCTCTAAACTCATCATTACCCTGTACAATTTGTGAATGATTGAAACATATTATATTGTTAAGCTGTATAGTAGAAATTTCAAGTAAACAATAATTTTATTGTCATTGAATAATTTATCAAAATTGCCTAATATGTATTCTGTCTACATCATTTTTTTTTTATTATTAAAATGAATTATAAAATCCTTTACTACATTTTTATAACTGATTATTTTCTTACCTTTACATTGTAGTCATTATTCACATTTTTGTTTTTATTGCAATCCCAACCATCTCCAAAACAATCAGAGTATAAGGCCAATAAAGCAACATCAACTAACAACCAAACTAGGGATGTGAGGAGAATTATTCGGCATGTGTGTATTCTTATTTTGCTTCTAAACATTGTATCTAATAATCGAACAACAGGCAAAGTTATTACTAATGCCACATGTCAAATTAACACTCGATTGCCTACCGTACGCAAATCTGCAACAAACAAAGGTTTCAAAACCATTTATTAGTAGACACCTATGAAAATACAAGCTGGATCCCTTAATTACACTCCTATAATGATAACATTCATATTTTAATGAAATCGAACACAATTATTTCAGTTTAATCACAATTAGATAGAAGTAGGTTCCCGGATTCTTTTTAAAAATGCATTGTAATTTGCTTTACTACGATTTAATCTATTTATAATTGTTCACTATTTATAAAACATTGAAAAAAATATATCAAGACATAAAGATAAACTTACGTCTTATAATAAATAATAAGGTAGGTATAAGTAATTATTCGATTAAATTGTCACATTCAGGCTACCGCCGACAATCCCCAAACGTATACGCACGTATACTATACGTCAAACTTTCTAGTTTCTATCAAGATTCAAGAGTGCCGTGTCCTCAATCGATCGGATACTTTGTATAAAAACCTAAATATGAGAGCATAACAAAACAGAAAAAAAATATTTTAAATTGTTTTCCCGTTTAATTGATACCTGTTAAAGATTACATTCGAAATAGTAATAGCTTGGACAATCATGGTAATAAAATATATTACGTTAATTGATACGCATATCATTTTTCAATTCTAAACCTAGTTTATTAGATCTCATTTTTATTATGACAATGTCAACGTCAAATTAGAAACGTCATTTTTTGGCGAGTTGTTAATTTGTCAGTTGTCACTTTATGACTGTTACCTGTGTCAATAGTTTGTCTATAATAATAAAAATCAACATTAAAATATAAATGAGATGTTCTATTTTTACTAGCTAGTAGATGGCTAGACCTAGATTTTATGGTATTGGGAAGAGTATAAATTAGTTTTGTTTTATTAAAACAATTAAAGTCTCGCGAGTGACATTAAAATAGCATTTAAATATTGGTAATTAATATTAATGGATTTGCGGTTTGGTTATCTCTGTTAGTTGATGAATTCATTTGTGATGAATAGGACAAAGTGTAATTCCAGTAAAATGGCGAAAACACCTGAGTTTAACAATGAAACTGAGATAAGTGCCGACGTGTATCGTCTTATCACAAACGAAGATAAACCGCCAGATATAAAATATGGAAAAGAAAATTCGTGGGTTGCCGGCGTTCAAATGTTTGTTTCGTTTTTGCTTGCTGGATTTGGCATGGTGGCGGCGAGTTTGTTACTGGATGTTGTACAACATTGGCAAGTTTTTGAGCAAGTGTCAGAAGTGTATATACTAGTGCCAGCATTGCTGGGTTTAAAGGGAAACTTGGAAATGACTTTAGCATCGAGGCTTTCTACTCATGCCCATTTAGGCCACCTCGAAACAAGCTTAAATTCATTAGTTGTAGGTAATTTATGTCTTATTCAATGTCAGGCTGTTCTAGTAGGATTCCTGGCAGCAATGGCAGCCGTAGCTATGGGCTGGATACCCAAAGGACAATTTGACATTCATCATGCAATGTTGCTTTGCGCATCCAGTGTACTCACAGCTTCCTTTGCTAGTTTTGTCCTCGGTTTAATAATGATTGGTGTTATAGTTGTTTCAAAAAAGCTAAATATAAATCCTGATAATATAGCTACACCTATAGCAGCTAGTCTTGGAGACTTGACAACATTGGCACTATTGTCTTGGATAGCATCTCTATTGTACAAGTCTATTGGCACAAGTGTAGTGCTACCATCTATAATTATCATCGCCGGAGCTATACTTGTGCCACTGTGTGGCTATATTGCATGGAAAAATAACTTTACTAAACAAGCTTTAGATGAAGGGTGGGTTCCTGTTGTATCTGCAATGGTCATAAGTAGTGCAGGAGGCCTAATACTGGACTACACAGTATCCAATTATAAGGGTATAGCTGTATTTCAGTTAGTGATAAATGGTATAGGAGGTAATATGGCTGCTGTTCATGCATCAAGATTGTCCACATTATTGCACACTGGTCAGAAAGAAGGTGCAGTTATAGGTAATACAACAAAATTGTTATTATTGATGGTAATACCAGGACAATTAATTTTCATTTACACAATAGGTTATCTAAAAGCTGGGCATACTTCTTTAACTCCCATATTTATATTAATATACATGTCTGCTGCATTATTACAAGTATTTCTTCTATTAACTATAAGTCACTATATTGTTATATGGATGTGGAAACTAGGTTTGGATCCTGATAATTCTGCTATCCCATATTTAACTGCATTAGGTGACTTATTAGGGACTGCACTGTTAGGTATAGCTTTTCACATCCTTTATGCCATTGGAGACAAAGATAGTGATTTGGGTGACTGACATATATTTATTTTTCAATTTGTTAACTATATTTATACTTTCTAAATTTTACTGTACTTAAGGTATGTATTGTCTTTTCTAAAATATTTATTTTATGTGTAGTTTTTAACATTACATAAATTCATAGCAATACTTCATGTTGGTGCTAATAAAATATTTTCATATCCCAAGAATATATTTTTTAAAGAAAAATGTATCTGTTGTTTACCTAATATTTCAAAATAAATATAATTATTGTAATAAAATAAATAATATGTGTAGGCATGTAACTTAATATGCAATCTGCTAAAACTATTTTTTGTATAGATATAAAACATATGGTACTTTATGTAATCGGATACAAATATGGTTATGAAAACTGAGCTTTTTATCTTTGTTTTTACTGTTAGAAATATGTTATTGTTATATTTGATACACAAAACTTATTATCAAACTAATTTAAAAACATTATGTACAATTTTAAATTGAATTTATATTTTTATTTCATGGGTGTAGTAAAATTTATTATACCTTAATTTTGTTACTTTTTATGTTTTTCATTATAAACCTATTATTAAGGTATTTAAAAATGAAAGAATTGTTTTTATTCAAAACCTAATAGGTACTTTAAATTTATAAATAATTAATTTTTCACTTTAATATGTTAATTTATAACTTAACTTCTAGTAACTTAATATTTTAAATACTTTTACTGTTAAATGATATTTAATGGAATATGAAATAAATGTGAGGCAATGAGTATCAACCCAATCAATATACATGATTGATATAAGGTAACAAAGTTTTTAATATCATGAATGCAACAAATTTCTAATTTAGAAGTATATTCTGTGGTTTTAATATAAATTTATGTAATATATTGCATCAGTTATATTATTATTGAGTGAACTTTATAAGAATAATTTGTAAATATAATAAATAAAACAAAAAAGGATGATATTTTTTGTTTAATCACTTATTCTAAATTTTTACTTCACTTCGCGCAATCTTCTTACTGCAGACCTGCATGATGAAGCAGCAGTCGTAGAGAAAACCCAGGCACCTCCAGCTACAGTTCTCTTACAACGCTTGCATGACCAGATACCCACACAGCTACGCTTCATGGCATCCTAGAAAGTAACAAAATAATATTAAATTTACCTTAAAAGTAATAATTGTATTTAGTGGAACAAAAAAAGGAACCTAGCCATTTCAGTTATTGTGGAATAAAATAAAAATTAGATAATTTTATCCCTTGAATAAGAACACTAATATTTAAATTAGAAAATGTCACTTTCAAAATTATGAAATTGATTCTTAAGAAATAATTATGAACAGCCTATAAGTAGTGTAAATAAATATGAGAATTTAGAAGTTATTATGACCTGATAAATATAACATTTAGCTTCGATTAACTGTTTATATATATTTCATTGAATCCCTTACAACATCTATCTTATTTTAACATAGCTTAGATTGTTCACAATAATACATATACTACAAAACATCATTCTATACAATTATTTGGAATGTACATTGATCTTAGGTTAGAGTTATAGGACAACTCCAATGATAAAACAAATTCTATACAAATCTAAGTACCAACCTTTCCACAGAAGGAGCAAGTATATTTGGCGTGCTGGGTAACTTCCATCTTTTTGACCATTTTACGCAAGGAAGCACCGTAACGTGTGCCATATTTGCCAGTGATTCCAACCTTTTTGGTACGCTTTGCCTGAAAACGTTAAAATCGACCTATGAACATAACATCTCACTAACGCCGGGAAAAACACACAACTCTGGAAATATTAACTCCACATTTTTAAGCACTCTTTACGATGTAAATAAAACCAATTATTAACACAAAAAAACTAAAGATGTAAGAAGTAATTTCAAATTAAATTCTCACCATTGTGGAATAACCTGCCTAACACAACAGTTGACAGAAAAAGAGAAACATTAGTCTCTTGTCAAACTGACAAGTGATCGAATATTTCACACAGATTATGTCGAGTTCATAAGTTTTCTATGCAAGTGCAACACTATTGGCTAGTAACACAATAATTTATTTCTATAGTCAGGATAGAGTTATTAAAATTACTGTTAGTAACAGTGTCGAATTCTGTTCTTACAGAACCCTAATAATAGTATTTCGTGTAGTGTAGTACTACTACTTCTTTTTTTTTTTTTTGGGATATTGATGTTAACATAACTATTAATATCGCAATCTAAAATTGTTTATATTTCTTCATACAAGCTGCGCGAGTATTCATAAATATTTACCTAAATTAGCAACCATATCATGTTTGTAATTTTATTATTATAATTCGGTTGTTCTTTCAGTACTGTTATTAATAATTAATGATAATAATCATGTCGAAACAACAATGTCGATTTTTCATTGATTATTCATAGTGGTTATATATTTATTTATATCGTTGGCAAACGATAAAACAAAATCAGCTTTGTACAAGCCAAGCAAAGTCTATACAATGTATTGGCTAATATAATGTTAATTTGAGTTTTGGAAAATAGTTTCTTATGTTGATTGCTTGCAAGAAATTCCGAGAAATGGTTGTCCGTTGAATGATTTTTATTAATTTAAATATATGTTTTTTTTTTTACAATATAGACTGTATCTGCTTATTACATGTCCAATATGATTAAAAAAATATATTTGTAAAATAATTGTAACCTCTGTATATTTACTTTCACCTATGACATATGTCAGTGTCATTAACAACATTTCTATTTCAACGACCTACAAGTCGGTAAAGGTCGATCCTTAGGGTATACATTATAACCGTCCCGACTACCTGGACGGCGAGGTAAAATTTAAAATCAGAAATGCTGCGAACGATTTTAGTACGAAACCAAATTTTAAACGATAGCCTGAAAAAAGCTATTCGGAGTAATGTAGCCAGATGTTTGAGCACAGAGTTGACCAGGAGGAAACAACCAAATAAGTAAGTTTAAAACATTTATATGTTTTAAATTTTGTACACAATTTAGCATATCAATAGTGTTCTTTATTTTTCATCTAGTTTGTGTTAGATAAATGCTTAAATTATACAAAAATGATCGCATCTTGCGGCGCGAATTGCATAACCAAAACGTCAATCCCCTTACCTTGATAATTGTCATTGCCAAAACATGTGTACCGGCATTGCAAATTAAACCTGTTTTACGACAAAATTGTTGTATCAAATGTTAGATTTTTTCTACTTCAGATATAAAGTGATAACTCCCAATTCTACCACAAATTGAACACAATTATACATGCTGAAATTGAACAAGATAATAATTTAATAATTCCAAATTTTCCTTTTATTCAAGCGGATTAGTCAGATCTACATTTAAAGTTATATTTTGCAATAACACATTAATGTGCTAACATTAAATAATATGTATAATACTTCTGATCAATATGTTTTTATATTGAATACAACATATAAGAATTAATGTATCTTTACTCATTATAGAATTTTAGAGATATCAGAAAAGGGAAAAAGCGTAACTTCAACATGGAACGTCCAGATGAGGTACTACTCAAGCCTTCCTTCACATTCAAAGGTGAATCTTCCCGCTCTTTCTCCTACTATGGAGAGTGGTTCCATTGTCAGCTGGGAAAAGAAGGAGGGTGATAAACTTAATGAAGGTGAGATTGAAAATAATAAACTTCTACATATTCATATAAAAAACCGTTAGTCTAGTCTAGGCAGATAAAAAACATAAAAAATATCTAGTCAGTATAGTTTATAAACACAAATTTATATATACAGGAAAATGTTCTTCACATTAAATAATACATTTATTAGTTATTTCTTTAGAAAGCAATAATTTTAGTTGGATTTGACATTACTTGTCTTGATTTTGTTTTTGTTATCTTAGACATCATTCTTATCTACATTCATCTTGTGCTTATATAATCATTATAGTCTAGTTCATGCTTGTGTTTTAAATTGAATAGCTGTATTATATTACTTGAAATTCTTTAATTAAAATGAATATAATGTGTAACTTGAGCTACTAAAAATTTCTTGCTGATACAATCAATTTTAGACATTCCTATCAGACATTGTAACACCACTGGTTAAATTCCTGTAATTTGATTGATGAAAGCATATATAATATTTCTTTTTTGATTTAAATAACTATCAAATGGCAAATAGACCATGTGATGGTACATGGACACCATTGTTTACAGAAATATGTAGTTTATGTGCCCAAAACCAAATATTATTGCCTTTTTGGCAGTAGAATATCTAATTGGGTAGTACCTATTGGTTGTCTTTTGCAAAGCTAGAGCCAAAAAGTAATCTAATTAGGTATGAAATAATATGCATTATAACTAACTGAATAAAATATTATAACTAGCTATCAGCTTATAATAAAAAAACAAATTTGATTCTTTATCTTGTAAAGCCTACATAAAAATCTTATGTTTCATTACTTTTTTAACAAGCATTTATGCAATGTATAAACATTTCTTAAATACAAATCTTCTGTATGAGTATCCCCCAATTCTTAGTTATTCTACCACTACACAACTATAGAAAATAGCATGTCTTGGTTTTAATAATCACAAGCTAGAATAAATAAATAGAAATGCTTAAAATTATTTGTTCACCATTTATATCTGTTGTTGGTGCCCTTGTTTTGCTAGGAATAGTTAATTTTCTTATCTTACTGTTGTCTATGAGTACTACTTATCCATTTTTTTAATAATTAAGAAAAAAAAATAAATGGATCTACTTTAAAATGTTATCATTATGTTAATTCTTAATCTAGTACACTGTTTCTTTTTATGGTTTTTAGAATATGGCACTGATAGTGTACAAAGATATCGAGTAGTAAATTTACTTACATTGTTGATACATTGTGTCTTCCAATATATTTTAATGAATTTTCTTGTGTTTGTTATTATTATACTCTTTAATATTTGTTTTATTTATTATTTTAGGTGATCTTCTATGTGAAATTGAAACTGACAAGGCGACAATGGGCTTTGAAACGCCTGAAGAAGGTTACTTGGCTAAAATTCTAATACCTGCTGGTACTAAAGGTGTACCGGTGGGTAAATTACTCTGTATCATTGTTGAAAATGCGTCTGACGTTGCAGCATTCAAAGATTTTAAAGATGACTGTAAGTATGAATACTTAATAAAGTTTGGGTGCCTGAATGATTATTACAGTATTTTATAAAGGATTTTTATCATAAATAAAATCATAGTGACTGTTAATTAATTAATTTTTTAATCATAATATAATACACTGTTAACACCTTTTTTGAATCAGTTTAATTTCGCATATCCATAACAGGGTTTGAATTTCGAATTTAAAAAATGCATGGGTTTCAAGTAATAATGAATTTCTTTTGTGTTGAATGTTTTCAATAATATAACAACTGTTTTTTATTAACACATGCCTGAATTAATTGTTTTCACAGCCACAGGGGATTCGAAACCAGCACCATCAAAACCAAAAGGTTATTTCATTTTAATCACATAAACATATTATTAAAATATCATTAAGGGCTATATTATTAATTTCATATTATAAATTTTTTTTTATGGTATAGGTTGGCGGACGAGAATATGGGCCACCTGATGGTAAGTGGTCACCATCACCCATAGACAATGACGCTGTGAGAAATATTAACTATTCCTTACATCGTCACTGCGCCACTAACCTTGGGAACTAAGATGTTATGTCCCTTGTGCCTGTAGTTACACTGGCTCACTCACCCTTCAAACCGGAACACAACAATACTGTCTACTGTTATTTGGCGGTAGAATAACAGATGAGTGGGTGGTACCTACCCAGACGGGCTCGCACAAAGCCCTACCACCAAGTAATAAATGTTTTCTTTATATATTATATTTGATACTGAATGGTTTTAAAACTATTTTATGATATGTAAATAGCTGCAGCAGCCCCACCTCCGGCAGCGGCCGCTCCGGCAGCACCCGCACCCCCGGTGGCAGCCGCGCCCGCCCCTGCCGCGCCCAGACCTGCGGCGGCACCGGCACCCGCTGCGGACCAGCACAGTCGCATCTATGCCAGTCCCATGGCAAGGCGACTAGCTGAACTTAAGAATCTTAGGCTCGGAGGTATTTTACTATCTAACATTGTCGCTATCAGTAAGCTAGTATACCTTTAAAGTAAAGTAAAAGTAACAGCCTGTAAATTTCCCACTGCCGGGCTAAAGGCCTCCTCTCCCTTTTTGAGGAGAGGGCTTGGAACATATTCCACCACGCTGTTCCAATGCGGGTTGGTGGAATACACATGTGGCAGAATTTCTATGAAATTTGTCACATGCAGGTTTCCTCACGATGTTTTCCTTCACCGCTGAGCACGAGATGAATTATAAAGACAAATTGAGCACATGAAACAGCGGCGCTTGCCTGGGTTTGAATCATCGGTTAATATGCACGTGTTCTAACCACTGGGCCATCTCGGCTCACTGGGCCATCTCGGCTACACCTTTGAATTTAACTAAAACGTGATGCTTTGTCATACACTTACAATATATTTAAATTAAATAATACATTTTGATATAAAGACGACCTCCATGGTCGAATGACGACCTCCATGGTCGAGTGGTGCGTACACCGGTTTTCATGGGTACACCACTTTGAGGTCCCGGGTTCGATTCCCGGCCGAGTCGATATAGATTACCATTAGTTTTCTATGTTGTCTTGGGTCTGGGTGTTTGTGGTACCGTCGTTACTTCTGATTGTCCATAACACAAGTGCTTCAGCTACTTACATTGGGCTCAGAGTAATGTATGTGATGTTGTCTCATATTTATTTTTTTATTATAAACGAGCACCCCATATGAGCCCCTAACCCTACTCGACAGGGCAAGGCTCGGGGCTGTACGGGTCTCTAAAGAGTGGCGATCTCTCAGCCGCGGCAGCCGCAATGCCGGCCCCCCCCGCGCCCGCGCCCGGCGCCACGTACACCGACATCCCGCTGAGCGGCATGCGCGAGACAATCGCCAAGCGCCTCTCCGCCGCCAAGCAGAACATTCCGCATTACCAGCTGTGCGCGACCGTCAACGTCGAGAAGCTTCTAGAAATGAGGAAGGACGTCAACGCGAGGCTAGCCGCTGAGAAATCTGATGTTAAGGTTAGCCGGCGTGCAGAGTGCATCTTTATGATTTAGCTGTTAATTTAACAAAAGTGTTGCCAGTAGAATCCATAATTAAATTTAATTAAATTAAAAAAAATAAGTTTATATAATATTAGCGAATAAAAATACAATTTTTTTTTTGTTCATTAATTAATTCCTCTGTTGTATGCATCCTCAGGTATCTGTAAACGACTTCATCTTAAAGGCAGTGGCCGCGGCCTGCAAGCGAGTGCCAACCGTCAATTCACACTGGATGGACACGTTTATAAGACAGTAAGTACAATTTGTTATGACAAAAAACTATTTTTATATATATATCTGTGTTAATAATATTACAATGAATGTTGTCTTAAATTTTCGCGATTATTACACATTTAAATAAAACTAGTTATAATCGATTTTAATCGCGTATATTAATTATTTTGGACATCCCGACGTTTCGAGCACTTTACAGCGTTCGTGGTCACCTTAGTCTACCCGTGACCGTTTAAATCCGTTATAACTAGTTTTATTTAAATATTACAATGATCTGCAGATTCTCTAACGTCGATGTGAGTGTGGCGGTCGCGACACCGACGGGTCTAATCACACCGATCATATTCAATGCGGACTCGCGCGGTATCATAGACATTTCCACCAATATGAAGGAACTCGCAGGCAAGGCTAAGGAAGGCCGCCTTCAACCGCATGAATACCAGGGAGGCACAGTCACTGTATCCAACTTGGGAATGTTCGGTGAGTGACATTCAAATATTTGAATTGCTGTATAACAGCATAACATACAAATACCAGCTGCAATGGTATATATGTAAGAATTGAATTATAGTCTAATTAGACCTAGAGGGCGCAGAGGACGCCTATAATAAAATGTCACTTCCTATCATAATCTCTGTGTCATTCAAATGTCCTTCACTATTAAGAGTTTGTTTTAAAGTTTGTGTGAATCGTCTCTGTTATCTTTTATAGTGTTATTTTTAGTTCTGCCCTCTTCATTTCCTTCTTAAAGATAAATGAACATTTGCTCCTTTAAATTTTGACATTTCTATAGTTTTTCAACGACATGATACAAGATCTGAATTGAATGGAAACAATTATAGATAATCTTGGTATTTTATATATGACTAGTTGATCTGAATAAGTATTTAATTATACCTAACAATCATTGGTAATGTTTCCAAAATATGTTAAATTATCATAAATGTATTGTTGTGCATTAGGTAAAAGGCATGTTATGTAGTACAGAATTGGTAGTTAATATAGCTTCCTGTTCCAGGTATCACAATGTTCAATGCAATCATCAATCCCCCGCAGTCACTAATTTTGGCCTGCGGTGGTCTGCAAGAGATTGTCATTCCTGACAAAAATGAGCCACAAGGGTATGTATAACATTTAGTTTAATATTATATGATATGCATACGCACAGTTATTTTAACCTAAACTAAATAGATTTAAAAGATAGAAGAAAAACAAATTAAATAGATAAAAGATGATTAATTATCTTGCTTAGGTCAATATATTTAAGACTTATTATTATAAAGGTAATGGACATCAATATTTTTTTTTATATAATATCACACCAAATTATATTTAAATCTACTTATTAAATTCTTTCAATAAATCTGTGAACTGCCAACCATATTAAAAAGCTTACTTTTGCCTGTTGCTGAAATGGCTTTTTTACAGTGCATGTTATAAAATAAGAAAATAGAAAAATAGTATTATTAATAATCCATTGAAGACAGCCAGACAGATTATTATTATCTAGATTGGTGACTCCGAAGTATGCGTAAATTTATTGCGCAGTATTATCACACCGAAATATGCCGGGAAATAGCGTCTCGTCTGTATTTCCCTTACGTAGACAGACGTCGTCAAAAGAGTATTGTTATCATTTTTGTTTTTTTTTATTTGCTATTTAGTGATTGAGGCGTGATTTACTCTGATAACACTTATCATATATTATTTTTTTCCTCATATACAAAAGCGGTTGTGTTTGATTATAAAGAATAATTTAAATTATCAATAATGGATTTGTTTATAAATAATTTTAATTCATATTTTCAATATCGTATGAAAATCATATGTTTGCCATTAAACGAAATTACTATTTCTGAACCAAATACCTACCTACCTAATACATACCTAACTTTTTAAATGATTTTTTACAGAGAAGTAAAGTCACACGACACGAACTATACATGTAATTAATATAATATATAATTATGACTTTAATTTTTATTTTTACAGCTTCCGACTCGCTAAGTTCGTAACATTCACCGCTTCAGCGGATCACAGAGTTATCGATGGAGCGGTTGGTGCCCAGTGGATGAAGGTCCTAAAGGAGAACATTGAGAATCCCGCCAACATCATACTGTAAATTTAGTTTCATTCAATTATTTCATTGTAGTTTGCTGATTGGACATTTTTTGTAATTGCGACAGATTCCATTATTGTCACTGCCGTTTGATTCACCATCGTAAATAGTATCATGACTTTGTAAGTAATTTTGTATCGTTTTAAAGTGGAATTTTGCACATATCTTGAACATGTTTTGGTACATTTAGTTCGATATTGATACATAATATTAAATACTCAGCAAATTATAATGAAATTAAAAACAATATGGCTGCCGTATCCTTCGATTTAATCATATTTTTCGTTTTTTTTTATTTATTTTAGCATCGAATCATTTAGTATAAGTTTTAATACTTTACAAACGAGTAGAATATAAATATATGTATAAGGACAATAGTGTTTTTTTATTAGATGACGGTAATATTTTTGAAGGATATGCAGTGAAAATTAAGGGACTATTTATTTAGTAATATAAGCTAAAACACAATGAAAATATTTATACATAACATAATCGATTATTAAAAATAATGTTATTTATATAAAAAGGTTTTATTTCATTTTGTTGCAATTTATATTGTTTTCGAACTATAGGTAAGAATACTTGATCATTTTGGTATTTTTTTTGGCGTCAGATAATGTATCTTGCCTTTTCAAACAATGTCTTGTTGCAGGGTTACGAATCGAATGTTAAAGTAATCCTAACTATAATATTATGCATTTTTGTATATTTATTTTGTCGTTTTTGGAATAGAGATCTATTTGTAAACACTTTATTTCGATTATTGTGAATTTAATAACATTTTGTTAAATCATTGGCTTTACATATATCGATGTAAATAAGCGATCGAAACGAGTTATTTGTTACCATCGTCATCGTCTAATGCTAGATGATTTATAAACGTTAGTGAAGTATATATGTATATAAATATATATATACATATTATTTATGAATAAAAAAATTGAAATTATTCTTTCTTGTTTATATTTTTGTTTTATTATTTATTTTCCTACTTTGAGAAGGAGAGTTATAATTTTAAATTTAGTATTCCTATTCTATAACTGTAGCTCTTATCTTAGAGAGTACCTGTTAGAGCGATTTTAAGTTATACGCAAGCTGAATATAGAGGAGGCTTTTTCTTTAAAATTAGTGTCATAACACGTATTGCACATATGATTAAAATAATAGATATAAGGATGTTTAAATTGACGTCATTTTTCTTTTTGAGGCACATAACAAAGAACAAAATATTTATTATATTTTTTGTAATTTTTCTTATCGTTGAAGTAAACAGCGAAAGAAAAGTTTATTTTAAACAATGACAACAACAACCAGTTAAGTATTGGTTCAAACAAAATATTCTCAAACTTAGGTGCATAAATTTTCTCAAAGTATACTTTGAGAATATTTATTATAATTATATATAATTGATTCTTTTTTATGTAAGAGGTAGGTATTTTTTGAAGACAGGGGTACTTTTAAAATTTTTCAATATTCTTTCTAAGGATCTACATATAAAATAGCCTGATAACAACTTCGTTTTATCATACATAGCCGCGTGCAATACGTTTTGCTATAAATAAAAATGGTCAATTAATGAACAGTAAAAGAATAAATTAATATTTGATAGGTCATGGCCGTAAACATTTTGTTACAGTTGCGTGCGAAAAAGGTTGGGCACGTCACGGACAGCCTGTCACGCCTCCGAAATGATCTAATTCGCTTATTTATAACACGAGTAATTAAATTTATTTCGTGTTAAAATAACAAGTAAGGTATAATTACGAATGTTTTTTGATAGTTTTCCATTAATAATTTTAATATCGTGTAGTTTTCAAATTAGTTAATTATATTTTTCGAATAAATCGTTTGTATTATTGTTGCGATTATTAAACATTTTTTAGCTTAAATATTTATCTCTATTTGTAGAGTGAGGTGTGTAGTTATTTTTTTTAAACGCGGCACTGTTTACTGGTTTACTATCCATCGGAGTATGACTTGCTTTCATTCGCACATGGATGTTTGCAATCCGTTTAATGCTTTTAGGGCTAAAAAAACATTTCTTATAATTAGGTACAGTACATCTAACTTTGTTTAATTTACCAATAATAATCAGCTTCGATACGGCATTGTTAAAAGTAACAGCCAGTGGCGTAGCTAGGTGAGGAAGGGCCCCGGTGCATAGAAAAAGAATTGGGCCCTCACCCCCTCTTTAACTAATAATTACTTTTTAAAATTATAGATACCAAATAAGAAATCTTGTGCGCAGGGTTATGTTTTTCTAGCTTCAGAAGCTTAAGGTTTAGTTTAGAGGGCCCCCTGAACTCCGGGGCCCTGGTGCACTGCACCACCTGGCCCTACGATAGCTACGCCATTGGTAACAGCACTATTCGATTTTATAGATATATTTATAAATAATGGCGGACGCTATAGAACCAGAATCCGAAACTGATATTCTGAAGCCAGTAAAGGAAATTCCTGTGGTGCAAGACCAGGGCGTCTTTAAACACGACACCGGCGATATTTACGACGGTTTCTTTGAGGCTAAGAAAAAAGACAGAAGCGTGAAAATGCACGGTACGGTATCATGTTTGAAATGAAATAAGGTACCTGACCCATGTAAGGCCCAGTGCTTAATAAAGCCCACGTTTTAAATAACCTAAATTACAAATTCAAACCGATTGAGCTAACATCGTCGAGTGTCTAACCTTGAATGGCCACCGTTGCCATAGCTACCGCTTCGCTAAAGCGAACCTGTAGGATTGTGCAGGCAAAAGAAAGCAGCGCGTGCGATTTCTAGTAGGCACTTATTAAATTTCGACGTACAAAAAAGTAAGTATTTTCAATATTATTTGGTGAATCTTTATTCTAATTATATATAGTGGTTTATTAGCATTTTATACACGTAATTATTACAATTTAAGTTTCAAATTAAAATGTTATACACGTATTTATTTGTTTTTGTTAAGTTACTCCTTTAGCCTAGTAAGGCCCATCTGTAATCTACATGGGCCTTATAAAGATTATATGAAATTAAAGCAGTTTTAAATTTTTATTTCAGTAGAATTATGGAACCAGTCAAAGAATTAGAACCTAAATTGAAGCCAAAACGTGCAAAATGGTCCGAGCACCAGATCACTTGTGCTGTGAGAGATATTACCAGTTTTCATCATTTTCCCTGTTGTCGATCCCTTGGTAAATCAAGCCATGTGTTATGAAAGGTGACAGCGGCTAAGTCACCTTTTATAACACTCATACAAACGCCATATATTTTTAAGATTAACACAGTACGGACAACAAGTAACAAAAGATCTATTTTGCAACAAGAAAGGTAAGCACATCTTCTACGAGGCCAAAAGGAAGACTAAAGACCTCCAAAGGCAGAGGGCAGAAATCTGAAGTGACTGGAAAAAATCAGCAGTCATTAGCTGGGACTTGGTTTTGTCATGCTTGCAAAGATTTACGGTTATTAAAAAGTTCCTATGCTGTTTATTTATTTTTATGTTTTGTCTTTAAAATAATGTTTGCTAAGGTAGATAACACAACTGTTTTGCACTACCTAAGTTTATTGTCCCAATAAAGTTTAATGGTGTAAATATTTTATTTAGTTTTATTTTTAACATGTAGTTTATTTTGTGTTAAGATATGATTGCAAAGATAATACTACATATTAATATTAAGATAAACATTATACTCTCATATGCCATAATAAGGCCCGGGTATGGCCTTATTAAGGAATAGTGGTCAAAATAAGGCCCAAAACTCTCTTTTTAATAAAAAGCTTATAGTTAATAGAAAACATTGTTTTTTGAATCAAAATAAGTATGAATACATTGATTATTAAATGATTAATTAAATTAACACTTTTGTTTTATTTGAACACTCGTATTGTTTTTTTTGTACTTAAAAACAAATAAGGTGGGCCTTACATGGGTCAGGTACCTTATGTCACCTCGAGTCTTACCGCACGCTCTACGCCTTTTTTTTGTATGTAAAAATAGTTCAAACGTATGGGAGATCGCAAACGATTTTTTAAATTGAAGTACTGATAAGTATAGCTCGCGTCATGTAAAAAGAACGCTAGCAGTCAACCTGCGCACTAGACTATTTATCGGTCTATTTGGTGGTATGAGGTGCGGCGGGTCAAGCGCCGCATGCTCGCCGGTGCGCTATTGGTTCGTCAGTCGCCCTTTGCTATCCACGTAGTGTCCACGTTACGTTTGTTCTCAAAATACCATCACGCAAAAAAGTTATTATTACGCAATGGTTTTATATAGGAAAGAAAGAAATAATATTTATGACGTAAATTGTTTTATGAAGAGAGGTGATGATATTAATGCAGTTGATAATAATTTATAACAATCTATAAAATGGTGGTCAGTTTTATAGATTGGCACAAAATGGTTCGAATCTAAATATTAAAAGGTTCAAAAGATTCGGAATTTCTTACTGTCTTTCTAACTAGCGGCAAAAATAAAAGAACTGAATAAAGGCTGCCTAGGGTGTGCCTATCAATATTTAATTTGCAAACCCGCGAGCGAGGCTACTTTAAAAATAAACAATATGCCTAGTACTTTCTTGCTCGATAGTACACATGCGCAAGCACACCCCCTCCGCTTTCTTCCAGCGTTCTTTTTACACGACGCGGTCTATAGTAATAGCCCAATTAAATACGTTATGGGGTATTTTTACTTATGAAATATTTATAATATCAGTATGAATGACATAGGTACAGTGGATGGAAGTCGTGGGTCTTGATAGATGACCGCAGATTGAAATCTGCCCAATACGTTTTAACTTTCAATTCTAATGTAATTACGTAGTTTGTATTCATAATTATACTAGATTGTTAATATTTGTTCCTTATAAATGTTTTCAAATAATTCGAAAATTGCTTTAAGCTTAAGTTATGATGTTTACGTTGATTTTAAAAATAAAAACAGTTTTGATTTTTACGTAAATAATAAAAAAACCGTAAAGCGTGGCAGAAAATCGATTGTTTACAAATCCGATGTTAATTTTAAAAGTCGATCGATCCTAAATACAAAATGCACTCAAGCAGTACAAAACGTTTTTGTCTTTCAACGCGGCTTAATGGAGTGCACCGCCATCCAATCCAGACATGTTTAGCGTCACGCCCTGATTACCCAAAATTATCTTTTATTTCCTATCGGACTATGGCCCTGTTTTAACATTAAGCAATATTTTGGAACGTAATAGTTTTTTTCTATTCTTTATTCCGGTAAGTTCAATATCTCACTGGTTGATGTTTTAGCGTTCAAACATTTTGCTATAATTATAATCGTGTATGGAAACCGTAATGAAAAATTTACGATTAAAAACGTAATTAGTGGTTATGTACTATGTACCCAAAATATACTTGCTGTGTTCTGAAGTTTTAGCCGTGTCAAATTTCGATAATACATGATAGTTATAAAGTTTATCCTTTATTATTTCAATGTTAGAATAAGGTATACATTCAATTGGACATATTTATTCTATGATTAATAAATGTATTTATGATTTTTTTTGATAAATAAATAAACATTGTTTATATACGTTTGTTTATTCACTATGATGATAATTTGTAATTTTATTTAATATTATTATTATTTAAGTCTTTTCAATTAAAGCAACATAAAATAAAAAATTAGTCAATATATTTATTATACACAACAAATGATCTAAATATATCGTCTCCCGATAATTTTTAAATTATTTTTTTGTTACCAGTCAATTATTTTTTCTTTTAATAGAATAGGTATTGAGCGTTTTTAATTTAAAAATCGAACGTTTAAAAAATCTATTGTATTATCTATTTATCTATTTAGGTTCTGGTGTTTACACAACAGCGGAGGGAGACACTTACTCCGGGACATGGGAGGCAGATCGTTTGGGAGCCAACGATAATGTCACCATTAAATACAGTGACGGTTCAAAATACGTGGGTCAGTTCAAAGATTGGTCGTACAGTGGACGTGGAAATTACTGTTATCCAGATGGAAGCATTTTAAGAGGAGAATTTAGTGAAAATGCACCAACTGGTCATTTGACTCTAATTGACCCTAACGGTCATATTTGGCTGGGCAAAGCCGATCAAGGCTACGGATGGTTTGAACCAACCAATCACTATTATGATATGCTGGAAAGATCAAAGGAGAGTAAAATAAAGAAACAGCGTAAAGAAATAGAGGGAGGTGTACGTTCCACCATTGAAACTTAATTTGTCGAATAGGGCGCTCACAATAATTAATTTAACTTTGTTAATAATATTAAATTTGTTTATTTCATTAGTTTGAAAATAAAAGATATATTTTTTAATTTTCATTTCTTATTGACACTGCCGTAGTCACGTTTTGTGTGTTTAGAGCAGTATAGGTTTGGGTGAGGTCACCCACTCATCAGCTATTCAACAGTTGAATCAATCAACTTAGCTTTACTGTAATCGACGACATAAATTTTTCCTGCATGTATGTCAGAGAAGGAAAATAGTATTTCCTTTTCAATCATAGTTATTTACTTTGTTGTTGAATATCTCGACAACGAGCAAGCAACGTAAATGAGAACGGAGATGACGTAAAGAATAAACTTCACCCCTTTTTGCGAGATGCCGGAGAAAGGTCATGTGTGTGTATGTATGTACGAGTATGTATAGTCTATTAAAACCACAAGGACAAAAGCCAAATAAACAACTTTTGACACCGAATTGAAGCGATATCATTGCTCGAGATTTTAAGTAATCTGTGATATTCATGGTGGATTTGCGAATAAATGGCGTTTTGAACGTCCACGAATATATATAGCTTAGTATTTTAGTTGCATACTAAGGTATTATAAATATATTAGTGAATATCTATTTGTAGTGCACAACTTATCTGAACTATTAACAAATACGTAAATCTAAGGTTTGATATCTTTAACCCTTATTAGATAGAAAAACAAAATACGTTTATATTGAAAATTTTAAAACAAGACAACCCCACTTTTCAATATATTTATATAAAAACACCTTTCTCGGTTCATATAAATATATTCACTATTTTTTCGACATAATGATTGGACTATTGAGTGTGCGAGAGCTCATTAAAAGGACTCTTTGTGAATGCTGGTGAGATTCGTTGGCGGCGCAATGCCATCGTAAAACTTTTACTCTTTTTAAAGTTCCACTGTCTACGAAGTGACGCCACTTACTATTTCTTGGATAAAAATCATAGTAATCGTGATCATTACATGCACGTGACACTTTTGATCCACGAATTGTGAAATGCATCTAGGTAACTAGTCTTAGCTCTGCAAACTTCCCGGTAAAAAAATAGACTACTGACTGATGATGACTCTGCTCGCGTAGTATATTTTACTCATTTCTTCTATTGTATTATGCCTCATGGCATTCTGCTCTAGGTAATGCATCTAATATTAATACCATTTTGTTATGGCAGAAGATGGCTATTAGAGCAATCTGTAATCTATGACTAAAAGATTCGTTAAGATGTAAATTTAAGGAAATAATGACTGTCGCTTTACTATTTCTTCCACAATCTTCTGTATGTATCCATAATACCATAAATGGTATTTCCAGAAATCGAGACTTATATACTATTAATATCAGAACTAAGTATAAACTTGAAACTTCAATTATCCGATAACACAGGGTTAGTAACTGTTTTGTTTGACAAAATATACCTTTTTACAACAGGATCCCAGAATACGTTCAAAAATATTTAAATATAAAATTTAAAAGAATCTTTAAAGTACGTTTCTGTGTTTAAGGATATTACAAGACTAATGACTTCTCAGATATCTTGATGGCACACCTTGGGAAGGAGATTGCATCTAGGCTATCTCAAACAATATTTTTTTATAGTATGAATACAGTAATTGTAAAAGATGGTATTAAAAAAACCCGCTGGTTCTTGTCAGGTCGGAGGGGTTTAATTTCCATTAAACATTTGTTAATAGATTTTTGACTTTCAATAAGCAAGTGTAACTGTTTTAAAATACCTAAATATCTACAGATTTTTTCTTTTTTTAAATGATAATTAATGTACTACAAAATTACACAACTTGAAAATGTATTTCAGGTGTTGTAAGCTACAAGATACGTAAGCTACTCCTAGGTAACAAACTGTAACAAACTGGTGAACATATGCAACTATTAAGTTAAAAAACACCTTTTTTTAAATCACATAGGTAATCCGACTGGCAAATAGGCCATCTGATGGTAAGTTGTTATTACTACATTGACAATACTATAAGTACCTAATATTAATAATATCTCATATTACCATTGCGCCTAAGATAAACTAAATGCTATCTCTCATGATTGTAGTGACACTCGTTAATTCGCCTTCAAACCATAACACAACAATACTCAGTATTGTTGTTTGTTGGTAGAATACGTGACGAGAAGGCGGTAGAGTCTTAACAAAACTAAAAATGAAGTAATTCGCCGATCTTAACCGCTTCCATTAAAAATACACGCTTTGTGAACCGAAGTGTGTATAGTATAAGTGCATTTTTATAAAGTCGAATTTACCAAATCAAATTAACTAACACAACTTTAGAAAAGTATGATAGCATAACGGTAAACGAATTCTATGGTTGTCGGACTTTACGTATGCTACATAACACACCTCCAACGTGACAGGAAACGTCAGTCCAAAATGCATATAAAACGGGCCCAAGTATCGAGTAGCTTCCGTCAACAGGATCGTCAAATTAACAAGTTATAGTACAAACTCAATCGAATATTGAATAAACAAAGGAATCAGTCGATTGTGAAACGGCCTGTTGTGAATGTGTTAAGTACGGTTACTTAACCAGTCAAAGATACAAATTTGTGACATTTTACGATTTGAACCCAAGCATTTAGTACAAGCCTAGTGATTACATTCTCTTTGATTTTGTACTTCGAATGTACAATCATGGACAAATGTCAAGTGCGGTATTATGTGATTTTTGAAGTAACATAAAGTACCTACTTAGTTAAAGTATAATATTTTTATTTACTTTGTCGTACAATGAGAATGGTAAATCAACTATATGCTCTCTCTCCTCTTCTCCGATTTCGGTCACGTCAGACCTTACAAAAATACAGCTTTACTCTATAGAGAGTTGAGTTGAATTTTTTTATAAAATCTAAGTTTTCGGACGGCAATATGGGCCAAAGTGTTCACCACCGCCCATAGACATTGGCCCAGTTTGAAATAGTATTTTCTTTACATTACCAGTGCGCCACCAATCTTGGGCTAAGATCCTTGTTAATGTAGTTGTTCTAAGTCACTCACCCATCGAAACCGAACATAACAATTTAAATATTGCTGTTTGGATGTAGAATATCTGACGAGTGTTAGCTGCCACCAATACATACATGAAGGTTATTCGCTTTCATAATCCAACAGATCTGGCGAAAAAACAATGGCTTTTAAAGGTATGGTCCAGTAGATTTTTGATGGCCCGGCCCGAGATTTAACCTTGGATCTCAAGAGGCTGTATCCTTTAAGCTAACTACAACCTCAACGAGGCATTCAAATGTAATATAGTTAGAAGAGCGAACGAGTAATGTTAACATAAATATCTTACATATATTAAGAATTTAAGGAAAGAATCAGCATCAATAATTATTCAAAAACAAGAACTAATATTAGAGCTATAACTAAGCTTACGTCACAACACACAATTGAGACGATTAAAAGTTGCACCCACACGTCATTAGTGAATAAAAGGCTACAGCGAAGTTATCTTAACCTTTATTAGGATGTAATGTTGCAATTCTCGTCATCTATAACAGGAGTTACAAATGGGCAATCGCCCACGAATAAAAACGAATGACTGTAGTTTTGTCCTCGAATGTACGCCTACTGCGCGGCAAGTTGACTATTTAAAACACCTTTTGAGTATGTAAAATACCACTTAGAATTTATTTATAACTTAATTTTAGTGTTTTTTTTTAAATTTAATGTGAGATATGAGTATTATTATATTTTGTACAACTTGCTACGAAGCTATATATTACGTGGTGTCATTTATTTATTTTCTAAGCAACTTATAAACGTATACATAAAAGCTTAAGAGATAAATGTAGATGAATCTTATTGTATTCATTCAGTCTGTACTTCTAATAAGTCTTCACTAGTAAATATTACCACCGTCAATTTCGTCCTTACGTCTTTAATACAAAATTAAAGTAAATTAATAACAATAGACAAACTATTATTATAATAAATTATGTTGTCTGTTTCGGACTGCGTTAATAAATAGAGGTAAATATTAAAATTTACTAACTAATATTTTATGTTAAATTCACCATAAACTTTTCACAAGAATACTAAAAATATTCTTAAACTAGATATCTTACATTAATCATAATTATTATCAACATTAAGTCAAATATGTTCTCAAAGGTCAAAATTTTGAAAAAGATAATTCATGGTAAAAATATAAAATTTTTCATTCACGTACAAACATTCAGAATCTTCCATTATGTTTATTTTGTCATCTTGTACGTAACAAACTGCGGCTCTTTTCTGTATAAAGTTAAGACTGTAGAGTTACGAGGTTATGAACTGAAAAAGTGTCAAATCTTTATCTTAGTGTTATGAAAGAAACGAATGCAACACTAACGATTTCTAAACATCTTGCCATACTTCCTCTCGTGATAACACTGAAAAATTATGTTATCAGGCGACTGCAATTAATTCACGCGACACTGAACGTATCGTACTCTGAATAAACTTACGTCCCATTCAAATGAAGAGAAAAATAAAACTTACTTCCTTATACATTAACGCGGTAGAGGGTACGACGTAATATATCGCCTTTTATTCGTGGTTAATGGACGTGGAACAATGTTTTCTCTCGTAAGTTTTCATTAACGTAGGCCGTAAGCGGCAACAAGTCGACAATGCATGGAGCGTAGATTAGATGTTCGGCAGATGTCGGCCGAAGGAGTCGTCGGTGCGAGCGCCGTGAGCGCTTCGCCCGCGCCTCCCCTTATCCTTATCATCTTATCAGTCCTTATCAGTTACTCATCGCGAAACCGATCGCGTTTCGGTCGAATATAACTGCAAATACCAGTGATTAGTTCGAAATCGATCATGATCGGCAGATTTTTCGTGTTCGCATTGTTTAACTTGTGCAGTTTCTTTATTATCGGATATGTAAGCGGTCAAGGTGAGAGTTAGTTTTCCATATGTTGCATATTGTTTTTTTTTTTATGTTTTCCTTAAATATAACATTAGTTAGATGAGTAATGTACATAAACATATGTATTCGAATCACGATAATATTATATATTCACTCATTCATTCAATCTCTCAAAAATTTCTGGGAGTAAAATTATTTGTTATAACTTAATTTTCAATTTATCTGTTACTTAGTCTACATTAGTCTCGCTTAATAAATGTATATGTTTTTCAATGATTTTAAGACACACAATTATCATGAGATATATAATTGAACATTCATTCATAAAATCATGTGTATAATGTAATATTATTATTTAATAATATATTATAACTAAAGTGCTTTTATCGCATTCACCAACTGTTTTATGATTTAAGACCGAATTATTATTGGACGAGTCATACATCGACTTTATTAATCTTTGAAGGTTAGCTCGGCTCAGCCTCGGTCGTAGAATCCGTATTAAGTATACATTAAGTAATAATTAACTTTCGAATAAAAGTACGTTAAAAATTTACTATGAGGCTTATATTTAATCTTGGCAATTAAAATATAAACAAAACACGTGTTTAATTATCATGTATAATTAAATTGAAATGAAAGCTAATGCAGTAACATCAATCGTCATAATTAAGCGAAGCTACTTCTTATCAGTCCATAAAGACGCGTCTCGCTTCAAAAGGAAAGATTTATTTGTGGCAACATGAAATAAATGTATTCTAAAATAGCCATACAGATGTCAGAACCCACCTGTTTAAGCATTAGCATTCTGAAATAGAAAATTTCTTGAATACGAATGACAGTTTTATTTACACGACAAGATAGGGATTAATGTGTTAGTGTTAGTGCATATTTGTATCTGCTTAGGTCTAAATTTACACGAACTTTGTAAATATAGCAGATACTTGTCGTGTAGGTACGTGAAAATAACCCTTAAATCGATTGATATATAGTATAAATTCCAATGGTACAAGGCTGTTGGTGACGAAGATTATCGAACAAATCAAATACATCCTTTTGCAAATTCCCATGGTCTACTTTTTGATATAATATTTCCAACAATTTGTAAAGATTATTTAAAGAATTGTAAAATCAGAGAAAGCACTAGACTTTTGCGTTTAAAAATTTCAGGAAATATTTTTATCGATAATCCTACATATGTGTAGGGCTGATATGCGAAAACCTAAATGTACTTTTCTTTATATTGCTATGTTCCCGTTTAAAGGGTGACAGAGCTTGTTTAACAGCAGGCACAAGGGACATAATATCTAAGATATTGTGGTTGGCAGTGCGTTAATGGTGTTAGGAGTTTTTATGTTATAGAGTAATTAACGCCTATAGACACATAATTTGTGTCTATTTGCGTTAATTACTCTATAATAAATACAACAAACAAAATTATAATTTAGAAATTGAAAATTTATTGATAAATCTATCATTACATAGTCACTTACCGCCCCTATTTACTTGTCTGTCCCTATTTACCTACGCTTAGATTTTTTAAATTTCACAACGGATTTTAAAGCGGTTTTTTTTATAGATAGATTTATTCAAGAGGAAGGTTTATACAATATAGTAGAGAAACACTGAAAAACTGTGAACATTGTAAGACCTGGGGCGGGTCGCTAGTTTATTTAATCAAAATCTTTATTACATGTCTAATTAATGGGCGAAGTTTTTACCCGGCTTTCTAGCAAATAAAACTTACTCCTTTTTTAAAATTACAATAATGAAATTTTGACAATGATGACTACAAACAATGAACATTGAAAGAGATTTACGTCAAATCTATTTCAGGATAAACTGGAATTTACTACGAGGAACAGGAAATGACGTAAACGTATTTCCGTTCTCCAAAATCATATTTGAAACAATACTCAATTAATGTTAGTAATTATTATGACTTGCATAAACGAAGAGCATAATTACATTCTAACTGTTATGGGAATATAATATTAAGTTTATATTAAACTATATAAAGTAAGGTAAAGTACATTTCCCACTGCTGAGATAAGGCCTCCTCATCCTTTAAGAAGAGGGTTTGGAACATATTCCACCACGCTGTTCCAATGCGGGTTGGGGGAATGCACATGTGGCAGAATTTCGACGAAATTAGACACATGCAGGTTTCCTTCACCGCCGAGCACGAGATGAATTATAAACACAAATGAAGCACATATATGTATATAGTGGTGCTTGCCTGGGTTTTAACCCGCAATCATCGGTTAAGATGCACGCGTTCCAACCACCGGGCCATCTCAGCTCCTAAACTATATGCGCACGGTATAATTGCATAAGTGTGTTTATATTAGCAGTATAATGGTTAAGGTTTGTTTATTCTTAAGAAGCTTGATTTTAAACAGACGCGAATTCCTTCCTCTACTGAATTTCCTGTTTCTTCTTGTTGTAATGAAATTAACGTTACATGTAAGTGTTATATTCTCAATAGTAGTCCAGAATTAATAAATTGGCAGTGTTACACTACTGGGCCTCATAAACTAAGTACAAATGTTGGTCCTTCGATTTCGCCATTGATTAGTTTGCAGTCGAGTCAAATAGCTGTATCATAAGAATACGAGAGTGAGGGTACAGAGAGTAAATATATTTTCCGTTATTGTAGGTCTTATAGGCTGCTATTGTCGTAGTATATTTGGTCAAGAGACATACGGCTATGTGGTATTGTAATTTGTAGTACAACGATTGCAATTAATATCTATTATTAATATAATAAATAGTAATATACATATATGATATATATGTGTGTCAAAAAGTAATAAAAGATTATTTGGATCCAAAAATAATAAAATAATGCATTCCTCTTGGGCTCAACGTAAAGAGCGCGAATCATTATTTAGATGTATTTCATAAGACAAGAATTGTTTGAAAAAAGAATCTCGGTATTATACCCAGAAAAAATCTACCGTAGTCAAAAAAAAAACTAATCTTATATATATCATATACCTACTAGACATGGCATCTCGGCTTATTATAAAGCATTAAATAGCGAAGCGGCTTGAATGAAACTCGTTAAATATAAACCAAATTTGAAATTACTGTTTTTGAAACTGAATGTAACAAATGTATATAATAATAATCTCATTCATCTTGTAGGACTACACATCATCTACATACACATATAAAATGTATCTCGTAATCTACGCTGTAATCCAGACAGATGAGCGGGGATGATCAAGCGATGAATAGAAAGTGTTAATGAAACGTAATGTCAGTGTGGGCGGTTAATAATTACAGATGTGATGTGATCGATACTAACATTCATTATTATAGTATTGGTATCAAACCACGTGTTATTTGTGTCACGCTGCAGTGTATTAAATATCGGTATTGGGATTTACGCCCATTTTAGATAATTATATAATGGGCCGAGATGGACCAGTGGTTAGAATGCAAGCATCCTTACTATTAGGAATTTAGTTAAGTTGGTACCATCTTGTGTTATTGAAATAAGTATGATGTGAATTATTATTGTAATAATTTGTCAATCATTAGTAATGGATATAATATTAAAGACTGTTTATCCAATATCTATGTACTAAATTTTAAAAGTATTTAATTTTAAGACAAAAGTTATCATTTTTTGAAAAGCTGTCTTTGAAATTTTAGAAACAATTGAAAAGATAGGTACCTATGTCTTTATTAGAATGACGACTTTTGTACGTGTTTCAAATTCGACAAAGAATCAATTGTTAAATAAAAAACTGTTTAATATTAATTCAAGAAACAGTTAAAATATATCGATTAATTACATTTATAATTTACAATTGTATCACGGGCGTCACATTCAAATAAGAAATCAATGGCGCTGTTACAGGCCTACGGACATATTCAGGTCACGCTGCAACAATCTATGTCGCTCACAACAATAGTAATTATATCCACTATTGTTGTCATTGATAAGTGTTCAATTAGTATTTCGTGGGCTGTTAATTCCTTGATCTTGGTTCAGAATAATAAAAAAATAAATTATTTTAAAAAATGAAATGAATTTTTATTTTAAATTTGGAATTAAAACTGGAGGATGAATAAGAAACTTAAAATAGCAGAAATGATTTAATACAATGTAAAATACAGTGAGTAACATTACAATAAAACTTTCCAACTATTAAGTACATACGACATTCCGCGATATAAAACCTTTTTTTCGGATATGGTCTCTACAATCAACATCTATATAATGTTTATACAATTGAGAAATTTCGGCGACTTTCTCTCTTGATTAATAGCTCATTGTTTCTGACCGGCTATTCCTTTGTCGTCATTCATTCATTACCATCTTACATTCATAAAGATATATAAATATATTTTTTATCAGCTTGAGTATTTAAGTATCTTAAGTGCTTTAGCGTAGCCATTGCGCGTCAGGTATAGTCGATATTATTTTATGTTGTAAGTAGAATTTTATTTATAATATAAAAATAACAATCTGTAGATTAATTAATTGTATTTTATTTTTACAGTCATAATTTTTCTCTTGATAGAAGTTCAGCCCATTTGGCCATTACATCTTGTGCCCTATATATTAAAAAGCTTAAGCGGACTATTTCTTTACTCATATATGAGATGCTTATTCGACAAGATCATATTGAGATCAGTGGTTTTAAGACTACGAGGTAGAAAATGTCAATCAAAAGTCAAAAAGTCTTTATTCGAGGACTAAATTCAAAACTCAAAGGAAAATTCCGTCTAAAACGATTTATTAATTAAATTCATTCAACGAAATTGACTCGACTAATTTTCTCCCTGAATTCAAATACTTGATACTCGTTAGCTTATGTCTACCTAGGTCGGTATTATGTTATTTATTCTACCGCCATATAGCGGTTTATACATAATATTTTTTATGGCTTTTTCTGGCATAAAGGGTCAATCATCCTCCAGACTATTGTAATTACAGGCACAATGGGCATCACATCGTAGTTCTTATGATTTGTGGCACAATGACGCTTACCGCAATAGGGTGTTATCAAATAAAAAAGATAAAATTTATGAATGCTTAAAGATTAGCTGTAACTTTAGGTGTGAATAATAACATTGCATAGAGATAAGCAATGTTATTATTCATAATGTGTAAGAAAGTTAAATAAGGCAAGATAAATATTAATAATTTGTTAAATTTAAACTAATAACGGAATTCATATGTATAAAAAAGTTACAACTGTATTACTATATATATATTCCGAAGCAAACATTACTTAGGTCCGAAGAATCGTTTTCAGCAGTTTTGGAATAAAAGAACATAATTTTAACAACATTAAAATAATGTATTTATTTAGTTATAATATTAATACTTCAAATAAAGGAAGGAAAAGTTAGGATTTTTTTTGATAAAGAATTAAATATTAAAATGTGAATTTTATACTTTGTATTGTTAACAATACGGAAGTATTCGTATTAAATAATTTTGTAAATAAAAATGATTAAGTATGTTTTTTGTATATTTTACTATTTCTTCCACTAAGATTAATTCGTATTTTACCCATTACCCATTACCCATAGATGTCTTATTTAGTTCCCCACTGTTCTGTTGTTAAATAATTAAAGTTACAATTACTTTTTTCGTGGAGCTCAAAGAAAGATTACTTAATAGTCTGCCGCTGACAACGAGTTAATTGTCAATAACAATTTCATCAAACAGTTAATGGAGACGGATGGCGTTTTTCACAATGAGAATTTATAACAAATGACTAAAATTACGCAGTTGTTTGTTTTCAATAATTCTGTAGTGAACATTTGAATACTGTATCATTAATATTTGTACTTAATAATTTAAGTAAAAAGTAAAGTAAAGTAACAGCCTGTACATTTCCCACTGCTGAGATAAGGCCATCACCATTCCATTAGGGAGAGGGTTTGGAACATATTCCACCACGCTGTTCCAATGCGGGTTGGTGGAATGCACATGTGGCAGAATATCGATGAAATTAGACACATGCAGGTTTCTTCACGATGTTTTCCTTCACCGCCGAGTGCGAGATGAATTATAAACACAAATTAAGCACATATATATAGTGGTTCTTGCCTGGGTTTGAACCCGCAATCATCGGTTAAGATGCACGCGTTCTAACCACTGGGCCATCTCAGCTCATAATTTATATTGATATATTGCACATTTAAATGTATACATATTTTTATAAATATTTTTTTAATATTGATTAGATGTTTAACGTGTATTAATTAACTATTACCTATCTTATTTCCACTCTTGACTAACTGTTAACGTCAAGCATGAATGCTCTATGAGAAGGTTCCGACAATAGCCAACTGACCCTGTAGGGTCAATACCAAATCCGCGATTCGACATCGATAGTCGGCGATAGCTATTGAGGTTTGAGAGAGTTTTTTTTTACAGTTGAAGAGCAGTTATTGAATAAATTGGTGTGCATCCAGCATGAGGAGTGCGGGCCGTGTCTGTCCGCTGCTGGCCATTGCCGTTGGTGTGCAGACCCCTACTATAGTTCAACAGCTCCGCGATGTAACGATGATGAAAGGTGAATCTACTATATTTATTTGCAACAAACTATATTAGAATACTTAAAAGTTCCACAGTAAAGACAGCTAGTTAAATTGAACTTGATTGAGTTGATGTTAAAGATTTTTATTTTAAATTATGAGTCGTATATATATTTAAATAAATTAATTAATTTAACTTTACTATCTATTATTTTATTTATACTACATTAATAGTGTTGGTGAGATATTGAATATTTTTACAAATACACGACAAAAATAACTTTTAAATTTGGAACTCCTAAAACAATGGATAATTATGAATGCTCAAGCCGTACTGTTTCTTTATGTTCCCGGGTCATTGGGATTACACATTCCTACGTTCTAAGCGTGTCTCTCTTCCTCAACAATCAAGACATCCCATTGATTGATAGTGAGGCTTACATGACACGGGGAGTGAATACTTTTCAATTTGCCTGGTTCTTTTTTCAATCGTTCATCGAGTGTGTTAATATTAACATTGATCGACAATCAACATCGCTTTCGAAATACTAAAGGAGGTTAGCATCCAACTGAGACACGTGTCTACACGAGATAGATGGCTATGTTGTGATGTTCGTTTTTTTACAATTTATTTAATTAACGACTTGATTTTAATAATCAACAAACAATACATAATAAATTGAAGGTTATATTTTATTAAAAAATAAAATATTATTCGATACAAGATTTTATAGATGATAAAAAAGCGTGGAGTTAATACCTGTTGACTTTCAAGCAGAATATACTAATTTAAATAATTGTATTTAACTAACATGACTTTGTATTTTTTAAATGTTAAAAGAGAGTAACTACTGAGTTTCTTGCCGGTTCTTCTCGGTAGAATCTACTTTCCGAACCGGTGGTAGTTTCACTTAATTGTAAAATGACGATTCAAAAGTGCCTGTAAAAGCATACTTGAAAAAAGTTTATTTCGATTTGATTTGATTTATTGTAAATGAAATTATATTATATATACCTAGTCGTTAAAATTCATCACATGAAAATTTATGTACTATCTAATAGAGAGAGTATGATCGAGCGTATTTCTTATGCAAATAATTTAAATTCCTAGCAGGGATGTATATATTATTAAATTATAATTATTAACAGTCTGGTGGCCACGGGATGCGGTCAGGGCATGATAGAGCGCCCTGTCAAACCAGTATGGGAGGTTGCTGAAAATCACTCCCTACAAGACATGCTACCCGACAGTCACGAGGCTGTTGTGCAAATACAACCGCAAAAAATAAGGCTTTCGTTAAAACCACGTACGTACCTCAGACCTTGTTAAGGCATCTTTAAGGCTTGTCATATTTTGTAATGTACTTGCATGTTTTTCGTAAGCGCAAATAGCAAAGGAAACATAAATATTTTCCATTCAATAGTATTTAAAACTTTCATAATTTGGTCCATATAACTAAAACTATAGCAAGTACGACGTTAGAAATACCATAGTCTCTTGTGCATGAGAGTTTTCTATATATAGATAGAATAGTATTCGTATGTCGTCGCCCCTCTCCTTTTAATAAATTACGTCGAGTCGCTCTCATAAATCAATTTAACAACAATAAAGTTTAAAAATATAAAATTAACATGTTATCTTATAAAAGTTTACTTGTGTTTCAGGCGAAACTAGGAAAATTAAATTTTCATATAGACCTGCCAAAAATTACCCTTTAGATTTATATTACTTAATGGATCTCACTTGGTCAATGAAAGACGACAAGGAAACCTTAGTGTCTCTGAGAGACGATCTACCATCGTTGTTGAAGAATTTAACAGATAATTTTAGGTAAATATAATTATATGTTTTTCAAGTATTTCTGACGACAGGCATACTGTGTTGCACCCAATTAAAATTTATTTTTAAGAACCTTAATTGTTCGATTTTCAATATATTGTTTTAAATTATAGAATAGGATTTGGTGCCTTCGCCGAAAAACCAATAATGCCATTTATAAGTGTCGATCCAAGGCGACTTGCAAATCCTTGTACAGTGGAAGAGGAGGCATGTGAGGCAACCTACAGTTATAAACATCACTTAACACTTACAAATCAGGTAAAGTTGAAAATTAAACAATAAAATATTTGTAACGCTAAATAGCGAAAAAATAACATTATGTAGAATGCATGTGTCGATAGAAATTCTGTCACATGAGTTCGGTTCTAAATTCAAAAAATGGTTTATTTTCTTCTTCGAAAATAGAATATCGATTATAAAAAGAAAATAGAGATTAGAATATCGAGTATTATACTAGTATATCGATTTAAGTACGTATATGATTAAGGTAATATTTAATGTGTACTTTTTAATTGTATTCGATTTTTTATAGGTAAATGAATTTATCGAAAAGGTAAACAGTAGTTCAGTGACAGCCAACTTGGACAACGCGGAGGCGCAGTTAGACGCTTTGGTGCAGGCAATAACTTGTGCTAAAGAGATCGGTTGGTCACCTCACAGCCGAAAAATAGTCATATTGCTCTCAGATGGACTTTTTCATACAGCGGGTGACGGAAAATTAGGTATGTATAATATTTAATAAACATTCATTTTAATTTGCTTTGCTACTAAAATATACTCGTTCTAGTTCAATTAAATACAAACATTTTTCTATTACTTCATCCGAAATTTTCGGGTCGAAAATTCGAATGCCGGACCGAATTTAATTTATTTTATATGTTATAATTAATCTCGAGTCCAATGTTAAGAAAAAGAAGAAGAGAGTAGAAGAGTAAGCTCCAAACCACCTAATTTAGGGCAGAGAATATAGAAAAGATCCATTGTCCAGCAGTTTGAAATTTACGCTTTGCTTATTTACTTTTACTAAGTTTCTTCTCTTTATCGTAGGTGGTGCTTCTTTGAAAAGCGACGAACAATGTCATTTGGATGAAAATGGTTATTATTCTGAAGCGGCCGTATACGATTATCCGTCCATAGCACAAATATACCGACTGCTCGATAAGTACAAGGTAAATATCAACGTGTGTAGATACAGATTAGGTTGCATGTGTTACGCAAATCCGTTTTCCGTTCATATCAGAAAAGTAAAGTATTGCGACTCTGTTTACTCGTGTAATTGAATTGCTGCTCCAGCAAATTATATTAGCCACGTTTACATAATAACTGTCTAAATATTTTGGATATTAAGCGAATATGTATATGTATATCACAATAATAATGAATGAAAATTTTACTATAATCTTTGTCAGAATTTTTAAATGAATACAACGTAAATTCAATTTTAATTTACTCAACTGATCAACGGTATATGTATATGTCGCTTAATTGTTTGGAAGTCACTGTTCAATTTTGATCCTTTGGACTATTTTCTTCTCCATTTTTAACAAAAGTTTTACGGTTAATTGGAGAGGAAAATAGTATTAATTATTATTACTCTCTATTGTGCAGTAAAACATTTTTTACAAGCAAAATTTAAATTGGGAAATTAAGGACCACTTTTATTGCCAACTAAATATAATTAGTTTTGATATTCATACGACTGTACTTATAGGTGAATGTAATTTTCGCGGTTACGGAAAATGTGAAGGACCATTACGACAGCCTACACAAACTATTGAGTGACTTCACTTACGTAGCCAAACTAGAGAGCGACAGTTCGAACATACTGAAGCTAGTCAAAATGGGTTATGAAGACATCGTGAGCGTCGTTAACTTTGAGGATGACTCCAGTTCAGGCCCCATAAAGGTTAAATATTTCACCGATTGCGGAGTGAAAGGGGGCTCATTGATAGAGGCGAAGCGTTGCACCGGCGTTGGATATGGCATGACGCTTAATTACGAGGCCCATGTCAGTTTGGAATCTTGTCCGGAATACAAAATGGTAATGGACTTTTTAGCTAACAACATTCTTAACGGAAGTTTAATGAATCGTTTCTGTAGGTACACACGTTGTCTGATTTATTTTAGTAAGTAATAAACAATAAATTATAATTTGTTTTCTAAATCAATTTGTATGACATCATAATATTTGATGTCTGAAACAAACACTTCCTAAATAATACTCAATATCAACCAATTGTTGTAGTAGTAGTTTATATATTGTAGTAGAATTTGGCGTCGCAGAAAATATAATTTGTGTAATATATTTGTAATGTTTTTCAGTCGCATCAAACGATCACGATATCAGAAAGCCAGCTGGGTCAAGACTCATTAACCCTTGATGTAGAAATCCAATGCGGTTGTAAATGTCAGAGCGATGAGCAGAAGGATTTGGTTCTAACATGTCCCCGGAATTCTCATCTTGTCTGTGGAGTTTGTCAATGTAATAAAGGATGGTGAGAATCAACATTTTTTTTTATTTGTAGCAAGAAAATAGGCCTCTTGTTGTGTATAAATGCATATAAATGCTCGCTCTCGCCCATTTAGCATGATAACCACATAAACCTCCACTAACTCAATTTTTGTGCCGGTAATTTCACTCTTGTCCCGTAAATTATAATATAGTATTGTATTGAATTGGTGAAGATCGTAGGAATCTAGTGGTGCATAATTTTTAATTTTCTAACCTCAGAAATATGCCGTTATGACTTAGTGACATCATGCCTAATACTGTGATTGCCTAATATTGTGACTGTTTCCGTTACCGTATATACCATAATTTCGGTGTAACTTCCAGGTCGGGTCCGTACTGCAACTGCACCATAGAGGACGAGAAGGCGTCGGCCGAGCTGCAGGCGCAGTGCCGCGAGCCCAACGTGACGCGCGCGCTGGCGTGCTCGGGCGCCGGCGACTGCGTGTGCGGCCGCTGCCAGTGCGACCGCGGCTCCAGCGGCCGCTACTGCCAGTGCAAGCAGTGCGAGATCAGTAGGTCTGTAACGAACTCCAGATGCACTATTATTAATTAAATTCGATCAGCTCATGCAAACAAACAATTTCTTCAATATAGTGAAATCAATCAATAATAAGATATATGCAAGTATCTCACGATTCGTTTTTTGGAACTTTTCATTTCAAAATATTAGACTAAACTTGAATATCAGCTATGATTTAAGATTTAATATACAATAAAAAAATAGACGATAGTCATATTCAATATATTGTTACAGAGAAAATGGCGTAGAGTGCGGTGGTATAGAGAGAGGTGTGTGTGTGTGCGGGCAGTGCGAGTGTGTGGAGGGCTGGAGCGGCGACGCGTGCGAGTGCACCGACGACACGGACACGTGCGTCGCGCCCGCCTCAAGCGAAATCTGCTCGGGGCATGGCGATTGTGTCTGCGGTATGACTTTTGAACAATGAATGCCTTTTTTTTTGGGGATGTCGGGTTATGTGAGATTGTACTCACTAAAAACCCTGCGATGGCCGCCATCAGCACAGAAAAGCTGCGGCTGCGGGATCGCTTTCGCAGCACGTCCGCTGCGTTGCTCCGATCGATCAATGAATGCCTAATATATTAATTATTATTTTTTACACTAAACTATAATTGACGATAAACTTTAATTCATAATTATAATTCATTATTCTATGAAGAACAATAATTAATTATAAAATGTATTTTTAACAGTAATTGAAGTTTAAAAAAATATTCTCTTAATATATTACACGAACTATTGATTTAGATTTGCATTTTTGAATATAGTAATAGTATACAATTGGTCTAGAATATATCTAAAATGTTATATAAGATGACACTAATTAATGATTGTATCTTTCAGGTCGATGCCATTGTTCCAGTGCTGATGATGGGGGCACCGTTTATTCTGGACGTTTTTGTGAAACCTGTGCAACTTGTGAAAATCCACTCTGTGTTAATGCAGAGCCGTGTGTTCTGTGCCATTTGGACAGCAACTGCACCGATATTTGCACTATCGGAAATATCAACTACACTGTTAGTGAAAGGCTTGATGAAGGTTCGTTAAAAAAATTGTAGTAATATATCTATGGATTAACAATTATACTATGAC
The DNA here is from genome assembly GCF_905220365.1 of Vanessa cardui. NCBI lineage: Eukaryota > Metazoa > Arthropoda > Insecta > Lepidoptera > Nymphalidae > Vanessa > Vanessa cardui. The sequence continues at coordinate 5,098,931 of NC_061139.1, forward strand.
TGATGACATTTTACTTTGTATTCCATGGTTGGTAGGTTGACTTTCGCACTTGTGATGTGTAAAAAATGTTGCTTCTTGATAAATTTTGTTGATGTCATTACCAAGGGAGATTTGCCAACTGCACGGAGAGCATGCTGCATTTCTTCCAAAAATAAACCCCCGAGTCCGAGACCTCGGAATCTAGATCGACGAGATAGTTAAACAGTGTAACAAATGCTAATAGTTAGTGTTATAAATAGTTTGTATACATGAGAGTGTATTTCAGCAACTTATTTATATATATATATAATTATATAACCTTGATGACATCATCATCATCACCTCCTGATCTATTCTCGATCGCCAAACTTGCATACGGATTAATATTTAAGTGTACTATTGTGTACGCTTATACAAGCTGCTCTCTATATTTCCTTTCGATCATAATCCGATGGAATGGTAAATTAGACAACCAGAAATATTTCTAGTATAGAACTGCTTGTACATGTAATTTGAAGCATGGCATTATAGTTAACTGAAGCAATTTCCAGACTCCTTCCCAAATGAAAATTTGTAGACGGAAAAACCTGATAATAATTTAATAGACTGATTCGGTTTTTGGACCCAAACCCTCGATCTTTAGCAGATCTTTGCTTCCTCATCACTACAAGACCAGAAAAACATTAATTAAATACATAATATGTGTACATAATTAATCATTTGAAGATTGTAAAAAATAGTTGAGAAAACATTTATTATAAACATATTTCCTCATAGTAATCGTATTAAACGATTAACGTCTCCTACACTAGTAGTTTCTAAGTTAAGAAACTGTATCGTTTAACAAAATGTAGGTTAAATGATAGTGTTTAGTTTGCGGTGACGTTAAGTTTAAGAGCGTGTTTAAACGAAACATTTTTTCTAAAGAGGCTAATTTAGAGGCATTGCGGTGACGGAAATATAACAACGAGTAATTTTCATATTGCATTTAAATAACTCGTAAAACTATATTACAGCAATGTGCGTAGTGGCGTAACTTATCGCCATGAGTGTGCTCTACATAATTGCGTTCGTTTTATTTATATAAAGTCTATCGAAAAACAAATGCGCATCAAGCATAGAACACAATATAAAACTGACAAAACATAAACTTTTTGAAATATGTATATCGCTCCCTTTCTCTTTCCAACTGCATCATGTCTTTTTTCTCTCTCTTGTAACGAAATCAAAATGACTGTGCCTTTTCTTTCTTTATCTCAGTTTTCGTTTATTTATAAATGAGTAAAGTACCGCCTAAGAAATTTAATTTTAAAAATAATATGTGACGTATGTAATAACATATGAAGAAATATAAATAACGTTATAAGAATTAAAATTAAAATTTAAAAAACGTCAACTTATTACGTCTCATAAAAACGTCAACTTAAAAGTCCCACTTTGCAAAGCACAATTTAATCCCGTAAATCTGTAAAGGATTGTCAAGACTTGGCAAGCGGAAGTATCGTATCATGCAAGCGAGGCGGAATCGTTAAAGGAGAGAAGACTATAATTATGATTTTCTCTTTTAGGATATAAACATTACCGTAACTTTCAAGTAATTTGTAAAATTTATTTAATCTTAATATTATAGAATCGTTTTAGAGTTTAGTATATTAACATTCGCCAGTGATTGACAGAATCTAAATGGTTTACTACAATGATATTCTAATAAACAGATATGTTATATCCATACTAAACAACAGAAAAAAGTGTGCCGCGCCGGGGACCGTTTATTTTAGTTTATTTTTACATTTCGTTAAAAGTAAAAAGGATAGCTTGATAAAAACAATAAGTAAAAGGGATAACTAGATGTTTTAATTACGCAAAACGTATTACTACGTAATTATGATGTATTATAACGTATTACTACATAAAACAACTAAAGGCAAACGTCCCAATTAGGACGTTTTCTAGTCTTCACTTTTTGCGCGTTAATAACATATCTGTTTACTACAACATCATTGGTTTACTAATTCTTTTCCAACTCAAAATTACCAGTGATTGTCGACATACAGCTGCTGCTGCACATTCGCCAAATACTCATAGTAGCTGACATATTAGAAATGAATGCTAGATTTATTATAATGTTACTAAACAGATAATTAATTTAATAATATTATATTAACATCTTGCGAACGAGTTTTGATGCGAGCTTGCCGACGCTACCGAATGGACCACGCTTGTTTCAGTTCTAAACTATCATTCTAATCGTGTACAGAATTAATTAAATTAAAATACGAACTACCTACCAGGCATATATCAGTAACACTAGACCCGACCGTGGTATCTCCCGCGTTTGAGCGGACGGGTATGCAGATTACAGATTATAATCTACCCTGGTGTCAAATTTCAAAGGCGCGGTTGAGTAACAAATATTCCTCCATCCTAACATTTGTATTTATAAGATTTCGTTTTAATTTTCTATTGGTACATTAATTTACAGAAAGTATGTATAAGTAGAAAGCTACATTTAAGGTATTTTTTCTTATTCAGAAACATCAAACGGCGATGACACGTCGTGCATATTGCGACACGAGGAAGGCGGCCTCGAGTGCGACTACAGATACACGTACAAGGCAGCCATTAAATCTACGATAGCGATGGAGATCGTCATCAGGTCTAAATTCTGTTCCCAGCCCACGAGCGCCAAGATTATGACGACATCACTGATAATAATGGCCTGTGTTGTGGCCGCCGGTCTCATTTTCATATTTTTCATCAAATGTGCCCAAGTTGTATCTGACCGACGAGCATATGCCAAGTTTCTGCAAGAAGCACAAGAAAGCAGGAAGAACATGCAAGAGTTGAACCCCCTGTATAAATCACCAATATCGGAATTTAAATTACCAGAATCATATCCGAGAGATCGACATGATTTATAATATAAGAATTAATTTAAAACTGTAGATAAATACAAATTTGTATTGAAATACTTATGCTTAAATTGGATCAATGATTTTATGTATTTTATTATAATATCTTAGAAGAGTACAAAGCTGGTTCTAATATTTTTAGAGTTTTATCAATGAAGTTGAATGTTTTAATGTATTAAATGTGTTCTGTAAAATAGTGTATGTAGACTGTGGCATTATGTACTTATTTTTGTATTTCTTAAGAGTATAATATTAGTATTTTTTTTTATATTATAATTTATAAAATTATTTAAGTGGGTTGTTATTTGGTAATTATTGTTGGAACGAACGCAAAACGATAAAGAAAATAAAATATTTTTGTTGCTTTTGGGTTATGACGCATCTGATTTTAAATTGTTGTGAGTTGTATATTCGAGCGTCCAATTGGATCAGAGGGTATTTTTTTATGAAAAATAAATATAATTTTTCAAACTGATTAATTTCACTAATTTATATACTACTACTTCTAAATTACTTGTAAATTTGTATCAAAGAAGGATGTTAAACAATATATAAAAAAGCCTTTCTACAAATAGGTATAATATAAAGTTTTAGCTTTATGCTATACTTATATATGATTTAATGCTTATTACCCCACTGAAAGAATTAAATGAAATAATAATAATAGATCACTAGTACATGGAAAAAATGGAACCTTTTTTTTTAGTCGGTTAATAATAATATTTTTAACAATTTTTATACGTACGCACAGTTACTCTTATTATGCGAATTAAAAATGATAACAATGTAAATTAGTTTTTAATTAAAATAACCATTACTAGTCTCGTAGCAAAGTATTTTATGAATTATACCTTAATAGCCTTAGTTTATGTCAGTTGTGTGGTATAAAAGTTATTATCTTGGGTTTGTTGAATGTTATTATGTAGGTTCCTATCATTAAGTTTAATGAATTCTATTACCCTTTATTGTTCGTAATAAATAAAAAGCATGACATTTTAGTTTCCATATTTATTTCTCATCGTAATAAATCTCAATTTCCCGTATATTTTTTTTACCTTTAACAATAATGAGTACCAAGCTCTTTGAGTGAAACAATACGAGGTTTGAGCGCCGGCAGGATCATTACCAAGGAGGTGCTATTTGAATATTTACATGATACAATTATGTAACTAATAAAATTCAGTATGAACATACCACTCGTGCATTTGGTACAGTGCTCACAGCAATGGATAGAAGACACAGAATAGATTGGTATTTAACAAATTTGAACTACATTATAGACGTTTTTCATTTTTTCCTTCCGATATTTCCCTCTCTTTCCTTTCTCCTCTTCTCTTTCTATTACGTTACTATACGTTTACAAGTAATATTAAATAACATCATATTTCTGTGTTTCTTTAATGGCTGGTTTGTACCAAGTGCACGTCCATTTATACGACCGGCGCCCATGATACGAGGTATCGTAAATACAATGAAGCTTAGCATTATTTACTATGAATCTTTACATAGGCCATGGATTGTAAACAAACAACAACTTTAAAATTTTTAAACCTTTAGACACTCAGTAAAACACAATTCAAAACAAGTTTTAAACTTACATAAAGACAATTCATATCCTCAACACTACATATACATCACATTAACTTGTGATCCATCATTCCTACGATCGTCATATCCTTATACGGAAGTCCTCATGCCTAATTAGGGTATAAGTGATGATAAAACTATATTTACAAACAATACTTATATGTATATTTTGTAATTGAGCAATTTAGATTAACCTTTGTGACGTAGAATAACGAGAAAACTATACAACTGAATGAGGTATGTCATTACTATAATATCTACTGGAGATAATAAATGAACAATATTGTTAGTTAAATCAAATCGATTTTGTTGATTAAAGTGACGTAATGAAGTTGAACTCACCGCAGAAAACGGTCGTGAAATGTCAAAAAGCGACTTTGATATTACTAAAGTTATTAATTTCGGGACATTTACCATGTTTTTTTATTTTTATCTATATCTAGGAATGTCTTGTTCACAGGTCTCGTTAACAAGACATTCGCAGATAATGTAATAAAAATAACCATGTTAAAAAGGACTTTGATATTATTGACAATAATGATAGCATTTAAGGAATCGTATCAAGTAATACCCTAAGTATTACTGTAGGTCAATTTTTAATACTTCACGAGTCAGATACGAATTGAGGTCTTACTAGAGTAGATTACACAATCGTTTATGTTTGGAAGTCTACGTGAAATACAGTTCACTATTTTTCCATCTATTTTGGTAACATTTACCATTTGTAATGAATGACTCACATTAATTTGTTTTGTCAAACAATTATTAAGTACAAATATGCATTGCAAAATAAATGTTTTGATGCTTAATAAATCGAATTATAATTTTCGAAATAATCTATATCTATTAAATTACAGCAACAAATTGTTTAGTTTCTTATTTGTACCAAAACATAATATAATGTTTTTTTAAATTACAAGACGGCTGAAGGTATTATGACCTTTGCTCACAGTGTATTATTTGTTGTTATTGTGTGCGGTTAGACTGATTTTTTTTTATTTATCGACAATGTTGCCAATCAAAAAATATATGCGTTGTTTCTGTACGATCACAAACACTCAAACTTTATACTAGAACACAATGTTATAAGGCATACTTGATGGTAGTATGCTAAGTTGATGTAATAGGGAACTGAGTCTCATCTCTGATCATTGTACAGTATGAGAAAATCTTAATATATTTTTGTCACATATTATACAGCTAAAAATCACAATATGACTAATAACACGGTACCCCTACGTTTACAAACAAAATTACTTCTATATTTATACAACTAAACTTAAAAGATTAATTTGTGAGAGATAAGCACAATTACAGAATATAATTAATTTTTAACATTGATATTGTAACATTTTTATTCAAGTCACAAAATCACCCATTGACGTCATAAAAATGTTAATCACAAAACCATAAGCCTACATACTTTCCGATTATATAATTAATAACAATTCGTTACACTTATTCTACTCAGTAAGGCATTTAAAAAGGCAACTAGATTGGTCCTCGAGATTGCATGTCTTTACAAAAAAGTATGTCTAAAGTCTTTGAAAGATCTTTCATTTTTTGGATACCACGACACTGACAATCTACGCATAAAAATCCAAACATCCTCTGATATAATTTCATGAGGACATTTAAATAAAAATAATATGTTGATATTTAGAAATAATTTCAAAACATATTACAATAAAACGTACAGAGTTTAAAACGAAAGAGGCAACATTTACTCGAATGTTTTATATGATAAACGTAAAGTCGCGGTCACACTTGCCGATCGTGTCTCGCGGGCGGGGAGGCGAGGGACATCGGCCGGGACTCGCACTTGCTCGGCGTCGCGAGGATGTGTTTGGTTTCGCGCTTTTGCTCCGGCGTCGGCGCGGGCGCCGGCACCGCGTCCGGTACCAGGCCGCGTATCAGTTCTGATATACACGGCCATGGCACGATCCTGAAACAAATTCATTATTATTTATTAACTTGACCTGTATTGATTGTATGAGTAATGGATTCTTGCAAAACAAATTGCTTTTCATCATAATCATTTAACGGTTTGTTTAAAAACAACAACGCTCCTAATTGCTAAATAAAAAAAGTTATTTTTTTCTAATTTAATAATATGAAGTGTATCTTACTCAATATACATAGGTATATTGTGTAAGATACGGTAAAATTCGTATTTTTTATAGAGCTGTACAATACAATACGAATACTCTTGACACCAAGTAAAAATATTATAACAATAAACATGTACAAGAGTTTGCCTTATCGCAGCTGTTCGTTTTTATGAAATTGAACTATGTTGCGTCTTGTGATAGAAGTGAACACTGGTTCTCTTAATTGTCACAAAAACTTCGATAATTTAATTGAGCTGAGATGGCCCAGTGGTTAGAACGCGTGCATCTTAACCGATGATTGCGGGTTCAAACCCAGGCAAGCACCACTATATATATATGCTTAATTTGTGTATATAATTCATCTCATGCTCGACCGTGAAGGAAAACATCGTAAAAAACCTGCATGTGTCTAATTTCATCGAAATTCTGCCACATGTGCTTTCCACCAACCCGCATTGGAACAGCGTGGTGGAATATGTTCCAAACCCTCTCCTTAATGGCCTTATCTAGCAGTGGGACATTTACAGGCTGTTACTTTACTTTACTTTTTTTTTACAGTTAAATATTTTCTTACCATATAATCTATAAAACACAGTTAAAGCAATTTAATCTGTTATTAGAGAAATAAATTCACACCGAGACCATTTCATATAAATGGATTTCCCGCAATTCTGCACCAAACAATGGCGCTGGATCCCACGCAGAAATGTTTTTAAAATTATAAGTTGCTTATATTTAGGAAATATTCATGTATGCTTTGAATTTTCTCAGGTTGAATTACAAATACTGTTTTGTAAGTACAATTTAATAAGTGCTGCACAAATAAATGAATTGCGTAGTATTATAGTGGAGTATAATTTTTTATTAAAATTCATTTGTTTTTATTTTATAAATAAACTTATTAGATAGGGATCTTTATATTTTATATGAAAATTTTAAACTTCTCGTAAATAAATATAGACTGGCCTTGTGAAATAATAATAATAATTATAATTGCGGTGCTGAAATAATGGCGCATGTGTAAACATGCGAGCCTTCTTTTTATATAATAGGTACATTCGAATTAAAATGTTTCGATTTATGTCGGTTTTCAAGTATAAATATTGTGCTATAGTTTACTACAAAATTTAATTAATAAAATATCAAATATTTAAATGATATGATAATGAAATAATGATACTGAAATGAGCTGGAAAAGCTTAAAAGTTAGTGGAAAGTGTATAATATATAAAATGTCCAGCGGTTTTTTGGCAGAAGGGTGAACGAGAGTAATGTCAGTGTAACAAGAAGAAGGGCCATAACATCCAGTTTAATGGTGTATTGCAGCAGTCGGCAACCTCAACCAACCGCAACCTTGGTAGGCAAGGGCCACAGGGTGACAAAATAAACCATAGGCGGGCCGCAGTCATGATATTAATCTTAGAAGCCCAATATACATATGCATAATTAGTATTAATCAGTCCATATTCCATAGAAAAAGAAAAATACAATACAAAAAACACATTACATTATGTTTATATGTTTGGGCTTTAAAGATAAATAAACAAGAGAAAAAAGAGAAATGAAAACTACAAACTGATTTTACACAAATTGTAGTGTAAGTCTGAAGTTGCATTTGAGAGCCTCTCAATTTCTTGTATATGACCTGTGTGCATATTTGTGAACTTTTTAAAAAATATTTACGGGCCGCAAGGAAGGAGTTCGCACTATATATTTATCAATATATTTATAATAAATAAATTAATATAAATAACGTAAATCTCACGATTCCGTCCGTTTCGTGTCAAATTGAAGTAATTGCTTATGAACTGAATTCAAGCGGAAATCTAATCATTTATTTTTCTTTAACATTAACAAAGCAAATGTAAAAGAGCACGCAAATTCTTGTCTCAACAAAGCAATGAATCCTTGACTCATTGTTGCTAATTGCTGTTTTAGGTCAAGTATCGAGACCTCATATAAAAATGTTTATTGAATAACAAAACACTATGATAATTAGCATAGAGTTAAGCTACTATATTTTTATTTTTAATAAACAACCGGATACACAAGAGACACTGACATCATATTTGTTCATTTTGAAATTTATTTATACCTATTATTTTGTCGTAAACTATTTGTCAGTGGTATTTAAAGAAAATGCAGATATATGAAGGTAAGTATAGGCTAGAGCATTTTCTCGGATATTTCCATGTAATATAACAATCCTACGATGCTCGATGATACGTTTGACGTAATGCTCACGGTAAATGAGAGATAAGACCTAACATAAGTATAGTAGGACACAAATTAGATGTAGCATCGGAAAATGCAATGGAATTAAATTAAAACCGATTACTGCCGATTTACACAACCAATAGAAATAGCTCCCTATCGCGCCATTCAACGCTATTCGTCGCTATAGATTCACGCGTCAGAGAAAGCAAGTGCATGTAAATCCACGCGTCAAATTGACGAATATATTAGGTCATATGATATAACAAGTTATTACGTTTGTGCAAAGATCATATTCGCATGAGAAATAAATATTGATAATTTGGGATGGCGTACTCAATTCGGATTTGATCGGTTTTACGAATTTTGCCGATGCGACATCTAAGTGGTGTCGTACTATAATCTGTAACGTTTATTTCTAGCTTGCATACTCTTCGTTGAAATTTCAGACTAGTAATAGAGTGGCTTGTTTTGAGCTCGGTTCAGTTCATGAACTTGTGATAGAGCGGCTCATTGTTATGTAAAATAATCATAAACAAGTTTTTGACGAGTTAAAAGTTTTGCAATAAATAATATTAAATAGTTTTGTAGTTTCAGATATCTTAAAATTATACAAAAAAAAAAAATTCAAGGAATAAATTTTTTTCCTCTCTTGTGGCATTGTCGGATTAAATATTATTTAAATAATATTTCATTTCAATGGTGTATTATTATAATAATATTATTGTATGTATTTAATCATATTCTGTATTTCCTTATGGACAAAATTGCAAGCAATTATGTTAAATCATTTACAATTATATACTTGCACGTTAAAGATGTTATTAGAATTATTACAAGAAAAATATACGACGTTTATTATTTTTCTATATTTTCATTTTTAATGTAGAGAAAAAATATAAAAAAAAAAACAAAATTTACAGGGATTGACTCAAACATTACTAAAAATATTTCAAGAATTTTACATTTTAACTATAAACTATAAAGTGCTCATAAAATTATGCGCGGATATCTTTTTGGATAATAATGATGGTGATAAGATTCTCCTGACCAATTTAAGTCTCGTTGGCCATTTTAACGCAGCCCAGCCAACTACACACGAAAAATTAAAGTACCCGAGTATAGGTATAATGTATATAGTATAGTACATAACAGGTGCACTATATTCCATTATTTTCTCTGGGTTTCGTGAACCTAGACCAACGACGCAGTCAGTTATGAATATTTGTTTTATTTTAATACATTGAATATATTCAGTTAAATATTTGTTACATAAGTTATGTAATATGGTAATTAGTATTACCATATTTTAAACTTAGCTTATGCAAAAACAATATTGCGCAAGTAAAATAAAAATAAAATGCGAATAAAAATAGGTATGTCTGTTGCGTGACGTTTAATATTTTGTTTTTATTATATACTGTGGTTTTTTTCAGGTATTTTTATGTTTTTCCCCGTGCATCTTAATTTATGTAAGAATAATTTTTGTGTAAGCAATTTTTAGTATAAACATATACAACCTTTCACAAAGGAATATCTAAAAGAGGGGATTCCTAATTTTCGCGATTATTTTTATTAACACGTGATGTTTTTTATTATTAGTGTCTAAGATATTGAATTTATTTTTGGGTACATGGGTAGCGGTAAAGAATGTCTTTTGCTTGGCCATTGATGGAAATACGACAATGATATTCCAAAATTTATGTCTGAATTTGCTTGTTTTGAATATATTATTTCTGTGACTAAAGGTTGTCAATAGATAACAAATAAAAAAAAGTCGTCTAATAAGTTTCTAAACTATTTTACCTTTGTTTACTTACATTTGCAGTTTCTTTTTTATTAATGAATCATATTATGTATTTTTAAACTTACCATTTAAAAGGCAGCAACAGTCTGAAGTACGCCGGTATAACGGCTAGAGGTTCATTGGTGCGGATCGCTAGTATGACGCGGTCAGCTACATCGTTCGAACTCAGTGTTGGCACAAACCTGTGGATAGAAGATAAACAAGAATTATATAATGATTTACAGAAATAAAAACGAAATAATCCTTATTTGGTATCAAAAAAGGTTTTATTAAAGTGCAACATCGATCTTCCTTTGTTTTTTATTTACAACAATAAAAAAAAATAAGTTATTCATTTAAAAAAAAATAATAGTAATAAAATGCAAATTGTGGAATGTTGATATATTGCATGTTAATAATTATAAACGTGTTCATAGGTTGTGTAAATATTTTGTTATTAACATAGTATTCATATGCCATAGAGGCGTTTGTAACGTTATTCACATTAAATATATATCATTAAGAAGATCGCTATCGCAGACATGTAACAAAAACTAGAAACCCATTAATACGTTATTATTAACAAAGTATACTTTACATGCACAAACCGACGTGGCTGTATGTAGATATATATATGTAATATGTATGTATTTCCTTGCAACGCCAACTCACCTTGAGTTGACCTCTTCAAACATTCCGGTCGCACGGATGAAATAAGGGCATATGAGTGACGTGTGCACGCCTTTGACTCCTTTGACTTCTAACTCTAATCTCAGCGCCTCGTCAAAGCCACAGGCAGCTGATTTTGAGGAACAGTAGTCCACAAGCTTCGCGACACCGACCTGTCCCGCCATTGACGCAATGGTCACAATATGACCATCATTGTGTTCCAACATTGCTGGTAGAAAAGCCTTAACCGTCTGAAAATGTTAGAAGAATAAATGGTAGAGTTTGCTGTAAACTTTGCTGTTACATATTTTATTTTTAATATTTCAAATAACGAACAAGGTTTTGTCTGAAGGTAGCTATTTATTTATAATAACTTCGTAGCGAAGATGTCAGAATATATTCAAATATTAAGTAGGACGTCATATGTATGGAATAAATCCTTATTAGCTTAATGCTCTTTATTTCAAGATCCAAGATACCACATCTCGGGTCATACCAATTAAAAAAATCAGTTTTCTATGTCAAACAATTATCAGTAGCATCTCGTGTAGGATTTAACAAAAGGGAATATAATGAGAGTATAACAATATTTATACTCCCTTCGCTTTAAAAGTCCGGAAAACCCATTGTTTCCCACTACTACCAATGTGGTCAGCACCTTATAAGAGTGACTAAGATTGCACTTGTCTTTGGGCTTACAGATGCACTGCAATATTTCCAGTGCAGTGGGCTAGCCTTTGGCTATGATGACCGAACAATTGGCCTGGAGGTCAACATGACCATTTTAATAATAAATTCAGTAGTATACTACTACAAAGTATGTGTTTTATGCTTATGTTTATTATTTTATTTTCTACCAATCAGGTCATGGTGAAACATTAGCTTAAAGCTTTATGGTCTCTATAAACAGATAAAATAATATGTAGTCGTTGCTTTCAATGTCGATCTGACTCTTCACTTAATAACATGTAAGTAAGTTTTTTATGTTATAGGCAAGCGGATCGGCAAATGTTCCAACCCTGTCTGTAGTCACTTATTTGCACAAAGCCCTAACATCACCAATAATATATAGTTATAAACAAGGAAAGTTACTTTTTCATAGTTCATTATAATATATTAGCACAAAAATAACGATCTAATTGTAAGTTATTAAAACATATGTTTTAATTTCGATATTACTTGCGAATTGCGATTGAGTATTCAAGATGGTATAATTATTTTTAAAGGTTTTTCCATCAATGCTTAACTGTGGTTTGGGCGATGCACAGTGCACACGTAATGGCTCTACATCTGACACAAGTACATAGACATCCTCACAATGTTTACCTTCGCCGCACGAGCTAAGTTGCACCACAAACCACATGAAAATTGAACCTTTAGTTTATTCATGTACTCTTGCCGCTAGCGATTTTCGATTATACAATATAATAAGTAATAAACAATTTTTTGTTTGTGTATGATAAAATAAAACGTACCCAGAAATGCGCTAAGATGTTGACGTCAAACGTTCTTTGTATGAGATGATCCGGCGTGTCTAGCAGATATTGCCCTGACACTACTCCGGCATTGTTGATGAGCAATGTTACCTAAAATAAGACGAGATAAATTTAAAATAACATTAATATTTGATATAAGAGGAAGTTTGAAAGTGACACCGATAGCCGAGAAGTTATGTGGAAGGCGGCTATCATGGTATGGGCATGTAATGCGGAGGAATGAGGAACACATTGTGAGGAAGGCCTTGAGCATCGATGTGGATGGATATAGAGGTAGAGGACGACCAAGGAAACGATGGATGGATTGTGTGAAAGACGATATGGCTAGAAATAATGTTACTTGTGAGATGACGTCTGACAGAGAAGTATGGAAGGAGAAGACATTCTGTGCCGACCCCAAATAAAATTGGGATAAGGGCAGGAGGATGATGATATTTGAAAGACAAGGTGACGACAGTTGTGGTATGCTCTGTATGTAAGAGAATCTTTCAAAGGGTACATGACTCTCTGTGAGGGAAATCCTAATGTTAGAACATCTAAAGATAGAGTTAAAGGTTATTACGTCATTCGAAATAGCATAAACGGAAGATACATGTTTTTTTTGTTCGTAAATGTGAATGATTTAAAAATATAATTAAATGCAAAATATCGATACTTAAATGGCAACACTTTAATTAAAAAAAAATTTCAATTCCATTTTATATTTGAATGGTTATTATCTTCCGAGTTAAAGCAAATTCAATATTTTCTTATACATGATAAATTTTAATCACTCTATAAGGTCGACGCCTTTTTTATATTATTGATCATGGTCACTTCTAGAAAAATCTTTATAGTCATTGTTTCGTTCACACAATATTTTTTTTGCGTAATGTAAGGTAATATGTTACACACAATCATACTTGTTTCTATAAATTTAGATAATTAAAATTATCACGGAATAAAATTTAGGCGTTTGATAAAAAAATGAACACATTAATAACATGAAAATAAAGCAAATTAAATTAAAAAATAATAAGGCCTTAATGGGACGTTTATATTAGTCACAGATAATGTAAATATAAAAAATAATTAAATGGGTTCATATTTTTTGTATTTATATTTTAGGTAGTTTGAATAATAACAATATTCTTTCCATACTTGCTGCAAGTACTTGAAAATAATATAATTTTTAAAAAACAACAGCAACAGTAAGAATCATTTCTTAAAAAAAAAACTGCCAATTTTTACGACGTCAAGAATACTTTAGGAAGCAGTCAATATTAATTTATTTACAAATTTACTTCATGCTATGCTCTTTTTTCAATACTTCCTTATAGCAGATAAATAAATCATAATTATATGCATGAGTCGTGTGTTTTTATAATTTAGACGAAGACGTCGACGATGTAGGTATTAAATAAGATAAATACATTGCCAATAGTATTGTAAGAAGCACAGATAACTTAATTTTATAAAATTTGCTGCACTTAACGTATTGAAAATGTTCTGGTAATTAAAAGTTTCCTATGGTACAGTCACACACAATTTCACATTAATAAGCAATACAATGCATAGTAATTACACACTCATATTCACTCAAAGCAAATTCATATAAGTTAACTTACCCTGCCGACTTCCTTTTCGACTTTCTTCGCGACTTGGTATATATCGTCTTTGCTGGCGAGATCTACCACGTAACCGAAACACTTCCCGCCTAATCCCTTGACTAGTTTCTCAGTGTCTTCTAAACCTAAAACAATAAATTAATCATGTTAGACAATAATAATAGAAAATGTTATCATTATTATAACTAAAAAAAGTCATATTACATAATTTGTTGCAGCCCCAGACCGCTACAACGGATTATGACATCGTCGAAGAATTTTACAAAATATGTATAAATATTTTTTGTTTTTGTACGTTTTTCATTCGTTTATATTTCATGCTCTAAAAATAACATAATTGAATTTAAGTAATTCGAGTAACACAAATATCTAAGCAAATTGTTCATATATTCTATTTTTCAAATTTGTTAATGATCAATTATTTGTTATCAAAAACATGTTTATAACTCTGGGGTTATTTTTTTTACATTACACAGTACAACAGCACAACAGCAAAAAAAACATGTGTTTTATTAAGGAATCTTTTGTTGAACAGTCGCTATTAGTAGTAAAATATTTGTAGCATTCTATTTATGAATGAATGAATAAACAACTGTTTTATATATTTTATTCATAAAGTATAGAAGATTTGAATAATAAATATTAATTTACGTTTTTTACTTACTAATACGATAAAAAGATTAGCGCCAAAGTGATAAAATTAGCACGAAATACGTCGAACGTTTGAAAAAATGATAAGTTATTTGTATAATGCTATTTAGAAACTTAAAACTAATGGTTACGCCACTAAATAACAAGGATTCAGAAAGTAATGCATTCTGTTATTTCATATTAAAAAACATAAGCATAATAAAATAATAATAGTATATAAATAAAAATAAGGTTGATACCTTGAAAGTTTATCCGATATACCGATACATATATTTTCTTAATTAGGATTGACTAAGAAGGTATTTCCTGTAAACACTGTAAACTGTTAATTGTATTTCGCAACTAGTCGTCCGCGTTCTCTTCGTTTTATAGCATATTATATTGTATTTATCACCTGGCAAACTTAACTATTTTTAATATATAATTTAACTTCTTATCGCACGCGGCTTCGCGCACGTTTTCGAGTGTTGTTTGTCATGTGTTAGGCAAAATTGTAGCCTAAAATAGGAGTAAAAATTTGCTTCATACTATTTCTACTACATTTACTAATTTCATCAAAATCGGTTTAATGGTTTGGTAGTGAAAGAACGACAGACAAACCGTGAAAACATGATGACAAGATGTTATATATCTTGTGCCTGTAAATATCTATATTTCGACATTGATTGAGTAATTAAAGGTCATTTAATTTCCATTTTTAAAAGTAAAACGCCTATTAGTTTTTTTTCCTAAAATAGTAGAAAGTTTAAAAAAGTAGTAATAAATCATTATCATGACAAAGATATACATTTTTTCTTCAAGCTATATTATTTTTTAGACATTGCTTAGTACCTTCATGATTAGTTACACTGAACTTTGAACGGTAAATGATACAAACAATAATGAGAATTCATTAAAAAGTGTTAAGCCTACAATACCTACGTATTTCAAACTTTACGTTTTACCAATTTCTGTGTTTCCTTCGTAATGTGAACCAACGGTATTTCTCATTACGAAGTTGAATTATAGTAACGGCAACGTAATAATCCAACGGATAAAGTGACGTCATAAAATCCACAAAATAATCATAATTTTTTTCTATTATTTTTCTTAGTTAATAATTACTCGTATGAGGTCTTTAAATGTGTTAAAAGTCCAAATCTTTAGTAAGGCGCTATTTAGAAGTAAAAACTTTTTTTGTGAGGAAATTAAAAGAGTAAGTTCTTATGGGTTCAAAATATATGAGTTCTGAGATGAAATTTTTGTCTCTTATCCGCCAACCCAAAGCCTTTATATTCACATATTTTTCTACTAGTGCGCAGATGGTATTTTAAAGGATAAATAAAATATTTAAATATTTCATTAATAATTCATTAAATTATCTATGAATAACTAATAATTACTATATATACATGAATAAGTAAATCTTTAAGACAAAAAATAAATTAATATTTTCTCTTATTAATATTCATATGGTAATAAGGAACTTTTTCTTCCTCTTTCGTCATACATATTCAGTACATCTCTTAAAGTTTTAGTTACTCTGCACAAATAGGATGATTTTTCAGACATCACCTGTGATTTGAAACCAAGAACACGAGATCTGCAGCCATATTGATAGATTCTAGATTACAGCCAGCTAGCCACTTAACATCGAAGCATGCTAATCATATAAATATAAGCAATCATGATGTGAAAGCAGCTTGTCAATCAGATTAGAAGACTGCACGATTATGAAAAAAAATATATAGAAACTCTTTACAATATAGGTGATTATAGTGATTTTCTAATAGAGTAAATATTTTTGTACAGGGCAACTTCGTGTGTTTTATTTTTAATAAATATTTATTACTAATGCTACCAATAGTGGTAGTTATCACTATTACGTTGGTTATGTATCTAAAGTAATAAATGTTAAAATTAGCATATTACGCATTTACTCAATTATTGAAGATTTTTGCAGACACTACAACCATTAGGGATTTGGTCTAAAATGTCTTGCATATCTTCGCAGAAATAATTCCTTAAATCTAATTTTACATGATGAAATATTTTCGTTTTATTATTTCCGATAATTATTAGTCTACTGCCACCAAAGACCAAAGAATATATATATATATTCTTGACTTTTTCGAAGTATAAAAAACTAATACTTTTACAATTTATTGAATTGCATTGTATTGAATCTGTTCCACTTTTTTATTTAAATAATTTTAATATAATCACAGGAACTTACGGCATTGATACCAAATTGTCTTAATAAACATTATTAATAGAAATACTAACTTTAAAGAAATTTAAAATAAGACGAAGAATGTTAGTTATTTAAAATGTTATCGACACAAATCATCATGTTATCACACCTCATATGAATATATGAGGTTTATACTTCCAAATTCAAATTACTACATTATGTTATAAACTACAAAAACGATTCGGATAAAATAAGCTGACCGCGCAAAAGAAATAAGCAACTCAGCGCGGTTTTTCCTTTTATTTATCCTTTAAAATCAATGGATAAAAATATAAATATTTTCTTTGTATCGATTCAAGTATTTACCTCTTATTCTTTTGTTCTGAAGTAATTATACATAATTACTCGCACAGCTATAAAATAAGTGTAATAATACTGCCTGTGGCTTTTATTTATAACTTTCATTAAACGTATATCGTATTTTTTATCATCTTACTTTATATAGCGTTATAAAATGATATGAAGCTCATTTTTATAATCTTTTAATAAAGGAATGATACAACGTGACACCGTAAAAATACAACAAGAAGTAATAAAAAAAACCTTGGTTTTTGTTTTGCTGACCATTTTTTTTTTTCTGTCATTATTCTCAATTGGCGCTTTTGTTATAATCTGTGCTGTTTACTCTTGACCGAGTACACTTGAAAGTAAGTGCTCGATTCAATTACATACTACACGAATTACTGGAATCCAGCTCACCTTGACTCTCCACAATAATACGGTTATGGGACAAAATTTCAAAAGCAAGTTAAAACAAACGATCATAATTACATAAATTTGAAAATAAAAAATCCGTATAAAATAATTATTAGTCTTACTTTATATACTTTCAGTGGAAAATTAATATGATAAAACCAGTTAATTTAATTGATTCGATTA
Organism: Vanessa cardui; assembly: GCF_905220365.1. NCBI lineage: Eukaryota > Metazoa > Arthropoda > Insecta > Lepidoptera > Nymphalidae > Vanessa > Vanessa cardui. Next base: position 5,117,055 of record NC_061139.1, read on the forward strand.
TTACAATATTTTTATAAGAAAATTAATAGTTTTTGTCTATTCCAACTACTAAAGGAGTAAAATAAACAACTTTGACATTGAATTCAATCAATCAATCAAAATAAACTTTATTCAAGTGGGCTTTTACAAGCACTTTTGAATCGTCATTTTACAATTAAGTGAAGCTACCACCGGTTTGGAAAGTAGATTCTACCGAGAAGAACCGGTAAGAAACTCAGTAGTTAATCTTTTCCAACATTTAAAAAATACAATCATACAGTTAAATACAAATATATTTGTATGTAATGTATCCTGCTTGGAAGTCAACAGGTATTGGAACGATATCATTGGTGGATACGGTGAATAATCATATTTTCATAATAATAAAACCTACTCAACAAGTACTACACAGTGCTACAAGTACTAGAAAAATAACCATGTAACTTTTACTTTAAAATTAGTTGATAATATTATTTTAAAAGTAGTTATGAGGAGCTATATACAAATGATATATCTTTTTTAAAAGTTATTAGATAAATTATATTGATACTCAATATTACATAGCAACATTTAACTTGCTCTTTTTATTGCAGATTCACTCACGTGGAAAAAGCGAAATAATTTCTCTTCGAATTAAGGTTATATAATAAATTGATTACGATGTTAATATTTAGTATTGTAAAAAATAAATCTAAATAACAATTAATTACTCCATTTGTAATAGTAAACAAATAATCAATTTAACAATGTAACCAAATACATATTTTTACGATTTTAATTTAATTAATAAAGCAATTTGGGATAATTAGATTCAAATGCGAATTATATAATTATAATTAAACAGTACTAATTACCAAACTTGAATAGGCCATATATATTTATTTTAAATTAAACTTGTGGGTTATAGTTCTCAATTTAAAGCCATATGTTAGGCAAACAGAGAGAGGGCGTAGTTTTAGTAAGAGTAAATAAAGCTGTGTATTTTCTTGCACTAATTCGTGTGTTCCAGACTGAATTTCAGTCTAACTTCATTAACTATTTTAATCCTAACTATAATATATCCGGATTTTTAAAAGTTTCAATAAAAAATCTACGTCCACTGTGCACATTTTTTTAATAACATATTTAACGGTTGTAATCATTTACCGTTGTCATATATAAAATAAAGAGTCAGTGAACTCTGTTGGGAATAGAAGAACATGTAGTTCACTTTAAGAATACTGTCGTATAATATATAACTATAATTTGTCACCCGCGGCTTCGCACGCGGTTTGGTTGTCATGTGTTTAGTTAATTTTTTTCATACAAAATTTCATCAAATTCGATTCAGCGGTTTGATTATTGTAAGAGCTACATACAGATAGAGTTACTTTCACATAATATTAGTATAGATAAATATTAATGATCGCTATATCAATTATCTATATACCAATTATTTATATACCAATCTGTTATCTTGTTACAAATTAAGTAGCAATAAAAAAAGTATTTTTGAATAAATTATTTTTTGCCGTATTATAATAACACTTTATATAATTTATTAAGTCGTCGGAACTTGTCTACTAAAAATAGTTTAATTTTGAATTGTACTGTAACCGGTTTTCTATAATAATCTGCGTTTATCTTTGGTACGGATGTTGGCTAAATTACTGACAAGTACTTTTTGAACGAACGTCATCTTAGCTTTGGTTTGACGATCTCACAATAATACAGGATACAACCTAGCACGTGGATCGAAAGATAATGACTGTAATTACGTCTGCATTGATTATGGGTATTGGTTGATTTAAAAGATAAATAACATTTGTAGAGCTATTTTTATTACGAAATTTATTCGTAATCATAGCTTATTAATTGCAATGATATTCTAATAAACAGATATGTTATATCCATACTAAACAACAGAAAAAAGTGCGCCGCGCCGGGGACCGTTTATTTTTACATTTAGTTAAAAGTAAAAAGGATAGCTTGATAAAAACAATAAGTAAAAGGGATAACTAGATGTTTTAATCACGCAAAACGTATTACTACGTAACTATGATGTATTATAACGTATTACTACGTAAAACGACTAAAGGCAAACGTCCCAATTAAGACGTTTTCTAGTCTTCACTTTTTGCGCGTTAATAACATATCTGTTTACTAGAACATCATACATAGATTAATTGAAGGATCATCATAATGAAACTGTACTTATTAAATATATATATATAAGTACAGTTTCATTATGATGATCTTATTATATATTATATATATTAGTAAATAGAAAATACAGAGACAGTAGTAAGGTCTCTGCATTTTAAATATGTAATATTTTCGAAAATAAGTAGTAGTAAGTATATAGTATGTAGTAGTAATAAGTCTCGTTATATAATATATAACGAGTGGTCATTAAATTATCTTGTTTGCCAGGTTTGGCATGGTTTAGTAAACACAAAATCTCCATTTACATGCATCGGAAAACACATACATCACAAAATATTTAAACGAGTTGTTTACGACAGGATTAAAATACTTCCTTTCCTTTTCAACTTTACATTACCATAGAAAGAGCTGGCAATACATTTTTACCCTATCTAATTACTTTGGTAGTTAAATTTTTACTTTAATATATGATAACCAAATTTTCTCATCCTTGTATGTTCTCCTATCGTATAATTTATAGAAATTACTTTAGTCAGACTAACCTTGGTTGTTCCGGAAACAATACAAGGATATAAGTGAAGGAACAAACTAGTGCATAATTTTTTGTATCGGTTTATTATCTGAATTTTATTATACATATATAGAGTCAACAATTTCCTGGTGTAATTAATGCATTATTGTAAGAGAAAATATAAATATGCAGTATTTATATTATTATATTATAGTAAATAGAAAAAAGGAAATTAGAGGTAAATCTTTGTACCTATTTTATGTTCGTACTCTTTATATTTTATAAAAAAAATACTTACAACCTTTTTAACTTTGAAGTGTACACGTGAATAGGGTTGTCACACAGTAGGTACATCTTGTCTCATGTCTATTTGTTTGAACTGTTAATTGTATTCATTCGATTATATATTTAAAAATCTTTTTTATGTTAGAAATCAGGTATTTATAAACCAATTATGAAAAATATTTTTTGTATGAAATTTATTTTATGATCCAGGCAGACAAGGAAATGGGACACCATGGTAAGTATTCACCACCGCCCATTGATAATGACACTGTAAAAATATTAACCATATCTTACATCGGCAATATACCCGCCAACTAACCTTGGTAACTAAGATATTACACCCCTTCTGCTTGTAATTAAAAATAAACTGGCTTATGTACTCGTCAAATGAGTGGGTGGTACCTATATAGAGGGGCTTGCACAAAAAACTGCCACCAAATAATCCTCCGTGGATCAAGTTTTGTAATGTACGTTGTATGTTTCCAAATTTCAAGTCTTGGTGTATTATAGTTTATACTATGTATTGCGTACATACCTAGTCACTCACAATGTCCACTACATGACGTCTTAAAATCAATTTTTTGCTTGTGTATATATATACATACGACCAGTACAATAACGACTCATTGAAATGTCAAACACATGAAATGTTTGAACATATCAACGTGGTTCTTAGAACTACATGTTAAATATTATTTAGAATTATTTTAAATATTCAAATATTTACCTCGCGAATAAATGAATTCTTCAGTAGACAGTAATATATGTATGTGAATTTTATGGTCGTTGTAGAAAAGACACAGATGTCGAAATAGGCAAAATGTATACAGAGAGTTTCGTTCATTTACGAGCCGGCTTTCTCTCAATTCGCAAATAGCAAAACGCGTTTAAATAATAATCATACATAAAGCTATGGTGAAATTCCAAAATGTTAAATAGTATATTACCAACATGTCGTTATGACTGACGAATGAAATATTTATGTTTGGGCGCTTATTTTGGCGCCAAACATCCTCAATAATAGAGAAATCTTCAGTTCCGCCTTATTACATATAATTTTCCTTATAATCATCATTACAGAGTATAAAACAAAGTCGCTTACCGCTATCTGTCCTTATTGTATGCTTAGACCTTTAAAAATACACAACGGATTTTGATACGTTTTTTTTGCAATAGATAGACTGATTCAAGAGGGTGATTTATATGTATAATATTATAGAAACACTGATAATTTTAGAGGTTTTTAAAGTGATGTCGTAAATGAACATATTTTCTGTAATACGTAGGGACTTAGTGGTTTGCATTGTCTAAAATAAATAAGTTGGGAACGTATATGTATACTGTAGTGTATTTAGGATTAACATTTCACCCGTGCTAAGTCGGTATGGTTCAATAGTCTTATATATTGTGTTATTATTGAATGCAAGATTCTACGTACATTAAATTTAAGTGTAAACAAAAGATTACAGTTTCATGAGCGAAGTCCTACGTCAATAACTCTTTGAAGGTTCTCAAGTGACGTAAATACACTAAAAAAAACTGTTATAAAAAATAATTAGTCAAATTTACATAATATTTACATTATTTTATTTATATATTCTTTATTGTAATGCGAAACGAAATGTAAAATATACATAATAGTGTACAAAAGTTGCGTGAGATCTTTCCGGCTTCGCATGTTTGAATAAGAGTACGTTTAAATCGTAAATAAATCCAGTCGGCATAATTTTTCCACTCAATAACATCGTATTTAACTTAATTTACACTTACACGTAGTTAATTATACACCCAAACCTATCTCATGGAGTAACACGTCCAATGGCGAAAAAAAAACGTTCGATAGTTTATGAGTTTATCGCGTTCAGACGATCCGACGCAGCGGGTTGGACTTTGTTCTAAAATATGTACTGATGAGGCACCATAATTTTTAAATTACGAGTAAATATATATGAAAAGGTGACAGTGGTGTGCATTTGGAAAGCCTTTGTCCAGCTGTGGACAAATATGGGCTGATGTAAAGAAAAAGTAAAGTAAAGTAACAGCCTGTACATTTCCCACTGCTGAGATAAGATACCTCTTCTTCCATTAAGGAGAGGGTTTGAAACAAATTCCACCACGCTGTTCCAATGCGGATGCGGTGGAATGCACATTGACAGAATTTCGATGATATTAGACACATGCAGGTTTCCTCACGATGTTTTCCTTCACCGCCGAGCACGAGATGAATTATAAACACAAATTAAGCACATATATATATATAGTGGTGATTGCCTGGGTTTGAACCCGCAATCATCGGTTAAGATGCACGCGTTCTAACCACTGGGCCATCTCAGCTCTCGATGATGATATATGACAAAAAAAAAATCATACAATGATAAAAATACTTTTCATTCAAAAAAATAATAGAATATGTAATAAGATTTAAAAAATGCGCATATTTTTTATATAAAAATTAAATGCTAGGCTTACTAAAGAAATTAAAATTTTAATGCATGTCAATATATTTAATTAATAATGACGGCATGTTGACTACATATTATAATGACCGGTTGGCCAACTTTTATACGGAAGAAGATGGTTGATTTATCCACAATTTAAAATTAAAAATACATATGTTGACACACAATTTAGTGGAAACTTATAAACAAAATTACACAAACATTTTCCACTTTGTTTGTCACAAACAATTTATTTAATAAGTAAATTGTGATCGTAATAGTGTCGGATTAGTATCCTTGAAAATTATAACAACAATTAAAACAATTTAAATGGGTCTGTGGAAGATCTCGCGTCCTATGAAGTTGTCATTACCAACTATTCTCTAAAAAGACTATCCAGACACAGGAACGAGCTGAGATGGAGCCGAGTACACTAGTGAGTTCTCGGAAAAGTTTTCGAAAAATTCATAAGCAAAACCAAAATATTAAAGCGCTCTATGAGGCACGAGAGTGTATACTCTGCAAATATCCAAACGCGGGCTGCTCTGAAATGTCACAAATTTTTTGACACAAATATCCTACATCTTTGATCATATACATCCTTTGTCACAATCATGATTGATATCAACTACTACAATTTGGTCGTAACGTTTCTCAGTTACTTGTTTCTCAAAAAGATTATGGCTTGTTTACATTTTTTTTCTTTTTTTTTATGTTATAGGTTGGTGGACGAGCATATGGGCCACCTGATAGTAAGTGGTCACCAATACCCATAGACAATGACGCTGTAAGAAATATTAACTATTCCTTACATCGTCAATGTGCCACCAACCTTGGTCACTAAGATGTTATGTCCCTTGTGCCTGTAGTTACACTGGCTCACTCACCCTTCAAACCGGAACACAACAATACTGAGTACTGCTATTTGGCGGTAGAATAACTGATGAGTGGGTGGTACCTACCCAGACGGGCTTGCACAAAGCCCTACTACCAAGATTAAATATTTAAAACCATTTAAAAATGAATGTTAGAATGTAGGACCTCGGGATCTGCTACCTTATATGTATAAAAACAAGGCAGTCAGTTCATAATTAGTCTGACGTACTTCTTACATAATTTTTATAAGTTCATGTTAATTAAAAAGTATAAACTATAGGCACACTCGTACCGTGATCTACAACATATCTAGAATATAACTAGTATTTTAGATGGACTTAAGCTAGAACAGATTGAACCAGTTTTCCTTGATCTCTTTGGGTGAATACGACCTCACAAGATTACCCTTTATTTAATTACAATGTTACATCTCAAAGAGATTATATACCTACATTAATTATTTTAATTTATGGTTGATATCCCAGCTATTTTAATGTATTCGTGTTAACATGTTAATGCGGTGCATTTGCTAATAATTTATACGATAACCTTCAAGATTTTTAAATTGTTAGATAAGAATCGACATCTGAAACAAGTTTTTTTTGTTGCAACAAATGTTCTTTTCAAGTTCATTTGCATTTGGAAACTAAAGTTTAAGAGTGAGAACATCGTTGTAAAACAAATCACCCCCACCTTATTGCTTTTTCTAGTTACATTAAGACTGTTAAACGTAGTGTAGGACGTCCTCGGGCACGGTGGTGTGACGACTTACGCAAGACGGCTGGCAGGAGCTGGATGCGAGTAGCCCAAGAACGATTTCAGTGGCGTGCAATTGAAGAGGCCTATGTATGTCCAGTGCAGTGGACGGAAATGGGCTGACGGATGGATGGATAAGACTGTTAAAATTTTTAAAGGATTCAAATTCAGGAAGATATGCAAAGATTTCTGCTAGTATTCTTGTTACCTTTCCATCACACGTGGTCACAATTTGCACAGTAGCTATTTTAAGTATGTTAATATTTAAGTGATCAACCTATATAATTCTTATGCTAATAAAAACAAACTATCATATAATTTCCATATAGTTTACATATCTTTAGTTATATCGTGCATTATGTAAGGTAATAATGTACATAAAAATATTCTAAATGCTTTGTAATAAATCGTTTTGTAGACTAATTTTTCAACAGAACAAAATTTTGTACCAAAAAAGTCACTTTATAATTAATTACTTTATAATATACATATATTGATATAAACGGCATAACAAACGATTTTACATGCTTTCCGATGCAAGGGTAAGTATCATAGCAACTTTTAATATTTGGGACCAGTAATAGAAAATTGACAGAAAATCTTCTTGTGTTGGTCCAAACCAAGTTTCTAGCGAGACGTTTCTAGATAAAACGAATATAATAACAGGAAAAACTAAATATTAACAAAGATATTCAGTTGTATATGAGAAGAACTTGACCTTTAGTTTGACACTTTGTTTGACGTCAACTTGGGACTTTTACTTTTTGTTTGTGCTTTAAACGGATATCACTTAAAAAATTAGAAACTAGACAAAAAAAGACACATTACCATTACCATCTACTCTTCTTCCTATGAATCAATTCACACATTGACCTGCTCTATCAGCTTTTAACCTACCAAATGATAATCTTTCATCCCGTTCACACAATTAGCCGACTTCGACTTACATGCAAATTTTTTTTTATAGGTATATGTTGGCGGACGAGCGTACGAGATCGGCCACCTGATGGTAAGTGGTCACCATCGCCCATAGACAATGACGCTGTACAGAATATTAACTATTCATTTCATCGTCAATGTGCCACTAACCTTGGGAACTAAGATGTTATGTCCCTTGTGCCTGTAGTTAGTTAAATTAAAAACAAAATTTGCAATTATTTAAGATAAAAATAATTTTGATACGTTATTATTTCGTATTTATATTTTGTTTTTTTGGTTTGGTTGAAGAATTGCAACTGTTTAAAGCTAACTTCTCGACGTGTGTTTTTCACCTACAACCACATGAAACTCCAAAAATAGCTTAGAACTATGTATATGAGATGCAATGACAACTAGCCGTATCCGTATATGCGGTACAAATTATAGCGTCGATATTAGAATCAAAATATTTACCGAATATATCTTTAAATGCAATATAAGTATAATTTTATCTTCAGAATATATTTAAAGAAATAATTGTAAAAAATGTATATTTTATAATATTTTTATACAATATAATATTTTATATTTAACTCGAGTTCTTTAGCGTTAATCTTAGTTCTTATCGTTTATTTTTCGAAGTTTATATATCTATATTTACCTAAGGAACATCATTAAGTAAATACATAGAAACTTAAAAATAAAATAATACATAGAGTATTGTAATGCTGAGTCTTAGCAATGTAAATTATGCATCATTAGGGGATCATCAGACAGATATCGTGTACTTTTTTAATTTTATTTAATCAATGCGGTTTATTATAATGTATATGATTAAGATATTTAACTAAGCTATACTATACTATACTTGTTAAAATTATTAAGTGTATTTTGTTTATGTTTTTTTAAATATTATTTTTAACAATTAACATAATCGTCAATGTTAGGTAACTATATAACGTAAATGATAAATATTATTGCGTTAATGACGCAACAAGATATAAAAAAGACACACACAAAGGTATTTTCACTTTGTACACAATAAAAGCCTTTTTTATTTAAATGTGTTCTAAAATGGCTGGGTACATTAACCGCCATTGTGATATTGACGGTGATTATTATTTTAATACGATTACTAAAGTAAACGTAATATTAACAATATTACTCAGAAAACATTTTATTTTGTGCTTGATGCCAACATATAGTATAAGTATATAAGTATAGTATAATTCTTATTTAATTGAAAATTTAATACGTTTAAATCGTAACGTGGTTCCATAGAACGTACACGGAAAATTAATATGACTATTGCATGACCATAAAACGTTTTGTGTTGTAGGTAACTAAGATTTTAAATTCATCTTTTTAAATTACCCGTTCTTAGAACGTGTTCGATTTTTAAATATGCCAAAACGCACGCGACCATATCAAATTAATTTTAAAATCATTAACGATAAACTTTTATTAATAAATCTTTAACCTAAATGACATGATAATGAATATTTGATGAATTTGACATGTTCCAAATTATCACGCACATGCACGTGCTAGTTTTAAGGTTTTATTTTAATATAAATCTCATTAAAATATATATCGTTATGTTATTTCTTTTAAAAATAGAATTATTGCATTTAATATTGATAGAAAACTTATTATGAATACACAGCTGCTGTCACTATTAGTGTTTTTTATAATTTTAGGATTTCTCTACGTAATCGGTAAATCGGTTTGTATGTTATAATTTTGATTAAAACTGGATGCATACTTTAAAGTTTTGAACTATTGCAGAAATAATTAGGAACGTGGATGTCTTGTATGATATATATTGTGCTATACATCGCGTTATTCTTTTATTAAATTATTTATTAATATATTAATTAAGCAAAAGCCTACCGTTTTTTGTAATATTACAGTTTTCAAGTGAGGTTTTTGCCTTGGTCACGGTAGATACACTTATCTCTGTAACCTACACCCAATTTCGAAAGAATAACTCTCAAAGAATACATATCAATACAATCTTAAGTAATGTGTTTACAAAATAGCTTAAACTTGTAACTATATTTAACTAATTAACATAAGCCTTAGTACGGATATCCGCAATTCTAGCATCGGAAATGACGTTTTTCAATACAAACTTTTATCTCCGTAACCTCTTTGGAGATTTCCTTTAAAAACATATTTTTATTGCTTACCTACTTTTCTGTGGAAAATTTCGTCCTATAAACCGCCGGTTTGGCAGAGCATTGTCAGTCAGTTTTAACTTTTCTTTAAGTAATATATAAGAATAACTTAAGACACCTCGTTACACAATCAGTAATCTTATTAACTACAATTCTTTTGTCTCGAAACATTTATACACAGTGTAGTTGACAATGACATTGTACAGGATGTCGTTATTCTAATAAATAATAGTATAGGTACAGCATAATCTACAGACGTAAGTACTCAAGTTGCTAAGAGAAATATCTTTAAGGAATAAGACTGTTTTTATATGTAGTTTTCTTTAAATATTATTATAGTATAAATAACAGTTTCATGTGTTTATCTATAAAGCTTCATCAATAATAATATATTTGCTGTTAGGTTTTGTATATATAAATATGAATAGCGAAACAGAGAATTATATGAAACAGAAAAAAGGACATCTTATATTTTCATGAAATAAAACTAAGACAATGCTTTCATAACAAAGAGCATAGTTATGAGTAGAATGTAATGATAAAAGAGTGGAATGATTTTAAAAATAAAAATGAGTTAAAAATATTACAATAATAATTGTACACAAAAGTTGTAAAAAACAAGTATTGTAATTCTGTTTATTTGAAAATCAAAATCAAAAATCACTTACTTTATTAAAGTTGGCTTTTATATGCACTTTTGAATCATCATTTAACAACTATTTTAAGTGAAGTTACCACCGGCTCGGAAAGTAGGTCCTACCGATATGAACCGGCAAGAAATTCAGTAGTTACTCTTTTTTACCATTTAAAAATACAGTCATGTTAGTTGATTAAAATTATATATGTTTGTACTTTATCCTGCCAAGAAGTCCACAAGTATTAAATTCACGCTTTTTTTATCGTCTACATAATCTTGTACCGAATAATATGCCTTCTTTACCAATGTATTTTTTACAATTGATTTGAAACGGCAAAGTTAAAAATGTCTGTGGAATTTTAATTAAACGAGCAACTATGAAAGTTTATTGTCGTTCTTTCTGGAGGCTGCTTTCCGAAACGTTGGTAGTATTTAAATACTCACAATTCAAAAACGCTTCATTGTTTACTTAGATAAAATACATTTAATTTGATTCGATTTATAAACGCCATACGCCCATTATTTATATTACAAAACAGTTACAATCCAATTACATTTTGTTCGCTTTGTATAAGAGGGCATTACAGTCGAGATAAAAATCTCTTTGCTGTAAGGAATGGGTTTTGTTTTAAATGTTGCTAAATAGTGGTTTTAATTGCCGATTAGAGCTCATAGCGCCGTCAAGTAATTAAAGCACTAAAAACCATGGTTCTTTTAACAAACGTTGCATAAAATTAACATAATATGTGAATAAAATTAAGACTGTAGTCACGATTTTGTTATTCAGTCAATAAATTAAAATTATCTGAGAAATAAAAATGTTGCTAGCTCTTTCCATTGCATAGTGTTAAAAGGTGATAGTAATATTTTCAGTCATATGTGCTAGTGAATCAGCCCAAGTTCTTTTAGGATTTTTAGCATCATAGACAAATTAATTCTTTGTATGACTAGGAAACGATATCCTTACCATCTGCCAAGGTTATATAGTTAAAGGTATTAATTGGGATTGAATAGATTTATAATAATTTAAGCTCTATAACATTGCAATATGATACATTATTATATTACATTAGCAATTGACAAGTATTCAATGTTTGTTTTCATATTTATAATAGGGCACTTAAAAATATTTTAAACGCTACTTCCACTTGACACAGACTCTTGAACTTCATCACGACGACGACGTGATTTCTCGAATCTTATAAAAAAATTTAAATAACGGCTTTGAGAAAATGGAATTTTAGTATTCAAATCGGTGAAAATTCGAGCCTATTAACTATGAGTGCCCCACTTTGAGTTGATATTACATAACATGCGACTGTTGTCAATTCCATTGTGAGTTATTTTGTAATCACTAAATGAACCTTATTTAATAGTACTTTAAAAGGATAGCAACACTATGATGTTTTGACACTTATTAATACAATTATATATAGATTGTGTTTAATTAAGTATGACAACGGGGTGTTTATATTTTGGTGTTACGTTTAAAGTGTTAAAATTACTTTAAGCAAGCGAATTCTATTGTTTCTGCTAGCGGATGCTATAAATAAAAAAATAATATACAATTCAACGCAATTACCTTTTACAAATACTTTAAAACTATAAATAATCCTTAATACAGTTAATTGGTCTCTGTAATATATTTGGTCTACACCAATTTATTTATAATTGAATTTGAAACGAAATTGAGGCGATCGTTTCATTTCCACAGGATGTTCAAAATTCATCAGTTATATTAAATAGCAAAGTCTACTAAACCAATCTTCCTGGCCATGTATGGCTATTAAATGTTAGGAGAATATTAATATTGTAAACTTGAATGATTGAATAATAAGTTACATGTCATTTGTAACAGCACATTAGCAAGTTTAGAAGGAATATTTGGTTACCATTATTGATCAGTTATTGCACCACCGACTTTGGCCTAGGGTCACTTGACCAGTAAACATTGGACAGGTTTCGACAGCGACGCTTGAAGGGCAAACGATCGATGACCACATTATAGTTAGAGATATGTTTATAAATAAGAATGTTATACTTCGAACAGCGTATACCGTATGTCAGAAAATATTATTCAAACTGAGATCATGCAGATGATAAAAAAGCGTGCAACTAATACTTGTAGACAAGGACGTTAACAATGTACCTATTTATTTACACGTTTGAATAAAAACAATTCATAATACTTAAACTCAAATAGAATACGTGATTTTTACCAGACGAATTTGTAGTTATATCAGCCTGACTACCGGAAATGCCTTTTTTATTACTATAACTTATTCCAAGCGAATACGATGTAGTTTCATAATACTGGAGAGACTGTTTATTTCAATATTAAATCTCAGATTTTAAATGTAAATTTTTGTATTAACGCTTATGTCATCGTAATAAAGTCACGACTTTAGCTAAAAAATATACAAACTAGCCAGAGATTCGTTTAATTATTATAGAGGTACTATTATAATAATTACACTATCAATAACGATTTATTTCAATAATGCATTATAAAACTGACGTGCTGTTAACATTTAATTACGTAATAGGTTTTTAATAACAATATTATGAGGAAAAAAATTAAAAATAATACAGTAAAATATAACGAAATATTAATATAACGTTTTTTTTAATGTCAGAATTGTTTTTTTTTTAAATAAAAATGCTGCAATTAATACCTACCTAAAAATAAGTTATTATATTATAAATACTATTTTTCAAAAATGGAACACCAAAAGAGCACAATTCTAGGATAGTGCGCTGAATTATACAAAGTATGATGATAGTACATCGTCGTTTTGAGTCATATGTATATATATAATATTAGTTTGCATTAAGTACAGTTAGAAAGTAATTGTATTATGCACCGCATGGCTTCGCTAATTCTTGTTGCAAAGAAAGTAAGTCATTTATTTAATTAAAAGAAGAAGTAAATTGCTGTATCCGTCGAAAAATATTTGAGATATTATTTCAACGTTTAAATTGTCCTCTTTTTTATCCAAATGACCACAACATTTTTTAATTCATTTAATTATTTTATAAAAATATTTTAACAAGACTTAATTATGTTATGGCAGTATGTCTCCAGCCAGAGGAGTCATGGAACGTTTAAAAAAATCTATGATGTTTAATCGACTTGATACAATTGGTCTACAATTTTTATAGTCTATGGTAAGTGTTAAACATTCGTGAAATGAAAATCGTTTTGTATATCGAAGAAGCTCTAATAATAGTTAAGTGACATAGTGTTGTACTATAAATAAAGATATTACTTAAGAACTGTTTGTAGTGCATAATAAGTCAGTGCTATTATAATCAAATGGCATGGCATATGTAAATCAGGCTTGTTACTTTACTCCTTCATCAATAAGAATAGACTATAGATTATCCTAGTGAAGGTATAATAAAAATGGTTTTGTAGTTTTAAATAGCAAAGTTACAAGTAAACAAAGAACTTTTTAGAAGTCGGTTAAAAGTACTTAAAATGACAACGACTCCGTCACGTATTATGACAATGCATTTAGGCTTAACACAGGGCCGCCGTAAGCGGGTGTGCAGCGCGTGCACCGCACGCGGGCGGCACGCCCAGGGGGCGGCAAATTGAGCAATACATCACGTACCTAATTCAAGTCATTATTGTAATTCCCACAAATCCTTAAGTAGAATAAATTATTCAAAGCATCGAAAAATATCGCACACTGAGTAAAGTTAAAAGTCCGTCGTCTGTTACCCTATGAAAAACAGTACTGTCGAAGTTAGGAGAATCCCCTTTATCAATTGGTAGATTAGGTATCCGTTACTTGTAGTAGGGCGTTGATGTAGGGCGGCTTGAAGGGTATCGCGCCTTAAGGTATATTGATAGTCGCTCGAAATAGCAGGGCTACGGGCACCGTCAAACCGGGCGCGGACAGCGAACGTATGCCCATACGTTCGCTGTCGCAGGCGCAACTTGCTCAACGCAAACTTAAAGGAACAGCTGTAGGCCAAACATCGCCTGTTGAAAAAGGACTGAGAAGGCGTTAAGTAAACAGAGAGCAAAGGGGCGCCCCTATGGTGGTTTGCGAGGGAAGCTCCGGACACACGGCGTTCCTGTTACCGAATAACTACCGACAGATCTCCTGCGACTGGTTGGGGAGCTATTTTCGGGAAACAGGGCGGGTCACTCAACCATCGATGCCCTAAAACACCCTGAAGTCCCGGGCAATGGAGGCGGTGGTTAAGTGAACACCTTGCCTGCGTGCGCTCTATGGCATTGTATTTTTTTATTTATTGTAAATAAATAAATCCAATCCAATCCATCAGCCCATTTCCGTCCACTGCTGGACATAGGCCTCTCCAATTACACGCCACTGAGATCGTTCTTGGGCTACTCGCACCCAGCTCCTGCCAGCCGCCTTGCGTAAGTCGTCACTCCACCGTCCTACACTACGTTAGCCGAGACGCTGTCTCAACTCAATTCGTTTTCCCCAACGGTTATCGGTTCTGCGAGAAATATGGCCCGCCCACTGCCATTTCAGCTTACTAATCTGGTGGGCTATGTCGATGACTTTGGTTCTTTGGGTGATTGCCTCATTTCTGACGCGATCCCGCAGAGAAATGCCAAGCATAGCCCTTTCCATAGCACGCTGAGCGACTTTCAGCTAGTGGACTAGCCTTGCCGTGAGTGTCTACGTTTCGGCTCCGTATGTCATGACGGGTAGGATGCACTGATTGAAGACTTTTGTCTTAAGGCACTGTGGGGTCGACGATGTAAAGATTCGACGTAATTTTCCAAACGCTGCCCAACCTAGCTGAATTCTTCTATTCAACTCGTCTTCAAGGCTGTTTCCTACTACCTAATCGCAAAGTCTGCCCAAGGTAGACATATTTTTAAACAACTTCGAGGACGGTACCGTGTATCGCAATCGGTTCCGGTAGAACATGTCCATTAAACATGACCTTGGTTTTATTCAAGTTCAACCGTAGGCCGATGCGCACAGAAGAATCAGCCAGCATCTGCTGTAGGTCCTGCAACGTTTCTGCCATAATAACAATGTCGTCTGCAAATCTAAAGTGAGAGATGTATTCGCGATTGATGTTGATGCCACGTCCTTTCCAGTTCAGCGTCTTGAACATATCCTCCATTGCATTAGTGAACAATTTGGGGGAAATAAGGTCCCCTTGTCTCACTCCTCGATGCAATGGTATGGGATTTGTTTGCCGATTCTGTACTTGGATGGAAAATACACCTATTTGGTTAGACTCCCTTAATGCTCGTAACAAGGCTCTAATCTTACGGGACCGTGGGAACAGTGCTGCTGACCCGCTTCGCCGAAAAAGACCAGAAGAAGGGTTCTTCGCTATGGATGTCTTCTCCTCCCGCCATAACTGTCCCGGGGTTAAGGTTTTCTGTACTCTGAGAACTCCCTAGGAAGTGGAGCCCCGCAGAGGTGAGCCTACCGTTAGAACTTCACGGTAGTATGTACAAACGATCTTGTGACATCCTCCGAAAAGACGGAGTGGGTGCTGACGTTGGGTTTTTAGCAGGTATTCACCCCGCCCCCACCTCATGTGGAGGAAAAGTGGTATGTGTTTTTGCAGCGAAAAAAAGGGCGGCATAATAGGTATTGCACGCGGGCGACAGAACAGCTAGCGGCAGGCCTGGCTTAACAACTGCTAGTTCGCTCAGAGAATGCCTACTGTCCATCACTATTATCACCACGATGATATATTACATTATGCAATACACAAACCTCCTACAATATGCATTGTATGTACGTAATGTTTGTTTGTAGACTTTATTTATAGTAAACTGTTTTCCCATCAGATTATTAAAAGTAATATGATATAGAGACAAAAAATAGTGATTTATTTTTAGAATAAATATCGAATAAAGTAGTATAACAACTCTTTGTGAATAATTAAAACAAACATTCATAAAACATTTTGAAGGTCGACTAAGCAACACCAATCTCAATCGTAAATTATGCAAGCAGAGATTATTTGAACCTGTTTAATAACTTGTCACTGACCTTTTTTGTTGATGTCCCATAAAACGATGACGCATCCAAGCCTGGCCAGACGCAGGGCAATGAGACTCCCAAGGCCACCGCCGCCTCCCGTCACAAGCGCTATATTTCCTTTCAGATCTTTCTTTGGAATACCAACTATTGACTTGTATATTCCTTGAATTACATAACCGATCGCAAGCATTAAAAATGCTAGTACGTCCAAAACAGTCTGTATAACTGTGTATTTATCTCGCATACATTCTGGTATCTCTCTCGTTAGGGGTCCAGGCCTTCTTATTCCATTCATATACTCTTGTGACTCAGTAGCCATTTTGTTTTACAGACTTAAACCTTATTAGTTATTTGTTTTACAAAGCATTACTTGCTATTCGATTTTTTTCTTTGTCATAAATGTATTTCCATCAACATTTAATCTCCGGCACGTTCAACCGATCTGAAAAAAAAAAGAGTTAAATAATTTATAATTGTATAATTGTAATTTATTATATGCCTATGATAATTTTTTTTCTTTTTCTTAATAAAAAATAGAAAAAAAAAATTAATTAGTGATATTTAAATTAAATTAAATTAAAATTTAGTCTGTACTTCAACATTAGCTACGAGTAAAGTTTCTTGACGGCGTTATCATAATTTAATTTTATTAATATTTTCTGCACTTCCAAAAAATTCGCAAGTCACTTAATTTTATTGGAGACGAAGACAGCCGTAAATAAAATAATATAAATACATATATATATATATATATATATATATATATATCGTAGAAATTACCGGTTTAACTTATTAATCGCTGTTTAGCACGTGTCTTGCTTAAACTGTTTTTTTTTTTCTTTATAAATGTTGACATTCGAAAGAAACAAATCAAGCTCGAAATAAAACGAGTAAACACACAAAAAGGTTTTTTATTTATGTCGCTTATAGTTTCTTTTTTTTTCAGAATATTTATGACAGCGTTATTAAAAAATAACGGTGTTCTTAAGATATCTGAATATCAAGTTGTGTCAATTTAAATAATAGCTACGGTATTCATAACCAATAATGTTTTGCAATTTTGAATACACATTATACTTCAAATGTCTCAGAGATTAATCGGTGTCTTACTTAATGTGATATTATAAATTATTGACACAGCTTGTATGCGTTGCCATTACGATACCTACTTGCGTTTGATGTGATGTTAAGAAATTAGTGCACAAAACATTCGCTTAGGAATAATTTACTGACATGTTCCTTTTTGCGCTTAGACAAGTGCTGACCCGCGTTTTGACTCGCTTAATTATTTTTCTTTCTTTATTTGAATTGAATTATATTTGTGTTATAAAAAACAGCGAAAAGCCTTTTGAGCCAGCTTAATAATAGCTATTTTATTTTACTGTCCAGTAATTCTCAGTAGCAATCTGGAGTTAGGAATTATTTACACTCTCGAAATCGAACAACTTGTAACTTATAAGTTGTTCGATTTCGAGAGTGTAAATAATTGTAACTTGGTAATACATAATTGTAACGACCCTTGGTCGTGAGCATGAAGTCCCTCCGATAGTCAGATTACCTTGTCATCGTGTTACGAGTACATTAAAGGTACACATAATTCTATTTTGTATTAATATCGTATTGAATGTATTTTCATAAAGTTACGTCGTTTTTTATATTGCATACCTCGAAACCGAAGCGGCGAGGTAGTGATTTATTGGTGTCTGAAGATTAAAATCGCAATTCACTCCGTTTATTTATATTTATTTCGCAGTTATATAGAACTGGTTGGCTGGTAAAGAAACTTATCAAAATATAATGAGTGTGATTTTTTTAAATATATTTTAGTAATAGTAAGGCAAGTGACCACAATATTGTATCCTTCCTCTTAAAACATTCAATCTATTAAAAAAAAAACCGCAACAAAATCCGTTGCGTAGTTTTAAAGGTCTATGCTTACGCAGGGACATGCAGACAGTGGGAAGGAGGAAACTACTTTGTTTTTACTTTGTAGCGTTATAATCGCTTAATACATTATACTTGATGGATCAGGTTGCGTTAAAATGTAATTGTCAAATATCTGTCATTGTCTTAATAACTAAACGATAAATAACGCTAACGTTATAATCGGGTAATATTAAAATTATATTCAACTAAAAAAATGTATTTTACCGACATATCGTAGCTACTTTCGTTTCTCAGAATAATAATAACAATTCAGAATTTTTACAAAAATATAGATATATAGCTAAAACCATAGTGAATATCATAGATTATTCAAGATATAACGACCAATGATATCGCTTCAATTCCATGTTAAAGTTGCTTATTTTCCTGTCCTCCCTAAGAGAAGGACCACAAATGGTTGAAGACTATAATTGGCAACAAATTATTTTGTTTATATTTATTTACACTTCTAAAAATCCGTTGTTATATATTATCTTTAGTTAATAGACCAAAAAATTGTAAGCAAGAATAAAAAAAAAGACATACTTCCTCAATCATCATGTTAGTTTACGGCAACATTTAAGGTTAAGGTACATACGGTAGTTAATTTCTATAATTACTAAAATTAATTACTACCAAAAAGGTATATTTTTGTGAGGTATGAAAGTTTAACAGGTATTGTAAGAAGCTGATATTCAGATAAAATTTTACAGCGGATACAAGGCCAAACGTGTTGTTTAATTTAAAAAAATAAAGGTAATATCGCAATCATACCTTCTTTTTTAGTTCTTTGACGTTTCGACAGAATCGCACCCGCGCCTGTCATGAACCTGTCGCGATAATCGAAGTGACTTTACAATCACTACGTTTTAGCGACAATATTCATTTATTACTTCAAAAAGGTTTAACTGTTCGTGACAGATAATTAAGAACCAAGCAATTAATTGAAATTATAGTTTATAATAACTCTTTGTTCTTATTGTATTTTATATTTACGTCGTACCTAATTTTTAATGAATTAAATAATATTATAAAAATAAAAATTAATTTCCGTAATATGTATAATGTATATAGTAACAAAATTAAAATATCTCATACTTATAATGTTAGTAAATTTTGTTAAAACTAGTTTTTGTTGTTGTTTGTGTTAATCAACACAAGTCTCGTAGGAATATTCATTACGGTAGCTATAGTAGCTTACTTACGAATGAAACTACACTTCTCCATACATCGGCTTGGTGTCGAAACAAACTATCGTCGGTCGGTGAACGCAACCTATTGCAACAGCTGAGCTAAAGCGCTGTACACCATCAATCAAGGTCAATGAAATAAAAAAATCACAAGTACTGCACCTACATTATTATAGCCTGAAGCTACAAATACGATTTGCAATCACATACAGGCAATTTACTTGATTAGAAAACGCGCGACAATTTAGTACAATTTGCTTTTGATAATGATTTTACCATTGTTGCTTGTTGTACATCATAGTGAAACGTTACAAATGCCAATTTCAAAAGGCAGCCAGTGGATAAGCTTACTAATATACATATGAAGATAAGACCAAATTATTATTGGCTTTCTTGAAAACTTTCTCAAAGATTTTAAATAGATTATATTAATAATGGAACCATGTTAAATAATAAAACAAAATTGCCATTATAATCCCAAAATACTTTTGCTAAAAGAAAATAAAAATAAGAATAAAATAAAATTTATAATTTTATCATTCGATGGTATTTAAGCAGTGCATTCAGAAAATAACGCAGTTATCTAAATTTTTATCAAACCATCGACTGTCAATCTTCAAAGTAAATTTATATCAATATAAGTTTCAGTTAAATTCAAACTAGACATTTCACAAAATGAAAGTACATTTTAAAACCCAAGAAATATCATTTATAGGTCAGTTTTTAACGGTATAATAATTATAATAAGTAAATAACTCTGTTTGAAACGTTTGGCTCTGACGGATGACTAACTGTTCTGGAATTGACTAGGTAAAATAACATAGCTGTCTGTATTATGGCATCAGGCATATTAAAAGATACCGGTTACCTGTTACACCGCACCGGACGCTAAATCATTGAATTGATATTGTAGTCAGTTGTTGTAATTGCCTTGTGATTGAACTTTAACTAAAACATAATTGCTATTTTTTAACATTAAGTACGTGGCTTGATTGATCATCAATATTAAATAAATGTTTTTAACGTACCATTAAATAATTATTTTTTATTTATCTAAGAGGTAGCACAGTACCTATATGATATAAGTATATACTTTAACTTAAATTTTTTCATTTCTTATGACACAGGAAATAGGCATTTTTACGGATTACTTATTTAGTTACAAGTTATAAAACTTTTAGAATAATACAATCTATCCATCTTTTCATAGTCAGTATATGTGTAAATTAATCAATGGACAAAGAAAAAAGAAAAATCTTGCTTTTTTTCTTGGTCCTTTGTTCTTGCACGCAGAAGCCAAATCTTAATTACAATAGGTCACATAAATAATTTAGAAACGTGTAGAGAACAAACAAACACATATTACAGTGCAACCTTAATATAACGAAACTCAATATAACGAATTCCTCGTTTTAACAAATACTTTGTAATCCCATTGAATTGTCCATAAGAGTCAATGTAAAATATACCTTTACATTGCGAACATTTTTTGCGAACAACCTCTTTATAACGAATTTTCAAGTGTCAAGAAAAAGTATAAATACCTCTAATTAACGAATATTGTCAATCCAAAACCTTTATATAAAGTTCCCACCAAGATATATCCCCAACTTTACGGAATTTATTGCATTTTATTTTGATTATTAATCTAAGAAAGTTTTTGTTACCTACCAAAATGTTTTTAAATAGGAAATACAAAAACAAAATACATAGGTACTTTGATCAAAATCAAATATGATAAAAATGTGTTATCATTTATTAGTAGAAGTTGTTCGCAACAACAACAAGATGAGTTCGTAATATTGAGATGAATTTTTTTACCTCTTTATAACGAATTTTAGACCAACCTAACCTCAACATAACAAACCTCAGTTCAACGAATTACTTGATATAACAAATATTCACTTGTTCCCTTGCGATTTGTTATATCGAGGTTGCACTGTATTTTTAAAAATTATTAAGATATCATTAAAATAAGTGAATGCGATTGTCCGAGCCCACTGCAAGCGAACTGTCAAGGTCTGCTAAAGTTGACACATTTCACTTAAATTGTGATTTTAAGTATTTCAGTTGAATAATTACTTAACTTGCAAAGGTTTAAAAGAATGATAATAAGACATCAATAAGTAACGGTATCGCTGTCTCAAATCATAAAACAGATACCGTTTTAAAAAATCGGTACCTACTTGTTTCAAGTGAGATGACTATAGACAAACATTTTTTTAATATATCGAGGTTTATCTGTATTTATTGACTTGTGGTGGGTTTTTTCCTGATCTTGTGTTTACAAGTCTAATCAAATAAACATGTTAAAATTAAGAAAATACGAAAAATTGTAGATCTTGAACTATTAAAAATGGTCTAGTGTTTATTGTCGATTTTCCCAACAAAATCGCCATGATAAGTATGAAAGAAGTTTGTTTTTGAAAAGACATTAAACTTTCAAAAATCGTTTTATAATCTGCCTCTCAATCAATGTCCGAAAATGTAGAAAGCATACGATTAAGTGTTCACTGAACACATTGAAGGTCATGGACTTAAAATACGATACCGATATACAATGACACATAATCGTAAGTCTGTGATCAGCATTTGATCGTCGAAGTATGAAATATGGAGTGCGTTCAACCGATTGTTCTATAGAATAACAAAAATGGCCGCGACATCATATTAGCGTGCCACATTTGCATGTAACTATAAAAAACAATCAAGTGTTTTCTTGAATTATATTTAAATTGATTATTAATAAAACATTTCATTTTAAAAGTTCCTTAAAAACAGATTTATTATATTTTTTGTGTGAGTACGTGAATCGATTTCAATTTTTTTATTACATATGTCAATTTCATAACTATCTTTTGTTTAGATGTAATTATTAATTATAATCTGTGGAAGTCCAGAACGTTTCGCATCTATTCGCATCACAAGTTACTCTACATTCGTTCCAATATCTCAATAGCACGCTGCGCTTGCGACACCAAGTGCTGCAACATCCACATTTTCTACATAACACATTTCGGCCCGCACGACATGTGCCTGTGTATAAATTCAGCATTACTAAAGACTTTTGAAATTAATATTAACTAATAAATGTCATCCACAAATTATTATGTAATCATATCAGCTGTTATGGTTCATATAATTTCGTAGGTGACCTCGAGTTTAACCTCATGGTTGGATGGCGTATAAAATACTAGTGTCCGCCCGCGTCTTCGCCTGCCTTTTAGAGGAAGAGGGTATTTTGTGTTTGTGGTGCATTGTGGATAAAATGTCCATCAGTCGTCAAATGTCCATCAACCCATTGACAGTTAGCCATTTATAAATATTAGTAATTATAAATATTAGTATGTATAAATATTAGTAATTATAATAACTATTCTTAGGGCTTTATCTAAGATGAAACAGTACCTACTATTCTAATTCCATTTCAGTTTTCGTAATGCTTGAACGTTTCAAATAATAAATGTGTGAGTTTTGCTGTAAAATGGTAATATTTAATGTAACATTGATTCACAAAAGTATAGACGGTAAAACTGAACACGAGTCAATTAACTGATAAATCGTAATACTTGAATCATCTGATCACATTATCAAGCAAATTGAACTAACGAAAATTGGTTTTATTTTCTTTGATTTATCTGAGTTCCTATTCGTTTGATTAATTTTGTTAAATAGAAAATAATGTGCATCTAATATTCGTGATAATATATATAGCTATAATAAAGCGCTTAAAGGATGTCCCAATTCTCTAAATATTTATCAATCGTGTTGCACAAATTCAACTTTTAAATATAATTTCAACTTTAATCGTTATCAAAAGTGCACTTTGTCAACGGCCTTGCTCCAATTTTTATTACTGATTTTATTTTGTTACACAATTAAAAAAAAAACAGATACAATTGCATTTTTATTTACGGTTTAAATAAAACGGTTTCATTACATTTAAACCTTACAAAATTAGCCGCGAGAGAGTCTCATTAAAACACTCATCTAAACATTTTAATTAGGTACGTTACGAACAGTTTTCCAAATTTATATCAAGCCTATGTTACATGTGAAGTGGACAAAATTTCAAAATAATGTTGATGTAATTTCAACTTACTTAAAAAGATACAAGGCCACAAATTCTTCGCAGATTTCCGCATCACATATCAATTGGTAATCAAGTTATTCGGTTTCGCATCTGAATTTAGTCATATGCGTCTCGAACTAACCAATAGATAAATCAACCAGCCTATTACATATAAAACCATAAAAAAAGCTATTATAAAGTAGGTAGGTAAATATATTTACATTTTTGCTTTGATTAAGGCAGTATTTTAAATGTTTTAGACGGATTATCATAGTTTAATACTATCACTGTACGATATAAGAAGCCAGCTACAGCATTAGCCATGACAGGTGACTTTCCCTTAACGACGAGGGAATTAAGGGTGTAACAAAACTTAATTGGTGAGCTTTTTTTAGTACATATTTTACCAGGAATCCTACAAACAAGTCAACGTTAAAAACGCAAAACATTTTTCAGAACACAACCTCAAAAAGTGCCTAATTTCTTCACACTACCTATTATTGTTTCGTGTACAGACTAGGCGATGATATTTTTCGAAAGCTTTAGGCAGCAAAGGTATCAAGTCTATGCCTTTGATTGAACAGAAAGTTAACATAAAATTAATGTTTGACATAGCAGTGGTAGAACAACTGAGTGGTACAAAGTACTCTCAATTGTTCCGACCCCATACTCAGGTGTGCTCTAACTCTTACAGTTTTTTAAAAAAAGAACGAATAAAAACGGGTTTTTCCTTTTCTTTCCCAGATTTATTCTGAGGATTTGATTTGATTTATTCCTTTAATAGCACTCCAAGGGTGGTTCTCATAAAAAACAGTAAAACAACAGTATATACAGAATAATAAGCGAAGCTTGCACAAACTCCTAAGAAAAAATTTAAAAATATTACATTGATAAAGATAGTTTATGAATAAATTTTAACCGACTAATAAAACAATACGCCGATTAATAACTTAAGTTATTGTTGCGCGCAAATTATAATAAAAAAGATTGCTTCTACGCTTGTTTAACGGTAATCAAATCCGATGTCTTAATTTATTCTTTAAACTTAATTCACCGTTAGATATTGCACAAATGTAGATATGCGTTTTTTCAATTAATCATAAAATCCATTCATAAGCTACCACTACTACATTTGACTAAAACGGGATAATAATTGTGTGTGTATGTGTGTATTCTCGTAGATAGTTTAAAAAGATGTAATTATAACGAGAGAAACCATAACGAATGTATACATTTAATGATAATACGAGTATATTTAAATCATATAAATTATTTTGCTTTGAATTAGAATCGCTTTAAATCCCGGAATACTTATGCATTATTTAAATCATTCCTGTTTTAATGACCAAAAAGAGACAGATATAAATGAAACCACGAACGTATCAACGCAAAAGAATGAATATTTTGACATAATATAAAAACCAGTTTACTAGGCTCGTTCTCAAGCACCGTTGACTGGTAATTTGGCTGTCTTTCGCCTTCCTTTTTATGCTTTCTCTGCTTTCACTAGGCCATTGGACCCGAATTTTGGTTTATCATCTTAATACTTAACGTTTATTCACACATACGAACAACATTTTTATGTGTGATAGATTTCACAGTAACCGGTTTAACTGATTTAATGTTTTGCTGTGATATTTATTACTTTCAAATGGTTTGATATTTTAGTAAATCCGATAAAACTATATATTTAGACTATAGGAAATAACATGGTAAAATATTTAACTCGTTTTGTAATAACTTACAAATGTATACACAAGACAGCCGATGTGTATCTTTATTTATTTGTATTTGCTTGAAACGGGAATCGAACATTGGTACCAAGCAAACACATCTCGTTCCTTATGGCCATACGCAAACGAACTATAAGTACACATATGTTTTTATAAAGGCTAATTCGAATGAAATGTTTTCCCATTATTCCCATATATGTTTATCAACAATTTACATCCGAATGAAATTCCGTAATAATGAAGCTCAATAAAAACTGATTTCATATTGTTTTAACGACTTAAATATATAACTTGTTAGTGAGGCTGGCATTGACCCAGAAAATACATTATCGAAGCATAGAAATGGTTTTACACAGTTACGCGACCGACGAAAATTTACAAATTAATCGATGTGTTCGCGGATTATGCGAATAATATTATTGCTATTTTACTAGCAAAAAATAAAATTTAAAACCTTCTTATGCCTGAAAGTCTATCTATACAAGATAGTTACTAATCATTCATTAAAATCTTTTCTTTTTTTTTTTTGTTTAAAAGATAATGTTAGCCAGCATTTATTTATTTTATTATATATTATAATTCGTTAATTTATATCAAATTAATTATGTATTCGTTATCTATTCGAAATTGATGTGGTGACGAAGTTTAATTTATATTAAATTAATCTCATGTATATATCTTAATAAATATACAAATAAAAAATCATGACTTCGAGAAATAGTGCCCAAAATATGAGCTAACAGCATTTTTTTGTTGAATTGCCTTTGCCTATATTTTTCAACAGTGAACGCAATAATTTGGTTGTATCTTTCAGCAACGGTTTTCTACTATTACAACAATTTTCAAGTATTTCAATTGAAAATAAAAAGTACAAAGATATAATTTGGAAATATCTCAATTCTCGATTATAATATTGAATTTGTCATATTCTTATGTAATTAAATATGTATATTATCATGTTCAAATCTATAAAAGACCTACTCACACAAACGACATAATATTTAAGAAGAACATACAAACACCTATAATTATTTAAATTTTTTCCTATGATATTTTATTTATTTTGATGCATAAAGTTACCAGCCTACAAGCTGGTTTTGTAAATACATATTATTAATACATCGAAATGTTATCGTTACTACTATTTAATTTGCAATTATTTTTTAATGTCTGATAATAAAGCACGGTCATGCAAGAGTGATTATCACAAACCCGAGATCTTGCTTTCTTCGAATATGAAGATAATTAATACACATAAGTGTTTAAAATAATTACCTTTAACCGGTTATTTTTTCTTTCCAAGACGTTATTTTAAATTAAATTTAAATGCTTTTTCAACGTCCCTTCCCTACATATGTATATTATGTTGTAATATATTGTTTCTGCCTTATTAAATTTGTATGCGTGTGCTATTTATCTTGTCTACGAATTAAAGAGAGCTGGAAAACCTATCACATGTTTTATGAAATTCATTAAATATAAAAATGTAACGATTGTAAAGGAATAAACAGATGAGCATATGCAAAGAAAAAAGCACAAAAGGCTGTAGACAAATAAATGAATCAAACCCGAGTTTACAACTGTACTACTAATAAATATTTTTCACACATACATACTACATTATATGACCACAAATATATTTTTTATCTTACTGTTTTAGTAAAAGGTTTTGTGTTGCAAATTAATTTACCGTTGATTCAAATTATCTGACCTTACAATACGTCATTAATGTTTTGTTTATATTAAAAACAATGTTTACGCATTACTATTAATAATAATGTGGTTGGATAGGTTTTTGATATATTTCAGGGAACCATGAACAATAATGTATCTACCCTTGTAGTCAAAAGTCACGGACGTTAAGAACAATTTGAAAAGCGATTATTATACATTTTTTAAATAAAAAATAAAGGAGTCGAGATAATTAGTGGGTGATGAATGGCAAGTGGCTTTTAACGAATATCAAGGGTTCGAATTCAACCAAGGTACACTTTGCTACATTTATACAGATCACCATGTCATAAGCATTTTGCCTTCCGACATCGTGATCGTGCCGTCTATCAGCCTGCACTGGGGCAGCGTGTTAGAAACTCCTAATTTTCTAAATGAAAAAAGGTGTAGACTTATCCAGCAGAGGAAAATTTAATAAAATCATCAATATAGTAAACATGTAATTGTTTTTTTAAGGTCTACGAGTGATAGGTGATTTTAATTGAGATCAAAGTATAATTTACTCAAGGAGACTTACAAGAACGTCAATTATAAGATGTAATTAATGTTAACCTACATATTCATTACATCACATTATTAATGTAAATATTGTAACAGAAAACTACAAGAACAAACGTTAATTTCAGTAGTTGCTCTCACGCATCAAATAACATTTAAGCATAGTCCTATATAGCCAATTTAAACAATACTATACTATACACCCAAACACCGATATGTAGCTATCTTTTGTTGTTTTCATGTCGCGATCAAACAAACGCAGCGACTTTACTTTTATTATTTTTATTTGCATTTAGTGATATATACTTCATGAATATTCATAAATACTAACTGTTATTGTTCATACATTTATTTTTGTATAGAATATGCTTTGTCTATTTATGTACTTTTTTAAATAAGTTTTAGTATGTAATCACATATAATAGAGTCACAGGATTTAGAAAATCGCATATATTTATTAAATATTAAATCCTAGAAGAATATATTTTAAGTTTTTCTACAATGATTGACAATTTGTATTAAATTATTGAATGTCAACTTTCTTAGTGCATATGCCATGAATGGTAACTTGTTGAATTCCTTAATTCAAGTATGAAGCAATGAGATCAAGAACTTTAACTTTAACACTGTAATTTAGCTTTGCAAAATCATGTAGCATTTTATGTTTACTCCAATACATGCTGTGTAAATAGCGATATTGGCTCCTCATGTGTCAATGGATCCCTATAAAAACCATATAACTCCATAGTTACTATAAAAAATAGCTTGTGTATTAAATTAGATGAGGATTTGACTTAAACCAGTTTGAGTTTTCATTGAAGAAGAAAATTTTATGTAACATTTTCACAGTAAAAAGTGATCGATTTATAATGAAAAATATTTTAGAAATTCGCCCATTTTCTTCGAAAACCAAATACCACCAAGCATTTGATTTATTTATAACTTGTCGGGTTATGTAAATGCTATAAAATAATACATCATATAATATATACAAAGATCTTTCGGACCTAGCGTAATGAAACCTAGAAATTACAATTTTTAAAATATTTTGTGTAATAAGTTATTTGTAATTAAATTATTATGTACATATTTTTTAAGACAAGTCTTATCTAAGTGGTGGTTTTAAGATGATAGCAAACAGTCAAGCAACCAACACCGGCACTAGTCGGCCTTCTGATGCCATTTCTTAATTGCGCACGCGCATGCTCGTGATTGCGAATTCGGAAGATGTGGTACTAAAGATATTACCGATAACACTATTTATATATTATTTTCTATAATTGCAACATATTTTTTTTGTAAATAGTTTCGTTTATTAGGTACTTGCTACAATCTTAGTTATATTTTAATATAACTTTTGATTGTAAGTTCATCGTATATTCGTTTAAAAATATATTTTTTTAAGATTAAATGTTTTTTATTTTATTGTAATAATCAGTTTATTTTATTAGAATCTATTTTACAATTGATTGTAATTTCTCTTTACTTTATTGACATTAGTTCATTTTGTTTACTGGTCTTTTAACCCTATATAATTAATAAAATCTAGTATCATGAAAAATTCGAACACATTATATTTACTCGTATTTGAATGATATGAGCTTGATTTGTCCCAAAGTATAATAAAAATTCGTATAATATGTTATATATTAATGGTATGACAGTCACTATCCGATAAATATATGCCCTAAATGAAACCAGACCAAATTGTATTTCTTTGGCAATGGCCTACAGAAGATACCGTTTATATTGTAACTTGTTTCACAATTTTGCAAAACATGGCTGCGATTGCAAATATACGAACAGATATTTTGTAATTCATTGATATCTCGCTCGCCTTGTAAAACTCATTATATTGACTTGGATAATTAATTATTAATATTGTTTGGAACTTCGATTACCAAAAAAGCTGTTTACTCTTCGTGTTGTAATTGGAATGGCTCATGTTCACTTTACTTAACAGCTTCAGATGTGTCAAGTGACCACAAAAAATATTCAATCAATAAAACGTTCGACGAAAGAGTTTTTAAAACATTTTTTGTCGCTTAGATGTTATTTTTTCATATTTTACAAATATATATCTATAAACATTAATACAAGTAAGTACCTTATATGAAATAGTATGCAATGAGTTGTTAGAATAATTTTATAGTATTTGTATTTGTTACGTTTAGTCGTGTTTATAAACCGTGCAAGCCACGGAAGAGAGTTTCCGATTCATTCTTGCCTTCTCATAACCACGTTATGCATGAATTTGTATGAAAAATAGAGCATACTAGGCTGATTTACATTTCATAAGCTTCTTTATTACCGCAGTTATATAGAATCGCTTTTTAACTTGTATCGTTTAATTAATAATTCTGTCAGATAAATAAGATATATCATAAATTTAAAAAAAAACATGTTTTGATAATTCGTTTTTTAAAATTATATTTAAACCCTAATTAAATAATCTCATAAGGGTGTTTTATCAGATAAAAATCAATTTATCCGATTCAAAGTCAGAGCAGCGAGAACCACGATCGCCTTGAAATACTTTCAAAACTCTTGTGGACTATGCGAAAACGTTTACCTAACACAAATCAACACTAAAATGCTGGGACAACTCACCGTATGTTTGCACTAAATTAACACGAAATTTGGGCGATCAGCTGATAACGTTCACTGTGGGACACTGCAATCTTAATCTTCGAATGATTCGTTCTAAAACGAACGAACGCGGAAGACTATATATATTATCGATAATTAAGAATATAATTTGGAAATTGGAACGCGACTCGCGCGTCTTTAGCGGTATAATAAAAAAAGTCGAGAGGTCGGTTACAACGCGCGTTGCTTTAGATCGACTGAGCGCTGACTGAGCGCGGCGAGACGGAGCCGGCAAGTGCGCGCGCATTCTCCGACCCTCGTGGCTCACACCCTCGTCGAGTCGCGACCTTCAGCCGCACGAACCGCCTGATAATATATACAACCTGTGATTAGCAAAACAATGCCACTAAATCGTATAATTTTCAATGGGGACGCTGTTTTTATTAACCGACTTCAAAAAAGAGTATATCACACTTAGTAAAACATATTTACCGATTACTAGAACCGTGTAAAAAAGTGTTAAGTACATATATGTTTATATAAAAATTCATTTAACTGTATATAAATAAATTCTTTATTTAGCGTTCATAATATTCGCTGCATCAATTATGAAAACTTTACATTTTATTTATACATTCATATTTTTATTATAATATGCATTTATACATCTTCTATTAATCTCTTAACGGGCCAAGCATGCTGACAGACTGTATGGCGTTATGGTTCGTAAACTTCGCAACGATTATACGAAACCTTATCCTCTTTATAAAGCAGATCGTAGAGGTTTTGCAAGTCTAAATATATTTTTTAATCATGAAACTTAATACTGATTTAGCCACTTATAGTTTTTTTTAAAGTTAGTTTCTTGTACCGTTTCTTTTGATACCAAGATATAATTTAACCGATAAAATGTTAGTTAGATTATTTAGTAGAGAATATCGTTTAAAATTTTAAGAAAGTATAAGTGAGCCATTTTATTTTTAACATAATGACAAAATTATAAAGTAACTTAACGAATATATATCTAATTTAATTCTTATTTGAAAATCTGTCCACGATACCCATAAATTTATTTTTCAAGTAATAACATTCCCAACGCATCTCATTTATTATTTCATACTTACATAATCAAAAACCACATCGATAACAAATGATCGATACTTAGTTAACAAGGTTAAGTAATATTCGACGACGGCAACAAAGTTCCTACAAATCTTACGAAAATTATTAACGAATTCAACCATTAAGTTTAATGGGCGTATACGCGAACACGTATCTGACTTACGAGGATGAATAACAAATGACGATGTGCATTGTTTGTCACATCAAACGTTTCAGCCCGCGAACAGCCGTACAGACATTAACAGGTCCATTGAAGCGTGTCTAGTCGCTAATTAAAATTAATTGTGGAATAAGTAACTATTTCATGTTTGCTTAATAGATAGTTATATACCTACATAATACACTTGCAAGGATGAAATTAATTTACCTTTTTTCAGGACATTTATTTTTCACATGCTTGTCCTTTTCTTGACTGTGGTTTGTTTAACTTTATTACTAATTTTAAATGAGTTACATTTTGTCAGTTTTTGTATTTGTGATTTCTTCATTGATAACACCTGGGGTTATGTGTCAATTGATATTCTTGGAGAGGTATTATTGATTTGGGATTCTGGCTATCAAAGCTCGTCCGGATACTATTTGGTCAGCCTGCCTACGATAGAATTTTTGTAATAGCTTCCCATTTAAAGCTGGATTGTATCCAGAATTACAGTGTAGTATATACATTGATTTAAATTAACTAATTTAATTTTAAAACAATCGACACTATAAAATTAAAACATATTTGAATTGTTATTTCAAACACTGCTTATATAGTATAGATAGATGTGCGTTACGTTACTTAAGACGGCCCTAAGGAGGACGGCAGCCAGGATGGTTTCGTGATGCCATGCGTACCAGCGAGGAGTGCAGGAGGTCACGTCTGCCGCCTGAGAGGAAATCCGCCGAGCCACGAGCGGAACACTGCAAGGGTTCTTAAGACATATATGTATGTATGTATATCATTAGCCTAGGATAGTTTACATCAACACGATACAGTAACTTATCGGTCCAACTCAACAGCGATAATCACATAGATATGAATTCGATAATTATTCAAATATAATTTTAATTTAAAAATGACGGAGGAATAAATTTAAATTTATTAATAATATAGTGTAAAAATATAATGTAATATATTTTTGCTGCTGTGGCTTAAATATCTAAGTACTTTTTTTTCGGAAATCTGAAATATTTTTTCTTTTTAAATTCGTTTTGTCAATTTTCGAAACGGTAATATTTCATTAACATTATTATTTCTTTATACTAAGTAGTAAAAGTTACTTTCAAGGTTGCATTTTATACACTTACTTAAATATTCTGCAATACTTAACCCTATAAAGCTTTCACCATTTAGCCTTTTATTTGTAATGCAACATTTATTTTTACTGTAAAACAAAACGTACTTTCAATGTTACATTTTATGCAAGTATCTACTAATTCTCCATTTCTTATCCCTTCAAAGTTCTCAATCGTATATATTACAACAATTTATTCGAAAATTATTTTCATACCATATAAAATAAAGAAACTCGTAAACATCCCGACGCTGGACTAAAGCCGCCTTTTGAGGAGATTGCTCGGATTTTATTTCATCACGGTGGTGCAATGCAAGAGCATATTGTCTTTAACATCTTGTACATATATTAAAATAGCGCTAGCCGATTTTTGTCCCAGTGATTATGAGATAAAAGCTGTACATAAAAAAACGATAATGGTCTCATTTTGAAGAGCACCAACCGTAAATGTGCAGAAAAATAAAAGGGTATCCTTGATTGTAATTTACTAAATCGTTAACATTGAATTTAAAAATTTCATTAAAAGAGGTTTTATCATTTTGGCGCCAAATGTATATGAGTAACTGTGAGTGTGGTCGTCCTGTTCTTTAAAAAGGGAGACAAAACCCTGCTGAAAAACTATCGTCCCATATTCCTACTGAGTCACGTCTATAAGCTGTTTTCAAGAGTGATCACGAACCGTCTTGCGCGAAGATTTGACGAAGTCCAATTCCCGGAACAGTCCGGATTTCGGACTGGATACAGCACCATAGACCTCATCCATACAGTGCGGCAGATTAGATAGAAGTCCCATGAGTATAATCGGCCCCTGTATCTTGCATTCGTGGACTATGAGCAGGCCTTTGACTCGGTTGAAATCTGGGCTATTCTGGAGTCCCTGCAACGTTGCCAAGTTGATTGACAGATTGATACATCCAAGTGATGAGATGTCTCTACTAAGCTGCCACCATGTCCGTCCGAGTACAGAATCAGCTAACAAAGCCCATACTATTGCATCGAAGAGTGAGACAAGGGGACTTTATTTCCCCCAAATTGTTCACTAATGCAATGGAAGATATGTTCAAGACGCTGAACGGGAAAGGACGTGGCATCAACATCAATTGCGAATACATCTCTCACTTGAGATTCGCAGACGTCATCGACATCGTGGCAAAAACGCTGCAGGACCTACAACAAATGCTGAACGAGCTGGCTGATTCTTCTATGCGTATCGGCCTACGGATGTACTTGGATTAAACCAAGGTCATGTCCAATCCGACTGCGATATTCCGTCCTCGAAGTTGTTAAAAAATATGTCTACCCCGACTTTGCGATTAGGTAGAAACAACCTTGAGGATGAGGTGAATAAAAGAATTCAGGTGGGTTGGGCAGCGTTTGGGAAGTTACGTCGAATCTTTACATCGTCGATCCCACAGTGCCTTAAGACGAGAGTTTTCAACTAGTGCTTCCTACCCTTCATGACATACGGAGCCGAAATGTGGACACTCACCACAAGGCTGATCCACCAGTTTAAAGTCGCTCTGCGTGCTATGGAAAGGGCTATACTGGGCGTTTCTGTGAGGGATCGTATCAGAAATGAGGTGATCCGTTAAAGAACCAAAGTCATCGACATAGCCCACCGGATTAGTAAGCTGAAGTGGCAGTGGGCTGGTCATATTTGTCGTAGAGCCGACAACCGTTTGGGAAAACGTGTTCTAGAGTGGAGACCGCGTCTCGGCAAACGTAGTGTAGGATGTCCCCAAGCACGGTGCAATGACGATTAACGCAAGGCGGCAAGCAGGAGCTGGATGCGAGTCGCCGGAGAAAGACCAGAGTGGCGTGCACTTAGAGACAGCAGTGTCCAGCAGTGGAAAAAAATGATGATTATGATGATGATGACAATTAAATGTAATCAAAACAAATTAAACCCGTCGGCATGGGTTTCAAAATTCCTAAAAAATGTTTTGAAAAAACGCGAAGCTTCGAGGCAAACTAGTTAACATTATTAGATAAGCACAAGATAGGTTAAGGCTAAATAAATGTAATAAGTAGTAATTTAGGATACTCTTCTTTCATTTGCGTTTTAAAATTTATTCTACCTCCATTACATTGTACTTGTTCTTACGCCTTAAACAAAATTGTGACTAAAACGCATTAAAAGGATTTAGCTAACGATATTACTTCAAATAACAAAATCAATTTTTTTATCTTATCAACATGAAGTAGTATTAAAATATTATCAAAATCACCATAATTAATAAAATCTGATTATATAGCGAGTGACAGGTGTCAAGCAATAGGCAAGATCAGCTCGAGGCGTTGACTTAGCAATCATTATACTTAAGTAGAAAATAGAGAAAGTAATACCAAAGACTAAATTGGTCTTTATTTTAGATAAACAAAATAAGACATAACAAGTAATATTTTTAAATGATGTTAAAACGTTAAGTAAACAACTTGCTTAAGTTGTGTACTTTTTGTTAAAATTACGTCGTTTATATTAATGGATTTTTTATACGACACATAAAGAATCAAAATTAAAACTTCCTACGGTTAAATTAGCAGAAGAAATTACATTTAATTACCTTAATATCGAAGTTCTGTTTAACATTTAAAACCTACTAAATGTTTTAATTAATAGGTTTCATAATATATTAATGTTCAATTGTTAAATAACGTACTTTTTAATAGTCGTACCATTGCAAATATTATAGCCCGGTAATTTATAACAACTGGGCTATTGAGACGGTTTGGTACTTATAATATTTATCTTATTTATTTTTCACCAAACTTCTTTATAATTAAATACAATTTTAAAATAAATCAGGATATAGTTGATTAAATTCGATAATTTTTTAAACATTTGTATCCTGTACTTATTTTTTCTCAATAAAAAATGAGAGATTTAAAAAGCCCAAATAACGAGTAAGCCACTTTAATATATTCTGGAACTTACAGAGTTATTTTCTTTAGAACGGAAAGGAACGGAATGGACAAAATTGACGTCACTTACAGGCATGCATAGTTGATGTAAAATAACAAAAGTTCATAATTCAACGGTTTAATTATAGTTAATTGTTTTAAAAATATCGGTACGGTATTTAAAATTTATATTAAAATATCATGGACGTTTATATAATATCTTAATTTGATCATACATAAAAGGGACACTCTTAAAGTGTTAATGCATCTTAAAGATTTTAAAATGAACATTTATTTACATTTTGAGAATCATTAACGTACAAAGTGCAAAAATATAATGGAAATGATGTAAAAATAAATCAAACGCTTAAACGAATACCGCTCGTACAGCGTATTGTAACATGTATTTTGTCGCGAGTCTTGGTCCTCATATTTTGCACCAACGAAGAATATTTTGTTCTAAATTATATGTTGTAATTATAACAATAGACGACGATCGAACCTATTCTAATATACCTACAGTGAGATGTAATTCATATACCAAGGTATTTATTTAGTTTCATATAATTCAGTACCTATACCGTTAAGATTTAAATTAAATTAATCCTCGATAGTTCGAGCTTTTTTTCTATACTGCCGTGAATGTACTAGGGTGACGACTTCGGGAATTTGAAAATGACCTGAAATGCGACTACCACCGTCCTGAATATCGGCAACATCGGTTGCTTACAGTTGGGTTGAGCCCTTAAGAAATGTTATCAAATTTTATCGATTTGGATAAACCGTCGCTGAAAACTGGTAACCCCGATGTACGTTTATGTGAAAACCTAATATATATTATAGCAAAGTTTTGTGATTAATTAAAATTTCCATGTCGTAACAAGCTGTCCATATAAGATTAAGTCTGATAGTAATTCGTCTAGTTTGATAATGAGTTACATTGATTATAATTAAATGTAATTACACAAATTAAGATACGCTTTAAACGTCTGGGTTTTTTATCATACTGATACTATAAATAATTATTTATTACATATCTATAAATTATTAGTTTGCTCTTTTTATTTCGAGGTCGATACAAAAACCATTCATTAAATTGATATGGAATTAAATTCATAGTTCATGTACTTAGTCTGAATCTAAAAATATATATAAAACTAGTTTGTATTATTTTATAGCAAAATAATATGCCAGCGTATAGTAAGTAGTATAATAGAGAAAAAGCAATAGGTATATAGAGTTATGGTCAAAACTATATTACTTTTGTGTTTGTAAAATTTTACATGAAAAGCATTAAGCAACGCTGTTTTTGCTCGTAATATTGACTTAACTACGAATATATAAATATAAACAATCCATTGTAATTGTATGTAAACACACATGTGTGTAAAATGTATTTTAGCCTAAGTTACTCCTTATTATATAAGTTATCTGCCAGTGAAAGTCCCGTTAAAATTCAGTCCAGCCGTTCCCGATTAACCGAAACAAACAGACAGACAGAAAGACAAATATAATAAAAAAAAAATATTTTCGTAAATGTATCGTGTATACATATGTACATATGCATTGAGTATAAAAGGGCTATTTTAATATTACAAACATACACTTAAATTTTATTATATGTATAGATGAATACAAAAAATGTGATAAATATTTCGGAAGTATTTGACAATTTTCTCACATAAATTGTAATACATTAAGGCACATAAATTGTCATATCAGTACCATATACCCGTAGTAAAGATTTCTCGCCAGAATTGTTCTTCAACAATTATTGTGAATACATATTTCAAAAAACGTATTGTTGATTGATTGGGAAAGGGTAAACACAAAAAATAACTCTGTTCAACCGACTTCAAAAAGGAGGAGGTTATCAATTCGTCTGAATTTTATGTTTTTACAGCTCATTTTTGTAACAGGAATTTATTTACGATGCCCTATGCAAACGGTGCTCTACAGTGAACATACATGAGCAACTTTAAATGTCAACGAGCAAAGATAATATGTTTCATTTCTCTGTAATTACACTGGCTAATTCAACGAAATTTCAATTACGGAATGCTACTTTTGGCAGAAGAATAATCGCTGAGTGCTATGTACCAAAACGGCTGTTCAGAGGCTTACTACAATTGTTTCTAATATTAGAAAAAGACACTAAGTCAAAAACATTATTTATCCAAATAAAACCCTATCTCCATTTTCAAGGCTGTAGCAGATTTAAAACTAATAGCGGATGGGAATAATTATTATTTAATTGCGGTTGGCAGCTCATAATATTAAAATATTATGAGCTACTACTACTAATATATATATATATATATATATATATATATATATATATATATATATATATATACTACTACTACTAAGAACTAGTTACTGTATAAATCTTGACCGCGTGGAATGAAAACTCTCTCCTCCACCTCTCCAAGGGCCAAGCGTTTCGACAGCAAATGGAACAAAAAAGTAATTAGATATAATACACGAATGTTTAGTTCTTTTTTTGGCTTCAGCTTTTTCCGCAGGGGCACCGGCTCTTAACACTGTTTCTCGGATATGAGATGGGGCCAACGTGTCAACACATGTAGCGTCCCACACAAGGGCCCGACCTTGTTTCCAGGGAACCAATGTTAATCCATCAGGTCTCTTACCATCATCACGACTAATTCCACGAGGCTCAGTAAGAGCAGGAACGTCGATGGTGGCAAGAGCCTTTTTATTATGTCATTAAGAGAACCGTGGCGGAATCGAGAATCGATATGCGAAAACATTCATTATCTAAAAGTGTCCCAAGATCATGTGGAAGTTCTTGTAACACGTCTGTGCTTCTCGCACAACTGGCGAAGAGAAAAGTCTTTTGTCCCTCAATATGGCATAAACCCAAACTGATTTTGAGTCATCTCACTCTCTTCTCGCAATCTTTTCTCTATCACCTTTTCCCATTATTTCATAGTATGTGATATGAGTTTTATCCCTCAAAGTGATTGCAATCCAATATATTCCCTTTCTTTTCGAAGATGTGTTTCTTTCATTCTTGTGGAATGATTTCTTCATACAACAACTTATTGAAGAATAAAGTCAACCACACACATCCTTTCCTTTCCTTTCAACTGGTATATCATCTGGACCTAAAGCCTTCCCATTTTTGATGCTTCTGACTCATTACCTCATCCATCTATTTACCGATACTTATTTACTTGTGCTTGTGGAGCATTCCATTCCAATAATTCTCTTCATTCATAAGCTTTTCAAAATAAACGTTCCATCGCTTTTTGTTTCCTCATCTTTTCATAAAACCTTGTATGTATAATTTTCTCGGATGACGAAATCTATATATTACTTCGATTTTCATTTAAACACTTCCCATTTTTTGGCTGTATTTTAAAATAAGCTTCAAAACGTTCTTCTCAGAATTAAAGTAGATTAAGAAGTGGGATATTTACAGAATCTTACTTTACCTTAGAAAATATTAACGCAACATGAATACGAGTACTTATTACAAAATTTTATAAACATTTATGTCACGTAGTTTTCAGCAGGTACTGCACTAATATAGGTAAACAAAACATTACAAAACTAAACTGCTAACCATAAACTCTATTTCACGGTAAATCCATTATTAGCATAATTTGTAAAACTACATTTTGTTACAAAACATGAAAACTAATACATATTTGTTCTTAAGGCTGAAGTAATGACCTGTTGAGGTTATTTGCATGAAAATGTGCATTTACAAAATTATTTGTAACTTTTAAAGTATTATGTTTTAAACTTAGCCCTTGAAAATCCATATTTTTAATGATCTGCTTTTGTTATTATTTCAAAGCTAAATAAATATATTTATATATATTTATGGTACATGTTGACGGACGAGCATATGGGCCACCTGATGGTAAGTGGTCACCATCGCACATAGACAATGACGCTGGAAGAAATATTAACTATTCCTTACATCGTCAATGTGCCACCAACCTTGGGAACTAAGATGCCATGTCCCTTGTGCCTGTAGTTACACTGGCTCACTCACCCTTCAAACCGGAACACAACAATACTGAGTACTGTTATTTGGCGGCAGAATAACTGATGAGTGGGTGGTACCTACCCAGACGGGCTTGCACAAAGCCCTACCACCAAGAAATTATTATTATTTTATTTTTTTACATAATAATCTAATCATGTAATTTGACATGAAATATGCATGTATTTTACTTTTTTCCATGTTTTTTTCTTTTTTCCCTCTAAATTAGATTAAAAGAAACTTTACTTGTAATAATAAGTGAATGTATAACAGCGAATAGTAATTAACTACCTCTTATACATTACCTATATTAACAGACCCGCAGTTACTAACGACTCGGTTCAAAGTAAATATAAGCATTTGTCACAACTCACAAACGCCTCTTCAGTCCATTTGACGATGCATAACAAATGTACGACCTCGATTAATGAGCATGCCACGGGAATGGAATACAAAAACGCTTATTATCTTGTAGCAACCTCTAAAACTTACACACACGTTGATTACTTGCACACCGCTGGCAAGCATTTAGAGCGTTAAGAAAATATCTTTTAAACAAATCTAACTGACTGCATTATCTTATTAAAATATTATAAAAAAATAATATCATATCTTAAATGTGACGCTGGATCTCTGTTAAGTTACAACTGGAAATTAATTTACTTATATAATGGTGGAGAAGTGGCATGCGAAAGGGCTGCGCTCATACAGTATTTGGACGTTACTGTGTCCTGTAGCATATGTAATAGTATATAATTAAGTGTAACTTGTTAGTTATGTGTATTATATATATTTCCTTGATATTAAAATAAAACAACAAAAACCTCTTTTGTTCAATTCAGTTAAAAATGAACAACATAGACTTGCAACCAAACTTTCAGATTTATATCGATTTTATTAAAGACAAACAATCGACAATATTGTTTTCAAGACAATAAGAATTTTAATGAGACACAGTGACATTGTTGCATTTGTTGAAGACAAGTTGTAAATTATTAAAATTGTATTTGTTACTGGTTGTCATTATTTATTGTATGCATTTGAATATTAATTTGTTTATTGTTTTCCTTCGTATAGATTTCAAAACCAAACAAATTAGATAAACTTTTTAGGAAAACTGCTTTAACTATATGGTAGTAAGTGTACGAAACGAATCATACAGTCTTTTATCCAATATTTCGTAAATCAAAATCGAAATATTCTTTATTCAAGAAGGCTTTTACAAGCACTTTTGAATCGTCATTTAACAACTAAGAGAAGCTACCACCGGTTTGGAAAGTATATTATACCGAGAAGAACCGACATGAAACTCAGTAGTTACTCTTTTTGAACAAATAAAAATACAATCATGTTAGTTAAGTACAATTATATGTGTATGTAATTAATCCTGCCTGGAAGTCAAAAAGTATTGATTCAATTTAAAATGTCATATTTATTAACATATAGATGAGATATTTTCATATGAATCGGAGACTTCCATATCATTTTGGATACCGTTATCGGAGAAAGCTACGAGAGTGGAACAACGGATTGACGGCGAGCCAACGCAGTTGTGGGCCAACCGGCGTGCAGCGCCTACAGACTTAGTTTCCCAGATCTAACGATCGGATTTAATGTGTTTTGAATTAAGATCACATTTTAATTAAGTCGTGTGTTGTTGGATTTTTATATTATATAAAATAAAAGGTGCGTTTATATATTTTATTACTATTATTTCTTAATATTATAATAAAAACTTTTTTGAATAGCTTATAAGTTTTTATATATTTTTTTTAATATTTAGATAATTGTATAATATAATATTAATTTAAAGGAAATAAACAAAGACAAACAGTTCCTTTTTTTCTTGAAGTATATCTTATCTTCCCAATTATCAATATCGTTTGAATTTTAATTTTCTTCGTAATCTTTTATTTTATCAAATAAATATGCGGAAATTCCATTCCAAATAAATATATGGAAAGTAATTAATGAGATTAAAAAGGTCTAAAAATTCAAATAAATATTTTAATTAAAACAAAATACGATGTAAGTACACACGTATGAGCTTAATTATAGCAAAATTACTAAAATATCCATCTTGAAATCTCCAAAGTTATTTTCTTGCGCATTATACATACCTTCATCAAGATAATAATTATTACGGCAACATAACTGTAATTTAATTAATTAAAAATTCTTTGTTTATTTACATTTTATTCGCGAAATTTTATTTTAGACCATTAATTTTGAATTTTTTAAAAAGAATATTTAGTAATGTATAAGTTGTAACACACTAGTTTCAACTGTTGTAGCTACTACAAGGTAAATAAAAAAAAGTTTACACTTGTCCTAGAACTACTTTTAATATGAAATCGCATCGACAACATTCTATGAAAGTACTTTCTAAAAAACCAGAGAGGTGTTTATTGGTTTTGTATTTTTAAACATCGGAACAACATTTGTGTTTAATTTTATATACGTATAATTGGCCAGTTTAGCCTCTATATCGTAAAATATAATTGAGTACTAAAATGACGTATTAATAAATCTCAGTCAAATTTATCCAAAGTTCGAAATTAGAAAAGGTTAATTAACGGCATAGGTTTAATAGTTATACAACTTCAACAACAAAACATTCTTACGAGGTTTAATTTTATTTATCGTAGCTTTAGAACTTGTAAACCGGGATAGTCTTACTGACCATATTCCGCACTCTATTACCGTGAATTAAATAAGAAATGTTAACTTAAATACTTCATAGATCTACAATCGTAAAAGAAGTATTGTTTTTTTTGCATTTATTTCTCATTTAAAGACAACATTTATTGTATAACTTATCCTTCATAATTCTGTATAAATTATTATTATTATAAGACGGAAGACGCTGTTTATGCATGATACTTTATTGAAAAAAAATAATTACAATTTTATGATTTTTATGAACTCAAGAACTCCCAAAACAAGTAAACAAAGTACCTATAAAACTCAGATGTTCATGTTTAATTTATTTGAATAATTGTTATATAACTATAAACCTATATATGTGTCAAATCAATTTATCATTAATATTTGCTATCAACAGTCTGTCACATATTTTAAATGTCGTTAGACTTCACCGATACTCAGATATTTCTTAGACGCTGGTTCTGTTACAATCTATCGTATAATTGGCTTAAATATACCGTCTGACCTTACACAATCTAGGACTTCAACAAACTGTAAGACCATTCACTAAGTTTTTTTTTAAACATTTATAACACACAAAAATATATTTATTTTTATTATAATTTTACAGTACAAGATTTTGTCTCTATGTTGTCGTAATAATCTTATTAAACCAACGTAAATAATGTTACGTTTTACGTGATTGCTTAAATTTTATAAAATTATGCAATCATGTATTATCATTTATTTTACTTAGTATCTATTAATAAATATACTGCAATATAACGTTAATTTGTTATATACATATATTCATGCAGAGTTGTAAGTTATAATTATCTATTAATTTAAATAAATTTGATGGTCTAGTGTAGAAGGTAAAATCTGTTTACATTTCGTTATTTAATATTCCTATTTGTAGGTTTAGATGCACGTGCACAATAGAAAAATAATATTTTTATATATTGACTATTTTAGATTTTTATGAATAATTTTATAATTATTCTTTTGCTTGTGATTTATGAAAATCTAATATACAATTGACGCAATGAAAAAGCAGAGAGCTCCATTAAGAAGAGAAAGCCTTAGTCTAGCAGTGGAATATTTATAAACTTGACTTTTGCGTATTCACTATTATTAAAGCGTATTTTATTTTGTATTTGAATGTTCTTTACATTTGAACAATCACAACAATCCATAAGCACATAGGCTTAGAGTATTAATGTTATAAGTAAGATTAATTTAAAGATTAATTATTCGGTATCGCATTCTCATTGATTAATATAATGTAAAAATGAATAAAGAAATATCTGTGATTACCTTATCAAAATGGAGATATGTTATAACCACTACGCTATTTGCATATAGTTTTACAAAAAAATATAATAATTTAACTCATTTAGATAGTCTCATAATTATTACTACATTGAAATTTTAGCCTTGTAATCAA
This sequence comes from Vanessa cardui, assembly GCF_905220365.1. Classification (NCBI taxonomy): domain Eukaryota; kingdom Metazoa; phylum Arthropoda; class Insecta; order Lepidoptera; family Nymphalidae; genus Vanessa; species Vanessa cardui. The sequence continues at coordinate 5,160,929 of NC_061139.1, forward strand.
TACTCAATCCTGTTGATCATTTCATTTCGTTACGATATTTGGTTATTGTATCCACCGACTCTCATTGGTGGGTGAGTGGCTTAAGCTATATTACCTTCAATTGTCGAATATTTACCAACTAAGTAAATACTAGAAATCCAGCCCCCTGATACAACCGGCCCGGCGCGACCATAAATAATACTTTTATTTCAAAATATTTTTTCGAAGGACCTCATATCCAAATACTAAAAACAAAACGCAAAGAAAAAGTGTCTTAAATATAGTCAAATGTTTTTGAAACTGCACAGTTTTCACCGCTTATATGTTATAAAAAATACGGATGTCTCCTAAGCTCTCCTTGTTTTACTAAATTTTGCTCTTGAAAGCTCGGAAAAGATTCCGTGAGAATTTAAGAACCTTTTTTTTTATATTAAGGAGGCCCTAAATATTAGTGACGATTTAAGGATACTATTTAATCATTTTATATTTAAAGAAAATCTTTTTAACTTCAGGTACCTACTGATGAGATGTTAGAAGGCACTAAGATCAGCACTCCGTCGCAAATGTCGAGTATATTCGATATTGCAAAAGACACGGTTCTTTTTTTGCTGCTATCATGTTACTACATCTTGGAATCGCTATTTTGGACTTTAGTGCCCAATGTTATAAGACCTATGAAAAGTCTTAAAGACGAAGTAATTCTGGTAACTGGAGGTGGTGGAGGAGTTGGCAGGCAATTGGCTATTAAGTTGGCAAGGCTTGGAGCTAAAGTTGTACTATGGGATATTAATAAGGAAGGTCAGTATTGGTTTACTAGATTTGGGAAAATAAAATTTTAATTACTTTTACCACGTCTCATAAATAAATTGAATCATATACAAACAATAAAGTTTGAAAGGCCAGTCTTATTTCATGAGAGAGAGATGAAATCTTTTTAAATGTCAAAATTCGACATCCAATAAGGGCAAAAGGCGCACGTACATATATTTCAAGAGGTTAATTTAATACTTGCTAAATATCTGGCTACTATATGCCTTTTAAGTATCATCGGTCAATGTGAACAGCTTCCAACGATTTTATCTAGATTACCACATTTATCAAATAAAAACACCAATATATATATATATAATATATTTAAATCAACTTATTCCTGAGTGGAAAAATACTTTGTTTATAAAAGAAGTTGCGCAACGTTCGAGTGGACACGTGACGAAATGAAACCAACATAGCAATCTGAAAGTGTAATTTACCTTGCGACTGTAGTTGGCAACTTATATTTCGATACACATCAAGATATAGACATAGCGCCTTAATGGTAGGCACCATTAAGGAGGTATAACTGTAGTATGTAATTACCACCTTATTGTTATAGTTCCATAATAAAAGTACTCCTTACTTTAAAAAAAAACTAATCCAATGGTGTACCTTATAGTAGTAAAGTAAAAAGTAAAGTAACAGCCTCTAAATTTCCCACTGCTGGGATAAGGCCTCCTCTTCTATTAAGGAGAGGGTTTGGAACATATTCCACCACGCTGTTCCAATGCGGGTTGGTGGAATGTACATGTGGCAGAATTTCGATGAAATTAGACACATGCAGGTTTTCTCACGATGATTTCCTTCACCGCCGAGCACGAGATGAATTATAAACACAAATTAAGCACAACGTCTATATATACACACAATATATATATATATATATATATATATATATATATATATATATATATATAGTAGTACTAGCCTGGGTTTGAACCCGCAATCATCGGTTAAGATGCACGCATTCTAACCACTGAGCCATCTCAGCTCCATACAGCATTCATCTGAATTTAGTATTTTTTTTTATTCTATGTCTTAGTGACGTCATTAATTGCTTTTTTTTCGATTAGCCTTGGAAAAGACGAGCACCGCACTCAGAGAAGAAGGGTACGAAGTTGCAAGTTACGAAGTCGATCTAGCAGATCGGGAATCCGTATATAAAACAGCGAAAAGAGTTAAGGAAGAGGTAAATGCTTCATAACTTAAACTTATCCATTATAGTAAATGAAGAGACGTTTTTTGTTATCCCTTAGTAAAAGCTTCTGATAACAATCATACGAAACGCTGCAGCGTGTTTTAAAGGTTTTATTAAATAAATATAGTTGATATGTGCTTCGCAATTTCATTTGATTTAAATTTAGCGTTAATTTACTTTATTTTTAATTCAACACCTCACCAAACGTTTTTAAACTGTCGTTTTATTATCTTGGTTGTGATACATGTACCGACTTTGGTTTTATACACCCAATACATTTAAATAATTATTTTTTCCATTATATCAGTACTTAATACTAATCAGGTTCTTTTTTAAACGCAGGTCGGAAAGGTTGATATTTTAATCAACAACGCCGGTGTTGTTTTCGGTGAAACTTTACTGGAACTCAACGACAATGCTATTGAAGCCACTTATAAAGTCAACATTCTTTCCCATTATTGGGTGAGTATATTTTCTTAACAATTAAAAAAAAAAAAAACATTTATTTTTTTAGTGAATAATGAAACGATTTCCTTTTTAAAGGAATTATTAATACATATATATTTATATATACCTACCTATTTATGTGCGAAGAGCATACAAATTAAAATATAAAGTTATTCAGACTTTTCCTACGGGAAGAATTACAATAAGTAATGAATGAATAATATACAAGTATGTATATTAGTAAAAGGTCATAATTAAATGTTTAAATATAATAATTTTATGTATATTTCCAGACCGTGAAAGCATTTCTACCAGACATGATCAACTCGAGTAAAGGACACATAGTAACTGTAGGTTCAGTAGCGGGTCTTCTCGGCACTTACCGTTGTACGGACTACAGCGCTACTAAATTCGCTACCGTTGGCTTTCACGAGAGCCTCTTCACGGAGTTGCGGGTGAGCAAAACGATTTACAATAACTATACAACCCCAAAGATTATATCATTTTCTGTAGGATATTGACAGATTCTACATAATACTCGATTAGTAAAATAAGCTTTGCAAATTAGGATGATAAAAAACATAAATTATTTTATAGCTAGTGACTTATGTGCGATAGTGGCTTTATAGAGATGAAAATATATGTGTTATATTACATATTATTATTTACCTATGCTTTATTTTTACTACCATATTGATGCTTTTTGATGATATAGGAGGTCACCTGATGGTAAGTGGACACCACTGCCCATAGACATTAGCGCTGTAGAAAATATTCCTTACATTATTATGAATGCGCTACCAACCTTGGGAATTCAAATGGAATGTCCTTACAAATTGGAACACAACAACATTAAGTATTGTTAACATTTTTTGTACCACTGCATATAAACATTGACAGAGTAACTATTCTTTACATCATACCAACGTACCACCAACCTTGGTAACTAAGATGCTGTCTCTTGTGCCTGTAGTTACGTAAGCTCACTCTTCAAACGAAATACAATAAGTATTACTGTTTGGCGGTAGTAGTACTACATAATTATTATGAGGGACCTACCTATACCAGCTCGCACAAGTCCCACCAACATATTTTATTTATTACTAGACTCAACTCTGTGGGTTTGGTTTTTATTATCATATGATATTTACAGGCTCACGGGCACAATAACATCCATGCCACACTAGTGTGCCCGTACTACATCAACACGGGAATGTTCGACGGAGTGACGCCAAGGCTCATGCCGATGTTAGAGCCGGACTATGTAGCTGAAACCATGATCGACTCCATTCGCAAGAACGAAGTCAACTGTGTCATGCCTGGTTCTGTTAGATACTTGTTGCCTCTTAAATGGTAAGATTATTTGCTTTAAGTAGAAAATAAGACGTTAGAAACTTTGCATATATTTGGTATCGTCAAATACGTCGTATACATAAACATTCCTTTATTTTCGTGGCCTAATTATTAGAACGCGTCTTAACCGATGATTGCGGGTTCAAACCCACGCAATCATCACCTAATTTTCTTTAGCTTAACTTGTATTTATAATTCTACAAATCCGCATTATTATGCTTAATACGTACGATTTTTATCCAAAACGAGAATCGCACCCAAAACAATTGTGGTAACCACTGTTTCTTCAGTATTACAAATTCATCATAATCAAGTAGAAAACATCCTTCAAATTGTAAAGAAATTATAAAGATACCTTTAACTTACAAGGACGAATATGACGATCATTTCTACTTCCATTTTATTTTACATTGGACGCAGTCGATTTAATTGTGCACGCTTTAAATAACTAATTGTTAAATGTTTTCAGCTTACTTCCAGCAAAAATGTGTTGGGATCTAATGCATCGCGTTATGAAGGGGCCACAATCAATGATGGATTTAAAAAGGAAACCAAAAGTAGCATGAAATTATAAATTACCTTTTTACGTGGACTTAAACAAGACAAGATAAATGGAAGACTGATGTTCTTAAAATAAAATCTATAAATATTATATTTTAATTGTTTGTCTAGACACCATCCCCCAACATTTAACATCAGAGACAAATAAACATAACTCATGTAGATATAAGAGGAAATCAAACTGACAGGTACATAAAGTAATAAATTTGATTATATTAGATATAGTATTTAACATATTTTTTATTATGTAAGGCATATAAATAAACATAAGTTCCAAAATGTGATTAAAAATTCACAAAGGATAAATAAAAATGTATATATCTTATAAATAACACTAACACAAAAGTAATAAATTATTTATTATCATATAAAATTAATATCACAATTAAAATAAGTCATAGAAGTAATCGAGGCCCTGCCCGAGCTCCCATATGGCCACACCAGTGCCGTACTCACGAGCAAGATCCAGTCTCTTCTGAATGGAATAAAGAGTGGGGAAAAATATTTTCTTTGTACCCTGTGATGTTCTGTAATTCACACAAAATTCTTTCATTAGTGTTTCAAGATTACTTACATTAAAATGATTACTTTTTAATGTATTTTATGACTTACTATGTCTGGGTACATTAATTAAATTAAATATTAATAATTTCTGTAATTATGTAATAATACAAAAAGATTTATCAAAGAAATAGATATATATCTATCTACCTCTAAAATAATTAAAAAAAAACAAAATGATATTTATTTATAAAACATATGAAACAGATTATTAATTCGTATTTATACTTTTTTTTAATTTATTTGAAACTGAAGAAATGACTAACCTGACTTCAATATAATTTTCCCCAGTATTATTATTGTATGTAAGAACTTGATTAGCTTTCGCATTTTTCAATAGTTCTATATATTCAGTGCCAACAATTGGTCCTCCACCATTAGCAGTGTATGAGTTGCCGTAGAAATTCAATCCCAACAATATTTTCGACCTTTTAGATGGATTTTCTTCTTTGTCTATTAATTTTTCGATGCAAAGTCTCATCCAATATAAAGGTGCATTAGGTCCTGACAAAAACATCTCAATATGTTCATATGTGATAAGAGTGATATACATTTATACAAACAAAGCAATTCCTTAATAATTAATTTGCAAATTCATTACTATATAATTAGACAAGAAACTTGTTAAATATGAAATAAATGTGTGTGTGTTATTGTCAAATGCAAAATGAGCACAAAGTAATGTGTGAGGGAAGTCATATTATTTAATCTTACCAGGCTTTTGAGGATTTGAAAAGTCATATGTCATGACTGACACGGCATGGACATAAGGATAAATTTCATTGAAAGCCTGAATGAAGAACTCATCACTAGGATAGCCTCGGAAAGGAGGATACACCAATATTAAGCTTAAATCATCTTCAGTCATTTCCAAACCTGAAAAAAATACAAAAATATAAAATATTATCCTATTACTATATTGTTAGTTGAAATAAAATTTATAGTTTTAATCAAATGGAATACTAACCAAATTGTTGGATAAATTTAACTGACTTGTCAATATATTTTCCTATTTGGGACATTATCTCTAAGACTATTCCGTCAAACATCCATTGTCGACAGACTTTCTTGACCTCCTCAATTAGGGCCTTTTGTTCAGTCATAGAAGTTGGCTCCATGAAGAAAGCTTTCAAATCTGATGGTTGCCAATTTTCAAACAATAACCTTGGAAGAACTGAAAATGAAAACATTTTTGAAAAAATTATAATTTGACATATTCATAATTCACACTGAATGTACTTAATTGTAATTAATTAAAGCTGAAAAAATGAAAAACTTAAAACAACATACTTACAAACTTAAATTTGTGTTAGAAAAACTATTATTTAATTTATTGATAAAATAATAAAAAATATTATAATTGTTTATAAAGTCCAATAAAAGTTATTATTTCTAAACAAAAATAATAGGAATAGTAATATTATCAGTCTGTAAAACTTTTTCATAGCTTACTTTTTAAATTAGTATCCGCTCCCTTCTGTCTGACAGTTTTCATCCATCCGTGATCTACATCATGTAAACCAGAAACTATATAAATATTGGGAGTCTGTCTCTTAATCTGCAGCCAAACTGGGGATATATAGTTGAATTTTGGAGCCCATGTTTTAGCTACGTCGTAACCTTTGTTGTTCCACTAAAATAAAATGACTTCTAGTTATAAACACTGTATAATAAAAATAAGAACATCTTAATTGATAACATAATATACCTATTTAATATATTAGACTACTATTATTGTATTATCCGCCGTTATTATAACTTAACGTAGTTTCACTCGAAGAGTTACGCAAAACATTATATTATTATTTTAATTCATAGAATGTCTACTTACAGGTGTCACATAGCCCAAAACCGTGTTTTTAAAGTTGCGAATCGAAATATCCTGATGATAAGTTGCATGATATTTAAGAACATCTTTAACATAGGGTGTTTCCACCACTAATTTTCGATCCAAAACATTATTTTTTCTCGTACCTTCTTGCGGTTTTACACCCTTTTGAGATTTTTTATCAGCCGGTGGTGATAAAGTACAAATACACAAAGTTGACATTAATAACACTTGTATTATTGTAATTACACATTTCATCTTAGATTTCAAAACAATACAAACTATTAATAAGTCTTAAGGATAAGCTACGCTAAATAACATTAATAATTTAAACCGGCACGCTAGAAATAATTATGTTGACATATAATTAATAAAGCTATAGGATTTGACAGTTGAGTGCAGTGTTGACTGTTGAAGCTTGACGCAATATTATTTAACAGAGCTATATTATGTATAGAAAATCGTTAACTAAGAAATTAAATTAGTTATAATCATATAATGCCTTAAACTTTAAATAAAAGTTTTAGGATCAGATTGTAAGGACATATCGTATATAATATCTTCAGAGTATCGCCCCAGTCGTATTGTTTACTTATTTATTAAATTAATTTGCATTAAGTTAAAAAAAAAAACCCATATGAAAGCTGCTAATTAGTGCAACCGATATTAGATGGCTGTTAAAAAACTCTCACAACACATTATTGTTTTAGGTCGTTATAAAATTTGCAAAACTATTAAGAATTATGTTAAATCAAGTTTATAATAAATTTATATGTGTAATAATTTATATTTAGTAAGTTATTTCATAGTTAAGATATGATTCACAAGGATAAATATTAGGTCCTCTTTTATTTCTGTTACGCATAAGTTAAGTATACCTTTATTTTAAAGATATTTGTAAAATTGTATTGTCTCATACATCTCATGTGACATCTGTGAGTTCACAAAGTCAAAAAATCCTTCCTGGGGTATGATATTCAATAATATTATCTATTTTTCCTCTCCCCGGTATGAAAAGTGAATTCATAACCTTGTATACAAGGGTAACATAATGGGCCATCTCAGCTGCTTTATTAAATACATTCATTAAAAATATTTATCATAAAATTATTATTTAAATGGTTTTCTTAATATTCATTGCGATGACGATATTAACTTAAATAAAAAAAGTAAAATAAAAAATATATGTAATATTGTAACTTGCCTTAAATATATAACGGAATATACGCTCAAGGATACCTCAGGATATTTACTGCGAACCATAAGAAAAAAATAAAATATGAACATCAATTTTAACCTAAGATTGCTAGTTAAATCCGAGTAAGTACCAAGTAACTACTAAGTGTGTGTTAGGTGTATTTGCTTCAACATTCATTTCGTTGTCTCCGAAAAAAAAACATCGTGAACACAAGTGCAATTGTATCCACCGACCTACAGTATAGTGTTAAATGAATAGCGAAAATAATAATTATTATTATCATTACATATTGTGCAATGTGATATGCACTATCACATTGCACAATAGAATGAGACTAATTGTAAGTAATAGAACTTTTGCTTAGATAGTTTTGAAATTTACTTATTTATATTTGATTAGACATTGTATCTAATGAAAATAAAATAAAATAAGGTTTTAGTTAAGTACTCGACAACAAATTTATGATCATGATGTCATCCTAACCGATTCCAGCGAAGGAGTCTATTCCCCAACGATTCCAGTACGTGAAATATGTCAGTAAGTATCTGTGTCCCTAAAAAAAGCTACGTTCGGTCCATTTTATCTCAATCTCTTTTAGTTTAATGTGACGGCTTTCCGACCATCAAGTTTTTTTTCTAATCATCAGGTTACTTCCGGATTGCTACTGAAATCTACTATATCCAATATGTTTTATTTAGTATTAAAGCCAATACTTCGATTATGGGCTTTAAAACTAGCTAATAAATAAAAAAGGAAAGTAATATATATAATATAATATTTAACGACTAAAGAATATATGGCAAACCGAAGACATAGGCTAGTTATATATTGACAACTAAACTCAACTCAAACTCAACTCAACTCAAATTACTTTATTCAACATGAAGTATTACACTTCCTTATTGATGATCAATTGAAACAGTACCACCGGTTCGGAAAAGAAAATATCCTGACCAGAGAAGAACCGGCGAAAGAAACTCAGCGGGTTTTTTTTTTATTATCTCATTTATTATAATAGGTTGGGGAAAAAGTTTCTTCGTGTTTTATATGAAAATTCAAAAACTTTTTTTTATAGTTTATTTACATTTGACTAAAGTATGTAGGTGCCATTTTGTTCCATAACTTTTTGCCATCTTGTTGGTAGTGACATGATCCCATTGCTGTAAAAATTTTGGGGCTTCTGATCGAAAAACTGCGACAAGTGGTTTTGGCAGTCCTCTCGTGATGTTAATCTGACACTGCCTAAGGAATTCTGCAGAGACCGAAACAGATGAAAATCTGAAGGTGCAAGGTCAGGACTATACGGCGGATGCATTAATACCTCCCAGCCAAACTCTCGTAATGTTTGTTGAGTGGCTAAAGATGTGTGAGGTCTAGCGTTGTCATGGTGAAAAACCACACCCCTTCTGTTGATCAATTCTGGCCGCTTTCTCTCAATTTCTTGCTTCAATCTCATCAATTGTTCGCAATACAGTTCTGAATCGATGGTCCTGCCGGGCGGTAACAGCTCATAATGAATGATGCCTTTCCAATCCCACCATACACACAGCATTACCTTGTTGCTAGTTAATCCGGGTTTTGTCACAGTCTGTGAAGCTTGACCGGCCTTTGACCACGATCTTTTTCGCACGTTTTTGTCGTATGTGATCCACTCTTTATCACCAGTTATCAGCTTCTTCAAAAATGGTTCGGTTTCATTACGTCGTAATAAAGAATCACAAATGAGTACACGGTTCATTAGGTTTCTTTCAGTGAGTTCATGAGGCACCCATATATCGAGCTTTTTTGTGTACCCAGCTTTATTCAAATGAATCAAAACCGTTTTGTGGTCAATTGCCAGTTCTTCAGCTACATCGTAACTACTAATATGCCGATCTTGCTCCACTTTTTCAAAAATGGCATCAATTTTGTCCGTAACAGGGCGACCAGAGCGAGATGCATCTTTGATATCAAAATTTCCGGCTTGAAAACGCTTAAACCAAACTTGCGCTACTCTCACAGATACTGCATTAGGTCCATAAACATCACAATTTTTTTTCGCGGCTTGAGTTGCATTTTTACCTTTTTTATAGTAAAATTTTAAAATGTATCGAATTTCTTCTTTAGATTCACTCATTTTAACAACAACAAAAACCAATGAAAATCACACAAATTCCTAATTTGAATTTGGAAGTGCCTTCTTTAAAATTAAAACTTTTTAATGATACCAAAACCAGCCAGATACAAATGGTATAGCCAAAGAAATTTTATTACAAGTTCATACATGCGAAAAGACTTTTTCCCCAACCTAATATATAAACAATTTAATATGAAATGAAATACTCAGGAGGCGATCGTTTCATTCCCAAGGTGTGCTATCGATCATAAACTCATTAATTGTATAATAAAATAACTTTTTGCACACAAGCGTTCATTTTAAGCGAAACAGATGCATTTTGAACGCTTTCGGGGATCCTGTTGTAAAACAGTATACATTGCCCCACAAAGGAGTTACTGACTCTATGCAGTCAAGTAACAGGAGTAACAAGTTTGTGTTTGTTCCTTGTACCAATGCTATGAGTACAAACACAAAATCATTAATATTTTTTCGTACATACATAACATTGCAGGATATATATTGAGAAGCAACAGTTAATATCTTGATTTCTTTAAATTTATTCCTTAACGATTCTTTAGCTCCTAGCCCTCTTCTACAGCACAAATCTAGTATGGATAGTGGCTACGTTGCCCCACAGCATTATACCGCATGACATTATACTGTGAAAGTAACTGAAATATACTAAGCGAGTCGTATCAACATCGGTAAATAATCTAATTTTTTTGACCGCAAATGCCGCAGAACTCAGTCTACTCACCAATCCGCTAATATTGGGGCGCAATTGCAACTTGGCTTCAACAGTTAGGCCAAGTAACTCCGCAGAATCAATTGGATCTATCGATTCCCCATTGATGAGTACATCGACTTTTACATTTTGTACATTTGACATACTAAATTTAACAATTTTTGTTTGTTTATTATTTAGCCTAAGATTATTTACGCTAAACCAATGTACTACATCAGCTACAGCATTGTTTACGTCGTCATACTGTATGTGTTTTCTATTCATTTTAAAAACTAAGGAGGTATCACCAGCAAACAATACTATATCAAGTTTGTACCCAACAAGAAAGGGCAAGTCATTTATGTATGTGAGAAACAGAAAAGGTCCAAGAATTGATCCCTGAGGGACCCCCATACCAACTGAGACCCCAGGAGACATTTTACCTTTAACGTCAACCGGGCTCTGAATTCTATTGTTAAGATAAGAAGTCAGAAGCTCGAGCGCACTTATACCTAATATACCTATAACTAGCCTAGGTCTTCGATTTAGAATATATTTTTAACAGAAGGTAAAAATACTGAAATATAAATACTGAAGAATAAAGACTTTGCTTTTACTAAGAATTCAATGAAATAATATTTACACACCGAGACAAATAATACATAATATAAATATAATATAATAAATACAAATATTTTCAAAATATACATACTTTTGAACGAAGGTTACCCGTAATATAAATATTGAATAATAATTACTTTTACCTTTTGCACTCTTACTATATTATATCTGAAGAAAGTGATGTTATTGGAAGACCACGATTCAGTTCTCAAATGGTGTCTGAGCTCGCAACATGGCTCGGCTTTCACATATTTATAATGTGTTAATCGTCACATTTATATTTATAGGTAATAATGTTATACATATAAACTAAAACATTGGAAAAAAATACACATATATTTGGTATAAATTAATTAAAAATAATAAATTCGGTGAACTGTGTAAAAGTGTGAATATTATTTCAGGCATAGATGGAAAACACGTAAACAAAAGAAGCTTTCCTGATGTGAAGTGTCATGAAACAGGACGTTTTTACAGGTTTGTTGTCATGATCGTATTTTAGACTACAATTTTTAAATGATTAAAAACATTTAGTATACCTGCTGGATTTAGTTACGTACATTAATTATAAATATGTAATAAGCTAGTACTCAAAAATCAAATAAACTATAATATCAATAATTACCGCGTCGAAAATAGATATGTATTTATTTATTTACATTTTTAATATATCGCATAAAAGGAATATTAATTTTAAATATTTATTTTTATTATAAACCTATTAATGAAATTATATTTTATTTAGATCCAGTTCATTTCGTCAAGTGGGTTATAAATCCCTAGAGGCTTCCAAATTTTATTTTCTGTCTATCTATCTACCCTAGTAGAATTTTTATAACATCATATATATACAGTATAGTATTCGTTTATTAGCTCTAGTATTTTTTGGTAATTTTGTAAATATACTTTTTTGTGATTTTTAGGAATATAAGATCCTTTCACTGAAGTACGTTTTGTATAAAGGAGGATTAGCTATAATTTACTTAAAGTAAAGATTCATACAAATATTATTTAATTTTTATATGCAATGGCATCTCCCTTCCCCTATGGACTGAAATATAATATATGTATTGACTGCATAAACATAATAAATATAGTATATATTTATTAAATATTTTTGTTAACCGTAAAAATCGCGTTACAAAATCTAGTGAAACTAAAACTTCTTTTACTTTTCTATTAAGAAAGCTGATTGGCGAGTTACATACAAAGTGACATTAACTTGCAATGTTAGTTTTCAAATCTTATCTAACTAAAGAATGCCTAAGGCGATAATAATTATACCTATTCCTTAACAACCTAAGTATTGTTGATCTTACGCCGCTTTACATGAACTTTCATTCGTTTAACCTTTCAAAAAATATGTATCAAAATTTAAACATACAATCTATTTAACAAATATATTTTTAACATTAGTAAAGCTTATGACAGATTGGAAAGTTGCAAAGTCAATCATAATTTTACAGGCAAAGAACAGAAATTATAAATGCCTTAATTTCTTAGAAATGATCGCTTATATAATTTATATTTAAATATAAAACTATCTATTAAGATAAAATAATATATTTTATTTATTTTAAACAAAAATATTAGACTAAGTTTGTTCCATGCAATAAGCAAAACAAAGCAAGAAGAACAAAAATTGACTAACAAATAAGTTCCGCAAATGCGGTAAACGCAGTCACGCAAAATGGTTAACGCACGACAATGCAAAGTGTTCTAACATAATTTTCCTATTCAGCACATATAACGCAGCAGGACATTGACCCAGCAGCACTTTCGCCAACCTTGACAGCTGCTACCGTATCGTATTTCAAGTTATTATCATTTCCTGCCGCGTCTTGAGAAATTCACTTTCGCTGTTATTGAATCGCCACCGTTACGTCTATATCATAATTTCTGGACCATTTTTTCTGCCAATTTCATTTAGGTATTGACAATTTACATATTTCAATTAAATATCGATACTTACATAATTCACGTCAACAGTCTTATGTTCATAGGAATTACAATGTACGTACTATTAATTTGACATTCGAAAGAAAGAAAGGAAGCAAAGATTTGTTCAACTCAATTAGCCCTACACAGCTTTTATAAGTAGTAGTGATGTATCAAATGCTTCCTGCTATATTTTCTAACTAATATTGTGAATGCGAAAGTGAGTTTGTTTATTTGTTTCGCTTTCACATCTCGATGATCACGAAATTTGCATAAACGTTGACACATAAAAATATGTCTTTTAAAATTTTAAAACCTACTTTAGGTTTAGGACCTTTTAGGTTAAGTCCCTCCCCTGCTCATACGTAGTATAATATAATAGTATATTTCATATATTGTTTCTTTTATAATTAAAGTTCACGATGCTACATCAAGGATATTTAAATTTTGCCAATAACTAGGCTACTCGTATATGTTTAAAAGGAATCCTGACCGAACGGAAGATGTAATGTGGACTGGCGACGAGTGTTCCCGTTACTATCTTTGCTTAGAAGGCGACGTGTTCGACTTCCAATGTTCTAAAGGCCTACTCTTCGATGTCAACCGACAACTATGCGACATGCCACAGAATGTTCACAACTGTGATCTTACGACAGGTAACTTCCCATTTTATTTCAAATTATATATAGAATACACAAACACATAAAAGTTTCATTGATCTTGATTTTTAAGATAAATAATTGGAATAAGTGGCGTTTAAAAAGTCTTGTAATCTTTCGAATTATATTATGCATGTAGAGACACAAAAATACTCAAAATGATTAATTTATGGCAACCTATACAGTGTTTCCGTTAATTTCAATGGGCAAATAATTTAACTACTAAACACTTAGGCATTGAAAATGTAGAATTTATTTATATCAGATATTAAAGGTAATAACCGGAAACGAAAATATACCGTATAGTTACTGTGCAAAGAGAAAGCGAAAATGTCAATAATGATTGCACAATTCATTTCGGTAATGATTACACAGTTTAATTTCGTATCAACTTAAATTGACATCTGGAACAAGAAAGCGGACAAACTTGTCATAACTCATAACATAACATTATTAACACTAGCGACCCGCCCCGCCTTCGCACGGGTTCTATAAATATATTTCAGAATGTCATTGCATATACAACGCATGCAGCCTTTCAATTATGTTAAATGCACAATTTATGTTAATAATAATTTATGGAACTGTATTGAAGAAGGATTAATGCTGTATTGTTGAAAATCACATCGTAAATAAGCCATTGTTTATCGATAGGCCCAGACGAGATCGTCCAGTGGTTAGAAATCATCAATATTAACCAATGATTGCGAGTTCAAACCCAAGCAAGCACCACTGAATATTCACGTACTTAATTTGTGTTCACATCTCGTTCTCGGCGTTGAGGGAAAACATTTTGAGGAAACCTGTTTGTGTCTAATTTCATAGAAATTCTGTCACGTGTGTTTTTCACCAACCTGCATGAGACAGCGTGGTGAAATATGTTCCAAACCTTCTCAAAAAGAAGAGGCCTTAGCCCAGTAGAGGGAAAATTTACAGGCTGTTAACTTTATTTTTAGTATAAAACAAAGTCGCTTCCGCTGTTGGTCTGTCCCCATGTATGCTTAGATTTTTAAAAATACGCAACGGTTTATGATGATTTTTTTTAATTGATAGTAATATAATAAAGAAACACTGATAATGGGCCATCTCAGCTCTGTATTTATACTATGTAGTAATAATAGAGGAATTAGATAAAATTGTCATGAATTAATTAAAATTTTTACCAAAGTTAAAACGCAAATTATCGATATTATTTCTAGAAACGCTAATACCAAAACCACAATTGGAAAATGCAAAATGCGCTAACGAGACCCACCTGGGTTGTTCTGACGATACTTGTGTCCCCGCTGAATATTTCTGCGATGGCGCCCTGGATTGCGAAGATTCTTCCGATGAGGTAAAACACATGCATATTAACATATGTAATTATTGTATTAAGCACATGCTTCCTCCTTACAGAGATTTAAGAACAGCATGATACAAAAGTATACAGTTTTAAGTATAATCATAAAAATCTAAATGATAATTACCAGTTACTAAGGACAAAAATAATTGTCATTCTTACACGGATTTGAATTTTGGCTTAATACATTAAAGTTCTAAAACTGTACTATATTAAGATTGTAGATTTATAATTTTCTATAAAACAAATGATTTATTTAAATGACATATTAGTATTGCATAAAATGCAGATAATTTATGATCTAAGCCAGTTATATTTTTAAATTAGGCCAATCAATTTAAAATTTACATTATTTGCATAATTTAGGTACTCAAGATAAAATCTGAAACAGAAATTATACCTAACAATGGGACTTCATTGTCACAGTAATTTACAACATCTAAAACAATAAATTTTATAACAGAAGCGCATATCTTCATTTACTTTCACTAACTGCGAAATTTTCTTATCTCTTGGCAATTTTGCCAGTTAGTTATAGTAATTTACTGCGCAACGCCACATTACGACCTCTTTGCTTATGTAGGAAGTAGAAAGAATATGCAAAATTGATAAAATAATAAATAATTTGAAAATTATATATTCTATTACGAATATGTAATTTTCAAATACCTTTAAAAACCTCTCGAAAAATACTCATTAATTCAAATAGTTTTCGTTGACTGCCTTTGTATTAAAGTTTTACGCTGTGCTAGGGTTGGTGCGATGTCACCTACGATCCTAACGCTGCTGCCCCTTGCAACACAGGGATGTGTCTCCTGCCTGAATGTTTTTGCACGAAGAATGGAAATCAAACACCTAATAACCTCGTCTCGAGCCAGGTAAATATATCCATAATTCTTATCAGAGCGAAACCGCGGACGCTTTGGTTTATTTGTGTCTGGTAACAAGGCTACTATATAATTGACTTGTAGAAAAAAATAATATCTAATGCAATAATTAACTACTTTATTTATTATATAACTAGATGTGCCCGCGTTACGTGTACGTTTTTGAATATACCAAAAAAAAATGTTTGTAGCCTAAGTTACTTCCTATTACATCAGTTATCTGACAGTGAGAGTCCTGTCAAAATCTGTCCAGCCGTTCCAGAGATTAGCCGGAACAAATAGGCAGACAGACAGAAAGAGAGACCGAAAAAATTGTAAAAAAATACTATTTATATTATGGTATATGTATCGTGTATAAATACAGATGCATTAAGTAAAAAAAGGGCTATTTTAATATTATAAACAGACATTACAATTTTTTTATATGCATAGATTAGTTTACATACTACTTCTTTCACCTTCTACACCTTCACCTTCTGAAGTTAATTAATCCATTATTGATAATATAACCATACATAAACAAAAATTTTGTAATATTTTATACTTAATATTACTTTATTTAAAACTGCTTTTTAGTCATTAAGTGTTAATTTTAATTTTTAAACACCATTGTAAGTAATCAGTTTTACAAATAATATGCTAATTAAGAGTCATATGTAAATACAATAAAGTTTTAATGATTTCAGACACCACAAATGATTACTCTCACATTCGACGGCGCAGTGAACCATGAAAACTGGGATATTTATACGAGACATCTTTTCACACCAGAACGCACGAATCCTAACGGTTGCCATATTAAAGCAACATTCTTTATATCACATCCGTACACTAATTATCGACACGTACAAAAACTATGGAACGATGGACATGAAATTGCCGTCCATTCTATTACGTAAGTTTTTATCATTTATTTTCATATTTTTGCTAATAGTAGGTACTTCTACTGATGTTTTTAAGGCAAAGTATATATGTTCATATCGCATCGTAATCTGAGTCTATCTATTAAATAAGTAATTTATAGTATAATTTATTATTTGTATTCAATTTTAGGCATCGCGGTCCAGAGGAATGGTGGTCCAAGAATGCTACAGTTGAAGATTGGTTCGACGAAATGGTAGGACAAGCAAACATAATCAACAGATTTGGAAGAGTTTGGATGGAGGATTTTAGGTTTTTATTTTGTATTAAAATTACTATCACACTTGTAATAATTTGTCCATCCAGTGATGCCATTAATACGAAAACTATTAAACGGACTAATACCTATTTAACATTACAGAGGAATGCGAGTCCCATACTTGTCCGTCGGTTGGAACAGGCAGTTCCTAATGATGCAAGAGTTCGGCTTCGTATACGACGCGACAGTGGTGGCACCATTAGCTGACCCACCGTATTGGCCATATACTTTAGACTATAAAATGCCTCATCGTTGTACAGGTAATAAATCATAAAATATTTTATGATATTCTTGAAGTATTCTTCAGTTCCGGTGCGGGCAGACCCAACTGGTCGTCTTTTCCACTATGGCCAAAGAAACGCTTAAGTGTCAACCCTCATTAAATTATATGGTAGTGACCATTGACTATAGTCTTTTTGACAAAATCGTAAATTCTCTCAACGACTATCAGGGTGCGAATTTTAATTGTCTCCGTCAAAGCGTCGAATAGATGACTTATACAGTGATTGTGCTATTCGCCAAACTTCAATAAAATAAACTAGGTACATCACATTAGAGCCGGCGATAAAAACAAACGTATCACGTTGATTGTTTGCTAATATTTGTGGAACTATTAGATATAATCAAAGAGAAGAAATAAGGTTCTATAACCGACAAGTAGCGCGTGTGAAATATTATGTAAAATGTTGGCAATCATTATTGTTCGCGAAGATTCCTTTACAACGATGTAATATTTAAATCAAATTCAATTATAAGTCCCAATACCACCAATCTGTTTTTACACTATTGTTATAGGTTTTAACACTATGAACTTTTTTGTACACAAAATTATCTTAAAGTCAACTTTCTTATACAAATTACCCTAAATCACCTTCAATTTAACCTCCTTTATAAAAACTTGAATTCATGCGATAAATGAAGGTATAAGTGTGCGTTGAAATATTTCTGTCTTTTACAAACTTTCTAGCCTCATCTAGCAGCATACCGTAAAAAGCGGAAACCAAAAATAATCTATAATATAATATAGTATAATAGTTATTTAAATTTTATTAGGTGGTGGTGCAAATCTGAGTAATTAAACAATTGTGTGTTATTTCTCAGTTAGAATATTTATGTATTATTTTAGGAAACAATCAATATTGTCCGACTAGAAGTTACGCAGGTCTCTGGGAAATGGTCATAAATCCTCTCGTCAATGGTGACCATACGTGCGCAACATTGGAGTACTGCCCATCCAATCTCAATGGTGATGATGTTTACGACATATTGTTGAACAACTTTAAAAGGCATTATTTGAAAAATCGAGCTCCATTTGGTATACATTTAAATTCCTCGTGGTTAAGGAACAATGACTACTTGGCTGCTTTAAAGGTAATAACTTACTTACTATTATTAAATTGAAGAGTTTGTTTGTTTTTACGCGCTAAACAAAATAATCCGATTGGCCGATATTTGAATTGTCACATGTAAATTTTTTCGCGTTGGTAACATATTAATGTTACAGATTAAAAAACGTTACAAATCACAGGGCAAGATATTATTGCAATATATATACAAAACTAATATTTAAATTATTTGTATTTTAATTCCACAGAAATTCATAGATGAGCTGCTAAAACTTCCAGATGTATATTTTGTAACATATCGTGAAGTTATCGATTGGATAAAACGACCGACACCTGTCCTGCAACTGAAGAAGTTCCAACCTTGGCAGTGTAATAACCGCCACTTCGAAGATATAGAAATGGCATGCAACAAACCCAACACTTGTAAACTACCCTCGAAAGTTTTAGAACATGACAAATACATGATCACGTGCATGGATTGTCCTAAATCTTATCCATGGATAAGAAACGAATTCGGTTTTGAGTAACAAATCTAAAATAATAGACAAATATCAAAGTTACCAATTAAATTTAAGTTTTGTAAATCTCTTATTGTAGTAAATTCTAAATATAAGACGCGCAATAAGAATATTATTGAAAACGGCATCTACTCCATTCCAGTAAAAATTTCCAGTCGCCAAAAAAAGTTTCTATATTAAATGATGACAATGTTAAAAGACTAACTTTTACAATTTTCAGATTATTAAAATGACATATTTATCGTAAAACTGACATAATATTTATATATTTTCTTTTCGATTGCAATTATTAAAACTATAGTTTCATTAACATCAAGTACACACACCTAATTAAATGAGTGGGTCTATATTTAAAAAAAGAGGCTACTGCATCAAGTTTATTTGAATTTTGAGTTTGATGCCATTAATGATTGTATTCTGTATTGGAGTGCATTGTAGTTTAGTTTATATATCTTAATTTATTTCTATGATTATAAGTAGTTTTAACAATCTTTACCTGGACTAACTGTGATGTTGAAATGAGAAAAGTAACAGATTATGTTACGACTCTGATTTGTCAAATCTAATTAAATGTTTTATTTAATAAAAAAAAACTGTTAATTTTATTTTAACCTGTTATTTTTGTTTAGTTATTATTGATTATACACCTTATTTTTTTTGGAAGTACACAAAAGCTAATTTTCTACAATTAAATTTAAAAGAAGTCTTGAATCCAGATAACTCTCACTGAACTGTAACCAAATATTTAAAAAAAAAACACTTTTCTTATTAGTTACTTCATATTAGTTTTTTAAATAACATACTTTGAACACTATTTGTCAAATATTTAGCAAAAATTATAACTTTCCAAATTTGATTTAAGATTTGAGGCTAGAAATGTTATGTTTCAATAATAAACACAACAATATGTTTCTTTACACCCCTTATTTCTAAGTAAAAATATTGACAAAAATCAAAT
Source organism: Vanessa cardui (assembly GCF_905220365.1). NCBI lineage: Eukaryota > Metazoa > Arthropoda > Insecta > Lepidoptera > Nymphalidae > Vanessa > Vanessa cardui. The sequence continues at coordinate 5,181,138 of NC_061139.1, forward strand.
TTTTGTTCAACTGTCTTGTTAAAAAGAAAACATCAAATGTGTAAAACTTATTTTTAATTAACTTACAAAAATGCACTTATTATTTAGTTACTATTACAGATAATAATATAAGTATTATCCTTCCTGAGTAATGAAAGGATTTGGAATTGCCTCCATTCCATCCATGGGACAAATTAACACAACAGATGTTCCTCGACAAACAACAAGTCCTAGTGCTCTTGTATCATCTAATAACTTGTAAGGGTCATCAGGATCTGTAATTTAATGATTATTACATGACATTATGTACTAATTCGTTTTATTAATTATGTTAAAATAACAATTTATCTGGCATTTTTATGGTAATTAGTAACAATTTGTAATGGATAGACTATGCTTTGCTTAATAAGTAATTTACAAACCTCTAAGAAACTCTGTAGTATTATCTAAAACCAAATTTAAAAGTGGATCATATCCTTTCAATATTCCTGCGGCTTCCCGCCCACCAGCGAACTTAACGCGTATACTTTTCTCTAAATACTTGCTTAAATCCAATATTGATTCTTTTCTCCGTTTTTCTTTATTGTCGCCTTGTGCTCCCTTAAAATACCGGGAAAGTTTCAAAACAATGTTAAATAAAACCATGCAATGTGTATAATCATTTAAAATATAACAACCAAGATTGCCTTACCTTATTCTTATCACTATCTTTTGATGCCATGTCGTAAAGTATAATACAATTACAGTTTTGAAATCGAACAGAATTTGTATTTTGTTTTATTAAAAGGTTATATTATTGGCAGTTGACACTGATATCTGACGTTTTTTATGCCATAATATATAAATTGCCATATAATGTACATATAATATAATAAGCTTAATCAAAACAAAATATTTAAATAAAGTTTGTAAGTTATATTCTCTACAAATAAAATTTTTATTATTATTGATTGGTACAATATGTTTGAAGAATTGTCTAAATGAAATCCAAAACAATTAAGTAATTTTTTTTTATTTATGGACATTATTAATTATTTATTATTATATTTTAATATTCTCATTTGTTTTTTTTTTTAATTTAATATTGTTTTCTCTATGATTATTTATTTCTATATTATTTTTTTATTATGTAACTCTAGTTACTGCAATAGTGACTATAAAAGTATATAGTCCCTCTCACTGACAGCAATCTGTCTGTCAAAATTCTTATGTTTTCACGTCACAATTCACAACAAACATAATTTTCAATTATGTTAGCGTAATTGTAGTTATAGAGTATTATTTAAAGCATTCTAATATAGGCGTTAAAACTCTTATACTTATTAATTATCTTATATTATTTATTTTTAAGTTTTAAATTAGCTTAACTGCAGTTAAATGGCTAATACATTTGTTAACGTTAGTCTCCTTCATTGAATATTATCAAATGAGGTATCAATGCGCTCATCAGTGAGCTACATATTGTCTCACGCGCCCGGAGAGTCTGTGATGTCGCACCCAGACTACGCGCAGCACGCACAGCACCATGCCTGTGTGCTGGTACTCGTTAAAGGTATTGGGGGCGTATTGAAAAATTTCAATAAACTCTGGGAGCGGATACAACGCGTCAATAATATCAAAGTGACGGGTTAGTTTTGGCTCTAAAACCTTTTTTTACCATTTTTCATAGTTAAAATACTTATTTACATACTCAAATCTGTAATGTAGGGCACATGAGTAAGTAATGCTAACAGTTTTAATTATGTCCTCAGATTCTTCTGGACAGGTAAGAGACATTTGGGTTAGATATGTCCGAGACTATCCAGTTGAAAATAATGATTGGGGAGATTTCCAAACTCATAGGTAAAATATTATATACTATATTCCAATAGCAGAAACAGCAACACCTGCTGTTGGATTTTCTTAATATACTTCAGTTGTATGCATTTCTTTAATTATATAATCTTCTTGTTATAGGAGACTGCTAGGCTTAATAACTCTTAGTAAGTTTACAAACCAGATTGAACTAAATGAAGTATGCAGAGTTCATGAGTCTTTGAAGGTAAAATATTCTAATACTCTATATGACTCTCGTGCCTTCATGTTTGGCCCTGGCAGTAATTTAAAGAAACCACAACAAGAACCAGAGATGTACAACACATATGATGATGATAAACTTAAAGAGAGAACCAGTTTAAGTGATAAGTATGAAGTTATTTATACTTTTTTTTTTAAATTTACTTAGAATATTTTCCAAATATAGATTTTGAATCTTTTTCTTCTTAAAAATTTTATACTTAATTTTTAGAATATCACTTCCAAGTGATCAAGCTGATAGTCTTTCTTCAACGGAGAGTTTCCCGAGATCTGTATCCTCTAATGCATCATATTCAGTTCAAGAAGAGAATTTCACAACTCCATCTAACTTTAAAACCCATGCACTGTTTTATGGAGAGAATGACTCAGTACCAGATCTCGAACAGCATGTTGCTGACCTTATTAATTCACTATTTTGGGTTGTTGAATCTAAACGGTTAGAGAGATCTAGGGAGAAATTGGAGAAGGTTTCTCTCTTGTTGGCTCCATTTGAGAAAAGAGATTTCGTAGGTCAGTTAATGTTTTATTAGTTTTATTTAATGTCATAGTCTAATATTATAATATTAAAATTATAGTCATCTGTGAGAATTTTAAAAAATTTAAACCTTTATTTTTCAGGACTTGATATGGAATCGCGAAATAATAAAAAGCGTTGTATGGGTCGTGTAACCAAAAATTTAGCTGATTTAACACTACAAGCAGGTCTCGTCGCTGAGGCATTAAGTTTGTACCACTCTGCGGCAGAAATACTTAAATCTGTCAATGATTGGCTTTGGTTGGCTGCAGCTAAAGAAGGTCGAGATATACCATACTTAATATACAAGATAGACTAACAAATATATTTACATTATTAAGATGAGCTAAATTTTCAGGTCACTGTGCAACATCTGCTATACTTCAATACCCTAATCTAAGAAATCCCACACCATTACAACGCAATGCAAGTCTACAAGAAAGTTCTCCAAGTAAAATAAAGCCCCTATCCTTATATCAACCCAATACCGACCCCTTCCGAAAATTTAAACTTCATTCGTCTCCATTGCGATCATCCAAAACATCTAGTCCTGTAAACCCACCAAGTGAACTTACGCCCTCATCATCAGATAGTGTGGAAACTTCTTCCAGACAATCGGAAACTGATAATGCTGATACCGAATCTCTAGCGTCATCCAGCGACATCGATTACCAAAGTCAAAAGTCTTACTTGAGTCCAGATCTTCCTTCCATTCCGAGGCAGCCTCCGTCTCATATCAATAACCAATATTTACTCGGTGGAGAGGAAATTGCAGAAAAATATAGGAAAGCAATCATACACTATAGCAAATATCAGAATGCTGGTATCATTGAAACGGAGGCGTGTTTTAAAGCTGCTAGAATTGCGGTTGAGCAAAATAACAGCTTACATGCGTCGAGTTTTCTGCAGAATGTCATATTTATCAATTTAACTCTGAGTGAGCAAGAGAAGATTCAAAGATTCGATACTCTTGCTGAGCTTTATAAAGAAATTGGTAAGACTTTGGGTCGGAACACTTTTTTATTCGAACATTAGGTATAGTACGACACAACTTAGATGTCGCATCGGCAATTCGTTTTCATTCGTAAAACCGATCACATCCGAATTGAGTACGCTATACCAAATTATCAATATTTATTTCTCATGCGAATATGATCTTTACACAAACGTAATAACTTGTAATATCATATGACCCAAAATATTCGTCAATTTGACGCGTCGATTTACATGCACTTGCTTTCTCTGACGCGTGAATCTATAGCGACGAATAGCGTCGAATGGCGCGATAGGGAGCTATTTCTATTGGTTGTGTAAATCGGCAGTAATCGTTTTTATTTTCATTCCATTGCATTTCCCGATGCTACATCTAATTTGTGTCATACTATACGTCAATACAAGCTTACTTGATGAATGTTTAATTTCAGGTTTTCTTCGTAAGGCAGCATTTTGTCAACGTCTTGCGGCCACAAGGCAAGTGAGTGCGAACAATCCAAATCCAGATTGGCAACGATGTTACTACCTCATGTTACACAGTTTTCCTGGACATAAACTTAGTCTTGATCCCAATTACGTCATCCAGCATCAAGTAGGTAAGATATTCGATTCGAAAGTGCTTCCAAAACCATACTTGAATAGAGTATATTTATATGTTTCTGTTAAATGACTTATTTTTTCATAATAAATAAACTCAACAAATAAATCTAATACATTTGAATAATAAATACTACCCCACACTCTCACACTGAATGGCGACTAGGTACCATTTGTTATTTGTACATATCTGTATATTTGTATGTATTTATTTATGACTTTAAGTATATATGTATGTATAAATGTATTTATGTAGCTAGCTATATGTATGTATTATATTATTTGTATCTATGTTTGTAGTCTAATTTACATCACCTACCATCTCTCTGTTGTCTACTACTCCATATCACATCGGTTGTCTGGAAGAAATCGCTTTAAAGCGATAAGACCGCCGGTTGTACCATATTTTCCTTATGTGTACTTACTATAAGGCTAATCTGTCTAATTTGTGGTGTACAATAAAGTATTTAAATAAATAAATATGATTGATTAAGATAATATTACACCATGTATATTCAGGTTGGCCTGCGTTACAAATTCAGTTGTTACACGAGCTTGTAGTGGCCGCCCGTCGGATGGGTCACCCCGCGCTGGCCACCCGCCACATGACGTTCCTACTCCAGACCATGTGGCCACACCTGTCGCGACAGGAACACAGGGACTTGGCTATACAGCTGCAGGTAAGTTAAGACAGTTTAGTAAAGTAAAGTAACAGCCTGTAAATTTCCCACTGCTGGGCTAATGACCTCTCCCATTAAGAAGTTTATATTAATTTATCTATAAAATGACCACTGGATGTTTTTATCGAATATTTTGACATGAAATTAGTATCATTATATTCAATGTGATTCAGAAGTTTATAGCTAAATAGTATTATACAATAAAATTCAACATATAACATAATCTCAGCAAGGTGTTGCAAAGTCTTCTCGTTCTTAATAAATACATACATAGGCATTAATATGTGATGACATACTTTTGATGATGTTGACATGACAATTATGTATTATTTATTGGATATTGTAGTATACATTTAATTTGTTTTTTTTTTAATAATTACGCTAACATATTTAAAATAAAAATAATTTATAGTGTACAACTTTTCGTGATATTGCTTAAATATCAAACATCCGCTTGTAACCGGAAAAGTCAGACACGCACTAGTTTTAATGAGCCTATTCAAAATATGTACATTTATTTCCTCACAACTATTCTACTGCTATGATTGAATATAAAAATCTGAACTTTCACCTGAAACACTTTCTTAGATGGTGACGTATTCTAGTCAATGAGTTGACTTTGACCTTGTCTTAAAATTATGAAAGAGGCTTTAAATTCTTTTGCATGGGCTATAACTTTAACAGATATGAAACTTTGTGGTAATTTTAATTAATATTTCCAATAAAATATTATAATGACACATTTATTTGAAAAGTATTTTTAAATAATATTGTTATGAGTAACTTAGAAGCTATTTTTAGAGATGTATTCTTAAGATCAAATCTAAAGTCGGATTGTTCTGTTTTAAGTTCTTATATATTGTAGCCACCACTACCACCGCCCACTGCCTCGAGTTGCAAAGGGCCTCGCGCCTCACACCCGAAATAAATTGGAAAAAGTATGTCATATCACGTATGTGATGTGAACAAAAACAAAACAAGGGCGTCGCAAAATGTATCTTGCACACATTAAGTTTAGATTTTGCGCCGCCACTAATAGAGAACTGTATTTATTACATAGAATAACACTTAAGAACTACCTAAGTGTTATTTTAATAGTATGTAATAGTAGTATGTGATATCGACACTTAACTGGAACAATCAAATTAAACCACACTTAGTTACTACGACTATTAGAGCCTTTCAAGTCATGCATATACGTCATATGAAAAGGTCTCCCATTTGGATTTACGCTCAGCACTCAAATCTACCATCCTAATAAATATTGAACAAAGAATCTCTCACTTACCAAAACTTAATCGATTTTTTGCAGGCTCTTTCCGCTCAATGCGAAGGAGGTCCAGTGCCCCTAGTGCTTGAAACTGGTGAAGTAATACCCCCAGCAAACCTGACTCACGTACCGAGTTGTTCGTACTTTAATCCACGTCAGTTAGCTCCAGCAAGAACTCCTCATCTTATAAAGTGTAAAGCTAATCAAGGCCCGTTTATATTTACACCGATACATTTCGGTAGCCTCGAGAGGAAAAATAAAAAGGATGAAGGAAAAATGGGTACAGCTTACTTTTTTTTATATATTTTATAAGCAAAATTCATTCTAAAATTATAATCTATTGATTAATAAACATTCTTTTTCAGAATACCTATGGGTTGAGGACGATATCTGTGAGGTTCAAATGAAATTGACAAATCCTTTGCCGTTTGAATTGAAAGTGTCTAACATGCGTCTCCTAACATCAGGCGTTGTCTTCGAATCGATCCCTGAGACTATAATCCTACCACCTGATTCGCCAACGACCGTTAACTTACACGGAACACCAAAGGAAGTCGGTGAACTACAGATATTGGGTTACTCCACCCATACTTTGGGTGTAAAATCTAATTGTAGACTTAAAAATATGCCAACGCCACATAAGTTTCCCGCATCCTTCCTTATCCAAGTCATTCCAAGTCTGCCGACGATCACAATAGAGACTACCTTGTCGCTATCGGGAAATATTAATATATCGAATCCGGAAATTTCTGGAAACATTACTAATATATCCCTGTACAATGGTGAAAGTACCGAATGTACTATAACTATTACGAATACCAGCAACGTACCGATTGAATACTTGGAATTGTCAATTCAGGTACAGTTATTATATAACAGAGCTTATTAAAAGCTTTTAAAAACTTAAAGGCTAATGAAAGTATCTTTTTTCAGTCGAATATGGATAATCAGCTACAGTCGAAAGTATTCCAGTGGTCGAATGAAGACATACAATCCCAATTACCAATAAATCCTGGCGATGTGGCGACTATAGTTATGAAATTATATGGGGAAGCAGATTTTCTAGACTTAGGGGGCGTGGGAGAGAACTTATTCCCAAATAGTTTGACTTCTAATTACCCATCTAGGGTTGGCTCCCCAATTCCGAACGCTCAAACATCTCTACCCACGCACAGTTCAAATCAACAGAACTCTCTCAGCAGTGGTTTCATTATGAATAGAACCTCTGGAAGTTTCAGGTATTTTTTATTAATTTGGGGTATATTTTTAAGGAATTTGTTTAAAATTACAAATATGTATAATCCCTATATATTTTTTAAGGTCTTCCAACTCACAGGCAACTAGCTGGTCTGCTCCGATTTCCATAATGCCACCATCTCGGGGACGTCAAATAGAAACACAGGTTAATATTTAAATATTATTTTTCACGACAACCTAGGGGCATTTAAAAACAAATTAAAGACACATTTATTCACTATTGCTTGACATACCTCAAATTAAATTAAATTAAGTTAGAATAAATTAATGTTTATGCAATTGACTATGATATGCAACTATTTAAATTTGAATTATTATAAAATTAACATTGCAGTAGGTACATATTATTATTTTATATTTAATTAATAATTTTGATGTCTCTTGTAACTTAATCATATTTACTTTTTTTTTTGTATCTCAATTATTCATGCATGCTGTGATAACCTGTAATTGGAAGTGCAATTAATTCTTAGTCTAAGAACATCTTTTATGCAATTACTAATGTTGTAACTTCTGTTGGTTGTCCCTAAATAAAAAAAAAAAAAAAAAAAAAAAAACAAAAAAATATTTACAAATAAATAATATTACATAGAATGTGTATTTACATCGTTTTATTTTCAGATTGTAATTAGATATTCAGGTGGTGTCGGTAGAGAAATGCACTGCCGACAAACTACTCTGCAAATGAATCTTGAATTACTACCCAGTGTTTCTATAACACATTGGGATGTGTTGCCAGCAGAAATGTAAGTAATAATTTGAAATTTGTTTTAAATTAATCATTGAAAAAAAAATACAAATAATCCATTTCTAAATATTTATCTATAGAAGCGAAATTTCACTGATTCGTCACTAAATTTCCATATTAATTTCCAACGATTGACTTCAAATTTAATTTCAAGAACGGCAAATCGGGAATCGTTAATTTGTATGGTTTGATTACATGAGTAAAATATTCGTACGAAAGCGATAGGGACATGTAGTAAAGAGTTAATTAATATTGTGATAATATTATAAATGATAAGTGTTAAATGACGAATGTTCCGGTAGTACCAATGATTTGCTTGCTTGCTTAATGCTTGTTCCTAAAGCACTCTACATATCTAATTATAAAAACTGCAATAATTTAACTTTGGATGACAACATTCTTCAGGACTTTTCGGATTGACAATGAAAAAATTTATTAATTATATGTATGTGTTGATTGTGTGATATTTACGTAAAACACCTTTTTTGTCTCTTTTAGTCCAAGTCAACTATATTTGGTATTGGATATCACAAACCTTACTAATGAAGAAATGGACTTCCACTACACGCCGTCCAAACATATCCTTATCGAAGGCAAGGAGTCGCGCAGAGTGCCCGTGCCACTGGACAGATGCCCCTTCACTACCACAATACCTAAAAATGAAGACGGTTTGTTTACCAAAATTAAATAATCTAAATATACCTTGTCTTTATAATTCATCTCGTGCTCAGCGGTGAAGGAAAACATCGTGAGGAAACCTGCATGTGACAAATTTCATAGAAATTCTGCCACATGTGTATTCCACCAACCCGCATTGGAACAGCCTGGTGGAATATGTTCCAAACCTTCTCCTCAAAGGGAGAGGAGGCCTTTAGCCCAGCAGTGGGAATTTACAGGCTCTTGTTGTTGTTGTTGTAGTAAATATACCTTTTTTGCATCTGTTTCCTTGCTGTATCAGATTTATAAATAATTAAAAGTGTTTTTTTTACGTTAATTGCAAATAATTTATTCATTACAGATTCAATGGAACCTAAGTCCATAAGTACTGGAACATCAACTAATAGTCTCGAACTGATGTGTTCTGAACATTTAACTAAAAATGTAGACCTGCGTTGGCACCTTTTGCAGTCGAACATAACCGGTCGCGCTTCAGTCAAGGGCATAACTCTCTCTCAAACAATGATGGATATTGTTAGGATGTCGCCATTAAATTGGGGTAAGAATATTTTACGTCTATCCTAAAATTATATATATTTTTTATTTACCTATAATACTATTTAAAAATTGTCAGTTAAAAATCTGAATGTATATATACACAAGAACCAATCAATATTAAAAAATTAAGGCTTTTAGGCTAATTATTGTAAACATTTAAAATTAATTATCATTAGTTTTCTACCGAGCAAAATAAATAGTATGGTGATATAAACACTGGCTAAACTTTTCACGTATACATTTGTAACCTTTTAGAGGTAAGCGTTAACAAGCAATGTATTAAACCACAAGAGGAATACAACTGCATGGCAGGCGAGTGCTTGTCATTAGGTGTAGCGGTCTGGAACCATCTCAGCCGACCATTACATAAGCTATGCCTCTCAGTACAGTTCTATCAAGACTATAACAATGGTGTGCTTAATTACAAGCTAGATAATAGAGTTGCCACTGCCGGAAATAATAAGTAAGTAAACATGAATTACTTCAATATTTAAATAATACAGGATAAACTGAAAGCTATCCAAGAATGATCGCGGGTTCAAACCCAGACAAGCACCACTATATTTAAGTTTATAATACATCTTGTGCTTGGCGGTGAAGGAAAACATCGTGAGGAAACCTGCATCTGTCTAATTTCATTGAAATTTTGCCACATTGCATTCCACCAACCCACATTGGAACAGTGTGGTGGAATATGTTCCAAACCCTCTCCTTAATGGAAGAGGAGGCCTTATCCCAGCAGTGGGAAATTTACAGGCTGTTACTTTACTTTACTTATTTAGGATAAATTAAAAAAAATACTAATAGATAGTTAGATAGAGTTAGATACTATAGATAATTTTAATTATAAAAGAACCATTGAAAGCCATCATCATTCTTCTCTGTTCTCTCTGATATCACAAATGCCAATGGTTTAAATGTTTTAACTATGTCCATTTAATGCCTCTCAATTTCGTTATATCGTTTCGCTATTATATTACCCCTGCCTCCTTCCTATCTCTAGGCTACCACTCCTTAGCACAATAGCACTCTTTTTCCAAAGTCAAGTATACCACTCATTGTCTCCCAAGTATGATCTACAATCAACTATAATAAGATATAAAAAAATAAATGTAGTATTTTAGTAAACATTGCATTATGTATTGGTTGTCTGTCCGTTAAAAATATATTTTAATATTTCAGAGTAGTGCTGACCACATTATTAGAAGCAGCCAAAGCTTACCACGAGTGCACCGTTGTGTTTTTGACACCTGGTGAATATAAAATTGACATCCAATGCTCAACAACAGAACCCATTATAGATGAAATTCCACCTATTAAAGACGTAAACCAAACAATTGTACAGTCTTGCGCAGGGGAAGTTAGTCATGTTTGGAGATTTATACCCCCAGTAGCAATAAGTGTTACTGATTAAATTTTTTCATTTTTCTTTTAAAGTATTTATTAAAATGTTATGTTGCAATGCTTTTTATGATTCTATTCATTACTTTATGAACATGTATAATGTATGAAGAAGTACAGATTATTAAACTTTTATTTATTCAAAATGTTTCATTTGGTGTTTATTTTTATTTATACCTTATTCACGTTGATATATTTAAAAGGGTCGTTGTTACATTTTCGATAACGTTAAGATTGTACTCAAACTATAGGGTAATTCTAATGAGTTGTGATGGTTATTCAGCCTTAAAGATTACATATCATAATTAATAGTACTCATGATTTTCAAAATATTTGTACGATTAAAAATAAAAAACAAAACGTATAATTATTACAAATAATGTGGTTTTCTCATCCTAACCATCAAGCATCAGCCTTCAACAAAGTATCGATCCGAATAATCTTTCATTGATTAACTATGTACTAAACCTATTTGCGAGACATTCAAAGAGCGAATTTTAGTTTTTTCGAATACATAATATCTTATCTATTGAACTAACAAGTAATGAATGTACGTAAGTTTTTTTACATTGAATATTGTTTTTCATAAATTTTGTAGAAATTTTAAAGAGCGACCATGTTCGAATACAAATTTCCACTAGCGTTGTGTTAGCGAAAGCTAATAAATCAGTTATGATTTTAAAATAATCTGTAGTATTTAAAGATTCATAATGATTTTTTTAGTTAATAAGGCATTTTTATGGAAAAAAATAATGAAATAATTTCGTTTTCCATCTCGCATTTTTAAATTTGAACCGATAATTATTGTTTGAATGTTGACAATTTTTGCTAGTTGCATTTTTGGCTTATTTTGAAAAATCTAAAAAACGACATAACTCAAAAATGGCTCACTTTGGGACTATTATGCCTAGTCCCAAAGGGGCTAAAATTATTGCAAATAGTCACCCCTATCACCTCTTAACGGGAATACGTCAAATTACCAATAACCCTGTATATTTATATAAAAAATGACCTACTTACCCATTTTAAATATAAAACTATTTCAGAAGTTTAAGATGTATTTTGTTATTCCGTTGCCATTAATAGAAGGAAAAAAGTAACTATCAAATAAATTTGAAATATTTTGACAGATGACAGGTGACCGACAAACATTAGAACTCCATCAAGTCAGTTACTACAAAATAAATACGCACTGATATTGGATAAACTTTGTAATTTAATTTGCAAGAATATTGCTATTTATTGTTAAGAACTAGAAACGTATTTATTTTATAATATTGCTACCATTTTCTCTAATTAAAGAACAAAATGTCTCAGAATCACTGTGCTGTACAAGGCTGTAAAATGTCGATATTCAATAAGCCTACTGGTGTTTTATTTTATCCGTGAGTTATACATACAATTTTTTATTATTTAATAAAATTTATGATATATTAATTAATACTCAACCTTTTATTGCAGTTGTCCTACATCTATTGAAATGAAAAACAAATGGCTTCATGCTTTGAGAAATAGATGTGCCCTTTTGGATTGGTCAAGAAGTCGCATTTGTTCCAAGCATTTTGAACATAAATACTTTGATTCTCAAAAAAAGCTAAAGGATAATGCTGTACCAACACTCTTTCCAGTTACTAGTAAATTACATAAGGTTAGTTTGTATTAATTTGTTAATTTAGCAATCATTAGTGTGAATTTCAATTATTGCATTGCTCAAGAAAAAAAGATGAATATGTTACATCCATCAACATATGCTTTTTTATTAAATATTTTTATATTAATATGAATCAGTGAAGATGAATGAAGCTTGTTCTAAAACTGATTCATGGAACTAAAATATGCCATCATAGAATAGTTTAAAAAAACTAGTGATTTTAATCCTTGAATATTTAATTAAATCTACCTACTACAACCCTTCTCATATGAAGTTGAAAAAATTTTCTTCTTTGAAGTCTGCCAAATGAGAAATCTATATTTGAATCAGTAGAAAAAAAAAATCCAATTTTAAGCAGATCTTCTGATAAGGCTTATAATATCAACTAAATTGGAAGCTATATCAAATATTTAAGATTAAGGTTTTATTGCATGCCATAATTTTTTTTAAAAGGTTAAAAATAATAACATTAAAATGCTGTATTGTACTTAGTTGACATTAATATTTTGTTCTGTTTTTAGAATCATGAGCACACAGCAACTAAAAATAAAATTGACAGGATTATGAGTAAACTTACTCAATCCGAACTTATAGCTGATATAAAAAATAACTTGAAAAGAGTAAAGGAACCTGCAAATTTTGATAATTTAATCACAGATGACTTAAGATGTAGACCAGATGCCTCAATAGAAGCTCAACTTTGGCTTTTGATTAAGAAGCAAGACCACCTAAACAATAGACTGTTAGAACACATCGTTCAGAATAAAAAACATATTGAGGTTTTACAAAAGAATATGGATGATTCGAAATCTTCAAAGAAAGATGTTGATCAAAGTATGGAGACATATAAATATATTGTGAAATGTCTTCAAGAAAAACTTGCAACTTTAGAAGAACAAATTGAGATTCTTACTGCTGTAGAATCGCGTTAGTTTCGGACTGTAGTCAAATTAAACAAACCCAATTTCATAATTTTAAGATGATATGTATTAAAATGATAAACTGGACAGATTAGTTTTATTAATATGTATCACATTAAACCTTGATTACATCCATTTCAATTATAAATAGTAATTACGTATAAATTTATGCTAATATCTTCTGTAGAGAAGAAAAGTATTCAGTCTTAAAAAAATCTTATTCTTATTTTCTGTTCAGCTGCTTTTCTAAAATTTGTCTAAGTGTCTTCTTTTTATTTGTCTTGTCAGATAAAGGCCTTCCAAGGGGAATGATTTCCATTTGTTGTAAACGTCGTCTAAATCTCTGGTAAAATTCTAATACATCTGGATTGGCCCACACATGACGAGAGTCAAAATCTAAAACTCTTAGAGTCTCCAAGCTTTGTGCTCTACTAAGAGCAACATATGCCTGCCCAGCCTCAAATATTTTAGAAAGAGACATTTCTACACAATCTAATGTCAAACCTTGTGACTTGTGTATTGAAAATGCCCATGCCAAATTTAAGGGGACCTGTCGACGACAAAGCAGAGTTCCATTGGAATTTTTCACATACCATCTCTCTGTTCTTGCTGTATATTCTTTTTTATTTTTAAATCTAACAACAGGCAAACCTTCCTCAAATCTAACTACAACACCTCTGGCACCATTCACTAAGCCTGCATTTACATTTATATTCTTCAGTAACATTACTTGAGCACCTACTTTTAGAAGTAGTTTTGAAGGTGCAACTGTCTGCATATCAAGAAGTGTGGTTGCATTATCACTATCTTGTGCTGAAAATAACTTTTCCTCACCATCTAAATCTCGTAATTTGGAATTATTTATCATTTTGGAGTCATTAGTATGAGAACAAAGTCTTGTAGCAAGAATTCCATCACTTTCAATTTTTTGTGAAGCAGTTTGTAACAAGCGCTCATTAATCTCCTTTGTTACACGTCCAATTCTAATACTATTGAGGATTGAGATAAATTCTTGATCCGTTTGCCTATGGACTTCTTTTAATTCAAAACAAAGTTCAACACATTTTTCCCAGCAAGATGTTTGAAAGCAAAATCTTTTGGCTGATTTTTCTTTATCTACTACTGGAGGCAATTGCAAGAAATCTCCACAAAGGATAAGTTGAATACCTCCAAATGGCTTATCATTCTTTCGAACATGTCTTGCTACTGCTTCCAACTTCTGTAATTATATAAAAGAGACTAGTTATAATATTTCAAACATCTATTAAAAAAATAAAATATTTATTATGCAAATTACCTCAAAATACATCCCATCTACCATAGATATTTCATCTATTATAAGGTGCTTGCATTTTCTCCATTTTTGAGCAACCAATGGTAGCTTAATTGCTTTTTCACACAATTTTTCTAATGATCCACTACCATCACCAATACCTGCAAATGCATGGAGAGTTGTTCCACCTAAAATAAAAACTTATTAGATCAAAATCATTAATAAATTATCTTTTCAAAAATAGAACTATATATTTACCTATGTGACAAGCTGCAACTCCAGTAGATGCTGTTGGCATTGTGACGTCTGGAGGTAAGGCAGAAACTATTCTTTTTAATAGAAAGCTTTTTCCTGTACCTGCAGATCCAGTAAAAAATATATTCTTTCCACTAAGACAAGCTTCTAAAACCCTCTGTTGCTCTTTATTCAACGAGCTAGTAGTTGTTAATGGGGATGGAGAATACAGTTTTTTTGGTGCAGGACCTCTGCTGATATCTTCTAATTTTCGCTTTTTAGAAGGCGGAGAAGGAGTCGTCGTTGTTGCTTTACTGATCTTGCTCTTAGCATTAGATATATCTGCAACCGTTACAGGACTTATGTCTTCAAATGCTTGTGCCTTACCACTTAATAACTTAGCTCTCATAGTCTGTTTGGAAGGTGTCTTATTAGCAGATTGGTCTTTGTCACCAGACATTTTAACAAAAATAGTCCTCAAAAATGAAACTAAATTAATAGGTGGTGCATTTGATACAAAAAGAGTGCATCCTGCATCTTGAAACTTGATGCTCGCTTTACCTTCGGCCATAAACTTTTTAAAAACATTTATACTTTTTAGTGCTAATCTAATATTAGTCTGTTTTTCGCTTGATATTTCCATAAACATTTCGCGAAATTCGTTTCTAATTAAACGAATAGATGCGGTCTTATAATTTACTTTTCTTATTATAGATCCTTGTGGTGTTGTCCATTCTACTGTTACGGCACATGATAAAAAAGATTCTCCAGACTCCATTGTTGTATAATTAATAATTTATTTAACAGTATTTAATAATTTTAATACATTATATTTAAATTTAAACACCACATTAATAACTTAATTGCGCGCGCGCATATCGTGTACACACTACACAACACAGAGTCACAGATATACGTATACGTTAAACACTAAATGTGTCTCCACAGATATTAAAGAAAATATCTTTTTCCCACAGATACAAAAAAATTGTCCAGAGACAACATCTTTTTAATTTTTGGAGCGAAGTATTTTGTTAATATAAATTAAATTTTAATGTAAATACGATTTACAACTTCTGATTAAATATTGAAGAATACCTAGTTGATTAATTTACCAACTTTAGAGAGTTGATAATTTACATACAAATTAATACAATAGTGTAATTTAAAGAATTTAATTAATTAAATAGAATTGTAACATCATGTTATACTTATTACCTTAACCGTTTACTATCTAGTATCTACTTAAGAGATACCGCTTACAACCAAAAGCTTGTGTGCTTATACTGTTTACAGTACCGCTTGCTTTTGGAAAAGATGGTACTCACACAAGTTTTAAAATATTATTTCATCAACATGACATTAAAACATACGTTAAAAATAATGGTAAAATTTACAGAAAACACAGATTAAAAATGAAATTCAAAACAACTACCTATTTCTATTTAATTTTTTTTTTCGAGAAAAGTATTTTGTGTTTTAAATTAAATACTTTTAAAGACTGATTTTTATTTCCCAAATGCAAAACTTTTTTATTATTGACTAAACAATGCAAGTTATCATCATTTACATATATATTTATGAGAAATTTATCAGAATAAATTACTTATAGTAACTCCTTCCTATAGGCGCAGGAGTCCCTGGTGGTATTTTCATTGAATAACATGCCAAGACAGATTGAATAGAACTGAGGCTAACTTTGCCTTACCCTGAAGAGAACGAATGCTGTCCTTGAAATTTCATTTTATTTTCTATATAATTTAAAATACATATAGAAATTCAATAGGTAAGGAATAAATTAAAGTCAAAACGCTTTATATCGATTGACTGACTATAGTAGGTAGACTAGGTACTACTGAAACAAAGGACGGTTGAAACAGATCGAATATCTTCTAAACGGTTACGCGGGGAGTGATGGGTATTAGGTACAAAGAGGAAACGGAGTGGACAGCAGGTCCAAATATGAAATCAGTGCCACGCCGGTTCCCACACGTTATCGTTGAGTGCAGGATGCCACCTTGTTTTTTATCACTCTAGTATTTTTCTTCTGATATTAACGCTCATATTATTTGGTCACTTAAAGTGGATGCATTGAGCGTGTATTTGCGATTTGTATGACACTTGTAGAATAAGATACAGTGACTATTCTTAATGTATTATTATTGGTGTCGTAATTAAAAACTATATTTTACCAAAAGTGGAGTTGGGGACGGTTAAAACTTATTTTGTGGGTTCGGTTGAAACAGAAAAATATTAACGCTTATCTTTTGTAGATGCCTAGAGTTAATGTGACGATGACTTCCAGAGGAAAAATTCACTTGTCGAGCTAGATGTAATGCATATGAGGAGGTAAAAGCTGAAGATTCACTACGAAAAGCGGCTCACCATGTCAGTCTACGACATACCGAAGATTGTAGCGTCTACTATGCCCCGCGCTAAGACATCTTCCAATATTCAAGCTGGCTTTCGCAAAACGAGTATCTATTTGCCCATATTACGACCTAATCCAGAAAATAATATTGAGTCTACAGTTGTTTCTATATCTAATGAAAAACCAAGTTAGGTTAGCGCACGCATACGCAGTTATGCAAATAGTCCAAGATTTTTTAATGGCCGCTCTGCATAAAATCCTTCTACGTGATTTTTCGATTGGATTATGTCGGCGGGCCCCCAAGTATAAAAATGAGTTTCCGTCGCCCGAAACTGCGAGCCGCCATCTTGGAAAACGATTTTTTGTATATATCTCGAAAACGGTAAGTTTTACGTTAAAAACCGAAAAATTTCCTATCTTTTTTGTACCAAACTTTTCCCCCCAAATTAATATTTCCGATATATTTAAGTAAAAAAACCATATTTTTTGTATTTGTAAAGTAACTCAATAATTTTTGGAGATACGAAAAAAAGTTTTCATTAAAGTTGGAGAAGTTTCATAAGCATGAAATTTTCTACAAATTTTATATAGAACTTTTTCTTACAAAACGATTAGTCGCTGAGTTCTAGCTGAATAAAAATTGTCACCTGGAATCGAAAATCAGCGACGAGCGGTAATACGTTATTCTGGCATGTAAACAAAAAAGTATAATCGAAAAGTTTTATCACGGAGACGGTAACTACTATATTGGTCGTGAAGAGGAGGGAAATAAAAGACTAAAGAGGAATTTTTTCACTATAAAAATACTTTAACCCCTCTCATAATCCAATCGAAAAATCACGTAGAAGGATTTTATGCAGATCGGACCGATTTTTGGTGCTAAAATTCCTGGACTAAAACGCACACAATATAAAAAATTACAGATACTGAATAGTGGCAATTGGACTTGCACTGACCTTCTTCTATATACCGGCTTGCTCGATACTAAAAAACAGAAACATTAAATAATAAACTTACTCTTGTCCTTGAAGGTGCGGACCACCACACATTTCTCCCCATAACACGATTTTTAACATTATACCACCAAACATCAAATTCGTTATAAAAAAACTATACCCAATAAAGAAAATACATTGGTATGGATTGGGCCGACCATAGTTTCATTTCAAGCGAGAAAATAATTATGACTGAAAATGAAATAATGTAAACAAATTTACTAGTTTAAAAAATATATATTAACCAGTTATTACAACGCCAATGCGCTACTAATATTGAGATCTATGGCTCATGATTATAGTTCTGGCTCACTGGCAGACTTGCACAAAACCCTACCGTGATTCCATTATTGGCTCAATAAGTAGCAATCAACAATCCATACTTAAAAAATGAACATTAAATTTAATAATATGTATACCTAATAAAAAAAATTGAGGGTACCAGTGACTTTGAACATTTGCTCCTCTAATTATTAATTTGGCGTAACTAGCGTTTAGGTGAGTGGGTACCATAACCGAGGTCCGAGTGATTATGATGGAACGTGAGACTTGAAAGGTATTTTTACTGTTAGACGTTAAAAATAATTTTATTCAAATAAGGAAAATGCAAAAAAATTGAACTTATATATTTTTGTCATTTTCATTATTTTCTTAGATTATAAAATAAAAGGTTTGGAGCGCTCGGAATACCTATTACAGTGTCAGATATTTTTTTTGCACTGAAATAACATACCAATAAGAGCATATTTTTTCTAAGTTGAAAATGTAAAATATTACATTTTATACAAGAAACTGCAAGTCTGAAAAAATTAATAAGAATTAATTTTCGCATAAGACATGTAGTTCATTGTTTAACACATACTGTCATATTCAACCCAAAAAAATAAAAAAAACAATTATATTAGTACTTTCTCTGAAGTACCTACATCTGCAGAGTCCTCACATCGGGAATAGCGAATTTAAATATAAAAACCCCATTGAATTTACTGTACGTATTTAACTTCTATTTAATTTTATTTCATTGCCGGAGACAAGCTGTCATTTAGCAGACAGCTAATAATTCATCGTCGGCCCGTAAAAGCGTCTAAAGATAAACACGCAGTTAGAGGTAAACAAAAATATACCAATATGCATTTCCAAATGCAGCCTAATTGAAGTTTTATAATAGATTAAGTTTTACTAATTATTTAATGGACTTCCATATAAATATGTATTAACTATAAGTATTCGTGACATACAAGAAAATCATGTTAAGTACTTTGAAATAGAAATAAATTTAAAAAACTTTTCTTTTCAATATTAGGTACTTAGTCATTGATAACCACCTGACTCAGCTGTGTGTCTGTTTGTCTGAGTCTGCTTGAGTTAAAACATGAAGCAAACAAATTTTGTGCTTATAATGTAAACAATATTACGCATGATTAAGTATCTTTATAAACTAGATATAAAACTGAAATTCATTGATTGAAGTTCCAATTAAATTATTTTAATTAAAAACTTATGTGACCTATTTAAAATTAATGTGTTTAAAAAGAGAACATTTTTCGGCATACGTTTTATAACAAGAAATTTGATAGCATCACAGAGACAACTGTTTTATAGCTACTGAGCCGTACTGTGCTGAAATCCGGACACTCCAGGATGACGTAAGCGCAGTCGCAAGCCGCAGACGCTCCTGAAATTCATTACACATGCTATATTTCAAAAGCCTACCGTGACAGTAACCAATCCGCGATGCCAAATGACATATGAGATCATCAGTCAACTCGTGTGATGTATCGCCGGTACAGCAAGTAGGTGTGTATTCACTCTAATTGTTAAAGCTCATAATCAAACGCAAATAAACATCAAATCAACATATTACACCTAATACTGCTGAATAAGTATTTACATTTTTACCGATTACGCTTTGCGATTATAATCCGTAATAAACATACTAAGTAGGTATATCAAAATATTGGTCGAGATTACCTATACATTAAATATATTAGTACCTAGAGATTAAAAATAAGAAGGAAATATTGACATCAGCTTTAACGGTTTTCTTTAACGACGTTTCATTTTATGGATGATAAATTTTAAATAGGTATTTAAATTTATATCGGAAGTTTGAGAAGATTTACTTTAACATGGGCAGAGTAAGAAATTTTAACTATTCCTTAGGAATTAAGATGTTATGTCCCTTGTGCCTGTAGTTTCACTCAACCTTCACACCAAAGCACAACAATATCTACTAAGAATTTCTGTTTAGAATATCTTCTACGGCCAACATTGATTATATTTTTATACGACGATGTTACTGGCGTTTTTGTTATTACCAGTTTCGATTTATCATAGTATCGTGCCACCAAGCTCTTCGCAATTGAGAGACTCAAACGTAATTGAAAGCCTAACCTAGTAAAACCATGCCATATCTGGCATTAAGATAATTTATAATAATAACAATTATCAAGAAATAACTGAAAATATAAATATGTATTCGCAATGAGTACGAAAAACCTATGTGTGAATTTATTTCTTGTAATAATTCCATGTCAGCTAGAGACAGTTTTGTTCATATTTTGTAAAATTCAATTTTAAATATGCTTTATTAAATTAACTTACCAGAAAAAAATTCAGTTTACACCTTATTACTAACTATTTATAAGTAGCGATACTTATTGCACTGTAAGTAAATGGGTACTACTGTGAATAAATGTAAATAAATAGATTTGTAGAGGACGAAATCAGACGCAAAAGAGAATATTGTATACTTACAATAATTATTTATTCGAAATATTTGCTAGTACCTACTGTTTTTTATCACAAAAACTCCTAAAATATAACATTAGTTACAAAATGAAAACTAAAATAACATTAAAGCTAAAAATATAATTTTATTGTGATATTTTAGTGTGTTTGTTATTCAGGTACCTATATCGTAGTAATAATATTTTATTAACACGCGAAATCTGAACGGAAGCCGGTACTAAAAGTATCAACGCTTCTTGCTTTCAAAGCAAATATACTTATTTTCACGATCATTTGGAAATATTTAGCGTTGAAAGAATTAAAGTCAATGAGTACCGTTCTCTCGGCAAACGTACCTATACGGATAAATTCTTCGTAATAATAATTTCCACTTTAATTTAAGATTATCCGATTAACTTATTTATTAGTAAAATTAATACGAGCCAGTGTGGGTGCTAGGTATTCTAGGGGTTAATATTTCTTATAGCATCAATGTCTCTTAACAAATTACCATCAAGAAGCCCGTTTACAACCTTTTGACGCGCGCGCGCGCGTGCTTGAGTGTGTGTGTGTGTCTGTGTGTGTGTGAGAGAGAGAGAGATAGAGTGCGTGTTTGTGAGTGTGTGTGTGTGTGGGTGTGTGTGTGTGTCAATAATAAAAAAAATATTTTTTTCATTTTACATACTAAAAGAGTTTGTTAGTTCTTTTGATCAATTTTGGCTACAGTGTCATTTCATCATATAATTCTCAAATAACGTGGCCAACTACGTAAGAGATATTATAGAGTATACATAAATGCACAGGTGCACTATACTACTCATAATTTACATGAAACAAGGGGAGAAATGTCGGGTACGACTAGAAAAAAAACAACCGCAGGGTGATCGGATACCTCCTCTCCAAGTATCCCCGTATGCATTGATAACTTATAGTCAAAAAATATTTGTTCGACATCGTCTGGGATTGCGCGCAATATCTCACAATTATGACACTAACGAGAAAATTATTAGAATGCCACTATGTGAACGCCGATAACTTATCAAAATAGACTATATCTGGGATGGATGAAATTTAAGTCAAGACATTTCTAATGACACCAACTACTGAACTAAAAATAATTTAAACTTCTTTTAATTATTATCAAACTTAATAATAAACTTAACAACAAATGAATCGAAAGCAGTAATTTTATTTTTTTTTAATGTAAAAATACTTGAGCACATTTAAAAAAAAATGTAATGACAGCCTTGGAAGTAGTAGTAGTAGAAGACAAACAAATTATTGAATACTAATTCACAGTGAGACAAAAGCTAAATTTGCTAAAGCCAATTTTAAAGATGCCTGTTATAGCTCATCACAAAGCCACAACAAATTGGATATCCCTAAAAACATTATTATTTACATTCAAATAAACAAACATTTTCCAATTGACAAATCGAGTAGGGTTTCTTGTTAGGTGACCTTGCCTTTACTAAATAGATACTCAGGTACTATTTTTCCTTGGCTACCAAGGTTCTTGTTGGAGTAGGTTAATACATTATTAAAAAAAAGTATAAATTTCTGGCGAAAAGTTAGACTTAATTTTGTACCTATATGGTGTTTCAAATAAAATTAGGTGAGGTATACTTACATAAAATGCTACATTTATGCTTATTTACTAATTTTAGGTAGTAAGAACTTTTAAACGACTTTAATAATACCGTCACTTACTTATTACAATAAATCTCCATTGACAAATATGACAATGTTCATAAGTCAACGTAAATGGCGTTTTTCTCGTCTTGAAGTTTCAACAATGAAACGATTAATTATTAAAAACATACATAAGATGTACACATGAATAAACTTAACTAAAATTGAAACGCATAAATCTATTTTTGATGTAGGTATTTAAAAGGTGAACAATTCGCCTCAATAACTACAACTGTAGCAGGGAAGCTACGGCGAGACACATGAAAGAGATGCATACAGGAAATGGGCACAGTCCTGCGCATTACTCAGAATTAGCATACTGTTTTGTGGACAAGTCGGTGTGGTGTCGGTATTTGGCGATTTCCTAGATTATATGAATAAATATATCATTTTATATCATATTCAAACCCACTTTTGCATTGGGCAAGTGCCTTGGGCCTAGGCCTTGTTAAAAAATAATCTTTAACCTTATTTATCTACTTTCTTTATTTATTCTAACAAAATGGTGTTCTGTCAAAGCCTTAGGGCTCCATTATCCTAATATACCCAGTTCAAACACGGCCGTGATCATATTTTTCACTTTATGCTTTTCTCACACTATGTGCCCATCTCATTCTCAGGTTTGTTACATATATGTATCTAAAACATTATGGAGTTTCTTCAATATAAGATTGTAATGGGTTTGGTAAATCTAGAATTAATAGCGCTTATAGCAAACCCAACTTTAGGCATTGAAGCGTTGGAGCTTATTCCATTAAACTGCTCCAATTACAAGATAATGAAGAATAAAAAAAATAATACCTAAATCACCACATTAAGAGCACGTGAAAATTCACCGCTTTGGTCGTTATGTTGTACCGCGTTGTTATGTTTATGAAATATTTTCTCATAAATATGAGTTACACTTCAGAACCATAACAGTATATACCTAACTTCTGTCGATTAAGTAGAAAGGTATTTTAATCAGCGGAATAATAATAATCTTAGTTACGAGAGCGATTAAAAATTAATCCTTATTACTAGTATAAAAAGCTTTTAAGTAATTTTTTGAATGCGCTAATCTCAATAACTTCTTTGTCTAAATAATTATTTTTAAGGAAATAGTTTTAATCTTTTATTGTGATATACATATGAATACAGGATCATTCTAAGGACCGGGGCCTAACCTGAATATTCTTAATTGATTGAAGCAAGATATTTGTGAAATTAAAATTTGACTCGTTTAAAATATTTAATCGTTTCAAACCAATACATTTATAAACTTTTACACACAGTTATCGAATGTTATCAGCAACTAAAATTTTAAATAAATTCAAGGGCTTTTTCTTTTGTAATTTGACTATGACATTAATGTAATATATATTAAGATCAGTGGGCAAATAGCTAAATGTTTAGATTAGCCCATGGCATGTAATTAGGTAGTTGGCATAGTTCCGAGTAGGTACGCCCGCGGGGTTGCGTTACATGCATCTGCTGAAACAAAACAATTCGTGTGAACGCGCCGGACAATGCAGGGTGACATTGCTGTGACCACGCTACAAGCCTCATTAGGATCTACTAATTACGAATAGAAGTATAAAAATACAATCTCACTCAATTGTCAAAGCCCATATCATACAAAGCCTGTAACAATGCTAAATTATTATTTTAAAATAAAACACAAACATAATAATCATATGTCATGATGATGCGATTTGTCAAATGATATTAAATGTAAATTATTAATATTAATTTAATATTGAATTTACAATATATAACAAACATTTATTTTAAATAATTATTCATATAAACCAGACTATCCCTGGTACATTATACAAGTGATGGACTACATATTCATGCGTCGTCGGCGTCGAGAGAGAGCACCACACATGGGACGCATCTGTGCTCAACTCGCAGGAGGTGTACCCTGAAATCCGTAGTCATAGTAACGCAGAGATTTTTAAAGTATTTTATTTATCTATTATATTTTTTAAGAATATCTAAATATTTCTTAATTAAAAGTAAGTTTGCATAAATTTATTATGTTGACATGTAAATATCAATTCAAAAGTTTAAATAATTAGATGTATTATATTCAAACACGTTTAAACGTATATATGTCCATAATGCTGTAGAGAAGAATGAAATGTATTATTTTAATTATTTTTATTCATTTTACAAATAAATTTATATAATATGTATTATTTACCAAGCGAAATAGACAGGAAGTCTTTCTTAGGAATATTGTAGAACCTACAGATCTACATAGTCAAATATACATCGAAACCTTATTTCATTCAATTAAGTACCTACTTAATATGACAATGTGTAAAATAAATTACCGGCTAGCAACATTAGCGGCTTTATCACTAATAGCTATCTAGTTAGTTTTATCAATAAAATATCACTATAGCGCTTAATTTTTTTTTATTTTTTACTTTATATAATATAAAACAAATATTTCTTTGTTATTAATGTTTTAGCTTTTATTATTGTGCCTGCTGTTACTATGCACCTAAATAACAAATATTACAAACGTCTCTGTTAGAACTAATGCGGTAATTATAAACGGATCATCTTTTGGTCTAATTCTTAAAAATTGTAATACCTTTTATTTAAAAAAGTAAAAAGTTCACCAGATGTTGAGTAGCATTGATATTTGGAAATCGACGAATTAACAAACAATAGTTTCTTATCAGCGCAAGCGCAACAGGTAATGGGTTTAGTCTATAGATTGGGCACACGTGTGACGTATTTCCCTCTACAGCTGCCGAAGGCTCGCAGATGTTTTATGGCACTGAACATTTCCAAGACGTTTTATTATTTATTACGATATTGCCGTTTAGAACCTAATCTCCGTTTTTATTATGAAACAATGGTCATCATGTCACTATTTTTGGCATACTGCACGCAGCTGTGGACTAAGTTTGCGTGGGAATGAGCGTTTTCCGTATTTTATTGTTATATACTGACGGGCGTACTTAATATAATATTGTTTAATTTCTCTGAATATATTTCGAAACAACTACCCACTGACGACGTTCTATTAAAATTCAAATTTAACCGCTATTACCAACTAAATAATAAACGTAAAAAGTAACAAGTTTTACTTCGGTGTTTTATATATCTGTATTATATTAAAAATACATATTAGGTATATCTTTGCTACAAAAATATTCTACATTTCTTAAAATTAAATAAGTTTTCACATCATATATTTTTATAATTTGTATAAATTTAACAAGAAATATTCTATGCTAAAAGCGTATACTCCGAATGTCTTCTAAAGGCCTTGCTGATTATCCTAGTTATCTCAAGCAGGTGTCACTAACAAGCACAAACTTGTAAAGTTTGAAAATAAACGTTGGTGTCGTAAAACTCTTAACAAAATAAACGCGCTAGGCGTTAATCTCTTGGTTAAAACATCTGTACTACTTCCAATAAGGGAATGACGTGTTTTATCTAAGTACACAAGGATTCAAGACAACTCATAATATTCGTAAAGTCTGGAATATACCTTCTAATTGGTTTTAATTACTAAATTATATTTCACGATGGATTATTAAAAGTTATGTTTTTAAATGTAGGTACCTAGTGCCCGCCTCTTTGGCGAAGGTATTGCTATAATAAACTGAAATTAATTATTCTGATTAATATAGAATAGTCTTTATTAGGAACAGCATTGCATTTATTAGCATGATTATTGAAAGACATTAAATTAGTTTTTAGTTCTGGAATTGTATTTAATGTCCGAATGGTCTGATTTTTTTATTTCTAACTTGTTGAAAATACACAAGATTATTATTTGTAAGTACTTAAATGTTATCATACTAAAAACTAAAACGTGAGAAACTCAAAAGTATTAGATAACGGTAAGAGCATTTAAGTTTATGAATGAAGCAAAAATATTTTAGAGATTCCCCCGAGTGTTCAGCAGATGTTGACAGTGAGTCATACGCAATTAAATGGGAATTTTAAATCCCGCAGAAGCGTTTCGCACTTCTTCATAAAATTATAGTTATCTTGTGTGCGATATGAAAACACAAGCATAGCATTTATCCATATATTTTTAACATACATATTATATTTAATATAAACGTATGTCTGTATCAGCTTTTGTGATTTTTAATAAGTAGGTACCTAGACCTACCTATCAATCAAACATGCAAATTTAATTGTTCTAATAGTATTGAAAATCCTTATTTTTATACATATTATATGATTAATGATTATATATATCTTGACTGAATTGAACAATCCAATCAGTGCAGTGGCGAATCTTGAAATATTGGTTAAAAAATGTTTCATGTAAGATTTCTTTATTTTTTATTACTTTATCGATACTTATTGATATACAAACAATAATTTATAAATTAAAAATAAATCGCTAAGTAGGTACTGTTAGACATTTTAGCAACAATATTAATCTAATTTATAGGTAGGTACTTAAATATTGATTATTTACTAAATCGTGGTTTTAATGACTTACCTATAAATGTATAATATACAGTATTACTTGTTTTAATTATTGTTATGATGGTTTGTTATCTTTGAATTAAACACTTAGGTACCTAATTATTGTATAGCTTAGGTAAACCATGGTTTCAACAACGTCTTAGGTAGGTAATATTCGTAGCACGGCATTTATTTCGCTTAGCTGAAATTGGTATGTTTTCTTTGACTTTTTAATAGAAATAAACATGACATGAACAAAGAAATATTAGGATAAGGTGTCTCGTGATAATTTTAAAAGTTTCTAATGTGATATCGTAAATAAACAAATTCTGTAGTAGGTATACTTAGTACCAGTATTGCAAAGCTGCTAGTATATTAATAATATAATGTTATCCGGTTTTCAAATCATATTTTGAGCATTATTTGATGAAATAAAGGTGAATATTTATTAACTTTAATGTCTAAATTTTTTAAATAATTTAACCGACTACAATTCATATTCGTAACATGACTTCGATTGTATCTTTTTTATTAGGAATCTATACGTAACCTTGATTTAAAATTTGACATTTATCTAAATATCAATTAATAAATGTAGATTTCAATGGAAATGACCTGCAATTAAAAATATATTTATCAAACAGTAGGTACACTAGGAACGTAGGTAAACAAACATGATAATTACTAAAATTTTAACTTTCAGGCGGTCTAAGTAAAGACGAACACGGTCAAACCTACGAAAGCACTCGTAACACTTAACTACTACCTAACTAACTAAGGTAACTTTCAAAATGTCTACACCGTGTTTTGTAGTTATCAGGGTAAAATCTGAATGATTTTATGCATGCAGAAGTAATTCTCCTATGTATGTGTTAATTTTTTCATCATTTGAAGAAACAGATTTTAAGTCAAGCTGAATCCTGGATATTATAGAATCGCAGTCTCGACGAAAGCCTAATAGGTACTGTACACAAAAAAAATCCGGATTATATTATATCCAAAGAATTAACTGGGTCAAAATATGTATAAGAATTTCTCAAATCCTTTAAAAGGTGCTACATAGTAAAGGTAATATTTTCGACACTATATTTTAAAATTAAAACATTTACAATCGATCACTATTTAAGGAAACATACATTTAAGTAGGTACTCAATGCAAATACAATATCGTTTTAGTTCAAAAGGAATTAAAAATATGTATTCAATAATGATCCTATAAATATATCGTCGGGTTCGTCACTGCCGCGGTTGGTAATTATTCCCGAAATACTCCAAAAGTTAAATAACCCTTACTTGTACAAAAATAATAAGTATATCTAAATACATCTAATAGTTCAACAAGTCACGTTACGGTTTTGATCCCGCATTGTGTATGAAAGTTTGGATATATGTACCTATTTAAAAACTTTTAAATGTAATTAGATATTAAAGATGACGTCTAATGAGTTAACTTAAACATTTTAGTTTCATTAAAAAAGTTCGGAACGTATTATAACAGTTTTATAGTATCTGTATAATTAAAAAAAATAAGACCAGTTCTTGGGACATCGACGATTGGAAAATTAAAAAGTTCCGTTAAATTTTAAATGTAACTGATTTTTATGAAGGATTTTTAAACTTGTAATCTTATCTAATATCAAATTTAAAAAAAATCTCTTTGAAATGAACGGTTGTTTTTATGAAAAGTAGATTAAAAATGAAGATGATAAAATTTAATACTTTGTGATACTAAACATATCCATAGCGTTCTTTTAGTGATACCGCCTTACCTTTGATACTGTCCAGACTCCCGTCACAGCAATCTGTCGAGCGCTAGACAAATATGTATATTAAATATTTATATTATTCGTGTAAAGGCATGATCGTAGCGGGTCTGCCCGTGGGATCGACTCCTTGGTCCGATTACGTCAAGGATATTTTTAGTACCTAATACGGGCGACCGAGCGACGAGACGACATAAAAACTTACAAGCAAGGGTGGCGCCGATTTTTCTCTTTTTTTTTGGATGGTGTTAAGTTTGCTTAAGGTTTTGTGTAAAGTAATAAGTAGGTATTTTGAACTTATTAAATCACCATTAACAGAAAATCTTTAATTACAAGAGACAAATATAGTAGGGAATCTTTATGTATATAACGCGCCGCATTTATTAAAAAACACTACTAATTTTAAATGATCAGTACCTACGTTAAAACACTAAAGTCTGACAGGATGCACATTTACCGATGCGATCAGTTATGGCGACCGAACCAATATCTATAAATCTATGTATAATCAGTAAATACATTTCTGAGATGACGGACAAGATAAACAGAAAACGATCGACTCGTATGTCGCTGTCTCTTTCTACCGCATACAAAGTCGCGGTCGTGGGTAGGAGGCGGCGCACTGGGCGGGAGGCGCATCAGAGCCCGCTCAGTGGAAATGGTTATTTTTTTGTATCTTGTCAATGAAGGGACGGGTAGGGGCGGATCGCGCAAGACTTCTTTCAGTCTGTAACTACAAGCGCTTGCGCTTACATCGTGCGCATGTTACACGAGAACCTAAGCAGTTTGCCGGTTTTCGGACCCCGAATTATGAGTTACGAAAGTTGTGATAACAGAGTACTTATCAAACGTGAGGAAGATCAAGATTGCCTCGAGGAGGACAGATATTACGGTTACGCACCAGTGGAAGTTAAAAGGGATGCGGAGATGCAGGGCTTCGCGCCATCGTCGCCTACGCATCTAATGGATTTGAGCAACGGTTCCGAGCGGCCTCCGCTACAACAGCCCTGGCCATCGAACGTTATTTTCGACGGAGATGATAGAGAGTATCAACAGCCTCAATATCCACCATACGACCAAATGTATATCGCTGATCAACGTCAAAGGCAGTTCTCCAGAAGCTTCTACTTCGACGATTCCAATTCACAAGACAGAGTTACTAATTATTACGAGCCCGCCGATTTGCCGAAGATTGAAGAAACTATATACCGGTCTTCGACGGAGGAGCGCAGTGATGAGAACGAGGAACAAAGGAGAACGAGAAAAAGATCATCGAAATCGTCACGAAAAAAAACACAATCGTTCGAAGAAATGCAGATACAGCGAGTTATGGCGAACGTGCGGGAACGGCAACGAACACAAAGTTTAAACGAAGCATTCGCAAGTTTGCGTCAAATCATTCCATCGTTGCCGAGCGATAAGTTGTCAAAGATACAAACTCTGCAGCTGGCCACACAATACATAGAGTTCCTGTATCAGATCCTGTCGAACAGTGAGTCGTCTTCGAGTAGTGATGTCGGAAGCGATTCAGGAAGCGAGCACGGAAAATATTTGGCTCAGGATAAGTTAAGTTACGCTTTCTCAGTGTGGAGGATGGAAGGCGAGTGGACCAATGGACAATCGTGATAGTATTACTGTTAGGACGATCTATATCGATCTAAAGACGCTTATTTTATTCCATAATGCTAATATAACAAATTGTTTATTATTTGTAAAAATCGAAATATAAATTTAGATAGGTACCTAATTAGATTTAATTATTAGATTTAGATGTTCTATCATTACGAAAATGTGATACTTTATTAGAATACCCTAAAATGTTATTATTACGGAATTCATTTAAATGAATAATTATAAGACATTAGTTAAGTTTTAAAAATACAGCTGTATACCAAAAATGACTTTACGTAATTATAAAAAGTGAATTCCAATTGTGTACATTATGTTAAACATGATAACTGTTAAGAAAATTGCGCATTACATTGTATTTCAATGATTTTTAAAATAAATCATGAAATCGTAGGTAGATGTAAATGATAATAAAGTTTTATCTTACAAATCTTATTCAACGTTTTTATATTAACCTTAATGGATCTTTATGGCTTTGAATACTGAAATTCTGGTAAGTACGAAAATATATCAGAAAATATATCAATGAAATTTTGAGGTTTTAAATAAAAGAGAATATAGATAATTTAAAATTGATTTATTGTCTAATACATGTATATAGTACATTAAAAGTTTTATTGGAAGTACTTTAAAATAGTAATCAAAATACAATAAGTAAAATTGATTCTATCTAACATAGATAGGACTGGCTTACTTTCAACAAATCATATGAAAGCTAAAGCAAGTATTGTATTCATTTAATCTTTGATTAAAAATAAACTTTATTTGATGTAATTAATTCAAAACATTCGCTAATGTATTATTGTTATGAATTGCTTTCATCCCATATTAAGAATATCATTATCTCATAAAAGAACTAAATGTTCAAGTTTATTTCTTACTTGAGATATAAATATTTATAAAAAGAAACATGTACAAGTTGGGATGGAAAAGACAAGTAATACATAAAACTTATGTAATAAAATTATATTGTATAAAAATCTAAATTGAAATACATTTAAAAATTGTGATCTATGTATATGATATTAAAACATAAAATTACAAAAAAAAAACAATTATTTTATTCACTATATATTATAAATATTTACAACATAATTATAAAACAAGTTTATATTCGTCTCAAATTCATGTAACAATTTTTACATAATGGTTCAAATATAAAACTTTTCGTGTAAGCCAGTCGAGTCGCTGTATCACGAATGATAATATATTAATATATCAACAACATCCTTATGCATAATACTACAAATTAAGGTACGATCAGTTCATCAGTATGTATATCCAACTCGTTGATCTGAAATAATAAAACATCTTATTATCCAAAGATATAGTAAAGGAAACTAATAAGGATTTAATTGTATTTATTTTATTCTTTTTTCACAATGGCAACAAATTATTAGTTAGTATTGCTGATAATGCTAGTGACTTAGTGGAAAGATAGTGTGAAGAGTTGAAGCCAATCTTCCTGTTTACTTTACCATAAGATTGACTGCATTGTAAATAAAGCTACAGCTAAACAGGGTGCAATTCTACTAACATTATATAATACGTATATATGACACTTTCTCGATTCTATTCCGACCCAAATTTGTCACAAGAATAAAGTTCAACGTATTATTCATAGTGCTTTTGAAGGATTACGATTATTATATTTTATATCTTTAACTTCGAACGAACCACAATCGGATTATTGTGTTAGAATAGGAAAGCGACTGAATAGCGACGATAACTTTTCAAATTAATTGTGATCAAGTAATAATAATCAGTTACTAGTAGTCAAAATTCGCGCTCAAACCATTTTGACAAACCATGACATCTATATGTACTTTTCAATTGTTTGCAGACATTACACCCGTGTATGCATTTCATATGACCTTTTGAAATTATCAATTTACTTTTTAAAAATACTCATAAGACATTCCATTCTTTGACAGTTTTTTGTTTTTACTTAAATATGAATCTTGTGTATTGTTGTTGATTTTTATAAAGGAAAATTATAACACACTTACATTTAATTGATTCATGACGTCACTAAGAGTTGGTATTTGTATTATTATTAATATAAATTACAGGTGCATTATACAAAATTAATCTTAAGTAGACACAGTCTACCCGTGACCACGAACGCTGTAAAGTGCTCGAAACGTCGGGATGTTAAAAATAATTAATATTCGCGATTTAAATCCGTTATAACTAGTTTTATTTCAATGTGTAAAAATCGCGAAAATTTACAACATTATGTGAACCAGAACGGACTGGAAACATCAAATAAAATTCGCCGGTTGGAGTACATGCCCGATTCGTAACGTCCATAATATTAAGTATTTTTGGATCATTTGTGAAGAATAAAAAGTCAATAAATAAACAGCAATTTAAATTCCAATGAAACGTAATGTTTCTATTTATTAACGGCCGCCGAACTGACCTCCTGCGGCAGATCTTTGTTGAGGTGCATTCCCTCCGAGTCGATGTCGACGTTCTCTTGCACCATACAGTCTTCTTCTTTAAGTATCGTCTGTGAAGTTTTAAATACGAATTAATTTAAACGTGTCTATTTGTTGTTGTCGACATTTATGTTCAATCAGATTAATTTTAAGTTGGGGTGAGGAAACCATCAAATTTACGTATCCTACGGACTAACGGGTTGGTAAATAATTATGTTATGCCATATTGTTAAGTAGATGTCTTTTAGATCTGTCCTAAAATATATTATATATTTTTTTGATTAACGGATGTTGCAGTTTTGGTAGATTATTGTAAAAATGATCATTAAACATACACACAACATCAATATAGAGATAACTAGTGAACCTACTATTTAATCATTGGATAAGTTATAATATCTGTGAAATGAT
This sequence comes from Vanessa cardui, assembly GCF_905220365.1. NCBI lineage: Eukaryota > Metazoa > Arthropoda > Insecta > Lepidoptera > Nymphalidae > Vanessa > Vanessa cardui. The sequence continues at coordinate 5,214,415 of NC_061139.1, forward strand.
ATGGAACGTAATTTGCAAATGCTGCAGAAGACCATACAACAATTATTTGTCCGATTCAAGAGTCAAATCTGGGACCTAGCTGTCACCAGTTGTTCAAGCTAGCAACTTGACAAACAAAGCAATAAAATAATCAAGGAGTATAGAAAATCACTATCACACTATATTATGCACTAGCGGTCGCCCGCGGCTTCGCCCGCGTAGATAACGGTTCATAATCAGTCTTCTAATATCCCTACTGCTGAGGCACGGTCACATTTGAAGAATTACTGCAACCGGCGCTTGGATCTATTGTGATAAACCTCAAATTCGTGATCACAACACCTCAGCCAGACCAACATCAGCCACGAATCTGATGAGGTTCTTAGGGTTGGAGGCCATTATGCCCTCTAAGGACCGGAGTTAGAACATTTTATAGTTCTATCTTTTATAGTTTAGGCATCATACGCAAAATATATTATTATATATATTCCTTTAAAATATATATTCAAAAATATATATTCCTTTTTTGTCTGAAAAACCCAAAATATCTTACGGAACCCTATTTTTTTCAAAATAAAATTTAGCCTATGTTATGCGGGATTAATTTAGCTTTCGAATGGTGAAAAATTTTTTAAAATCGGTCCAGTAGTTTTTGAGCCTATTCATTACAACCAAACAAACAAAGTTTTCCTCTTTATAATATTAGTGTAGATATACATGTGCGTACGCACACGTGTCGTGTGTGTGTGTGCGTGTGTGCGTTTGTGCGTGTGAGTGTGCGTTAGTGTGCGTGTGAGTGTGCGTGTGCGTGTGCGTGTGCGTGTGTGTGCGCGTAGAGTGTACGTAACTCACGAGGTGTTCGGGCGAGTCGACGTCCTGCTTGTGCACCTGCTTGATGTGGTCCTTGAGCGCGAAGGCGCGCGCGTAGCTGGCGCCGCACAGCGAGCACGAGAACTTCAGGCTGTTCTGCCGCGAGTGGATCTCCATGTGCACGCGCACCGCGTACAGAGACGCGAACGGCCTGCCGGACCCACAGATTCTATCATCCTACTTAGATACTTTTTCTAAACAATTTGAATAACATCTAAAATATCCAGTAGTAGATATAAGATAAATAAATATGAGACAACATCACATACATTACTCTGATCCCAATGTAAGTAGCTGAAGCACTTGTGTTATGGACAAGCAGAAGTAACGAAGGTACCACAGACACTCAGACCCAAGACAACTTTGAATACTAATTATAATCTATATCGACTCGGCCGGGAATCGAACCCGGGACCTCGGAGTGACGTACCCATGAAAACCGGTATACTCACCACTCGACCACGGAGGTCACCGCCCACCGCCAAGATATACTTGGCGGTGGGTTTATCAGATAATTTAGCGCCAATAGCATTACAATATTATTGTATTCCGGTTTGAAAGATGAGTATAACTACAGACCAAAGGGATGCAATGGCGACGTAAGGAATGGTTAATATTTCTTACACGTCTATGGACGGTAATGATCTTGTACCTCCCTTTATATTGTATTTATCACACTAATAATTCATAATCCAGGACTAGATGGATTAAAAATGATTCAAAACAAACCTTATTCTAAAAAGATTTTCTAGTACAGATAATAAAATCCAATAAATTTTATTTAACAATCTTAACTTTTTTGCTCTTCGTTATGTTTGATGTTTGCTTTGATTTTGACTTAACAAAAGTTTTTAAACCTAGTTCCGCAAGGTGCAAGTAGTGTACATTTTAAAATGAAATGGAATTTCAATGAGATTCAAATATACCTGTTACATTGCTGGCAAGAGAAGGGTTTAGTGTGCGAGTTCTTGTGTCCGGCGAGCTGTACCGACGTCTTGAACGCTTTGGGGCAGTACGGGCACTTGTACGCACGCACTTCTGAATGCGTCAACAAGTGGTGATTGTACACGCTGTGCGCTTTGAACCTGCACGAACATATTACCTTTATAACTTATATCGACGACGACTTTGAAACAAAAGCATCTTATTTTTAGAATTTGTGCATGTGTGTTGACAAACAACAAACAACAACAACCTGTAAATTCCCACTGCTGGGCTAAAGGCCTCCTCTCCCTTTGAGGAGAACGTTTGGAACATATTCCACCACGCTGTTCCAATGCGCGTTGGTGGAATACACATGTGGCAGAATTTCTATGAAATTTGTCACATGCAGGTTTCCTCACGATGTTTTCATTCACCGCTGAGCACGAGATGAATTATAAAGACAAATTAAGCACATGAATCAGCGGTGCTTGCCTGGGTTTGAACCCGCAATCATCGGTTGAGATGTACGCGTTTTAACCACTGGACCATCTCGACTCAAATTCAAAACACAAATAAAATTTATAAAATGAAAATCATTCAGGTCTATCGATAATATGAATAGAAATAGCAACACAAAAGGTAAGTAAAACGACATAATAAACTAAGTCATGCCTTTTATAAGCAAAACGATTTCTGTGCAACATTTGCTAATATTGTTTATAAATAATGCATTGTTTTTTTATTGACCTGCTTAGTAAAGAAAAATTTTATCGGCGAAATCCTTCATATTAGGCTCCATAATCCTACAACTTCGCCGAATGCAAAACTAAACTACAATAGGAGGAGTAGAGTCTAATCCCTCGCTATATAATAATAATACTTTTGAATTTATATATTTTTTGTTTTATTATTCATTAAAGAAATATTTTCAATTTATTTCGTTTTTGACTTATTCAGTGTGTGCATATGGTATTTTGAGTAGGTACTTTGTATGGTAATCTATATAGATATAAAAGTATATATTGTAATGAAATAACACTGTTCTAATATATATTTGTCTTAATGTATTATTATTTGTATCTGGATATTATGCGCATTATGTCATGATTATCCAATACATTATACTAAAATGACTAACTATTAATAACAAAATTAAATAAGCCAATGTCAGCCAATAAAACCCTACAGTATATCTATCAAAAAACAATACGAGAATACTTTAACAAATATGTTTTTTACAAATTACCTTTTACACAATAATATACTGGATCAATCAAGGGGCTCGTATCGCTTCTTTCTTTTGATTGTTGGGACAAGGGCACCGTGGCTGACACCGGTTCCAAATATACCAATAACTATAACTACATGATATAATCGTAAATCGACTTTTAAGTAGTCTAATATTTTTCATTTCATTTAACTTAGGAAGACTCTAAAAAATATGTTGAATACGCAATTAATTTTATTACTTTTTCGTGCATATTCATTTGTTTTAAAATAGTGTTTTGTTTGAAGTCGGTTTTTCTTTTTGTTAAAATTGTTATTTATAAAGTTACATTTTACTGTTGTTTGCTTTGAACGATGATATAAATGCAGGTTGATGAATTATATTTAAAATAAACTATAATGTGTAACAAAACAGAAACGATAGACCAAAAACTAGTGTAAAACATTCGTCAAGACTTAATCAGTTAAGAAGAAAATGTTTTAGATATATTTACTGTAGCATTATAAGAATTAGAATAAAGTCATTCGGCTAAGTTATTCATATAGAATAAATAGTGTTTAAATAAAGTATATTAGTAAAGTGAAAATGATATGCTCATTGTAGGTAATGTCATTATGTAATAATAAACCAATAAGAAAATTCCAGATACTTAATAAATAAAATAAAATAGTATTATTTCTGTTTTTGACGTTTTATATTTTCTCCAATGAAAGCGCAACGAAAACATAGTGGCATAAGCAGTACAACATGGACAAGTCTTATTCTAGAGGCAAGATACGATGGCCGTTTTGACATATTAAAAAAGTGATGTGAAATGTAAATTTATTATCTATATAAAATATTCAAATCTTTGTTTTTTTGCAAGTAATTTAATTCAAGTTTTTGTTGCAAGTAGTATCTAATTAAAAATGTTTGATAAAAAATATATAAAATTAGTTTAAGTATATATTCGAACGAAATCTTATCTAAATAAAATAAATAATTTATAAAATAGATAAAATATTTATTGTCAACTCAAATATAACACCGACTACGAGGTCGAGTGTGAGAGTGTGCCGTACATGTTTACGCCAAAAAAACCAGTTATCTTCGTGGTACCCTAATATTTGTAGTTTAGAAATCACATTCGATAAATTTTATGACTAACTAAACGTCACTATTGACAATAAAGAACAACAATTTGCTTCTTTGATGAAACTATTTATAAAATACGAAACTTCATGAGCGGGCAAACGTCAAAAAGGCCATCGTAGCGTGCCGCTACTATAGTTGTATGAGCTCGTATAGATCTAAAGCATGTAAATCTTATAGACAAGTAAAACTCTAGTCACCAATTGATATTTTGGAATAGAGATTCTTATTGTAATTTGAAACGAAATTAGCGTTATTAAAAATAATAACAAAGCATTAGGTACGAAGAGAGAGTAGGGCTGACCTCTTGTTGCAGTGCGGGCAGGCGTAGGGGCGCGCGCCCGTGTGCGTGCGCATGTGCAGCGTGAGGCAGTACGACACGCGGAACGACTTGCCGCAGATCTCGCACGAGTGCGGCTTCTCGCCTGCGGACCGAGGCGAGTCTCAGTACGAGCGCACAGGGTACACACTCTCGACACATACGACGTGTAAGTCATTACACGTCATACGTCATTTTACTGTGCTAGTGTATATACCATAATGATAAATAGCACAGGACTCTCGGCATTTCATTGACAACAATGAATGCCGAATAATACATTCGAATTATCTATTTTCGCAGGTGGATACAGCTGATAGCGTCGCTGCTGACTTAGTGCCTCTTATTACATTACTTTAGAGTCACTCTAGAAGAGAACAGACGGGCTCGCACACAAAGACAAGCTCACGCGTATACCGCAACCACACACAGTTAGCTCTTACGCCTAGGCTAGAAATGATGCTCTTTTAAATTATTTAAATAAGAATGATGCAGCATTAGACAGTCCTGTTAGATTAAATCATTTTAAGAGTCATTGTTTCCCATATAATCAGAACCAATATGACGCATGTAACTTATACGCGAAGAACGGATCACATTTTTTTTACCGCGACCACTGAGCGAGCAGAATGAATAACATGCATCCTTAAAAAAATATATAACAAAGTTTGACATAATTCCCCTTGAAGATATATAAGGGCTTTTCTCATCATATTGAAAAATGGACCATTTAAACTTTAGCGATTTGACCAAAAATCAGGATAACTAAAAAAAAAATGTATTTACTACACATTACTTACACAATAATTCAGTAATGAAAATGTCCCTACACTTGAACAATAACTCAATACGGTTATCTTATAAATCATTACAAATACACTATATTAAATATATCACCCCAATATAGCAAATATTTACCTGTGTGTATCCTTTCATGTTTAACCTTTTCGTGGGGTCTTGCAAACTTCCTATTGCAATATAGACACGTGTACGGAAGAGATTTATCCTGTTTGCCGATTACTACCTGAAATCAAACAACATTGTCAAGTTCCACAAACAATTTTATTTACACAATTTACTGTACTGATGTAAATATGCACAATTTCGGTAAAGGAAACTACTACTCTAGTGTTATGGTGCACAAGTGTTTTCGTAAACATTAATGCACTCTCATAGTCCAAAAGGGCGGTAATTCCGACACGACTGGATAGATTTAACGTGTTTTCCGCGGCAAGCGAGTATACACACTTCCAGACTTACTTAGTTATAGTCTTACTGAGAATTACGACGGAAAATCCCCAAATATCTATTTATCAGCCCGAGCTGGGCCTTTAACCCATAATATTGTGATCTGTAGTCATAAATACTAGACCAACTATTTATTGTATAAATTGTACTAATATATTATATTGGTAGATTAAGTAGCACGGAGCTGATACATATTAGCAAATAGTATGGAAAATCTAAGCTTTGTTAATGTATACTCCTGTCGTTCTATAGAGTAGTAGCGACAGTGTGCGAGCGAGAGGTGAATAGAAGCGACGCATTTTCAATGGCATTTTGTATCTGCACGGTTAATGTACAATCTGATCTCACCTTATCTATGCTATGTACACTCATATGCATATCCAAATACTCCTGGGAGTGGAACTTCTTGTTGCATATGTCGCAGTTCATCTTGTTGCTGCCCTTGTGCGAGTTCTGGTGTATGGTCCGGTAGTCGATCGGTATCAGCTTGTCACATATCGGACAGAGGAACTTGTTGTTACTAGCTATGTTACCATCAGATGTGTCCACTGGGGGTTCTATTGGACGAGATCTGAGGACAACAATTCCATACTATTATTCCATTTACTGTCACACCATTATATAAAGCTGAAGACTTTGCTTAAAAACAATAAACTTAAGAATCGCTTCGAAAAATTCTGTTAGCCTATTTAAAAACAAATGTTAGTATTATTATGTCGTATATAACACACAACAACATGAAATTCAAGCTTGGTATATACATTGAAAGCGGGTGTAACTGCGCAACCCAACTTACTAATTAATAAAACTAGTAGTTATCCTAACGGCTTCGCCGAGCAAAGATAAACGGAATCTAATATATAGCCTCTTAACAATTTACGAACGATTCCGCGTAGAATAGTCATAGTCTCATTCAGTAATTTTCACGTGATTGACGCACAATGAAATAACAAACTTTAAAATGATCTACATCTTTAAGTATAAGGTTTTACCTATAATATTATATATAATAATATAAATATAATAATTGGTATAGAAGATATTATGGCAATAAACATAACCAAAAAAACTTATCCTCGTTTATTACCCGTGTAGCGATCGATCCTTGCGATATCACCCACAAACAATATTACAAGGTAATAAAAAAAATTATTTTATCATAATTGAAACCTCAGTGTAATGAATGAAAAATACACCAAAAGTTTCATTCAAGGTCACGGTTTCAAGGACGATCCAGCCTGATAACAAACATGTGACGAAAACGAGACGTTTGTGATGTTCTGGAATTCTGGATATATATATTGTAGTGCTTGTTTACTCTCACACAGATACAGTTACCTTAGTTAAGGTTTATGCGTTTGAAGGGAACACGAATATTACATACATGTTTATACGTGTCAAATTAGTAACCTTCCCATACAAAACTGTAATAATGTCAATCGTATGCTCAATCTATTGGTAGGAACAGAAACGACTAAGTAGTACTTGTGTCAGGTGGTCCAGCTCTTCCAAATTACGTACATACAATAGGCTATTTGACTGGTTTTTAAAATCCGTTTTATATTATTTAGTAGAGGTTAAGGAACCCAGTAAAAGTTGATTTTTTTATTTCGAGTACATATTTACCGAAAAATATCATATTAAAACTTCCATATTTATATAACGCGCGAAAACGCTGCTTTTACAATATGGCGCTGCAATGGGGTCGATGACGTCACTTTGCTGTATTTTAATCTGTGGTACATGTAGTAGAAAAGCAAGGTTTACAAGAAAGTGACTTCATCATTAGCCTGGCCAATCAGAAGCGTTTTGTGTCACGTGACAAAAGTTTGAAAAAATGCATTTTTATTTATTGATTTTTGAATAAATTACGTATTATTTTCAAGTTTTGTTGGTAAATAACCAATTTTAAAGTCATAATATACACCGATTATAATAATTCACAATTTATTTTTTGCATTGTCAAATAGCCTATTAAGTTTAGAAACAGTACAAATAATTTAGATCATAAATCATATATTAAGTCATTACTATTGTAGGTCAGGTTCAGGTACTAACGCACGTCACCGCCGTGACTAGCGCTCGCATTCCACGCAGATAGCTGATACCTCTTCAACGATTGCCCACAAATAGCACATTCCATACATCATTTAATATTAATAGCTTAGAACAAGATTATTATTATTTAACTAAGCATTGATAATAACGAATCATTTAAATTAACATTTGAAATTAATAGCAGAACTTCGTAAATTCAAATCGTTTATAAAAAATACATTGGTAAAAAAGGCGTATTACTAGATACAAGATTTTGTAGATGATGAAAAAACGTGGAATTAATACCTGTTGAGATCCACGCAGGATATGTTAATTTTAATAATTGTATTAATTAACATGACTTTGTATTTTTTAAATGTTGAAAAAGAGTAACTAATGAGTTTCCTGCCGGTTCTTCTCGGTAGAATCTACTTTCCGAAACGGTGGTAGCTTCACTTAATTGTTAATTTACGATTCAAAAGTGCTTGTAAAAGCCCACTTGAATAAAGTATACTTTGATTTTGATTTTGAAATTATGTGTTCTGTTGTCCGCTTGCGGAACACGTTTGTTGACTGCGCTTGCGCCGACAGAAATTGCCGCCTTTGTCATTAATTTTTTTTTTATATAATTACTGTATTTATATTTATTTTTATCATCAATGATTTAATCTTACAGTTTTTTTAGGTGATTTACGAATAAACTTAATGACTTTTTTTTCTTGTAACTGCAATTAAAATTATTCACTAACTTGATAGGGTCATGCATCCTCTTGTGTAATTTCAACGACTTGCTTGTAGGAAATGTTGTCGTACAAATTTCACATTCGAACTTCACAGGGGCAACATAATTAAATTCTGAAATGAAAAATATAACTAACATTTTGCAATTGATTGCTTTTATTATGATTAAAATCGATCTACATACCTCCTTTCGATTTATGTACTTTCATATGTGCACACAATGATTTTGAGTTTTCATATGCGACTGGACATTGTGGACAATGGTACTTCACTGTAACAAATAATTAATACTTTAATAATTAATAAAATAAAACATTAAAAAAATATATTATTATAATTTGCCTTCATCTACTTATAACTAAAATTTCAGTACAAATTTGCCTTGTTTATATAAAAGTTGATCTATTTATAAAATTCATGTATTGATTATTGAATATATATGTAATTTATTAATTATGAGAGTTCCACATTCCATATTTCACGACATTCCAATAAACACGACAAAACTTGTGCCAAATGTTTAAAAAAATTATCCTAACTTCTGAAAAATACAAAAAAAACTAGAGAAGCATTCTTAATTTATGTATTATTAAATGCGTTTATTATTTTTATGTTAAACATAAAATGAAATATTTTCTTTATTTTCCTATTTATTACGAGTACATTAAAAAACTAGTTTTTCATACATTTAAAAATCTACAAGTATCCTTAAAAATTAAATTTAATGTAACAAAATGCGCGATTTTAAAGCACACAATACCATTATATTAATGACGGCCAAGTATAAAAAATAAACAAATATACATACAAATTTTACATGGATGCAGTTTGAATTCCGACAGCGATGAGACGTAAACATTGCACGACATACAATTGTACACCCGCATTTTGTTACCAGACGTTGTCTGCATTTCCTTTACAACCACATTGTGATATGGACCATTTTTTTCTAGAAAACATTTTTTTATTGAACACAACATGAAACAATACATGAATATTGAATCATAATCCCTACCAATTCTTGTAATAAATTGCATGTTATGCAGGTTCTAGTACATTATATAATATTAAAATTATCCTCTTTGTTGATAGATTATAGAAGATAAAATAACAGATTTTTAAAAAAAAGTTCCCATTATAAATGAATATTATTTATTTTTAATATAGGAGTTTACAAATTACAGATAATTTAAATCTTGTTCCATAGCCTATTCCAATCACAAGAGAAAAGACAAAAAACAGTTATGACCTTGAATTGACATGATTTCATTGGTCAAAATCTTGAATAATTTATAAGTAGTTCGTTTTTTAAATTCGTAAAATGTATATATTAACGAAGCATTGTTTATACCGTATTATAATATAGTAAGACTACAAGCAAATAACATGGAATATGTAAATCCAAGAATTGTTTATCTCTCTTTGATTAGAATATACAATACCGTTAATAAAACCACATACCATCAGTTGGTTTGATGTCTTTTATGATGCTGTTGCAAAATTTGTCTATCTGTACATAACGGCGTGTACACGCACGGCCCTGTTTGTCTACCGCATCCGTCTTTATCGGTATAACAACCTTAACTGGTTTGTTTGGAACTGTAATTAAAAATAGAATATATAACATTATTTTGTGTTTTCTTTACTTCAAGCAAAAATGCATATTTTAATATTAGTCTATTCTATCTATAGCAGATTTTTTACCTCCTTTATAGGAAGTTACAAATACTCATTAAGACATTACATCACCTGTCTCTTCTTCTTCCGTTAAAGGTGTCTCAATAATATCTCCCGTCTCAGTTATCATCCTTCTGGGCTGTTGCTTATCTTCCAAAACCTCTTCATTTGCAACTTCTTCATATTCTAATGGAATACTGTTTACCTCAATTGGTTCCTTTGAATAAATTTATTATGTTATAAAATTTAGCATTATCATTTACTTTAATTTTATTGACATATTAAATAAAATTTTCAATGAAAAATTTCTAATTTTATCAATTAAATCACTTAATTAATTATTTTTATCGAGTTCATACCTCAACCACAACATCTTGATCATTATGATAGTTTTGTATGTGTTCTAAAACTGATGAGAATGATACTCCACATGCATTACAACTGTATATTTCCTCCTGGTTTTTGTCAACATCTTCTTCCACAGTGTTTGTTTCTGGTTCTTCATCTATTATTGAATAAATATTTAAATTAATGCATAAATTACATCTTTTATTGTGACACATTACGAATACTATACTGATTTATGTTACAGTAAAAATTATAATTGTATGTTTTGAATTTAAATTGTTATTATTTGTGGTTTCAATAATAATTATTGTTCTTATTACCTTTTAGAGCCGTTAAAGAAATAGTCCCATCAACATTCTGCTTAGTTACAATTGAAACACCTTGATTTAAAACAGAATCCTCATCAGTAAGAATCACATAACGACTTTCTCCGTCTTCCTTTACTAACTTTAGTTCTTGGGTCTGTAAATAAGGCTTAAGCATTTGCTTGCCTAACAACTCAACATACATTTTACTTTCTTCCGAACCATTGCTTACTTTAACTGTGTGTGTTGATATTTGGTTTTCTACATCATTCTTTTGTAAATTATTTCCTGAAGTAAGAAAATGACTATATATTAAAACACATTATCATTTGAAATTATATAAAATTTCTTGACTGACTCAGATACAATTTTATTTTTTAGTTATTAATCATTATTATTTTCTTACCATTTTCATTAAGTTCTAATTTCAGTTTACTATTATCCAAAGAATTATCATTATTTTCAATCTGTGTATTTGTTTCAAATATAATGGTTTGAACTTGATTAACAAGCTCGCAATTATCGTGTTTTAAATGTTCAGTAAACTGATCTATTGAAGAAAATCTATTTGTACATAAGGGGCATACTAAATTTGATGAAATAATAGATATGTGTTCAATGAGTGACTGTTTCGAATCAAATGTAGCATTGCAACAAAGAGGGCAATATAATACTAAATCTCCCATTGTAAAAGTCATTTACTCTGTATCTCCGAGCTATAAAAATGCGTTGGGAATATTGATGTCAAAGGGTTTTGCATTATTTTGTAAACATTTAACTATCAACTCATCTCTCCAATTGACGTTTAGTTTGTATCTAAATTCTCAACACAAGTCCATTTTTGAAGAACTTCACACTTGTAAGCAGAAAGCAAAGCACATCACGTTACATACAGACAAAAATGATTTCTAACCATAGAGACCAGCTAGAGTGATATTAAATTGTCTTTGATGATTTCCCGAGAAGTGCAGATAATAAAGAGGTTTTGATATAGTAGTAATTCAACAAATATCATAGGTAACGTGCGTCTAGACATTAAGTCTAGACTTCTTTAGCCTCATAGCATCTAAGTGCACTAATGGAAAATATCTTAAACTATTGGGATCATTCATTTAACATACATAGTAATTTACTTGGAGTTATCTGCTTTTGGTAATTGTTGTCATTAATGTTAGGTTCTCATTAACAAAATTGCTTTTCTAAAAACAATGATTTTAATTGTAAGAAATTATAACAGATGTACGATAGACATACATATTAAATTGAAATCTTAAAAATAATAAGTATGTTAATACTTATTATAGCCATCAGATTATTTGTTTACTTGTTTGGTAATTTTATAGGGTTTTAAATGGTTTTCATTTTATTTATTATAAAATATTTATACTATAAATAATTTATACTATTCAAAATATGTCCTTCTAGTTTTATGTTAACTCTGAAAATGTCAAGTGGCAACTCTAATGTAATGTCAATTATTGAATTATACTGCAATGGTCTATGAAGTATGATGACAATCAAATGGTTGAAAAATAGGTCGCCATCTTGTTGACTTCATTGTTATTTTACTTTATTGTTATTTGTAAATAATTCATTAATTTTAAAGGTAACAGTGTCAAGTAGTTGCATTACACTTAATTAAATATAAATTTGCAAATATTGTGTGTAAGTTTTATCGTGTAAATATAATCGTTTTGAAATTAAAAACTGACGCTAATTACATATAGTTATATATGTGTGCAAAAGTTTTAACGCGGGTAAATTTGTTTTGAAGAAAATGATGGGGAAGAGAATGCACCATAACAATAAAAGAGGATTGGGGAGTAAAGGCCACGACAATGGAAAACCTTCAAGTCCCGGTGTTTCACCTTATACTAAACCAGCAAAAATACCAGGTATAATATCCGCAGGGAAAACAAAAACAGATATGTGTCCGATACCTTACATTAGACAGCAAGATAATGCTATAAGTTTACCGAGATTTACCGCTATAGCTGCACGATCTGCCGATGAACCCATCGGTATGGATGAGCTTGATGCCTTACAATTGGAATTAGAGTCGCTTCTTTGTAATACCGCCCTTCGCATAAGGTATTTTCAAGGAGAAATTGAAAGTATCGATACCAATGAATCTAAAAGGGAAAAGAAAGGTAAAGCAGCTGGTAAGCAACTTCAATATTCCATAAAACGAAAGTTCCCCGAAGATAAATTAGTGAAAACCAAAGATTATGCTAAATTATCGAACCAGCCAAAGGTACCAAAATTAAAAAACTTTAATAATTCCTCTTCTGGTGCATCCCATAATTATTTAAATGACAATAATGTTAATTCTGACAATTCTGTTAAATTAGAACTATCGCAGTTAGCTTTGCCAAAGAATAATATTCCATACAAATTCTGGAATTCAGTAGACCCATACTGTGCACCTGTCACACTTGATGATATTAAGTTTCTTGAATCCCTTATGGTACAAAGTAGCAATACAACACTTCCTCCGATTCCGCCACTGGGTAGACACTATTCTGAAGTGTGGGCAGATGAACATTTGACAGAAGACCAAAATGCTGCAAATCCAAATAAACAAAAATCAGGAATGTCACCAGATGCATCAAATTTACGAAAAAAACTTGATAAAACCTCCGATAATATGATTACTGGGCCTTTAACACAAAGACTTGTGTCAGCTTTAATGGAAGAAAATGTTATGCCTTACGAAGTCCCTGATATTAAAGTAAAGCAAACAACAAATACAAAAAGTAGCTACAAAAACTCATTAACTTTAGAGAAATGCCTTAGAAAGGAATTAGTTGAACAAGGAATTTTGGATCCAGAAGACTTGCCTCCACTTACAAATCCAGCAGATGATGAGATTTTAGCAGAAATTAAGAAGTGTCAAACAGAACTCACTGCTGTTAGAAAAGAAAATTGTAGGAATCTGAAAAATTTGATAGGCTTATGTAAGCAGGAGATGATAAGACTGAACCTGAAAAAACAACTTGATCAGGTAGACATGGAATGCATTGATACATATAAAAAGATGGTAGCTGCAAAACAAAAGAAGAGACCAATAACTAAAAAAGAAAAGGAAGATGCTTGGCGTGCCATAAATGAGCAAATAAGACTTAACAAAGAAATCAGCGCACTGCCTTTAACAGGCCCTAACACAAGCTAAATATATATTTAAATAGTATTATTTGCAAAAATTGTTATTTTTGAGCTGGGTTATTAATAAAATAAGTATTCATTATTAGCTTTTTGATTTCCACAATGCCATATTTTTTATATTATTTAAAATTTGTCATTTTCACCTAACTATTGTATCTCTAGAAAGAACAGTTTCATTTTAGATATATAGCATTTAATTTTAAACATATATGAAATGGCTTTAGTTTTGCCAATAAGGCACTGATTTCACATGGGATTTCATTGTAACTGTTCCAAAATTATTTGTAAATTATGTCATGATTTCAAATTACATTTTTTTTCTACACAAAACATTTTAGTTTTATTTAATAAGTGTGAATATTTTACATAAATTTTCATTAAAATACATTACATATTCTTTATGAGTCTCAAAGTATTTTATTAAATAACCATAAAGTTGGCTACTGTACTCTGAAGTTGATAAATAAAAGGCTAACTCTATGATAAAAAAAATTATAGTTGTATCGAGCTTACAATATTATTATCTAATTATTTTATTCTTATAATAAAAAAACCAAACATGTATGGATATCTGATATAGTATTTTGGTGTACTTGCCACCTTTTTTTGTTTTGTCAGTTTTACCTGAGTAGTAGAAGGTTTTTTTTTTTATATTACTGGCTGAATTGAGCTTGTGTAACAAGCTTTTACCTTCATGTTAATAAAAAGGCCTATATCCTCCCCTGAGACTCAAACTATCTCTACAGCGAAATTCATCTTAACCAGTTTAGCAGTTAAAGCATGAAGAGGTAGCAAACAAATAATATTATGATTATCATTATAATAAGTATACTGTAACTGTACTGATATATTTATATTGGAACTTTCACCTCACCCTCAGCTCAAGGCTATGTTTCCATATTTGTTTTATTTATGAATCTCCAACAAAGGATACGCGCTAAGTATACATTCTCAAAATAAAACAGTACGAGGGTTACTCAAATTATGTGTTCCTTCAATCATAGGAGACCAGAGCATGCTTAGCAAAAAATATTTTTTAAACATATGAAAATAAAAGTGAGAAAGTAATGAATAGCAATAAAAATACAAATCAGAATCTTAAAATAAGGAACAAGCTTATTAACTAAACTTTTTTATTATTGTATTAGTAGTATTAGGTATTAGTGAGACACACTCGAAACGAACGTCGAAGAGAACCGGAACAAACTTGTGTCTGAAATCGAGTCTTCGTTAAACGAAGTCTCGAATTGGGGTCGGCTAAATCTAGTCCATTTCAACCCCAAAAAGAGGCAAGTTTGCGCGCTAAAAAAACACTATTTGTCGTATCTCCACGATTTGAGAACATTCCGATAGCCGCTACAGGTAGTATCGGAATACTTGGCGTTGATATTTCGAGCCTCGTTCAGTTCCGCGGTCAATTGGAAGGCAAAGCCAAATTGGCTTCAAAAAAGCTGGGTGTGCTCAGCAAGGCGAGACAGTTTCACGTCGGCCTATCGCCTAATCCTTTACAAGGCGCAAATTCGGCCTCACATGGAGTTCTGCTCTCACCTCTGGGCGGGTGCTCCCCAGTACCAGCTCCTTTCATTTGACCACATCCAACGTAGAGCGGCTCGAGTTATCGACGATCAAGCCCTTTCCGATCTCCTTGATCCTATGGCTTTGCGTAGAGATGTTGGATCACTCTGCATCTTCTCCCGAATTTTTCACGGGGAATGTTCCGAGGAATTGTTCGGATTAATCCCGGCTGCTGAATTTCACCTTCGGACATCTCGCCAAAATTCTAAGTTTCATCCGCACCACCTTGATGTCCGAAAATGCACAACAGCGCGATTTCTCAGACATTTTCTGCCTCGCACAACCACTTTGTAGAACCAGCTTTCGCCGGCGGTTTTTCCGAACCGATACGACATGGGAACCTTCAAGAAAAGAGCGTACTTCTTTCTGAAAGGCCGGCAACACACCTGCAAGCCCCTTGGTGTTGCAGATGTCCATGAGCGGTGGTAGTCACTTTCCATCAGGTGAGCCTCCTGCTCGTTTGGCACCTATGCCATAAAAAAAAAACACTCTGAATTTTGATAAGCTGTAATGGTGAATATCGAGTTCGATATTATTTCTAGAAAGTGCGTTTTATTATTGTCTACAGAGCCTTGGAACAGCAGTGCCATGTTCTAGGTTTGATTGAAATGTAGGAATATTGAAAAGCTTTTATACGAGGTAAGCGAGAAGGAACATTCATTTGAATCTTTTGTAGAAGATTACTACGATCTATCACCCTTTGATTTATTTAGTGTAGAACTATAAGATCTGTCATTTTTCTACGAGTTATAAAAGAGGTCGTGTGATAATATTTAAGTCTGTCTTTGTAACTCATTATATTTTTAGCCTGAAAATCGCTGAAAGAGAGATGGTAAAGAAAGCGTTTTTGAACTTTTTCTGAACTATTGATGTGGACATCATACTGTAGATTACATATAATGCTATTGTATTTCACTATGGGAAGAACTAGGGTCATGAATATGAATATTTTAATTTTGGTGGAATATTTTAAGGCCTTCATATTACGGAGTATAAAACCAAGAATTTTAAATCCCTTAGATACAATATAAAATATATGTGCGTCGTATCTCAGCTTTGAATCTAAAGCAGCCAAGGTCTCATAGACAGTACAATAGTGAATTTTGCTGTCTGTTGATGTAATATTTGTTCGGCTCAGCATCTTTTTTGGATAAATTGTACATAATGATATTTTTTATATTAAAAAATAAGAACCATATTGTTATCAATTAGTTTTATAATAATTAATTTATTTACATCATCGTTTTTTGATATAGGTTTCATTAATTTTAAATCATCGGCAAATAAATAATAGCTTGTGTTGTAAGAACATATACTGATGTGATTAATAAATTCATTAAAAAGAATAGGTCTGAGATGAGATCCCTGCGGAACGCCTGACACCACTCCAACCATATATAATGATATAAATAATGAATGATTGGTATATAGGATTTCTTCATTCTTCTTCAAGAAGAGATTTCAAAATAAATGTGCTTTTAACTAGAGAAACCTTTTCCAGTGATTTGTTTTTCGTAGTAGTAGCGAGTATCAAAACCAATTTAAAAATTAAATGATATATTCATTTAATAATAATTACTTAATATTGTTTACTGCATTGTAATGCAGTCATACAAAGAGTACAGTATGTGCTATGTATACTGCGCTCTACTTTGTTAAAAATAACATAGAAATTAAGGGCTTAAATTTACTTTTTCCACTCTAGGTTTTGTTATAAATAAAGCCCATTAAGCCCATTACACAATAAAAAAAATAAGATGTAAGAGATAAGGAACAAGAAATAAGGAAAAGCGGAATCCAGCGATGGCAGCGCCGTTAATCAATTCATAATTCAAAAATAAGGAGTAAGAAATAAGAATAAAATTTTAATTTAATTATAATTGATTAAAATAATTATTTTGCTTATTCCGTATACGAAGCAAAAAGGTTTGCTTTAAAAATGTTTATCCAACAATGCACTTAGAATTGCAACATTTATCATTAATACAGTTTAAAAATTTGAATTGTAACGAAAAGTAGAGATATCAGAAAAGTTGAGAATTGGGATTCCGTTGACTTATTGTGGATTCTAAACAAAATACTATTAAATAAATAATGGATAACCATTTAACTCCCAAGAAAATACAAAGATTAATGCACTTAGCCGAAGACAAATCCTTTAATTTGCAAAGACGACAGCAAACTTTTCATAATGATGACGTACAAAGGTAAAATTTTGTTGATGTTTACTATTTGTTATTGTATAGTTGCCTATTATTTAAAACAAATATTAAAGTGAATTTTTTTTAATAACTATACAGCAGCGTTGGTTCAAATCAAATGGCTTTCAATAGAACTGGAACCAATTACGAATCATCATCGGGAATCTTAGACTTGGAACGCGTTGAAGGTAATTTATTTACAAATCGTATTGAAATGTGATCAAGTTCAATATAATAATATGGTTAAGAACTGTATATAATTACATACAAGTCTTGGATAATTTTAAAACAGTACCTTACTATTATTACTTTAGTATACATTTTAACACTTAAGATTTTCTGTCATAAATATTTTTTGGGTACTGAATATAACCATAGTGTTTTGTTTATATAGTTTACATCAATGTTTACATATATCATGAACAATATGTACACTGATGTATGGAATATTTGTGTTTTATATATTTTTTTATAAAAACATAGTATCTGACACTTTTAATTAGGCGAATATAAGTAATTTAAACATCATTTCAGGTTTTGGTGAATCAGGTATCGATAATATTTCACTGAGTAAATCGGTAAGCATTGTTTGTATATTTTGTGATTTTTTTTACATACTAGAAATTTATTTAAATTATTTTATGGTCATGTCAAAGGATAGTAAAATACTATGTATGCCATAGTTTAACTTTGAACCAAATTATTTCAAATAACTTAATTTATTAAAATTAAATATGATTTTCAGACTGCATTCAATCCAGGTGAAATGACAGGAAGATCCACAGGGACTGAAGATATTAAAGAGCCACTTAGTTCGGCAAGAGCATTTGAAGAATATGGTCGCCACTCAATGGCTTTAGATAGCATTACGAGCCACATGGACAAACAGACTTCAGAAATTAATGATTTAATGAGACATTCAATAGCTACAAATTATTCATTTCACTCAAAGGTAAGATACCTATTTTTATCTTTTGAATTTATTATATTTGTGTTATAACATTTTTACTGCAAACTTTAAATTTCATTATTGTTTGAATTTGGTTTCGAATATTCCTTTTTGTGACTGAATCCAGAATAATGACATAATTTGATGTTATACCGTAATAATTAGAAGATTAATATACTAACAGCCTGTACATTTACCACTGCTGAGATAAGGCCTCCTCTTCCATTAAGGGGAGGGTTTGGAACATATTCCAACACGCTGTTCCAATGCGGGTTGGTGGATTGCACATGTGGCAGAATTTTGATGAAATTATACACATGCAGGTTTCCTCACGATGTTTTCCTTCAACGCCGAGCACGAGATGAATTATAAACACAAATTAAGCACATGTATATAGCGGTGCTTGCCTGGATTTGAACCCGCAATCATAGATTAAGATGCATGTTCTAACCACTGGGCCATCTCAGCTCGAAGATTAATATGAAGATGAAGACTAATATAATTATTTTATATTTAAATTACAAAGTAAAACTATATATTGACAAAATACCCATATTATGATACTCAGTGGTATTAGTATATTGTTTTCTGAAATTACACTGGCTCACTTACCCTTTGAACCAAGACAGCAATTCAGAGTATTTACAGATAGAATAATGACCAGAAGTAAATTAATATTTTTTAATTATATTTTAACTCTAGAGAGATCTAACAGCGGATGAAGCATCTCTCGTGATGAGAGAGGCTCCTCTTCCTGTGCAGCATAGCACTCAAGCCAATTTTCAAGACAGCTTACAGTGAGAATATTTTTGTTTTGTTTGATAATATGTATATGTTACAGTCATAGTGATTAAATAGCTATTATACATAATGACTGGTCATTATATATAATGGCCAAATTCACTAGACAATAAATTAATCACTTTGTCTGGACATTATTCATAATAACATGTCAAAGTTAGTCAAAGTAATAAATACGGTCTAGCCGACTTGTTAACCCTCCCTCTCTACATCTTCAACTTTAAGTAAGGAATTGGTTCACTGCCTGCAAAGAAACGTTTTTTACAATAGATACCGTTCCTCAACATGAAGTTGCCATCAGGGAATGTGCAAAAAAGAGTCACATCTTGGCGGCCAAGGATTTCAGCATTGCAACTGTACTAGAGAATGTGTTTCAAATAGGTGTAAATGTAGAAAGTCAAACCTCATGTGTAACTCAAAATGTCACAAGAGCCTTACTTGTAAGAATAAATAATAATTATGACCTGGTTAATTAATGTCAGTTCGTTTTAAAAACTTTATTATTTTGTCTTTATTGGGTGTTGATCCCTGTGTTTTTATTGTTTTGTTTTATAGCCAGTGAGCTTTAAATTTACTTTATAAATTAAAGTTAAATAACTTTATAACAATGTTAATTGACTTGAAATTACTATCTTATGTTATTTTAATTTTTTAAATATACTTTATGATTAGTAAGGCAAATTGAAATATAATTTTATAATTTTAAACGCATACCTACGTGTTTTATTACATTATCCAAGTCATCGAAGATATTATATATAATTGCTAGTTAATGTGATTAATTTTGTGTCCATTATCAAACTGAGCAGATATTATGTGTAATGGCTAGCCATTATACATAATATCCAGATTTATTACTTTGGCTGTATCATATATATGTAATGTTTGCAACATTAGTATAGTATTTGTATCAGTTGTAAAGAAATTCTTATTTAATGCCTTTGCACAATTATGTTCGTCAAAAATGTGATAATAATCACATGTGTTCTTTTATCTTTTTTTAAATAATTTAATTATAAGTGCAAACTATGTACAAGTAAACTATGAGTTAGTTCGTTTCCACGTAGTCGAAACTTCTAATAAGATTTTTAATAGTGTATAATTTATAGTAGTATCTGATGATAACACGTTACTCATTATCAAATTTCAGGATGAGCAATTCAAACATGTCAGTTGGAGCATATTTTCAAAACAGGTGTCCAGAGTTTGGGAAAATACTCTGTAACGTCGATAGTCCAGACAGGCCAAGCATATCAGATGGTATGCCTTTATTTTATAGTACTATGATTAAATTAATGTAAAGTTCACTGATTTATTTATTTATTTATTTATACTTCATTGTACACCACATGTTACACATTATAATATGTTACAATATTATTATATATAATATTGTAGAGTACAACGGGCGGTCTTATGGCTAAGTAGCCATTTCTTCCAGACAACCCAATTCCCACACAACAACCTGACAACCTGATTTCCTTATTATATTTAAGTGAATATATTTTTTTATTATTAAATATACAATACTATATAAAAAATAAGAAGATAATGTATGTATCATTAATTAAATAAAACTTTAAGTAAAACTTAGCGTATCTGTGTGGATGCTCCACCATTATTATTGTTTCAGTATCATTAATTGGCCCGTCAGACGTACAAGGCAACCCAAACAATACATACAAGATGGATACAACTCTAGACCGTGTACCAGTGAGACAGCCTCGTATTGATAAATCACAGCCGCAAAACATAGTTGCCAATCTATTCCCAACAAAAGTACAAGACATGACCAATTTATCTGCTAAACCTTCACTGATGGATATATCTAACATGAAGCTCAATAAAAGTTCGGTACCCGCGAAAAGTTATGCGCAAATGGCTGGAGCAAAAATTATAAACCACAGTGCGAATCCAAAAATGTTTACGGCTCCCAAACCCACGGACATATTGCTGAGAAACTTACAGTCGTCAATGCGTCTGGTGTCAGAAGATACCGAATGTTCTACGGAGAACTCCTTGAGTATTTCCAAAATAGCGGATTATCTAGGTAAGAACATATTTAAGTAATTAAGTTTTTTTTCTTTATAATTTTAAAATAATATAGAATCGAATTACATAGAATAGAAATAGAATAGGAAGGTAGATTGCTAAAAGTGCTTCATAAGTGGTCACCACAGCTGCTCACAAGTATTGGATGCTTTAAAAAATAGTAATCACCCCTTATATCTCTAATATATCGAGAATCTTGCGCACTAAATGATCCTGATGTCACTGGCTCACTCATTCTTAAAATCGGAACACAACAATTGTAAATATTGCTACTTGGCGATAGAATAAATGAGTAATTGTGGTACCAACTTAGACATGTCTTTTCAGACCCTGCAATAAAATAAATGACTTCGTTTATCGTTGTTATTGAACAGTTCTGACTTTAAAAATAAATTTATGTTTATTTTTATTAGCCAAGTAGTCAGATGTTTGTTATCTGATAGTATACTTTAGAGGATTTTTGTGATGTATTTAGTTCACATGATGTTTCAATGTATCCTTCGTGATTATCCTTCTTTTCGATGATTGTTGAGGTCTTGAGCAATTTATCTCTAATGTGTCTCCAAAGTTAAAAAAAGGTGTAGAACTAAATTTTTCATACAACCAATTATGCAATATAAACCATTTTAAAAAGATTTTAAGAATAAGCAAATAAGTGCACTTTTTACGACCGGAAAGCGTTAATGCGCTCGAACAACGACTTATTACACTGACACGGGAATTTACACATGCCAACGTTTAAAGACAACAACAGTCTGTAAATATTCCACTGCTGGGCTAAGGGCTCCTCTCCCCTCCAGGAGAAGGTTTGGAACACATTCCACCACGCTGTTCCAATGCGGGTTGGTGGAACGTTCAATTTATCATTATATACGAATTATAAAAAAAATAATAAAGATTATTTTTACACAGATAAATAGAATCTAATCCTTTTCTTACATAATCAATCCACCATCAACCTTAGAGACTCGGATATTATATCACCCTTCCAAATTGGCGATAGAATATATTATGAGTATCTAGGATAAATGTATATCTTTTATTTATTTAACATAAATATTTTTTCTTTTTAGGAAAACAATCAAATGTCAGTGTTACAGATATATTACAGCTAAACAATCAAACCAAGCAAGTAAATAAGAAGCAGCCTCTCACTGAGCTACACATGAACATATTGGAAAATAAAAAAGCAAAACAAGATGTTTTTGTGACCAATTTAAAGGATACAAAAAATATTGAAACTGCCAGTTCATCGGGGACGGTTAACACAGTTATATCTCTCGACAAGTTAAAGCTTAATGAGGAGAAGGATGTGCCTTCTGTTATTGTTACTCGTCACTCAATGGATACCCAGGGTACTGATAGTGATGATGTAAAGATGCACCGAATGGCTCCGTCCCACTCACCGTCTAGCACGAGTCAGTCTACCCTCAGTACAGTACAAGAGGCTGCAAGTTTCAAATCTGGTGATAGTCCGTTGCACTGTAGTAAAGGTATGTTTGTGATACTAATATTTAACTCTGCTAAACTTATCTACCTTAAGGCAAATTCTCTACTTTCTCTATAATATATACTACTAAGTTTTAATATATATTGCCAAATTGATATATTGAGAAATTTTTTTATTATATTGATATGTTATTCAGAATATATGCTTATGTGTACTGAGATATCTATTGAAATAATTTGAGCGTTCACATTTGAATTCTCCTGAGCACGCTCTGGGTGTTAGTGATAATGAGTAGTTATTTTCAGGCGAGGTTAATACAACGCATACGCCTTTCCCAAACTTTGAATATAGAGAATTAGATAAGTCAGTAGATTGGCAAGAGGTGTTACAGCATAAACTTTTGAAACAGGAGAGCTTAGCAAAAGGTTTGTGGGCCTCGCTTTAAATGGATCACTAACTTCACTAACTATTCTATTCTGATGACTAACTCAGCTTGCATGAAGAATTTTTTTTAAATTTACACCTGGGGCTTATAATATGACGCTTTGGTCAAGTCACCGTTTTTTTATATATATATTTTTGAATGAATTAATTATTTATTGATTATGATTAATTGTTTTTCAGAAAAGTGGGCTGAAATCATATCAACTCCTATCAAAGGTTTCGTTGGTAAGTTTTTCAGTAGTATTTTATATGAATATATTACTGTAATATTCTAGAATTTTGTTGGATCATTTGTCATCACAAACAATTATAAAACATAGTTGTATCAGACTATTATTAAATCACTCATAATATTTTTTTTTAATAATTAAATTATTGCAATTTCAGGCGTCAGCGCTGCTGTGTCTATCACGGTGACAACACTAATAGATAGCTGGCTGACTGCAAAGTTTGAATTTGATGAACTGCCCAACGGAGGAAGAGATCTCACTATCGAGTTACCTCGTCAACCGCTCCTATTATCACCCGGAAAAACGGAGAAGTTTACGTTACACATCACTTCTAATATAGAATTGGAACAGTACTTACCATTCACGATGTATTTAAAGGACGCCTCAGTAGATGGAGACGTGGAACAGAAAGGACATTTAGAAGTTAGTATAAAGATGCCAACAATACAAGCGTTATCCTGCGACGGAGTCAACAAGGTCACCTTCCCGACGATACAAGAGAAATCCACTTTAACCAAGTACTTCGTTCTAATCAGCGATTGTTGCGAAGATCTTCAATTAGAGTTGTCGGTAGCGGAGGGTGACAGTATGTTTGTGATAAAATCTGTTCAGGAAATAATAAAGAATGATGTTAGCAAAGCGCTAATGGAACGGAATGCCTCGACTGAGGATTCCCAAGTGAAAATTAAAATGAAAGGCATGAACAAGCAGCTTTGCAGACTGAGTAGCGGCAATGCCATTAAAGTTACAATTACTTTTGTCGCGCCGAAGCTTTTGGAACTAGAATTAAGTATGTGATTTCTTTCCATTCATTAAATGTCAAAATGTGGTTCGAAATTTAGACATTATATTGTTTTCATTTATTTGTAGCTGAAAAAATGGTCACCTTCAAAGGCACATTGAATGTTAATCTAATTGGAGTTAACACAATCCTGAAGAAGGTCAACCTCGTTGGGTCAGTCGGGAGTGCCAGTCTCGAAGTGCAATTACCGTCTGGTAAACTTCACCTCACAAATGGTAAGGATTGATTCTTTATTATATTGGGATATGTAGATTAATTAAACGGCCGATACTTGTAGATTAGGTAGTTAAAGGTAAGTTGTGATCTTATGTCCATAAAACTAGGATTAAAAATGTTATAAACGGTTTCTACCGTCTAGTATTTGTCAAACTTACATGAGTGATAATCTATATTAATAAATGAATTGTAAAAGTAACTCTTGTCCATATGTCTGTTGCTCTCTCACTTTCAAATTACTGATGATATTTTGCAAGAAGCATGGGCTATTTTTTAACTCCTGACGGCCAACCCATTAAACTTGAACAACGGGTGACAACTACTTACATATAACTTTAACTTTGATGTGTATAATTGTGATGACCTAACTCAAAAGACATATGAAATCAAACAGCAATTTCGCCAACATTTTAATGTTACTTTGATACATGTTTACTATACTATACATGTAATAAATTTGGAGTGTCTGTTTGTTATATTGAAATAACGTTTTCTACTAAATATATATGTACACGTTACATAAAACAAAATAACAGTTTTTTTACAAATTTTGTCCGTCTATCTATTTGTCCCGGCTAATCTCTGGAACGGCTGGACCGATTATGACGGTACTTTCACTGGACGAAAGGTGATGTGATGGAAAAGATGATATGGAGTAACTTAGACTATAACAATATCTATTTGCGTAAAATGAAACGCGCACGAAGTTTGTGACTTCGTGTACAACTATTGTAATACACGATGTAAATTAAAAATGTGTAATGTAAAAAAATAAACAAATTATATTATAATTAATGTGTTTTCAGAAACCACTACAATAAAACTATGTAATACTGGCGCAGTAACTGGAATTTGGGCAGTGAAATTTAGGAGCAATACGAGTAAAGACAATCAATTCCCTTTCAAAGTGTCTGCGACAAAACTGGAAATTCGTCCTGAAAGTGTTAAAGAACTGAGCCTCATCTACACCGGACCCCCGGACGCTGTCAGTGATGGGTAATCTTAAAAATTGCATAGAATATATGTATATCTTAATCAATAATACCATAATTAACTTTAAAAAAAAAACCGACTTCAAATGACCACATAAAAACTAAAAATTAAATATTACCTATTCAACAAAAAAAAAATCATTCAAATTGGTTTATAATCGGCGGAGATATTGCGTAAAAAAAGTTCATCCCCAATTTTCCACCCTTGGGGGGTTTTTTTATTATTAAATATAAATCGGACCACCCTTGAGGTATTACCTATACGCCGAAAAAAGATTTGTTCAAATCGGTTCATAATTGGCGGAGTAATCGCGTAACAAACAAAAAAAAAAACATACGGGTCGAATTGATAACTTCCCCCTTTTTTTGAAGTCGGTTGAAAACTTATTAATGATTTGTAAAAATTTTAAATTGAATAACTGACAATTTATTTGTATTCAATATGTACTTCCAGGACTTTAATATTAGAAGATACAGCTACAGGAAACATAACTAAGATTGATATCATCGGAGGCTCAGATAAACCTAAAACTTTTCCTGTCAAAACTAACTATAATAATATGTCGTGGGTGCGGGCTGGTAGAAAGGAGCTCAGTTTGAAAAATTCTACAAACAAGAAAATTCAGATTCGCTGTCAAATAGTTGGCGAAGGTTTTCTCATTGACTCACCCGGAATCGAAGCGAGAGGAACATTCATACTTTCCTTCGGACCGTGCGAATGTAGGCCGTTGCCTATCATTTTCGCACCCAATTCCTGTATGCCGCATGCAGCTGCGTTGCATTTAGTATTCGACAAAAACAGCGACTACTCGAGAAAGGTAAGTAAATTAACTGCTGATTATTACATGATAATTTATCTCTGAAGGAAAGTAAATGTGAAGGAAAAAGTAATTTGGTGTTTTCCTATATTCAGAAATAAAATGAAATATTAATCGAATACTCGAAGTGGTGCATTACATTAGCAGATTTACACGCAAATAACGTTATACGAAAATATAGTATGTGTAGGAAAATATGTAATAATAATATTTGTTCAGTTTCCATTGCGACAATACACTGTCTTTCTATTGATTTTATTGTTCATCTCTGAGTACGCAATGTTTTCCCACTAAATTAAAGTATGTGAAAACTATATGGAGGTGTTTCCTTTGAAACGTGCTGTGTACAAGAGCTAACTACTAGGCTACGTTATCGATAATATTTTGTTCAGTTTCCATTGCAACGATACACTGTCTTTCGATTGATTTTATTGTTCATCGTACGAAATATTTTCTCAGTAATTTAATGAGTACGCAATGTTTTCCCACTCAATTAAAGTACGTGAAAACTATATGGAGGTGTTTCCCTTGAGACATGCAGCGTGCTGTGTACCAGAGCTAACTACTAGGCTACGTTATCGAGTGTCCCGCTCCGCAGATCAAGCTGCACGGCTGCGGCGGCGGCGAGGCGCTGCGCTGGTCGGGCGCGGTGACGTACGGGCTCACGGCGCTCGTGCGCGCCGTGTCGCGCGCGCCGCTCGACTTGGCGCTCTACAACAAGGCGCCCAGCCCCGCCTTCGTCTACGCGCAGGTGCACTTCAACCGTACGTAATAGGATAATTTTATTTGATCGCTTGTTCTGGTTTGTTTACATGTTCAACTCTTTAAGCAAGCATTTTTTTTTTCATAAGACAACATCACATACATTACTCTGATCCCAGTGTAAGTAGCTAAAGCACTTGTGTTATGGAAAATCAGAAGTAACGAAGGTACCACAAACACCCAAACCCAAGACAACATAGAAAACTACTGATAATCTATATCGACTCGGCCGGGAATCGAACTCGGGCCCTTGAAAACCGGTGAACACACCACTCGACCACGGAGGTCGTCAGATATTAATATATACATATATATAATCAATATATATGTATATATTTATGTATTTAATAGATCGGGTACGGGAATGGACAAATGTTAACACTGCTCATAGCCATTGGCGCTTTAAGAAATATTAACGTTTCCTCACATCGTCAATATGCCTCCATCCTTCGGTAACTAAGGCCGTACATCATTCTTGTACCTGTAGCTACACTGAAACACTTACCCTTCAAACCATAGCAACAATATTAAGAATTGCTGTATGGCGGCAAAATACCTGATAAGTGCTCCATACTCTGATGGGCTACAAAGCCAAGTAAATTAATTACCTTCTGATATCGTTTTTACCTTTCAGTACAATACAGATTCATAGCAGCTGAATCACAGTTACTCGGTAGTCGTCGTATAGTCAATCGTCGCTCGAAGCATTCCATAACGTTGCTCGTTCCGTGGAACAAACTGGAGCGACGTTTGCGCGGCAGTGACGCCACCGCGCTTGCCACGGTCACCGTCATCACGGGCCCGGAGTTCACTCGCCGGAGGATACTCAGGTGTGTGAAGTTAATTTTTAAACTATCGTTAATTATAATAAATAAATATGAGACAACATCACATACATTACTCTGATCCCAATGTAAGTAGCAGAAGCACTTGTGTTATGGAAATCAGAAGTAACGACGGTACCACAAACACCCAGACCCAAGACAACATAGAAAAATAATGGTAATCTACATCGACTCGGCCGGGAATCGAACCCGGGACCTCAGAGTGGCGTACCCATGAAAACCGGTGTACACACCACTCGACCACGGAGGTCGTCAAATAATAAATATAATAATTTTAATTGCAATTAAGATTGTTATTTAACTCTTTAACCCTTGGATTAACATATAAATATTATGATGTCTTTAAAAATGTTAAGATGATAAGCATCATAAAATTTGGATTATTAATAATTTATTTATTAGGTAGGTTTCTGATTTTAATTTTAATTTGATGCCGTTTGATTGAAGGTTAAAAATGCTTTACTGAGAAGATAGTATAATTAATAACATTAATAAAATAAAATATATAAATAAATAAATAAATAAAATAATAATTATTACTACTATCTGATAGGATAATCAAGGACCAATCAACTGGAGAATTAGATGCGTCCGCACTACCAGATCACTTAAAAGTTTTAGTGGAGCCTTTCGAAGGAGAAGATCTGTCTATGGATGCTTATTTAGAGAATTTCAGTGAAACCAAGGTAAATATTCTTTAAAATGTATATTGTAATTTCGCATTCAACATCTACCCACATGTTGGTTTTTTTTTATATTCACTTTGTGTTAAACTATAATTAAATATAGAATCATATTATTAAATAAAAGTATAATCATATTATTATTTTCTTTAATTTCTAGTCTGTTTATATTTTAACTGTATGTACTTTTTTTTGTTTATTAGGCTTGTCTGAATGAACTAATTGAAGGTCTTCAAGAATTGACGGCCCAAATTGATTTACCTCAAGATCTTGGAGAAGAAAATACTATTCTTATAAGTGATGATACAATGCTTGAACATCATACACTTTGTGATTGAAATATTATTGGAGTTTCCCTTGCGAAATGTTATAATCTGGCTGGCCTGGACTTTCTTTTGTATTAAAAGAATACTCACCTGATGTTTGTACTTATTGTTAGTTATAAGTTTAGTATTATCCGTCCGCGAGTCATGTTAGCTCACTCAAGCTGACATTTATGCTACCCATAAAAACCTTAAATTTATTAATACATATTACAATAATTTTTAAAAATGTCTCGGTATTAATTATTACTTAAATAAATGTTCCTTAAATTATTGTTTTAACTTTATATGTATAATCAAATAATCTTCACTTGTAATAGTTTTAATGTAAGCTTTAAAAAGGATAGGTTATTGTGTTTTAGTATTCTTGTAATTGCTTCATGAACATGTATAATGTAACAATAAAAAACTTATTTTATTTCATATTATTTATTATTTTCTTAACCAGTATATTTATTCCAATCGTTTTCCTATTTTTTTTCAATCATTGTTTCTAAGAGATTCCACTCAATCGCAGTTGTCTGTTAGAAATGACCTTTTAAAAATATTGCCTACTACTTATAAAACTAAAATGCATTTCACTTATAATAAAGTCATTAAACGCTGCAAAATGATATTTTATATACAGGACTAAATTTGAGAATTTATAAAATTAAAATTGGATATTTTTGCTAATTATATTGATCCTTTCGAATGAGCCCCTAATTGTTGTGTATTGGAATAAATTAACTCTAATTTGGGCATAAAACAATACATTGAAATAAGAATGTATTTCGGGGCTTATCCTAAAGGACTGCGTCAACAGTTTATCGAGCTTGGTGTATTTTATGTTACCATGATTATATCTCTTACACAACGAAAATATCTCCGAACACACGACACAGTACATTCACACGTCGCAAGCATTCATCGTTCAATCTCGCTCACAATAGTTCAATCCACACACACGTTGAACTCCCGCTTTCACATCGCATTTGGCAGTTTATCATAGTTACTTCATACGTGTCAATATTCACATAGCACTCTTTATTACAAAATAATATATAATAACATTATATGATTACATACAATCATAAATTCACGTAGTACAATGTTCACCATAAAGCTGGAGATGGGATGTGAACATCGACACGATATAAAAGTGAGCTCCACTCGGGATGTCTTGTCTACATGCCATAGTCTACATATAAAAAAAATCTTATTGAAATGGAAGTACTTATATTTTACATTGATTCAATATAACTAATTTGCGTTAAAATGGCTGACATTATTCCATTATAAAACAGTGCTTCGAAAATACTATTCTCGTAATTCATTGCGTTACACCTAATAATCTAATGTCACAAAAGAAGACATAGAGAGGAGAATAGTTTGAAAAGGTTCTAAATTCCTCATTAATTAATTTTGAAGCGGATTCACTCGAACCAATTTCATTCGAATGACATACAAATAACGTAAGAAAAGGCGTGTAGTCATAGATATATACATCACACAATCACACGTTTTTACAATAGGAATTAAAATCCTAAACTAAAAAATAATCCAGTCACTTAATGAGCTATAAAATAGTATGTAAGATTGCCAACGATACACTGGCCTATGACACGAGCGCGACAGCTCGCATGCTATTGTCACAATAACAATGACATCTCATACATTAGGTATTAATTGCCGAGGCTCGTGAGTTATGTATAAATTGCTGTTGTTCATTCTATAATATTTCTTAACGAGTAAAATACGATCCTCTGCAGTGACTAAGTACGTTCAATGCAGACATCATATTCTATAAGAGATCAATATGGCTTTAAAAACGTGCGGCTTGCATTAGATCTGATCAATGTTAACACAATTTTCTGTAATGATTTACTGCCACGTCTAACTTATAAATATTATCGTATATAAAATGTCCATAAATTGATAATATCGGTAACGGAATAGTACCATATTCGCCCACCACTTAGCATCACGTGTTTTAAATAATAAAACAATTCACAAGGAACCCCTTCGAGATTTAAAAGTTGATTTATCGTGATCGTACGCAGTTACATTCGCTTTCAAATGCATCGTTTGTGCATTTCTATTTGATAACGCGGGTGATGCCTTTAAAATATAAATATCACAGATAGTGTAAAAATAAAACATTGTATTCACATCGGAATATTGCAATATGTATAAAATGAGATTATCTAAGATGGAGTCATATAACATAGTTTTGTTGACTTTGTATTTATGAGTGATGATTTTTTGTAACATACTCCGCATATAGCTTTTGCATAAGTATATTATATAAGTTATACTAATAGAATTTTTGTACACCAGAATTTGTGTAGTCTTTATCGATCGATC
Source organism: Vanessa cardui (assembly GCF_905220365.1). Lineage (NCBI taxonomy): Eukaryota > Metazoa > Arthropoda > Insecta > Lepidoptera > Nymphalidae > Vanessa > Vanessa cardui. Next base: position 5,245,876 of record NC_061139.1, read on the forward strand.
GCTAGGTTTGTTTTCGGCTAGTGTTACAGTAAAGCCTAGTCAAATTATTAATAGCAGCTAAGATAACTTTTCAAAAGAACAGGAAGAGCAGACTCTAGTGAGTTCGAGAACTGGAAGCCAATAGTAAATTTGTAGGGAGGAGGATTTCTAAGAACCCACGCTCACCACTCAAATGGAGTTCTTCAAACGAGCTATTTTCTTGCAAATGAGATTCTGTCGCATTGCACTACTTTAAATTGTTCATCGAATGCGTGGCGAATCGAACTCGGACACGGAAGTATCTTGAATCTCGTCGAAGTCGGGCAGAAGCTGGACGCCGGGGACTCGGTTAACTTCGCTCAGTCGATTCGCGCCCCGCGCCGTGGGGGGGGCGGGGGGGCGGCGGGGCCGATGCGATGCGCTCGAGGTCGGGCACTGCGGTGAGGAGTCTGTGTGTGCGCGTGCGGGGCGGGCGGGGCGGGCGGGGCGGGCGGCGCGCGCGGCGGCTAGGGCGCGCGGTACAGCAGGTAGGCAGTGAGCGCGGGCGGCAGCGCCAGGCGCGACGCGGCGGCGCGCAGGCGCGCGCGCCCCACGCGCTGGCGGATCACGCGTCGGCACAGCTCCATTAGCGGCAGCGGCTCGGCTGCGGACCGCGACAACGGTATTAAATGGTGAAGACAAACATATGGTACAGTACGACACAACTTAGATGTCGCATCGGCAAAATTCGTAAAACCGATCACATCCGAATTAAGTACGCTATCCCAAATTATCAATATTTATTTCTCATGCGAATATGGTCTTTGTACAAATGTAATAACTTGTAATATCATATGACCGAATATATTCGTCAATTTGACGCGTCGATTTACATGCACTTGCTTTCTCTGACGCGTGAATCTATAGCGACGAATAGCGTCGAATGGCGCGATAGGGAGCTATTTCTATTGGTTGTGTAAATCGACAATAATCGGTTTTATTTTCATTCCATTGCATTTGCCGATGCTACATCTAATTTGTGTCGTACTATACATATATTTTTTCAAATTTGAAATTTTATATCCAATTAATGGAGCTACTATTTCGCTAATTCGTATGATATATGTGTCATTGTAGAGAAATTGAAGAGTTCTAAATTAGAATTTTCAATACACATCTCATTCCTTATAATAGCTATGTCATATGTAACAAAACATGAACACTTACGATCGAGCCCGCCTATATACTTCATAGTAATTTCGGCGTGTCCCCAGACCGCGGAGACGATAGGGTAGAGCGTCTTCCCGCGCAGGCCGCGCGCCGCCACGCCGAGGTAGCGGCCGTCCGCGCAGAAGGCGAGCGTGCCCTCGTCCATGTCTAGCACGACGAGCAACCGGTCCGGCACGAGGAACTGCTCGTCGGGCCGTAGCAGCGCCGGGTACGTGGTGCCGCTGCCGCCCGTGCCCTTCGCGTTGTGGTATACCTTGTGTTAAGAACGATCATGTTCAAATTTAAAGACACAGTAAAGAAATTCTCTGGTGTAATTTATTGATAACGTTTACATATTATTAGTATATGCCTTTTCTTTTTCTCTTTTTTTCTCTTTTCTTGGTGGTAGGGCTTTGTGCAAGCCCGTCTGGGTAGGTACCACCCACTCATCAGTTATTCTACCGCTAAATAACAGTACTTAGTATTGTTGTGTTCCGGTTTGAAGGGTGAGTGAGCCAGTGCAACTACAGGCACAAGGGACATAACATCTTAGTTCCCAAGGTTGGTGGCACATTGACGATGTAAGGAATAGTTAATATTTCTTACAGCGTCATTGTCTATGGGTTATGGTGACCACTTACCATCACGTGGCCCATATGCTCGTCTGCCAACCTATACCATAAAATAAAAAATATATGACTATCATTACACAATTTAATAATACCGTATTACTTTTGTGGCATACCTTATTTCTTCCGAGATCCCATCCCCAGCTTTGGTCTGTCGCTCCCACGAGGCTTTGGTAGCCGACCGAGTGTAGGGGCGCGTGCGCAGTGGCCACGCCCACCACCGCGTGCGTGCCGCGCTGCCGCGCGGGCCACACCACCTCCCAGCAGTGCAGCCCGCGCGAGTAGCCGACACGACCGCGGATGCAGTCCGTACTTTGAGCCACCGGGTGTCGGTGGAATGTTAACGCGTCTTCCTCTTTAACGAATATGTTTAACGACCTGGAATTTAAATGTTTTTTAATTAAATATTTGTATGTTAATTAACATAAAGAATACATTAAGAATATTTCAGCTTACAGCTTTTTCTCCTTCTTCCTTTCTTACATGAAGCTATTGATATCGTATGTATTTTTTTCAATTGGTATTAAATAAATATACAGATCGACAGACAAGGGAGACAATATTATATATATTGTTATTTTAAAAGGATATAGAATATTCCTTGAAAAAAGTAGACTGACTGCGTTTAAAAAGTTTTAGGTGTGTTTAAACAGTGTTTAAATATATATGTATTTAACATCTAACACAATCAATTAATATCAAACGAAACAAACGTTTACACACCAGATTTTGCATTTGGCAAAATTCATGACGACAGTGGTCTATTTAGAGCTATCTAATGTGCATTTTGTATGAGGTAGGTAACTGATTTATACAGTAAATACAATATCACTCAAGTAATCGATAAAATAATCATAATAAAGTATTTAATAAAACTTTCACGTTTAAACGCCGCGTAAAATTATAATGGCATTGTTTTGCTTGTTCAATAAAGTATTTATTAGAGCCTTTATCTGAAGTATTTACAAAAAACCGTAATAATTGATTTGAAATATAAGAAACTATGACCGTGACAGCCTAAAATGGCGAAATGGTACCATTGTTTGTCTATGGCCAAAAATTCGAAGGTCTTTACTTTTTATACGATAGATATTAAAAATAAACCTTGGGTTTGATGAAAAACCTTTCACATTATAATTGATATTAAAGACGCAACAGATGAAATAAGATTTGCAGTAACAAGCAATAAGTTAAATCGATTTTTATTGAGAAAGGTCGTTCCATGCGATCCTTTGCGATTCCATGACCTTCAGTTGCAGCAATTTTAAGAACTCATTTTAAACGTTACGTAACGTGACGTCACGTTAGTATTAATGTTTTTAATTGCAGAATCCTCTTGACCCGCGGGTTTATCAATGTAATAACCTTGTTACGTCGAATACGTAAAGTCTATGAGCTGATTTGCTACGAAAATGGCAACCAACAAGGACATCTCTGTGAAGGTTAACAAGCCATAGGATTGCTTTTACAACGAGTTTTTGCGAATATTTGGCAAATAGGATTTGAGTAAATCCTTGGTGTCTATAATTAAATATGTTTAAATTGTTGCGAATATTTATGAATTTTTGCATGTACTAAATGTTTTTTTTATTAGCCACGAATGCAAGTTGACTTTTATATTACTTGAGGAAATGATGAACATGAATGTTATAATACACAGGTTACTTTTTACCGAGTGGTAATAGAATTATTATCGGTTTACTGACCGGTCATCTGGGTTCCACGCGTGCTTCAATTGTGTGTCGGGATGCGCAGGCGGCGCGTCTAGCAGCGCGTCGAGGCGCGCAGGCCGGGGCGGCTCGGGGGCCAGCTCGCGAGCCACTACCGCCTTGAACGGCGCCGTGCACTCGCGCGACACCGACTTGACACCGCCGGACAACTTTTGCCCCATGTTCATACCCCTGCAGCGAGTGCGGGCGCGCTTCGGCAGCGCCTTGAGGCCGCCGCGCCGCGCCTCTTCTGCGCCGCCGACGCCGCCGCCCCCACCCCCGCCCCTCACTGAGCGCACCCCGCTCTTGTACCTGGAAAAGAGAACGATACATTTAAATATAACATTAAACACATATTGACAATAAAGCATAACAAGATCGTACTAATTGTGGTTTAGAAGAATTGATTTTGGTTATGATTCACTAATTGCACAATCCAGCGCATCGTCGTGTATTATGTTAGTTACCTAATTTCTTTGATCATGAAACTGGTTATCGAGAGCTTAGAGAGTTGTTTGCGATGACGATCAGAGCAGATGCCAGCGGGCGTCGACGACGCGGTGGCATAGAACGCGCATCTTATGTAACGCAACAACCGTCTAACCGTGAAAGTCGCCGTTCAAAAGCCAAGGTTAACGCGGCCCTGGAGCCTCGCTCTAACAACACACGCAAATGTTACTTACATGACCGCATCTATTAAAGTTTTATTTAATATCTATTTGTTTTTTCCTCGATCATGATGTCATGTGATTGTAAAACAATTATTTAATTACTGTGACGTGTAGTCACAAACGTATTCCGAAACATTACACTGTAATGTTTGATGCTCGACTTGAACGTTTCGTTTTGCTTATTTGAATAAGAGGGACGGTCATCGTGTCATCGTGTCATCGATGGTGACGCCTCGTGATGCGATGTGTGCTGGGAAGCAACGGATAGAAGGCGCACAAGTCACTAGGGCCACAAGGCCGTCTGCCTTTCCGTCGCCTAGAGCGGCGGCATGACAAAAGCGGGAAGTGAAAGGCAGTGAATGTGACTGTCCCCCCTACCCGTCTCGTCACCTCCGACCGTACCAGCTTCTTCATTGCAAAGCGTTACACTTGGAATAGCAACCTGGTCAACTGTGTAAAGTTACATAGACGTAATATAAAAAACACGATGTGCTAATATACCAGAAATGCATTGGATTTCAATGTTGTATAAAAGTAAGTTTATAGTCTGTGGATTTTATCGGAGAAACGGCGAGATCATACTGCCGTGGTAAAAATCAGCTCGTGACATGTGACATAGCCGCACCGAGATTGAAAAGTTTACGCAAAACGCGGACAACCACGTCTCGTTCAATGTTAATAATTGATAATCTGAAACAGATTTTTCCAATTCGACATAATCAATTTAAGACCTCTCGCATTAATCAATCGCTGACTCACGTCACGTTGGGTATCGTGGGAACCTTATGCGGCCGTCAGAGACATCAGTTGCGATGACAGATAAGTATCAAAATGAAAATAGTTGTTTTTAAAAGCTTGATATAAACACAAGACCGGGTGCGGCTGTATTCAGCATAACCGTTCACGCTCGGTGAGAGGTGAATGGAATTGAGTGTTGCTAGGCCGACTACATTAGCGTGTGCCAGCGAGCCCGAACAATGAACTAGACAAATGACGTATTATATTCTGTACAAATCATTGCATTAAACGGGCCTAATCTTATTACCAGTTGTGACTTTTTGATTCGTTCCCACTTCGTAACTTTGAATAAATTATGATAAAAAATATTATTCCAAAATGTGATTGTTCAATTGCTAGTTTTTATTTAAGAAATATCGACTTTTTTACTTAAGTTGCACAATGTAGGTATTTACTAGTACTTTTAGGAGATATAATTGGTGGGTTAGATCATTTCGTGACTATATCATTAGGGACAAGTGGCAGATAAATTAATGTAATTAGAGATGATGATAATTTTAACTCGCAACACGTGTAGAGCTAGCTTGAGCAGTGTACAGGCTTTTCATCAGTACGTACGTCAGTGTGACTGAACGGTTGGCCAAAACAAGACCGAGTAGGCGCGGTTCGGTGTGCCCTAAACTCGTACATTGAAAGCTTAACATTATTGACTGCTTTACGACTCTGGCATGCTTCTGCTTAATAAATCATTTGCAGCTGACACATTTAAATGTATACATTCAGACAATTTACTAATCCTATGACGAATGTAAATCTATTAAACGATTAATTTGATTAATACCAGTTCACACAGGAATTCTAGCCGTGTCATTGATATTTCAAACAAAAACGAAATCAAGAGTAAAATAATACAAATAGCCGTCTACCTGACTCACTGTTCAGCCCGCGTTCTTAGAACGGAATAGATCATTTTAATTTTAAATTTCTTAGAATATAATATTTATACTATAGTAATTTTCCATGATAAAAATTTAAAACGATAATACATAAGGTAAATTGGCGTAAAATATTAGTTATGCAGAGAGCGTTATTGGAATACAAGTTGATTGGCATCGTTTAATTTGTAGCACAAATAAAAAACACAACTCACAAACGAAATTGAAACGTCCTGAAACTGAATTGAATACCGGACAGCCCGCAGGGGACGGATTAATTATTAATTGAAATGGACCACGTAGATTTATGAGTGGTTATTTAGTTTGCTTCTGATAGAACAAATTCGACTTTATACTTTTCGTGAATAATTATAATTTTATTGTAATTAAACAATTGGGCACAATTCAAATATATTGTATAATTGTTAGTTTTATCTTCAGAACACACATTAATCGGATTATATATTTTAAAACCAAAAGCGATACATCGGGGTGTAAGGGTCAAAATGATTTTAAAAATCAGAAGCGTTCCAAAATTCAACTTCGAAATTGAACCCGCGACCTTTCGCTTTTTAAGATCAATGTGTTTTAGCGAGTCATTTCGTACGTCAGGTACAAATTTAAGGTGCAGTAGTATAATTAAATAATTTACATACGTCCACCGACCGGGTTATTTTTCGCAAGTTTTTATAATTAATTGTCGTTACTAACGTCAAGTATCCTTTCACGATAAGATAATTTGGACACAAGCAGAAGTGTTAAGTGAATGCGCGGATGTATGCAAACCTGTTGTAATGAGTGTCAAGAGCTAAATTACCGTATGTATTGTCGTACATTTCATATAATGCGAAACGCTCGGAGAAAGTGTCGTGTTGTTGCAAGGAGCGCCTTACGAAAGATACCTCTTCAAGAACTTTGGCCCAAGCCTTATAAGGGACGGGCGTAATGAAAAAATTCGACCCAAACTTTCGGAAATAAATATATGTATTGAGATCAACGTGTCTTATCTTACTTCAGGTATAATTTTCGGATGAACAAACTCGTACTTGGTATGTTAATATTTACTTTACTACTTACTAGGTATTTACTAGGTGGCTTTTTACAAGACTTTCTGAGTGAGTACCAAACTCGATACATATTCTACTGACAAACAGAATACTTAGTATTATTGTGTTCCGGTTTGATGTGGGTTAACTAGTGTAACTACAGGCACAAGGGACTTAGACGTACATATTAGTTCCTGAAGTTGGCAATATCCACCGGCAGTGGTGACTACTTACCCCACCAGTGACCTATTTACCAACCTACAAGTATTACTTTTTCACAATTAAATTAGAACCTTCTTTCTCTTAACGAAATATTTAATTTTGAAAATGGCACGGAGTATAACTTTATGTTAAGATTATCAAGTTGCTAAACCCTTTATCGCAATTCAAATTCGAAATGAGAAGTTTCTAATCTCTTGTGAGGAGATAAGCTTTGCGACTACGGTTTACTTATCGCGTTTCAAATATTTATTATTAAACATGTATGGGAATAGTCGAATCCTTATGTTCCATCGAAAACGTTTTCAGTTACAACAGTTCTTACCAAGTATTATAATTACACGTTTAATATTTGTTTTCATTTCGCGTGTTTCTTTTAATTCTAATTTATATTTTTTTGTAAAATAAAGATATAAAGTATATCTTTTATGTAATCTTTTCTGCACAAACACTGTTTGGTGTCTTCACTTTCATAATCGGTGAGCTATGCGGTGGCACAGCGATATAGCCGGAGGGAGAAAGATAAGAACAAGCCCAAAGGCTTTACGTGCTCTCCGAAGCACGGGAGTGTATATAACATTAAGTATCATGTATATAGCCTAGTTCCATGACAGAAGATCTTTAGACTTTATTTTTATTGAGGATCTCGGGATTTGCAGTCACATAAAACAGTCACTAGACAAACTGAATCATGAGATATTAATATCCTTATATTATGTATACAGATATGTTGGTATTTGATTATTTATTAATCTTTTTAAATCCTCAACGTGGATATTTACTGTCTCTAGTTTAAATAACAATTAAATAATAGCTAGGGCGTGTCGCAGCAACCTTGTGTCAGTTGCCGCGTTGCAACAGGCCTTGTGTCAAGGAAAAAATCACTTAGCAGTTTCCCTGGCCCTGAATAGTGTCTTTGCAAGTAAATTTTCGCAAGACAATTTTCTATTACGTATACTTAGTACTCAAAGCATTTTATAGTTAATATTACTTACCTCTCAAGTATAATTTCGTAGGTATTACTTGCAAAATGTTCATGACGCATTATTATTAGCGTTGTATATAAATCAAATGATATCAAACCGTATCGTTTTACTAATACGCAAATATTATATATGTTATTATAAATATTATTGTTTTCTATAATAACATTGGACGTACGCATTCTATCAAAGTGACAATGAAATGTAATTATAAAACTATTTCACTCATTGTATTTTATGTACTAAACGATTATCGCTACTTATAAGTTGTCGTACGTATTGTGTTAATCTTGTTATATAATGTAAAATATTTTATTTAATAATTATATTGTTTACAATAATTACATTGGAAAAACTGATAGTGCCATACTTAGACAAAAGTAAATGCATCAATAACCCGTATGCACTTTGATACAAACTATTTAAAATTTTTATTGTAAATTGAATATTTAATTCAACAATCCATACGAATATTATATATGCGAAAGTAACTGTCTGTCTGTCTGTCTCTCTTTCACACCAAAACTAAGGGACCGATTTAAATAAAATTTGATACACGAATAGTCAAGAACCCGAGAAAGGACATAGGCTATTTTTTAATTAGAAAAAAGTTTTGTAAACAAAGAGGTCTTACATAAATATAATATTCTAAGTCAGTTTGTAAATATATTCATATTCTACGATAGCAAAGTTGGGGTAACTGCTAGTTTGTAAAACACTTTTTGAAGACCGGACAATTGATGAGCACATTATTCAAATACCATTAGATACGTTGCATATAATACGGGTGGTTGCATAACGCGACAGTGACGCGTGCGCATGTTGCCGTCGCCGTTCATGTCAAGGATGCGTCAACAGGGCTTATTTTAAGGCAGCTATTAAATTATGAATGTTTATTGTATATACTTTTAGTTTAATATACGAAAACCTAAGCTATTGATTGTAAAAAAGCATATCCAGTTACTACTAGTCAAAAATTCTTAATTATTCCACGCGCGCACACTAAACCAAATAAATGTGGCTAATATTATCTTTAATAGTACTGCACTGTAAATTACGCGTTCGATTAAATCCAACTTAATAGTAGACTAGTAAAAATGTCAAGTATTAACAAACATGACATTTAATTAATTTTAATATTATGAACTTTTAAAAATCCCTTTTAAGAAACTGATAGTTATATGGACTTCCTAGTTAAACCAAGTTCGAAACACGTGTAATACTCGAAGTCTAACGAACAAGGTAAATAAATAACAAAATAGCAGTAATTAATGTATAAGACACAATAGCGAGCCAAATGCGGTATATTAAGCGTATCAATTGAAGTTGTTACGTTATGAGTAATAGTTGATGTTTATGTATATTGTATAGTGATACTGTTTGTTCATTAGTGCGGTGCGGTCGGTTTATGCGCCCGCGCCGGTAGCCGAGGGCCTTGACTGCAATGCGCGCGCGCCGTAGCGTGTCAAGGGAGCGCTGCTTTCGCCGCCACGCCTGCATCAGGCCTACATAAACGCAGTATGAGGGTAAAACCTAGATACCTTTAAACTTGCCCTGTTTACTTATTTTGAAACGAAAACATTTAAATAGATAAGATTTCTCGATAGACTCACTCGATCGAACGAAACGCAATTTCTATGACACGAAATGTCATTATGGCAAAACGAAGAAAAGTTTAAACGAGGAAAGAAAACTTTGACAATGTCGCGTAGAAACTAGGTCATTGAATGTTTGGCTAAACATTGGCACACAATAGGTTTTAACAATATGCTGAAGGCAAAAACAATTTAAGCGTGACCTTCCTATCAGGGAATCGTGTAGGCTTTTAAGTTTGAACGTGTCGTATGAATTACCTATAAGTACACCGCGCATCGCTGTGTAACGTGATTTGATGCAAAAATATTTTACCTTGTACAACTTGGTGTACTGTTTGCAGTTAAAAGGCGCGTAATTACACGTTAGTATTCAAAAACAAATTTTATTTATCGTTTAATAACTCAGCAACACACAACTTTTTCAGGTAGCGAAATAAATTTGTATTTAACGTCGAAATACATTTCAAATGTCACGAAGTTGTTAACATCTTCGAAATCTCCATGGACTTTAAAATCTCGTAACTTGTTAGTAATGTTTTTCACCACGTGGAAATCGAAATCTACTTCTATAAAGTACATAAACGAATGAAATTATATATTTTGTGATAAAAACATATATCGCTTCTGTGTATCGAATAACTACAATTTTCATCGTAATGATAACAATGACATATAGTTTATCTATCAATGAATAAATGATTTGATCAAATAATAATTCAAATCGAGAAATAAATCGGGGACAGCTGTAGTTTGAACAGTCCGGGGCGAAGTAAGCGACGTGCCTACCACCCGCAGAGATACGTTTCACTCATCAGCGTTCAGCGTCATCGAGTGTATTTATAGACAAGTGGAATTGCAGACCAAAGTATAATTTTAAACCTTAAAATTATATTTATTATAGGATAAAAATTCCATATAGAAAATATTTTCGCAATGAAATAATAAATAGGCTTTCAATTTCATCGATATATGTATTAACGTAGTAATTTGTAAAAAAAGAATAAATAACTATTCAACCACATAATACGAACGATGCAGTATTTGCGCAGATATACCTACCTACCTGATTTGTAATAAAATTACATTTATTGCTTTAAGTTCTTTAGCTTGCTCGTACATAAAAGAATAAAAAAGCTATCTTCATTATTTTTTTTTGTAATGATGATAAATAGAGGTGAATAACACTTGTATAGGTGTATACATTGCTTTGAATACGAACAATATTTATTAGTATTCACTATTTTATCTTTTCATTCCATCTAATACAACAACTAAATAAATCAAATCAAACAAGACTGAAATATAGATCACGGTATCTGTAATTTTTTCATTACTTAAGCTAAATTCATAGTATACTAAGACAACGTAAAAACGAATTCACATACATTATGTATGTAGACTCATAGTGAGATAAGGGAATAGAAATAAGCAATCCAATGGAGCCTTTCTGAATTTCTTGCTTCCCGAAGAGACGAGGCGACGAAGGGTGCCGCCGTATTGAATTATTCATAGTCTTGCATCTTAACCGATGGCTTGTCGTAATGTGCGAAGACAGCACCAAGCCTATCAGAGATACTAGCCTACTAAAGGTACGAGGAATCATGGATGTACCTTCAAGATGATTACGATTATATTACTCCTTATTTTACGCGTCGACGATGCTGATTTATTTAAAGTTGCCAGTACAATTTCATTACTACAAACAAAGGGATCTTTTAAGAAATGACTAATGGAAGATATTGTTTTATTTTGTCTGAGATTTCTCTCGAAATATATTTGTAATGTTCTTCGATGTTGCATTAATCACATAAATATATTTTAATAATACGATTACATTGGGGTCGTATACGTCGATTGTTAACGTCGAGATATTTTAGAGTAAATAAATCACTTTTATTATAATTATTGAGGAATATTCAATATAAAATATGTTTTTTTACGTTAACATTATACACTTAGAATTTACAACAGTCCTCGATACAGAGCTAGTATTTGCTGAGAGCAGGAAGTGACAATATTTGTCGACTGTCGCACGACATCTTTGAGATGTTCGTGTATTCGGACACTTCCGTTTCAAATTCCTCTGAATAAAGGGGGGGGGGGGGAATACCTTGTAGCGGAAGGAGTCACTGTCATTCAAATAATCTTTGTTTAGGAAGCTTAGGATTTTACGATAACGGAAAAACTGTCTATATCTCACTTGTTGTACATAGTTCAAAGACTTTATATCTTTGATCACTCATTGTAATTGCAAGATATAATTTTCGTATTTACCTTTGCCTAATATCATTATTTTGCTCAGTACCATTATTTTTTGTGATGTTAAGGGGACATCACATTAAGTACGCTATTCCTTAACTCTGCATGGATTCAATTATTAAAGAATTCAATTTAACTTGGTCACGTGTAACATGCAGTCTCATATTATTTAGAGGTCAAAGTATTAGGGTTAAACACGACAAACAACGTAGAAAACTTTTGCTTTTTAGTATAAGCTTCGTCACTGTAAAGTTTTAATTAAAATCAAGTTCTGTGGTTTTTGAGGCCAACATAAAACAAACAAGACAAAAGAAGAGAAAAGTTTTTTGGCTTCTATTCTGTCCTGATGAAGTAAAGTTGAAAAGTATTTTAATGTAGAAATAACTTATAAATAATATATTCAAACGTTTTATTATCATATCTCCTATGTTATAGTTTTTACAATTATATGTTTTATATCTATAAGACAAATACAGATTTAGAGCTCCGTTTGAATATTTGCCCTAGTTCCAGCCACCCTTTCTTCTTAGCAAAGCTAGCTGTTACGTAACTACGAAAACTGATGTTTAAAAATAATTTTATATCGAACGCTCGGCGCGTTAGAACAAAATAAAGAGTTACAGTTTACGTTTTTAATAACTAGCAATGGTGTATGTAAGAAAGTAGTAGTAGTAGTAGTATAAGTCCGTAAATATTCCATTGGTAAGCAAATCAGACGATAAAGCCGCTATCTCCAGGTAAAATCAACGTCTATTATGCACTCGGCCTCTCGGTCTAATAATGTAGGTGCAATAGTGGAAATGAACTTAACACGTATAATTCGAATAACTAGCGTCAAAATAGTTTCACTACGTTCTCTAAACTCGTTAAAGGTAACGTCGGCCTCTGTTGAATTCCCGAACGTCAAAGTAAATAGCAACAAAGCAAAAGATCGCCTGGCAGAGAACGTTCTGTAAAGAAAAGAAAAACGAACAGTCGATTGTTTCATTTGTTTTTCTGTGGAAGGATCGCTCGCCGATGCAGTCGGAACTGGAAACCGGTATGATAGTAGCGGGGCGTTGAAACGTTCGCGGGTGTCGGCCATAATGTTTCTATGTATATTACTACAACGTCATTATGGCGTTCTTAAGTTAGATCAATTATGTTCATATTTATTACATTGCACGGTGTTAACATACCTATTGGATCTATTACGATCAATAAATTCAACTTTATTATTATTATTATTTTTTATTACCCTTTTGAGTTGAAAGCTTATTTGTTATGCAAATGATTTCGAATAGACAACATGGAACACTAAGCTACGACCAAATATTAAAGGACTTTGCAAAGTTGGCGTTACGTTAGTTATAATCTGGGTGCGTGCAGATGAAAAATGTTCAGGGATGTGTTGTATGAACAAAAACCTATAAATAATGAAGTAACAAAGGGCCAAGGATAAATGTGTAAATGTGTGGCATATATGTGCCGTAGGGCTGCGAGTGGGGTCATTGACATTCACCCCGGCCCACAGTGGGGCACAGATAGAGGACGTGAGTCACTCCCGGGGTTACCAGCTGCTGTAGGCAAAAACTACCCCCGGCGTAATGCCGACGCGTGTTATGTGCATGCAACTCTTTTTAACTATTCTAATTGAATTAGACAATATTTTGTTAAGTTTTATACTGTGAATAATGAGTAATATTTACTAAATATCAGCAGAACACTATCTTCCACAGTTTGGTATACAATGATCTGCTATGCTATTGTTTAATAGTCATAAAAAAATACGTTCATCATCACCATTGAGTCTGTATATTTTAAACAAGTCTTAATTATAATAGTATGTTTTGCTTTTACAGTACACAGATGGATAAACTTATTATTCGGATATGCACGGTCTATATATGAATGTACGTAACAGCGATTGTGATGTAGGGAGTGAAAGCGGCAACATATGCCGACCTCATTCGCTTTGAAGTGTCGATCTGTCGCCATATGGTACATTCAGAATTTATCTGATACTAGGTCGACCAAAATAATTGACACGTAAATCAAAATAGTTCGATTTCAAATAAACTAAAAAAATATATACTAATTCTCTAAATAGTGATCAATATAAAAATGATGAAATAATTCAACGGTTGTAAGTAGTCAATGGGATGCTGTGTTTAAAGGGCGAGGAACTATAACAATCGGCCTTCACCTAGGGCTGGCTGGGCATCGATCCTACGCTAGTGGTTGTCTGACGAGTGTATTTATAGATAATGCTCGCGACTCTTAAATGTACTTACTATATGTGTGTATATCTACAATATGAAAATAATAGCAAGGAGGACATTGCACCTAAAATATAATATATATTTTGAAATGAGAAAATGCAAAGTCTATTGTAGTGTGCGTTTCGTGAGTCACGTCGTTAACTAGCAAACTTCGAAGGCGGAAGCTAGCTTACAAGTGACGTAATGTGTATTGTAGTTATTCATTAAAACAAGATCGACGTGAGAACGATCGCTTCAAGGAGAGGGCGAGCATTAGCGGTTGTCGGTGCTCTTAGTTGTTACGTGTTCCCATGAAAATGAGTTGTTGTGTCTCGAGGCGTCAATAACCTCGGCAGTACGGATCGTGGAGGTTGCAATAAATACAACATCGACGGCGCTGGCCTGGTCAAGAGCCTTTCAAGGCCGGGAGGCGAGGCGGGGAGCGCCCCACATCTGTGGCTGGGTCATTATTGTCCTACCGCCTGCATTCCACCAGCCTTTTTTATTATTTTTTTGCATTTACAAATCATATATTTTTATTGTTACTGAAAAGCACTCCGGTATTATTCGAACTCCACTGTGAATATGTTAAAGTTTTATACTTAATTTCATTCTTGGTAATACATTCAGAACACGACAAATAATTAAGATTATTTCCCTATAAAGTTTAGATGTAAATCACGGTCACTAACGCACTAATTTCGTTAAGATTACATGTGCTCGGGTCGCTGATTTCGTAACTTAGTCTGTCAAGGTTGAAATTAATGGTTATGTTCTTCAAACATCAACGTAACCGACTGGAAACTTATTATAAAACTACTCGTGAAATCCTTGAAAAGAATAATAGCATATCAACATCTATTTCCTTAAGCATTTCCGCAGATAAAAGATATACACTGCCTAATAACATCTATACTATTCTTATAGGAAATATTCAAACACCGGGACACGATACACGCACTTTGAGCATCTGTTCGCTTGGCAGGTAAAGCGCGTTAAAAAGAGACGGACACATGTCATTCTTAGCGAGGATTCAACAAAGGATTGGTCGGTCACGGCAGGAAACGTGATGCGGCGAACTCACCGCAGGTCGAGGAAACGGGCGGCCTTTGTTCTCCTTTCACAGGACATATCGTCTGCTGTTTGTATCACAACGTCACTACGATGACACTTCACCAGTTAGGCGTTGACACCATGCTCGCGGAAAAGCGCGCATGCGTCCGCGCACCTCGGACACTACCACCGGCGGCGAGAGAACGCGCGCACTGAGTGCCAGTTCGGCGAAGTGCCAGCTACCTGCGCGGTTGGCCGTTTCCGCGGCGAGGTGAAGCGGAGGTGCGCATCGCGGCGCACGAGCAGGTACGCGACCGCACGCCCGTACCATTGTCAGGAAAGGTGGTGGGGCTCACTTTCCTTTCCTCAAAATATTATTTACTGTGCATTTTACAATTATTACAAAAAAGTACAAACATACTAAGTTAGATTAGATAACCATGACTAAATCTCTATCAAAATTGAACAATTTTGATATAGTTTACCAATGTATACAGATATATACGATCGTTAAACTTATATATAGTAGACACCTCCTATCTACCTTCACGTTTTTAAGTTCTTATTTAATGTTGCTTAAATATAGTATTGTTTTTTTTTTAATATAAGATATCATAGAAGTTATTTATGTACTTACGGTAAGCATAGAATTCAAAGTTAATAATGTCGATAACGTTGTGCCTAGTAATTTACACGACAAAGTAATATTTCACAATCCGAGAGAAACTTAAACTGCAGCTATACATTGTCCTAATTTACATGTGAATATTGTTTGTTAAAATATGAATCATTTCCGAAGTCTTGGCTAACTTTCACCGATGCTCGTGCACAACAATTAACCAGTTAATATGGTTAAGGAACACTCGTGTCTCAGGACATTTCGTTACTTCTTCCATTCGTTTATATTATTTATTGAATCATAAATTTAAAAGGTTCTAAATTAAATTATTTCCTTTATTCCATTTAAAGTCTGTCTAATTTTCAAAATACACTCATTCGTTTCTCATATAAAAGACTAGCAAAGATCCAACTCTTGATTTAATTTTTAAGAATTATTTTTCGATACGATTCGCGCGTCACCTATGGCACATCCACGGTACTTTTATGCAAGTGTCAACAGCAATTGTACAAAGTTTCAACTCAATCGGATAATAACAACAAAGAAATTCATTCATAAAAACATAATATTATTCCATAACTTTAACCATAACATAACAATATTAACCAAGACGATTCTCTATTAACGACGAAGGATAAATGAGAAACACTAAGTTTATTAAAATTATAATATAATTACAGCCTTTAATAGGTTATGCCTCGTTTGTCAACATCGTTACCAAGATACGCTATTTTGTAAAAAACGCGAATGTTTAATCGAAATCCGTTTAGTTATATTTTAGGATGTTACTTATACTATTGCTCACTTCATTAATGCTCATATGGTTCCGTTCGCCCGCTTCCGTATAACTTGAGTGTATATCACTGGACACACTTTATTAATCCTTATAAAAATAAAGAGCATATAATACTTAATCGGTTTCTGCAAATATAAAATATTATTTACACTTTTAGACTAGTTCTTTACGTTATACATCATATATTTCATAAAAGATGAAAGGCGATGAACAGCTTACTTTATTAGCATAAAATAAAGCAAGTTCATTTTTTGTTTGGAACTGCTTTAAACTATACAAATTCCCTAATAGTATTTTTGAAAGATGTTCAAATAAACAACTATGGTTAACTTGGTGGTAGGACTTTGTTAGCAGATGGATAAGCGCCCATCTGGGTACGTGCCATTCACTCATTAGATGTTCTACCACCAAACAGCCCGAATTATTATGTTCCAGCTGTATGTATGTGAGCAATTGTAAACGCATATGGGACATTACATGGCAATTCCCAAGGTCGGTGGCACATTGGCGATGTAAGGAATGGTCAATATTTCTTATAGCGCCATTTTCTATGGACCGTCGTGACTATTTACGAAGCTTATTTATTTTTTTAGTTTTGCCTAACTAGGTATATTATAAAAACAAGTTAATTAGATACAGGCGAATATATATCAATTTTAGTGTTTTAGTTTATGTGATTCTATATACTTAGTTCCAATTTTATCACTACTAAAAGCATACATTTACTAAAAGAAATAAACATAATTCATAAGCTAATTTAAACGACTATAATACGACAGCACTTTATAACATTAACGATCAAGCTTTCCGCTATTTGTCTACACCAAACCATAAATAACTTAAAAACAAAAAAAAACAGTTTGGTAGTAAGCTGTTCAAAGTCACTGCGCTGAACTCTTCAAGAATTTTAAAACATTTTTTGTTCATTAACATACTAGGTTAGTCCGCTGAAGTTGTTTATGCTGCCAAGTTAATCATAGTTGTTATTTTTTGCGAATGGCGTCGAAATCAGACAGTTTTGTAACTTTAACATTTAAATAAATTTAATAAAAACTTATCATTTGAATTTTTCATCATTGAAATTTTATCTATAATGTAAAATCTGAATATTTAACGTACGTATTTTAAAAGGAAATAAGATGTACAAAGTTTACCAAACATATTAAATATTAGCTTTCCAGTAATACTTGGTCGGTCTTCAAAAGAAAATCTTAATTGGACGACGCACAACAGAGAATGTTCCGTCACAATAGCTTGGCTATGTAAATGGCGCATAATAGCAGCAGTATCCTGAACGTTTCCCGTGTACTTTCTACTTATCCTCTCGGCTCGGCGGATACAAAACGGGACGCGATGAGAATTCCCGCCGGATCCCCAAACGACCCTCTTGTTTTTTCCTCCGCCGAAATATCATTGTTGCCTCGCTTGCCGTTGTTCTCAGAGTAATTTACTTTATTATACACAAGTCACTGACTGAGCGGGCGTTCAATTCACGTTTTCAAATGGCAAATCTCCGCTACTAAAATTGTAAATATGTCCAAAAATACTCCTTCGAATAAGACGAAATATTCTGCTACAAAAAGAAATTCTTTATGAAGCAACTTCGTGTCGAGTGAAAGATTCGAAACCGAGATAAACATTTTTTATAACAAGTTATTTGCTATATAGATTTAAAATGTATCTATACAAAGTATTTGTATCTTCGACGAGCGTCAGTGTACGTTGGAGAAGCGTGCTAGGTCGATGCATTGGTGGTACGTGCACAAGTCCGATTTGCGTCTTCTGTTATTGGCGGCAATCATTGGCCGACCAGGTGTGTAGTGTCAGTTTTTCGTGTAAGTTCAATGGTTCTTGACGTTATCTTTCAACTAACTTTCATATGTTGTCAATGGTGGATGTTTAGACACTCTTGTTTTGATATATTATAAAATATGGAACGATTTAATTATCCAAATAAAATACGATTGACATGAAATATAGTATAGTTACTACGTTTACGGCGTAAACATTCTTTAAAATTTAACATTAAGCTTGGGGGTCATGTACGTCGTAATTTTGTATTAAATTTACTCGTACGAGACCTCGTACGTATTACTCGCTAGCTGCTCGACCGGGCAGCTAGCGAAACATAATAGTTCAATCTAATTAGTATTTTATGCAGAAATCTGAAAAAAAGTGCCAAAGAAACAAACATGCATCTTAACAACCCTCCTGTTTTAGATAATAATAATAATAATATAGTATTGATTTCAGTGAAAACTTAATCAGATTTGTATTGCTTTAGATTGATTCATTTTGAGTGGGTATTAAATAAATATTTTTCAAGTGAAGGAAACAAAGTGAAAATACAAAACAACGTTAAATGGAATTTAATGAAAAGTTATTTAGGGTTGTATGCTTTTAAGTGCAGATTGATTCATTTTGAGTTGGTATTAATTAATAATTATTTTACAAGCAAAGGAAATAAAGTTAAAATTCAAAAATCCTGAATCGACAAAATCAAAATGTTTCTTTAGCCTCAGCAAAGTATTCGATTATATAATCAAACCAGAAGACATTTTACATTTATCCACACGAATTCAAAATATTTTATACTTATTACAAAAATATTCATAGACAATACAGAGTATTTTATATGACTTTTTTGTTATGTTATTTTAATAAGCCTACATTTTATTGCGACGCAGTAACACAATTTAAAAGCATAAATAAGTATAATATTTTGATTTTTAAAATTTAAAAATAACTGTATGGCATGGCCCGACTTAAAGCGGCGAGTCTAATAGTATGAAATTTTGCACAGATATTCCCAATACCGGTATATTAGGTTGATACAGAGAATGGATTTTTGAAAAATCATCCGCTAAGAGGATTAAATATAGAGCGAATAAAAGTGTGCACGGAATTTTATCATTTTTTAATTTAGAAATAGTCAGTGTTGAGCTTCTGCTTATGCGTAAAATAGAGAGGAATCTCGATTTTTTAAATTTACCTCTAAGGATGATTGTGCTTGTCAATCCAATTAAAAAATTCAAATGTGAAAGTTTGTCTATAGGCAGGGTAAGTCAAAACTAAGGTACAACAATAATTAAAGTTCGGTGGATTTATATAATTTCTTCAATGCATATCCTATTGGGTTTGATTAATTACTTTTCTTTTGGGATTGGCGTCGACTTCATAGAGACAAAATTAAACGTTGTTTTACATGTCTGTGAAAAATCTTGCTCTAGAGTTGGACTTACCTTATACATGTAGGAAATAAAACTTTTGTTTACACTCATTTGTGTGTACTTTTTAGATAAAATCAATATGCAGGCTGTTCTATTTACAATTTGGAGGCGATTCTTAAATATAACTTTTACTCATATTTGTTATACACTTTTGATAGTCTACGTATGGAATTCTCCTGATGATATGTGCTCTTTAACCAGATCGATCAGCTACATCTCAATTAAATATATATGTATACAAATAAAACACAGACACACAGCACACGCACCTGTTGTTATGTGAAAGTTTCACGTCAATCGGCTGAGTAGTTTCGCGTAAAACCGGAAAACAAGTGTATAACTTTTAATATTGGTTTATGATAATAGCCTTCAGCTTATTTGCAATTCATATCAATGTTTTGATTTTAAAATAGCTAATAGTTCAAAATGAGTTTAACTTCGTTTAAACAAGCTACCGTGCCGAATTTATAAATGAATTACCTTATGATATACTAAAACACAATTTACATTGCGGTTCTTTGCTTGAAAGATTCGTCTAGTCTATTAAGGGATTTTTGTTTTGTCAAATTTATTTTTCGTATGGCCTTCTCCAGTCAGGTGGACCAGAGAATTGGTGAAGCTAAACTAATAGAAGATGGTGGAACTTGATTGGATAGGGAAGTCTGAGAACCTTAAGACGACGTATATGACTATGATTGGCTGATATTGATAATATTGTATAATGTCTCATAATAATTCTCAAAAATATATATACATATAGCTAAGTCAGAATCAGATGTTTATAAGATCCATCAATCTGATAAGCTGAACTCAAAAACTCATTAAAAATACAATTTTTAAGTGTTTTTGTGTGTTATAATAATATTCCATGACTCAGTCAAGAATTGTATTTAAATAATTGAATGCGATGAGTTTAATGAATGTTAATTTCTGAGTGACCGAATGTAGGTTAATCGGACACATGTTAATAAACAGATCATTATATAGTATTGCGTAATTATTTATAGTTTTCATTACAGTTCGGATGACTTTATACATACACACCATTAAGATGATGATTATGAATTTTGATGATTTGTAACTTAATGGGATTTAGGATCATTCTAGCCATAATATACATTCTCGAAAAAAGGGAAAAAAATTGGCATCAATTTCAAAAATAGGTTTGCATTGAGAATAGACGGTTACGAATAAAAAGAGAGGCAATAGACGAGGCTTTAATACAGAAAACCGGCTGATTCAACGATCCGATATTCGTATCTAACGTAGCACAACACGAGTTGATAGATGATCAGAGCTGCGATATTTTATCGATATTGGAAATATTTCTCGCGACACAACTCAAAGAACGTTTTAAACAAATTGTCTATTTATTCGACGCATTGTGTATGTTTAGAAAGTATTATGAATGTAAATATTTCTATTCTCATTTATTTGTTTATATTTTATCAGATTAGAAATACACGTATATAGTGTACATGTATACCATCACCTAGTAAAGTAACAGCCTGTAAATTCCCACTGCTGGGCTAAAGGCCTCCTCTCCCTTTAAGGAGAAGGTTTGGAACATATTCCACCACGCTGTTCCAATGCGGGTTGGTGGAATACACATGTGGCAGAATTTGTATGAAATTTGTCACATGCAGGTTTCCTCACGATGTTTTCCTTCACCGCTGAGCACGAGATTAATTATAAAGACAAATTAAGCACATGAGTCAGCGGTGCTTGCCTGGGTTTGAACCCGCAATCATCGGTTAAGATGCACGCGTTCTAACCACTGGGCCATCTCTTCTCTTTTACCATCACCTACTTTTTTATAATTAAATATTATAAGCGGTCACTTTAGGTAATCAGTATTTATAAATCTTCATAATCATTGCATATTAATAAACAAACAACAAAATTAACCGTGTTTTGAGGTTTATCTTTCCCCTGTATTGATAAGCTACATTGTTTTGACAGACGATACAGCGATTTAAGAATATTATTTATTAAGCTATTAGTACGACGCTATTGATTAATGACACTCATAACGAGTTGTTGTTGGTTTAGTAATTAAACTCTTAAGTATCTTGCGACGACAATTATATTTTTATATAGTTTTTTTTCATTAATTAATTGACGATTTTGCCTCGATTATACATAGTCGGTGTGATTTATCAATAAGAATGTCACGAGATCCTTCGAAATATAATTGTAAATAAACAAGGATAGCTGAAGGCGATGGTTAATCAGTACTAGGTTAGAACTAGGTACGTAATAAAAAGCTAAATGCACGCGATGCCGCTATTAGGAAATGGGCGCCGCCGCAGCGCACAGACGATAACGATTTCACTAGGCGGCCATAGAATGGGGAAAATTGCGCTTTTCAGCGAAATGAAAGCCGGCTATGGTTGCAGAATTCCTTTTAGATAAAAAAGGTTCATAAATTTTCGGGTTCGTCGCGTCTTTGATACAATATGCATGGGGAAGCCGCAATAAAACCGGACCAAATTAATAGGGATTAATTGTTACATATTTACTTTGAATATCTGTTCGTTTTTTATACGATTACAAGGCAAATTTTACATTTATTCATTCATATTAATTTAAAATATTAATGGTTATGTTAAAAAAAAAATTGTTTCCTTTTTGTAATGGATTTGACCTTTGTCCTGGTGAAAACATTTATGTCATTTTGTGTATTTTGCCACGTGTGGATCAACCAAAATTGAAGTTAAATCATCGCCAATCTGTATAATTCCATAAAATATATTATTCATAAATTACAATGACAACACCGATCTCTATGCGTTTGATTATTATGTGTCCATAAATTGGAGCGTGATTGAAGGATTTATTTATTGATAAGGCAAGAAGGTTTGTGGAAATCCATCAAATATTCTGAAGCCAAACAGTAATACTTGGTACTGTTAAGTTTGAAGGGTGAGTGAATAACAAGTACAACAGATACAAGGGACAGAACATCATAGCTTCCAAAGTTGGTGGTACGTTGATGATATTGAGAATGATTAGGTACCTTACAGTACCAATTTTCGGCTAGCGTTGACCACTTTATCAGTTCGCCCATTTTCAAGTCTACCTACCCATGACATAAAAAACACTTTACATTAATAGTATTAACAAGATTTGTTGGAGAAGTTTTATTGTAGTTGAAAACTGCATTACTATATTAAAATATTACTATGTTGATTATAAAATGTTCATGAATGTTGATTATATTCCAAACTATATACGCTTTAGTCATTTAAAGAATAATTATCGCAACTAATTTGCGTTTGTTTTCGAACCGTTCATTTAACTGTGGCAGTAATCCACAAACCAGGGACATCGTTTTTATTCGTACGACGGAAGTAGGGCACCACCATTGTAGGTAAATACAGAACAAGGAAGAGGAACTGGCTTATTCTACGCAACGCAAGGCCATAGAGAAAACGTCAAAACACCATTGATGTTCGCGGTTATGAGCTTGAATTGTTGTTGAAATAAAAAATAAAAAACATAAAATATAAAGCTCTTCATTTTCCGTAAAAGACTGGTTAAACACAGCAAAGCGTAATACAAAAATACCTATATTTAAAAAAAGAACAACAAATACAGTTTAATGATCAATAAATAATTTTTGTGTTAACTTTAATTTGTTACGTAATAGGGGAATTATAATTTCCTAAGTTTAAACTATTTGTATTATAGAAATCAATAGTTCTATTCATTTACAAAGAAGCTCACCATTGCGTTATTCTTCTACATTCCACGTTTAAATGAAATGAGTTTATAAAATATAAATTTATAACAAAAAAGAAAATGGCCTATACTGAATATTAAAAAATTGTGTACCAAATTGAAAATATTTATTTTTAAAGTCAGTTAAAAGTAAAGAATCTTCCTTGCAAAATATTAAAGAGCAAATTGAAAACCGCAGTTAATTAAAAAAAAAATCACTTTACGTGTCGCCTGCAGCTTAATATATTTTCATAAAGACGAATATTTATCCACCAAAGGCGAATACGTCTGGATACGTTGCAATCAAACCGTATAATAAATAGTAAGTCATTTAATTAACCGTTATTTTTATTGGAATGAAGTTCTTTTAAGAGGCGTACAGTAGAGTGAACTGGCAGATATCGTCACCTGAGGAAAAAGCGGTATTATGCCTCCTTCAAGCAACCTCACCCCCACTCCTCACTTATAATCAGTTTTTTTAAGTATCATAACTCATTGTAGCTATTATTAAATACAAGTAGCAACTTTGTTACAACTCAAGGACGCCCCTCATTTTTAAGCAAGGCATACAAACAAAAGGTCACCTGGAGACCAGGAGATCACTGCAAGAAGTTTTAGGTAATTCTATCGAATTTAACTTTAATTATATTGACTCCGCCACCCTCAAAACCGGTAACAGAACATACAATGATATAAACTATTGATATTTGGCTGTGGGTAGTATAATTGATGAGTGGCTGGTTCAAAGTCCTAGCAACGTATAGAATATTTATAGCAAAGAAACAAAGTATATGACGTAAGGTTCAATAGCACTTGTGTGTATTGTCAATGATTGGAGTCAGAGTAGAACAGTGCTGACTGTATTTGGATTTCGACGTCCTAACGAAGCAGCGCTTGTTTAGGCGTCCAAATCAAATGCTTTTATTTATTTCCGAGTGAACCTTCGTTAGAGCTACTAGATACTATTTGAAACATGAATAAAAATCATTTAGATGACTTCAGTAGCTTAATAAGTCAGTACTTCATGTGGGGACATCAGTAGTACATACATTTTAATTATAAACAATTAATAAATTTGTTTTATAATATACATTAACATTTAACGAAATAACGAACCGTAATTATTGTTTATTTACCTATGTGTTACAAAGCAAATCAAATTAATTGTTTAATAAAGTAAAACTATAAGAAGGAATAATTGACTCGCGTCTTTCTTATAAAATGGATATGACTATCATTTTATACGATATATATATATAGCACGTAGGTATATTTATAAACATACAATTAAATAAAAGATCTGTTATTATGTTACAGTCATTACCTCATTTATACTTTGTTGTTAAATTACATTTTAAATGTTTTTTTTTTTTCAGTGTGGCGGATATTACTGCATTATGACAAGCGTTATTTAAATTTTTAATGAGCCCTCGTCAGGGTTGTGCTCTTATCCATAACTTATTTTTTCACCGAATAAATGATTAAGTCACTAATCATTTAACCATTAAACATAATTAAAATGTAATTACTCAGTGTGTAATTAAATTCTTCCTTAAGAATAAAAAAATAAAGAAGGCAATCTTCCTACATTATATAATACAGTCGAGTTTGTATTAAAAATTAAAAGATGAAAGTATAAGAAAAATACAAGATTAATACTGTAAAGGATAAAAAATACTCTTATTTTCCTTCAAACCGTATTGTTCGTTATACGATGAAGATGAAAACAATTGCTTGTAAATACTGTGAAATCTGCGCGTTTCTATTTCCTAGTCATGCAACGAAACAACCTTCGAACAGCTAATAGTAATGGTTAAATGTAACAATACAAACTAAACAATTAAAATATTCTTACGTTATTTTAGTTCCCGGAATTATTTACGAATGATTTATAGATATAGCTAGAATTTGTTTTGAGAGAACCTTTTGATATCATAAAACAGTCAGTAAATACTTTTTAAACATCACTTATTATGATTATATTTATTTAGTGTTAACTATTAGTCCGATTAACATGGAACGTTTATACTTTATAAGCTTACAATAAAATAAATTATGTATCGTATATTGAACATTATTTGTGACCTGTTTACAGAATCAGCCGGTTATATCTAAAGAACGTTGACAACATATAGAGAGCATTCGTTTTTTATTTAAATTAACATTTTAAAAAATTCTACAGTAAAGTTAGCGCCATCATTTTTCGTATATAGATTAAGCAGTTTTAAAACAAATACCATAGGAAAATTTTGAAGCTTTTTAAATCAACTCAGGTCTACGTTCAGGAGTGTCTTAAGCGAAGTATATAATGGTAATGCACCTCACACAGGTACATTTGTGGAGTTGGAATGTGAGTGGTATATTATTATGTTTTGACTAATAAGTACCTCTAATCGGTCCGTAATTTAGGGAAATAGCAATGCACGATGCTGGTTTATTTCTGAATAAGGGGTAAATGAGCTCATCGTGTAATTACACACAGAAGGGACGACGGCACATAGAGCCGTGGTATGCAAAACGGGGCTCTTGTATTGTAACTACTAATGCGTGTGGGGATAACGTCACGTCACTAAATATATGTGGACTTTTGTTTCAATATTAAAAAAAAAAAAAATTTATGTTCGATTTTCAAAACCTCAATTTGGTTTTCGTGTTACAATTCATAACGAATCTCATTGAAGTAACGTGGAGTAGTTATTTATTCACACGTTTTTATTCTTAGTAATCGATTACTTATAGCATTTAAGATTCATGGAATTCAGACGTGACGGCAGCTACTACGTTTTCCTTGTTTAATACTCCTTAAATAAACTATAATTATGTTGCAATTGTATGTAAAAAAAAACAATAACATTTTTATTTATACAATGATTACTTTTAAAAGTAAATATACAAAGTTTTAGTTACGTTTCAATTTTGTTATGACGCTTTCACGAATAGTTTCGCTTGAAACATTTAAAGTACAGAAGTTAGCGCACGGTAACGACTTTAGTACCATGCAAAATTAACTAAGGATAATGAGCCCAGCTTCCGAGACGTTAATCCGGAATATGGGAAAACTTGGGCTGTGTGTACTTCATGAATAAATTAATCAACAATCCTTAAATACGCTTCTTCTTAGTTTACTTAAGCCATCATTTGATTTTATCCTAGGAATATATTAGATTATAAAAAAACCATATTGATACGAAACTTTTTAGTTACTAATTAATAGATCATTTTAAGTTTATACAGATAAAAATCGAATTATTTTGAAATTAGTTTTATTTACATAATATATGCTATATAAAATTTTTACTAAATTTTTAACAATCCACAATGGAGTACTCTGGAATAAGCTTAAGCCTTATCTTGAGATGCACTATGAGCATCACTAATTTACTTTGTTTAAATACTTTGGTGTTGTATAACGCCCTTAACTACAGTAATGGTTTTCTATAATTCATTAGTCCTACAAGTAACTTCTACGAAAATAGTTACTTTTTAATTAATCCAAGAAAATATAAAGTACTTTTAATGAATTATTATATTTTGTATTTATGCGCCTCAAAATCGATAAACTTCTAAACGAACAAATTGCGATATTTGTTTTAATTAAAGTACACTGTACACAAGTAAACTGTAGACACTCGTTTTTTTAGCACGAAACACACTTTAAACATTCGACCAAAGTGGTTAGTATAATAAAAAAAGTGTTTTAATCAAAACAATACGGATGGTAGATACACAATTGACAGTTTTTCTTCGACAGACTGGTAGATTTCCTTACGCTATTTTTTTTACTACAGAGCACAAGAACATACAGCACATGAAATTCAGTTTTGCTTCAAATAAGATTCACGTGTTATACCCGCTGTCCCATCTTCTTATTTAAAAATACTTGTTAGTATATTATAATGATATTGTGACAAAGTACAGTTAATATTTTTCACAATCGCATGTAGCAGCTGTTACTAAATAAGCATGTAAGTCACTCGCCGATATTACCAAGGCTTTCCACTTTCAATACCTTTAGGTATTTAAAGCGAAGGTTTACACGCACTATTGAAAAACGATTAATTATTCTAAAAACTTATACATTACATGAGAATAAATGTTAAATACATTAATTCTGAAAATAATTTTATAACGTCATAAATGTATAAGTCCACACTAAGGTCGCGCCGCGTATCTAAATTTGGTTATAATGTACATAATGAATATTTTACATTCAATGAAAACGTTTTCGCAATAACGAGGTCTCGCAAGTGAGCGGCGCGGGAAAGAATTTGTCGTTGAAATGTCAATACCACATCAGGCCGAGAGGAATTATTCATTAAACCTCGAATAAAAATTTAAATGAACATTCGATAAAATTTCTTGAAGGTATAGATTTTAAAGAAATATATACATTAGTAGACCCCTTGAGGGTCATAATCATAACTTATACGACGTAGTCGCCCTAATCGATAACAGCAAAACTAGAAACATGTGCGTTATTCGAGTTATAATAGCGCCTGTTTACACATTTTACAAAGAGGTCAGTCAGATAACACTGCCAGACGATTTAGTTATTGCAAGTCGATGTATACTATGTATGTAGGTACTTGATAAAATAAACGAAAAGCACTCAATAAATATTCGAGGAGGCTAGGCCTTCGTTGTGAATGTTAGTTTTTAAACATGTTAAACGACCTTCCCCGGAAGACCTTACTTTAAAAGAGTTGAAATTCAAATCGTTGTCCAATCGAACCTTAAGAATCGAGACTTTGTTACCGACTACAACCTTAAAGGGATACCCTATAAGGTTGTAGTCAATATCACCGATTAGAACACATTGTTTTCCTATTCGTTGAGTATATTTATTCATTCATTTATTTTAAATAATACATTATGTATGATTAAACTAATTTAAATTATTGAAAACAGCAAACAACACAAGGAAATTAATGTAGTTCAATATCCCCTAAAATATATTTGTTTGTTTACAAAACGACATACCTTAAGTAGCCCAGTGCAATGCTATTCCGTACACTGTTTCCATAACACGTTATGATAAGCGCTATCACAGAACGTCATAAGAAAGAAAAAACTTATATACATTGATCACTTAACAGTTCGTACATAAAATTTTTGTAACACTGATCGTAAGCACGTGTACTCAGCAACGCGCCGAAACCAACTGGGACGGACGATCTATTATAGCGGTGCGCGTGCGCAGTCTCGGTCCATTTCCCCCACGCAACTTGCCCCGTTAGAATTTGTCGCAGCGATAATGTGCTTCTCTCTATTTCCTTGCGTACCGCAACACTAGGGTCCATGAGGAATGGATAATGTCCCCTGTCAATCTTGTTGCAAAATAACTACCTGAGTTGATGGCTAAGCTGCTAACGCCAATAAAGTGAAATTCATTCTGCATAACATGAACTATTCAATACACTTACATCGATTAGCGTAACAGCTGATACATTTACTTCCTTGTTCGTATACTATTAACGTTGATAAAACATTGATTCGCTAACAGACAAAAACTAACTTTTACATTTATGACAAAAAACAATTAGATTTATATATTATTTATTATCTATTTAAAATCAATACTTAAAACAAAATTTGGCTTTTGTATTAACAAAAGTTGCATCAAGTGCAACAGGTAGATTATTCTTAAAATTACGTTGCAATTGAAAGAAAAACTCTACTGTTTTATTTTGAATTGTTAAGTTTCCGGTATTATTTGTAAAAAACTAAAAAAATATTAATTTACATTTCAATAATTTTAAACCAAGTATTACAATGAAAAAAAAAAAAGAATTAAATAAAATGGTACATATTAAACAGAACAAATGTATGAAACGTAATTTGAGGAAATTTCGGAGCATGTTCAACCAAGTCGAAAATACAAACGAAGGTAAGAAATTATTAAATAACTATTTCACCACACGCAAGCCTTTGATACGGGTTGAATTATTTATTTCTGATCTTCTGGGAATTTCCAGGGTTATATTTCGTTATATCTTAAACAAATTATCGTAATTGTAAATATGTACGGCTTAGTCTACTTGGTTTCGAGCGGATGTTGATTATTAATTTTATAATAACATTATAATTATGTTTTTTCCATTCAAAGATGAATATAAAACAGAACCACATATAATTTATAAAATATGTCAGTGAATTATTTGTTATTGTGCTAGTGTTTTTATTTGTAATACGCAGTCACGTGACTTTATAGTCATGTTATACCAAAAACGAAAAAAATACACTCAACATTCACATAGGAAAAGATTTTAATTTTACAAATTTTAAGGGAGTTACTTACTTTGATCGACTTTGACTTTAAATATTTATTTCAATTTCAAACTAATTTTAATGAGATACATTACAATGATTTACTAACTGAATTTTCGTTAATCCCTATAGGGTTTGAATTTGAAAAAAATATAAAAGCAAAAAATTTATGTATTCGCTTACAAGTTCTTGTGATTTTGTGTTCCTGTATCTTGCTCAAACTCGTCTATATGCAAAATTTAACCCAAGGCTCAGGGTGACCTTCCTCAGGCATCTAAATGAAACCGTTAAGGACTAGCTGTCCCTACATAGCGGCTTAATCGTCAGTAATTATGAAATGTGTGTCAGAGAGTGGTTTATCAGAGCGAGTTGCAGCCGTGCTGCACCGTTACTAGATAGTTTAAATTTTTTCCTATGCATTCGTGATGTACGGTGGAGGCCGTTATTTACCCGTTCCGAGACAGGTGTCGCAGTTATCGTCACGTTTGCGGAGGCATCGTATCCAATCTACGACATTTCAAGTGCTACTTTCCTATTACCGTTGTGGGGTATCAAAGTGTCAGAAACCTGTTCCCTCTTGGAATATTTGTTTTATCTCTGATTTGCGAATGTATAATTTGTCTAGTTTTGATTTGTTTACATATATTTCCGCCTCAAGCGCAGTTAAGGGGACGATAATACCTACCCGGACCGGTCTTACTTCATGATATATTTTTTACAAGATTTAAACATTTTACAGTCAGTAGTGAGCTAATCGATCAATTAGCGCATACTGTGCCAATACATCTTGCTCTCATTCTACCTTCCTGCGAATAATTTATTCATAAATATTTCAATATATCTAACAGCTAAATAGACTTATAATTACATTGTTTTGATAAGATTTGTTATTTGACAAAGAAAATAAACAAAGCATTTGTTTATCATATCAATGATAACTTTTTATTTTAAACGGTCAATGTGATTAATTTATATTATAATATACATATGTAAATACTATACATACTAATAATAAATACATACTATACTATATATACTAATAATATACTATAGATTACATTATGGCGATCTATTCGGTAAGTGCGATCGGCCATTATTATTACTCTTCCATTGTTAGCGTCATAAATATATACAACTAATGTTCTGTTAAATTAAGAATCTTATTGAAATTGTCTATCGTATCAAGTGGATTTGCGTGTTGACAGAAAAAAAAAATTGCGTGCTTCATGACGTCATCAGAATTATAATATGGCAGATTGTTGACGCCGTACCGATACTTACGAGATATTTATCGGTTTTTATGTACTTAGTAAATTAACAATTTCTTAACGAGGACGTTCAATTTGTTTTTTTCTGCTGTTAAGGTTTAAACGCAAAGCTGTATGAAATACTTAAAAATATTTCTCTACGGTAAACATGAAAACCTTGAGCTAGCCTCGGTTTAACTTAATAGAATTTGTAAGTTCTTGCGGCATATCCAGTTTGTTTTCAAGTTTAAGCCTACAGAATTTACGTTATCTACGTTACTTATAATTACAATTTTAATTTAGTATAATTTGTTAATGTTAGTAATTATTAGTCAAATGTAATTAAAGTTAATATTCATATAATTATTTATTAAAATAGATTTAGGAATAAATAACTCACAGTCATAAAACGTCATTAAGTTTATAATTGATGTGTCGTTACCTGAAACAAATAATAATTGAGCATTAGTTGTGTTTATTATTAAAAGCAACTTTAGTAGTAATGAAAATAAATAAATGTGATTTACATTATTAATATGATGTATTTTACATAAGTAATACAAGTTATTTAATACCGCCCTGATTTAAAAACAATGTCTACAGTGTCCTAAAAAGATAACACTCTTTTGAAAACAAAATTTCTCGGTCCGTATATTTTTATAAGCATTACATCAAAAGTAAGATAAGTATAATAAATCCATACCGAAATATAATTTGTTTTTATATATATTCATATTCAATACATCTAATGGTTCTATCTGCATATTAATAATTATTACGTATCTAGTATTAACAGAATGAGAAAAATAAAAATCTCGTTCTTTTAATTCCGAAAAAATATCTATAAAAATGTACAAAAGATTAAAAGGATGATTATCTTTATTACGCAGCATCTATTTTAATAATCTCAACGTTCGATTCAAGATAAAACTAAACATTTCCTAATCAAAATATTAAACAAATTCAATTATTGATAATTAAACGAAAACAAATATATATATACTATATTTAAGTATCAATTTCAGCAATTTCATAATAATTCTTTAATTGCATCAGAACGAAGGCGCTAGGCCACGGGGCCTGTTTTAATACCGTTACGAGTAAAGAAATCCTGTATAATAAAACGTTCGGATGAAAAACAAAATTAAGCGCTGATATTCTGTAATATTTTCCTGGTAATTAATATCAGATTATGTATACAAAATTTAAAAGACGTGAAGCAATAACATTTAAAGTCACGTATATAATTTATGTAATATTTCCGGATTACAGTCATTATCTAAAAACTTTTCCATAGATGACATTATCATTAAACACTACATTGCAAAAAGTAAAACAGATGACGTAAAAATTGCATCACAATTACGTTTTAATTCAATTACGATTTGCGTAAAGGGGTCAAGTTCGCTGGTTTATCAATGTCGTCTTTGACTATAAAATCCGTATAAAGTAATTAAGCTTATATTTTTAAACATCGCGTATATTTCGAAAACTATTTGCATAATTAAGGAGAAATGTTACGAAATTTATATTGAGTATAAGCTTAGCCATGAACTAACAATCGAACATCGAAGACCTTGTGAGTGACCATTGACGAATAGATGAGGCGGTAAGGCCCAAGGTCACGTGTTAAATATTCGATGTAACTCGCAAGTCGCTCCGAGTAGATACCAGTATCGACTTAATACCACATCTACAATACAAACGTATAAAAACGCAGGAAATAAATTCGGACGACAAAGCGAATCGCATGGCAATATTTTCGGTAACGACAAAAGAACACAATGGTGAATGACAACAACATACCAGGTTTTTTTTTTTTTTTATATAAAGGAGTTTTTAGTGACAACAACCGCGGAAATTGCGTTGCAAGTGACAGTACAGTATAAACAAAGTATTGTACATGCGGTCTATCGGCGGTCGTAATGCTCTCGCACAAAATGCTCTTTATTGCCTTTGATAGGTTCATAACACGGTCATTGTCGTGACATCAATTAACTGCAATGAATTGGTCGTTTCGCTTCCGAAGCAATATTTTCACTGTAAAATATTATGCATCAAAATTAATAGTGTAAAGCCAAACTACACAGACCGACACGATGGCAATTATATCTATTCTAATTTAATCTATACAAAATACTTAATTAATATTCAAATATAGAATATTCATCATATAAAACACATACTTAAATCTTTTTTTTTTTAATACGACATTTTCTCTATTTCGAAATATCATTATTTTATAGCTTTATTAAATTTATCAAGAACTTCATAATCACAATCAAAACTAACAATTTTATGTTTAATTTCAAAATATTAAGAGGATCTTTGTTTTATCTTGAACTTATGTTAAGTTTAATTGAATTTCCAAGTACTTTGCAAAACTAAAACTGTAAGGGTAATATGAACAGTAAGCATTATAAAGAATTTCCTACTTTCTTGTGTGAAGAACTTTAATCAAATATAATATTATATTTAGATAAATATTCATTTATAATCTCGTGGCTTTTGGTATTATTACTATTTTATGTACACACTCTACGATCTATAAGCCGGGCTCTAATTGATTTATACCTATTAGAGCATAAAAAAGTACAGTATTGTTCATTCTCGACATATTACGGAAATTGTAAATACATAACATTGTCACGTGTAAGTAGTGCATCGAGGCGTATTCGAATTTGCGCACGTTCATTACGTGCTTAACGCACGTAAATTGAGTTAAATCACAAGCATTGCATTATTGAAACGTCATTGCGAAATATAAACAAATATTATTAGTGAAAACCTTTCCGACTATTGCTGTGAGCAGAGAAATACACGAGTTATTTAAGTGAAATAAATTTAACTGGTCATGAGATGGATGTAGATGCAAGAATGGAGTAGAAGCCATCAGTCGTCGGTGAGTAGTGTCCGAACACGAATCCAAGACTCCGCAGAGCGATTAATCACGTGAGTGTACATCGATAAGCGGAGAGTATACTATACATAGCTCCTCTTTTATTTGTTTTTTACCATTCACCCAGTGGAGTTATTTTAATGCCCAAGTAAAATATAACATAAATATAAATACTCGTTTTTTAACTTAACAACTATTCGACTTTTTTTTTATTTTTATTTTGCTATAGTTGACGATCACGTGCTTATTCTGTTTTCGAAGACATCGAAGTTAAGGAATATTTATGGTAGGTAGGTAATCAGGAGAGGCTCGATTATTATGAACATAGGCCTCAGCTGTCGATGACACTCGGGAATAAGTGTTCACTTCAATTCTTGTGGCATGCCGCCGAAACGCTTCAACGATCATCTGTGTACACTTCGGCTGAGCTTGCGCGCGCATTAGATCAATATCCTCGGCTGCGTCGAGTTCGCACCACGCGAAACCGCTTCGAGATTCGTGGACTTATTTACTACGATGCAATAAGTGACAAAAACGATCATCTTCGAAAGCGTTAATTAATTATCAATGGAGACAACAAACTAGCATCCGAATGGTAGGGAAACTTTGCTGAGTGTACTGTCGCCAAGTTATTGGGTACTAAGGAAAAGTTGAGAGTGGATAGTTTTGATGGACTTCTTACTTAATTTGCCATGGCGAACATACGCTAGCACTATCGCGTACATCGCAATCGCAGTAACTCATAGCTCGATGTGCAGATATGTTGCCTCTTTGGAATCGATAGTTCCACTTAGTTAAGAGCTAGTCAACGTTCGCACGTCACTTACTTCTGCCATCAATCCTGATTTTAGTTTAACAGGTTTAGCTTGTTTAACCTTTAGAGTTTGTGGCGAGGCGTACTAAAACGTATTCATTAACAGTACATACCACTAATACTTCTTCAAAAACGCAATTAACTATATTGATAAGTGATCTAAAACGTTCAACCTTTTAACAATCAATTTGCATGTCTAACAACACATCGTTACGATGTACGGGCCTTTCGTGACAAGTCCAGCAACTAAACTAAGTGTTGTTTCGTGACGCAATTAAATTAAGCCGGCGTTGATACACTTTAATGGTAAACAAATTTTAATATCGATTTAAGTTGTAAAAACAGATAACGAATATTATATACACATGTTTTATGACGACAATGTTTATACGTAATTACCTTGATCTTGAATTATCTAGTAAATCAATTCTATTTGGATAATTATTAGTAGGAAAATATTGAGTTGGTAGAGTTTTGGTGGCATAAATATTGAATCACGATTTTTAAATAGTTCATCATTTCCGTAATTCAAATTTATGATATGTCAAAACGATTGGCGTGGTTCCAGTTTTTCGGACAAAGATGCGAAGCTAGTGGATAAAACTAATTGAATTTTCTCGATTTAATACAGACAAATTAGTTTCATAAAATAATTTAACTACAAAATATTCCATTCGCACTTCATTGTAATATTGTTGAACATGTACTAAATTTACAATTATTAGTCATAAATATCAATTTAGTAGCAAATAATACAAGCTATTTATAAAAGTTTTACAAACGATTTTTAAAGAAAATAAACTCACAAATTTTTGTTTAAGGATTTTTAGTTCTATTGAATTAAAAGAAAGCACAGATTGTAGGAAATCTTGGCAGCGAGCGAAGCGGTGACGTTGTATACAAAGCGTATAAACGTAACGTGCTCAGGAAGTAACAATAGAGAAGTGTTCGCCAAACGTTACAATGACATGGGTGGGCGTTGCATGGGGTTCATTGAACGCCATTGTGGATCTTCAGGTACGAATTTTTTTATATTTTCTATATTACCGGTCTTAAAAACCCTTTACGTGCGCCATTATCGCAAGCTAAAATGCTCTCTGGAAATGTACATTTAAGACAGAAAATTCTGTTTAAAAATCATTATTGAGTCATTTTAGGAAATTACTGTTTTTAGCAGACTCGTTAAAAATAACACTCTTTCAGTTGAAATATATTAAGATATAGCCCTCCAACTGTGTGTCGTGTTCCTGACGCACACGTGTTGTCGCAGTTAAATATAACCGGCGGTTCAACGCACGAGGGGGGCGACGCGTACGGCTAACCTACTACTATTACTGTACATCACTATCGACCATGGGGATTAGCTACTGTTTATATTATCGTGCAATTTATATCGATAACAATATCTATGTACATACAATTGTGTATTAATAGCAAAGTATAATCCATGTGATTCTATGAGATTAAATTTAATATTTCAATGTGCAATCGTTAGTGTAGACTATAGATTATTGTGCGACGGAATTATAAATTGTAAATTAACTCTTTAGGTGAATTTAATTGAGACACGAGTTAACATAAATAGTTGCAACAGCGCTTGATAAATACTTGTAGAACGGCGATAAGATATTTTCAAAGTTAAATAAGGAATATAAGATATAGCAGTTTAGAGCTATAAATGAAAATAAACAAATACGCTGACATTACCGTCATAGCGCCTATTGTGTGTCAATCGCCTGAGCTTTGCTGAACATTTCTTTAGCCAGGTGAGAACGTTGCGATGCATTCGAAAAAGCATTCTTTTATTGCACGGAATACTGAATAAATAGCATCACCGCTAATGAAGGAAATCACAGTGAATGGGTAATGGAGCTTAAGCTAGGCTAGTCTTTTTGTTCTCTTTGTTTTTACAATTTGTTCAGATTATTCTATTAAGTAAACGAATTTGTTTAAAAAAAACACATTTTTTCTAGCCGTTCTCAGATAGAAATATGTATTTACAGATTGTTCAATTCATATGTATATTATACGATATAAGCTAGATAAAGAGTTGTGTAGTCATACAAAGTCCACTAAAATATTTCTACTTAATTTTTTACAACGTCTTATATAGTATATATTTTTTTTATTTTACATGTAAAATTAACGCATTAATAATTAAAACGATTGAAATAAATGAAAACTGTTACGAAAGTAGAAATGATTTCGAGTGAATTTTGAAAGCATTTCAAAAAACATTCAATGTATAATTATATAAAAAGTCGTATCGTATCGTATCTTAACATACAATTTTGAACGACATATCGTAGTAACCAATTACCAAAGATAATTGATAATGATTCATAAAAATTAAATTTAGAAACAGGCATCAGATGTACCCGAATCCCTGATATCAACGAAATATATTACATTGATTTACTTAAGAATTATTAATATCGAGGCCTTAATTATGTACAATATCAATTCATATTAATATTACTATTAACTCATTATTCTTCGTCATACTAAATTAATAGTAGTAGGTATCCAATGAACCGTTTTTTATACTACGTAAGAAAAATAACATAAACGAAATACACACATACAAAAAGCATACGTAACAAAGGACAACTTTTAAGAACTTTCGATCCATTCACTTATATCCTTGCAAGTTTATTCTAAGTATATTCAACGGCCGGGACCAGTGTCAATTGCATTCACCTATTGTATCGTTTGATGTTATCAATAGTCACATATATTCAATATACTCCTCGAGCACAGGTGTTATGCTTCATTCACATCACGTAAAGATGCAATAGATCACGCCTCGAAAGAAATTCTCAATGTGAATGAGATATTCTAAAATAAAGTACTCGTTAATGACAAAGTCATTTAGCGTACAACTTGATCTATTTGATTTATTTTCTTCATTTTTTTTGTTTATACTTAATATAAACTACACGTTTATGTATTTTTCATCAAAAACGTACCAATTAAATCTATCATGTAGCATAGCACGGTTTAAACTTATATTATGATTATTGATGAAAAAATCCATTTGTTTCTATGAACGCCAAAACGTTATGCTTATTACAATGTATATAATACAGCTGTCCGTTTTGATAACAAAAAATTTTAGGCGTGTGCACGTGAATAACCGCAACAACTCTTTAGAGTTCTGTGAGAAAAATATATTTTAGATAATTGACATTACTGATTAACTTATAATTTACGTACACAATAAGAACTCCTTAAATACTTTTAATTAAAACATTAATACAAGTGACGTCATTATCATCTTAATGTGCGCAAGTCAATTTACCTGATCGTTCTATCGTAATTGTCATAATTAATTTTAAGCAGACTCATAAGGTAAGTTAACACAACGCAATTACGTATATTACGAATGCTATCTGTCATTCCTTCGGTCAAGTACGAGAGGTATTTGGAGAATCCTAGTCACGCGAGACAAGACTCGTGCTTGACTCGCGGCCACAACGAAATAGAGACAAAGAGGTTCGCATAACCTTGGCGGCGTGTGCCTTGCTGACGGGCTGACGAACGCGGAAGCCACTAATGAACTACCGCCTACAGCCTTTACGAATACACAGCGTTGATTCTACCCGTATTTTTTTTTTTTAATTTCACTTCCCACAGCCTTTAAAAAGGTTTCGATCTTATCGCCAATGGCTATTTTAATATTTTTTATTATATAATTATTGTAAGCTTACAAAATTTAAATAAAACATTTTCATACAAATGAATTTTCGATTGTGTTGCAACCTTATTTGCAAAGTTTGCTTAATAAATATACAATTTTTTAAACGTTAATATTTGGTAAAAAATATTTAATCACATAAATAAATGCGAATAGCATTTAATAGTTGAATTATAAAATCATGGACGTCATAATAAATCTTAATTTTATCAGAACCGCATTCGTTTCACGGAACATGTTTCTGAGAGTTAAAACTTTTTGCAAATAATGTTTAACATAACGGATTTAGTGAAATTTCGGACCGGTGTCACGAGTAATTACTTAGTTCACTTTAGAGGATTGTTCGGTTACCAAACCGCAACAATAATTATAACTGGGATTTAACAATATTCGAATACAACTATTACTCTTTTGTTTTTAGAATTGTTAATTATCCTTGACTTTAATTTGTAGGTATGAAACATTTAAGTTCTGGGAATTCTGTTTTTTGTTAACAATAGCTCTTTGAAAATTGACTAGCGATCGATACAAGGTATAATATAACACAAAGGTGGATGAGGAAGAAGTTTGGTTTTATTTATTACACATTATTTATTTTCATGCAAACCAATAGTTTATTCATAAATCAGTGATTGATGTTATAAGGAAACTGAGTCTAATTGTGTTTTAAAATATTTTTGAACTTAAATTTTATTATTCCTACAAAATTTATCCATTACTGTAAAATATTTAGAAATTTTTATTATTCTATTCTATTTGTTATGATTTTAATTAGTTTATAAAATCACAAAAGGAATACAAAATGTAATAATTTAATATTTTATAATTACGACGAAGAAAACAAGTTATATTCAAACAGTTTAGTCCTTTACACGGAGTCGCTCTACTGGAGAACTTATAAACGTTTGATTGGGCACGTACCTACACTCGTAAAAGCAGTTTCAGCATACAAGCTATATTTAGATGTTTAATATTATGAGAAGTACTGCGTTAATAACATTCTATGAGGTCGGTTATCGTTAGTTTCGTCTATACATCAGAACACGAGTGCGGCAAAGTGCTCGGACGTGGGCATTCACGGTCTCGATCCGAGTGGCCCTCTGGCACTCACCACATGTACACTGGCGTACACTGAACTCTGTCTCAGATAAAATGTTGACGATTCGAGGAAACGGGACAGCGGACGTCGATTCTTAGGTACGATGCGCTTAATGGAACCTTGTTGCTCTGTTTAGAAAATATCCATCGTACGTTGATAGACAGATGGTTCGTTCAAGGAACTATTTAAAACGAAAAGGACAGTTTCGTATGCGATATTACCTTCAAAATAGATTGAAATAACTACACAATATATTTCTAACATATTATAAGTAATCGATACATAATGTTCGTAAATTCAACGAAAGTGCTTGAAGCTATTCTAAAAATAAACTTGCGTGTTGTAACCACTTAAAATTTAATGTTTAAATACAACATTCGATCTGGCATAGGTTCTAAGTCCTTTGTTGTTTACACATATATTATATAATTAGGCTGTTAAGCGCAACCTTCATTTGAACTTTATTGTGCTTTCTATTTGAATGTATACCTATGTAACCCATTATATGTTTGATTAAATGTTTTATGTCACAAAGTATAATAATTGTCCAACATATGTCAAATTATTTTTAATTCAAATCATAGAAACGTATATTGTAAATTTTATTTATATTTTGTTTGAAAGGTACAATAATACGTCGCTTACATCAAATTATTCGAAAGGTGTTAACAACGCTATACAGATTTTTTGCCTTTAGTTTGTTCTCCTCAGTAATTTGTATGTTTTTTTTTTACTTCAGACAAACAAGATTGTATATATTTGTTTATTAAGAATAAATTTTGGATACAGACCTTAGTTTACCTATAAAATAATCTTTTGTATAATCGAGTTCAACATCCACAAACTAAAGTTTCAAATTTAAAATTATAAGATTTAAGATGCATATTCAAACTAGTAAACAATTTAAAAATGAGGATGTCTTGTTAAGAAGGTCAACCTCAAAATAAAATTGTGTGTTTATTTCAGCCTTTAATCTCATCTTTACTTTTAGAAATATAAATAACTTCATGTCAAATAAACATTACAATTCAAATATCGAAAATAATCGTTATTACTAATATTAAGTAAAAAACGTTAATATAGGTACGATGCGGCCATACAAAATATATACAAAGTGACACCGCCAAAAACTTTTCGTGTAATTTGCATGATTACCTTAGCATCTGCTTGACCTGACACGAATATACCTTTTTATTAATTATAACGGGATATCAGGTGAAAGATGTACCTACAAATATTATTTAAAACTTCTTGTTAATAAATTCGCTCCAAACAAACATAAATACCTTTAAATCGACATAACAACGTCTTTTTTCCTTTTATTAAGGATCTCGACGTCAGATTATGTTGCGACCTTAGTACGTAGAACGACGTGGGAGGTAGCGACGACTAAAAACGTCCGGTTAATATTACACGACTACTTGCATTTGAATACAGTGACTTCATCTTTAAACGATTATATTGATCTTATAGACACCATATATCGATCTCAGTGTCATGATAGAACAATTATTATTCATAGAGTACTTCTATTGTTTGTATAAAAGGCATTCGAATTGCGAATGCCGTCTAAGTAATTCGACTTTTTGTTTTAAACTTAGAAAAAAGGATCCGATTACGTCGTGTCTACTCGTCCTACGTGACATTGGCGAAATAATCTGTGAAAACTTGGCACAACTTAAAGTTTACGAACAAATAAATGAATTAAATTTGCTAAGGTTTAAACCGATACTGTTTTTATTTTAAAAGGATTTTTTATAATGGCAAATGTATTATTATAATACTGAGTACTTGCCTATATTATCCTACTTATATAATTTATAAGTTTACAATTTACATTGCATATCTACAAATAATATTACTTTCAGTTTGATATTTCTAGGAATTGTTATTTTATTTGTTTCTCGCAATAAAATATTACACGTTAATTGACGTCACGTGACCCATGCTATCGATGTTTATACGGAGAATGTATTGATTAAATAAAAAAGGAAATACTTTTCTAAGAAAACCTGCGCCTAAAATATCTGTAAAAACTATATCGTATAAGTACTATATTACGATTATGATTATTTAAAAAGGATCTCACGTGCATAGTCTCGTCACCTTTACTTCTGATGAAAGAAAAAACCTACAGAAATATGCCTAATATACTTGACGAAAGTCTGCCCACTCGAAGCATTGCCTCTGATTGAGCTGGTCAGGAGAAAAGGCCTTTGTCAAGCAATGGATCATTTATAACTTTGACTTTTAAGCTATAACTGTGAGAGCAATGTCGAAAATAACATTTATATTAAGTAAAAATAATGGTTACGTTTAATTTTATTTAAGAAATAAGCGCCAAATACAAAAATAAAACAAGTCAGGTATATTCTACTAAGCGTATGGTTCTATTTACTTTAATCAATCTGGTAGCAATTGAAGAAAGTGGTCTATTGGGATATTGTAAGCGAAGAGTCAGGAATTGATTTAGGATACAAAAGGTGTTTTACACATATGTGTTTCGCAAATATGCACCCGCTTCTCCTGTTCCAGTATTGAAAGTGATATAGAATAGTTTTGTTACATAAATTTAAAGTTTAAAGAAGTTGCTTCATCGCTCTCCTTTATAAAATAACTGACATTGGCTCTGTGGAATAAGTATAATTCAAATTAACCAAAAAGACAAAATAAAACATAATTTTATTTAAATTTTTCTTTAATAGTGCACAAAGTTGTAAACGGTGATTTTTTTTTAAACTAAATTTGAGAGGAGCTTAGCATTGAGAAGCTGTAAGCAAAAGTTCATCTTCAACTCAATAATGCAGGAGTAGACGAGTTTTAGCAAATTGGATCACGATCGCGATGAAAAGGATACAAAGTTTTAAAAGAAAAAGCCACGATAGTGAAGCAACTTTCAAGCGTTCATTATACTTATTTTATAAGAAAATCTTTTATCTAATATACTTCATTACTTTCCATTTGACCATTTTATTACAGAAACTATACCTATATTCACATACATATTTACGTAAAATTACAAAAAGGGGGTAATTATTACAAAATACCTAGGTACTTACTTTCATTTACTTAAGTCGTTTATGTGTTTTAAATCGAGTAATAACTTCACATCCAATAACTATAAGCCTATTACATTGTAACGAAATAATAATAAAATATTTTGTGACTTATTTAAGGCTTTTAATTACTGGACAGTTTACGTTACTATAAACCTCTCTTAATCTTCTAATTTACTGATCGATATTATTCAGAGCTTAGAACTTTGATGGAAACGGAAAGAAATCTCTTGGGGGTTTCGAAAGTTTGGGGGTGTCACAAGGATTAATTGTTGGTCTATTTCTCTTCTTCAATGGTATAAAGTCCTTGTCGCCTTATCTGTACGTATCAACACGAGAATACTTTGCTTTCTGATAACAATTTATTCTTTTCTTTATATATATAAACTATATTAAATTATTTTAACAAAACTCTTGGCCATTTAGTTATATATTAACAGGGGTTTAATATTAATATCTTTTGTTGCGATAATTTACTCTTTCACGAAGCAACTATAATTATAGATACACTATTTCTTGGGAACAGTATATTATTATGCTAAGCGACTATGGGGTCCTCGCCGTAATGGATTGGCAAGTAGACTGCAGCATTTGCGGTCAAAAAGAATGATATCTGATGTGGATACAGTTCGCCTTGTGTTATTTACTGTTTTCCACAATATAAGATCCTATGAGGAGATCAGTTTTTTTTCAGAGCGATGACGACTCTTGGGAAGTTTATTCATTTAACCAATAAATTGTAAATGTAATGTAAAATATTGTCTTTTGCTTCTCAATATTTCTAATTTTTTTTTTATTCATGTCCATATAAACATACCAAATTTTCCTAGGAATTGTGATATTTTAACTTTGTCTTTGACTCGTACGTCAATAGTATCTTTATACTTATATTTATGGGTCTTAACACTGAATAAACTCAAAACACTCAACTGATCGAGCTGAATTTTTAACATTCCATTAGTGCCAGTGACAATATAGTCTAGAATACCATCGAATATGTTCCAAAGTACCGCCATATAACTGTTAGTATTTAACAAGTATATTTGTAAAGTACATTCACTTTCAAATTTTTAAAGTAAACAAATATTTTAACAATAAATTTGACAGCGTCGTATATTATGTAGTCCATGTATGTTTAAGGTACTGTTATATATAACATTTATTATGTACTTAATGAGATCTAATGATAAAATCATTGCATTGAATATCGTTTATTGTTTTGGTTAGCATTCCATGACTAATAAACATTTTAACAATACCAATATAAACATACGAATGATTATGTCAGATTTCGACAGCAAGTTGTTCCAACAATGCAATTGTTTTGTTTAATGGAATTAATCAGATCCAAATATACTTAATTGTTTCACGATATCGAAATTGCAGTTAGGTCTCTATTAAGCGCTTTATAATCGTTATATGTTTACAAGAATCAATTTAATTTTTTTTAATGAAGTAGTATTAAATCTACTG
The DNA here is from genome assembly GCF_905220365.1 of Vanessa cardui. Taxonomy (NCBI): domain Eukaryota; kingdom Metazoa; phylum Arthropoda; class Insecta; order Lepidoptera; family Nymphalidae; genus Vanessa; species Vanessa cardui. The sequence goes on from NC_061139.1 coordinate 5,290,040, forward strand.
AATTGGACTTCTACAAAAAAAAAACAAGATTAATTAATAAGTTATTTATGATTGATGTTTAATATTACTATACATATTTTTCTTATAAACATTGAGGATTTAATTAATTAGGTATATTCAAATCAAAATACAAAATCTTCTGTCATACAAATCAAGACTGCGTGGGATCTTAGCAAAAATTCCCCGGTGAATCGCAATTTCGATCCTTTAGACAAAAATGAACTAGCCCTTGTCACCAGTGGAGGCAAAAGTCGGGATATTATATATTTAAAAAACATTTACTTTTTTCAAAGATCCAAGTACTTGAACTGAGAGGGTAATAATTATAAAATTTTAAATGAGAAAAATAATCCTAGTTAATTAACTTTAAATCACCAATAGGCTGAAAGGAAAGCAAATACAAGTCTTGGTATAAAGTATTTTTCAGTGTTCTGTATCCAAAATATTAACCGTTTATATTTATTGAAAACCCAAACTGATAGGTTTGTACGTGTCTTAGCTGAAAAATAGTTGAATTACATTAAAAATAAAAAAAATTGCCAATGCTACAATGGATTTAGAAAATAAAGTTTTCGATCGAGAAGACGTATCCTCAGTAAGCACTTTTAATCCAAAGCTGGCCTGTAATTCCATACAACAAGAATTTTGGACAAATTTAAGTGAAATATACAATCTGTTTTTATCCCACTTGTACCGCGTATGTGATTCCTGTATAATACATGTTTAATGTAATTATCTAAGACATAGACGTGTTATAAAGTGTCTGATAGACTTGTTTATCTAATGGTTGCAAACTATCGTGAAACTATAACAGAACACTAACTTAAATTATCTGTACAGGTGGCTAATTGTTTGCGAATAACAATACGATACTGCTCCGAAAATAGCGAAATGAACATCGTGCTTGAGCTGAATTAATTGACTATCAAACGTTCCTACTACAACATTCATTTACAATGTTTACAGTCAAGATTACTGAGCGAAACCGATGAATCTAAACCAAAGATCGCGGTTTCGAAACCACAACGTCACTGATTTTTCACATGTTTAATTTGTGTTTGTTTATTTCATCGAATATCGGTGAAGATAAACGTGATGCAACCTGCATGTGTGGGATGAAATTGTAAAAAACTGCTACGTGTATACCGATTATTATTATAGTTTTTCCCAGTATTGATAATACGAAAAATTACAGCTATTTAAGAACAACTAAAGTAAAGCTCAGGTGCTCTTTAAGGTGTAATCAAACATTTAATTTTATAATAATTGTGAAATATCTATTTTCCTGGTTGGAAACAAGTATCTTGGATATTTACATGTAAATCAATTCCTAACTAATAAAATATCAATACGGTTGAATATTTTCCTAAATATAATTACTTTTGTATATAAATCAATCTATTATTATATTTTCATTATTTACAGAATTTAAATAAGGGTATTTACTGTTTCAATAAATATACATATACCACTTAATTAAATTCAATTCACTCAATGAACGACAAAATATAAAGTACATAAAAGTAAGTCGTAAATTATCTTTACATTTTTGGACAATTTTTCCATGAATTTTATGTACGCTCATAATAAATTTATCAGTGATTTATTTATCGGTGACGGGAATTTTAAGGCCACTTATAAGTTACATTCATGATATTTCGTACATTTAGGTCAACGTCCTGTTATGATTGACGTATCTATCAATATTCGATAGTAATATTGTTACTGATATGTGAAATTATTATTAAACCATTTAATAATTTTCCGTTATAATTATATATTAAATTCGTAACAATATATTATTATTTTATGATTTATTTTCTTTAGTAATGTTATTTATAGTCCAATCAATACATTTTTCGCAATTACTATAGACAATATTTATTCAATTAAATGGTTTCAGATTGATCATGCCTAAACTTAGTTTTATTTATATTTACTCGATGAATTTACATAACAAACACATTAGTCGGGAACGTGTAGTTGATATGTAGATATACAGAAATAGAACGTAGCGGGGATTTGTAAATAATAGCCGGTATTACGGTTTAATGCATGTCGTATATTGAGGTTTGGATACATTCTGTAAACATAGACATATCCTAATGTATTGACAACACTTTATCAGTTTCAGGTAATCAGCATAAAGATAGAAATTCAGATGGGTACCTAGTTAGGTCAAGAGCAGCTGGCATTCCAGTCGGCACAAACCACCAAGTCGGCAGCGGCGTGCACATCCGCTGCGGCGGTGCACTCACGCGACCATGCACCGCTGGTAGTCTACACACACAGTCCGAAGCACACACATTCACTGATCGCACTCAGAACGCGCCAATGTCAACGCAGTGTCATGGTTCGGCGGTCCCTAATTGACCTGGATAACGGATAACGGCGCAAAACTATTGCAACTTAGTATTACGGCCGTACTTCTCAATTTCCAATATCAAGGTTACAATTACATTTAAATATAGAAATAATCTAGAAACTTAAGGAATTTTAAAACCAGTCGCGTTGCAAGAAACGTCCAAAATAATAATAATAATAATATAACAATAAAATCGAGAGCGTTCGAATATTTCAACTAAGTTAAGGGGAGTCCATAATTAGAGGGAGCGACTGACTGAATGAATGAAGAGAATAAGGGTTGTTATAGCAGCGGAGGGTCGATAAACTTTTTTACGAAGGGCCAAAAAAAGTCGATAGTCGTAACGGAACCAACTAGCGACTCGATGGTGTCGGTCGAGTTACGTTGGTCGGGGATAGGGAATCGTACATACAGGGGTAGGTTCGCGAGAACGAGCGGCGCGTGACGGCACGAAGCGCTCGGTTCGAGCGTCGCTCCGGTTTGAACTGACGTCGCTGCTTCGCTAGTCGGTCGGGAACGTCTCTCGGGCCAGTAGCGCGCGCGTGGCGCTGCCACCCGCCCCCGCGCGCTCTCCAAGTGCCGCCCTGTGATAACGCGTCCTGCTGACGCGCCACCGTTCCACCACCACTACCGAGACGAAGCTATCTCACAATTATTATTAAGAATTTTCAATTATCACAATTTAATGGTTCGTTTATGTATCTCATGGTTGCTAGTTATAATTTTCAATTATTTTTTTTTTATAGAATGGATCAATACTTTGGTGTTAAATATTTAGGCACATGCGAAATTGTTAAGGATTTAGTTGGAGCGGAATAACTAAGAAAATCTTTACTTTTATCTTTGTTTAGAACATGTGTACGTACTGAAATATGTAGTTATATTTAACAAAATGCAAATTTTATATTTTTATAAAGAGACATAAGAAATCAAACTAGCTAACTAAGCAAAGAGAGCACATTATTTGTGATATGTGTGTTATTCACCTAGGGCCAGACGACGGAACCAAGAATTCGCCATCCCTGGCACGTACGCATGGCATTGCCCATAAACCATCCCGATATCGGACGTCGCGCCACTGAACCGTACTATCCATAGAAATTGAGAGATTCAGAAAACTGACAAGAGGAAAATAACTTCCATAGCTAGCGTTAGTTTACGATCATGGCCCAGTTACGCCCGATAATATTTCGTAGCTATATGTGATAACGATAAATAAGGATGAATAAACAATATTCCGACTATGATATATGCGTCTTACTTGTAAGACTGTATTACATGTCGGTTATATTCGCAAAATGTAATTATGTAAAGAAAAAGTGTCCTACTTTCATAGAACAATTTTAAAATTCGCATCTGGCATGCCATTGCATTGTGAAATTATAATTAATTAAGTGTAATGCGGAGAAAGGTCGATGAAAAATAACATCATCAATTCATTGTAAATTGTAATTAAGCTCATTTGAAAATGATGTCATTATTACGGCTTCATTTCGCTATTTGCTATCGAGGTGTTATGTAAATATGAGTTTAAATCGTTAACGTCCACAATAATTATAATCAGTGTCAATTACTGTAATTACCGGGTATCGGTCAAGGATTGAATGGAAAAGAAATCGTGCGACACGGCAAACCTTTCGCAAACATTGTTTGAGAGTTAATAAGATGAGTTCGAATCTGTTTTCAGTTGTTCTCGGTGAACGAAGGGTTTAGTTTTCAATCTAAAACTTTGGACTGAGGAGCGGTATCGATCTTGTTTGATTTTAATTGCTACGCTAACTTAATTTCAGTTATTCTGTAACGAGCAGTTACCTCCGAGGAAATTTAATAGATCCAACAATTTGTTTGTTGTTAACTCTTCGAATTACGCACAAAACCTTTAAGTGGATAAACTCAATTCGGTTTATTGGTTTTTTAAACGGCCGGGAGGTTTAATATGGTAATTTTAAAATTGATCTCATAAATAAATGTTAATAAAATGATTTCGTAGGTATAAGTAATAGTAATTGTGAAAGAATTGTATTGTATACAAAGTTAATATTGAAAATATTACAGGCGCAACCAGTAAACTGAATCGAAAGTGAAGCAAAACAATAAAACACGTTCGTATAAAGTTTTGAATATTGTTATGATTTATTTAGTTTTGAATAGAAGTTGAGAAGGGAATTTGATGACTGGTTAGAAACCGTCGACCCTAATTAACGTTATCGAGTACTGATCAGGTGAACTTGTTTTTTTTTTTCAAATGCTAAAATCTGCTGTCAGCCAAAATCCTGAGACATCGTGTATGATCCCGTCATGTACCACCGAAATCTTTCTCATTGGATAAGAGGATTTTGACTAGTAGTGAAGCGGGCTGGAAAAAAATATATGAACGGCAAACACCTAACTTCGACTTACTTAATTGAAATATACCTTGCAAAATAATTGGTATCTATTTCAAAATTATGTTATATTTGATCGAAAATAAATTTGTACTTTTTTTCTTAAATATATTCTTCAAAATACCATGACAATATCGGTGCTGTGTCACAATCCACAGACAATTGTTACTTTTTTTCCAAATTATACGTTTCTAACGAAAATCCTGAAAAGTAGTGAAATTTCTGCTTTATCTACGAAATGAAACATATATAGTCTTGTGATAATGTTTCTTTATCGGTATATGTTACTAAGCTAAAATGTATGTAGCCGTTTTTATTAGATACATAATTTAATTTTTACTTAAATATTACATCGTATAGCACTCGTATGTGTTTGTTACATAACTAAGCTGCCCCTTTGACTTAAATATTTGAAAAGTTAAATAAGAATTATATTTATTATATGTCGACCCTAATTAACGTTATCGAGTACTGATCAGGTGAACTTGTTTTTTTTTTTCAAATGCTAAAATCTGCTGTCAGCCAAAATCCTGAGACATCGTGTATGATCCCGTCATGTACCACCGAAATCTTTCTCATTGGATAAGAGGATTTTGACTAGTAGTGAAGCGGGCTGGAAAAAAATATATGAACGGCAAACACCTAACTTCGACTTACTTAATTGAAATATACCTTGCAAAATAATTGGTATCTATTTCAAAATTATGTTATATTTGATCGAAAATAAATTTGTACTTTTTTTCTTAACAAACTTTTCACATTACAAGGCCAATATCGGTCGAATCTATACACAACTATCGAAATTATTCATGTACCAAATAAAATATATACACAACATTTATTTATCAAAGAATAATAGATTTATTTAATAATTAAATTGTTATCGTTCAGACTATTAGTGTCTAGATATAAGGATGCTATGGCATAATTGCAAATATATTCATTCTAAACGCGTGATAATTTCCGCCAATAAAAATAGTTTCGACATTGATCAATTTATATTTACTTTGTCAATCGGCCTTGAACAACTAGTTAGCATCGCAAACGTTTAATCGCAACCCGCTTCACCTCACGTTATCGATTAATGTGAGCAGTCATGTAGCTGCACTGATCAGACACACAGACCAGTAACCGAACATAAAGAGCCGACAGATGATATTCGTTCAAAAGACATATTGTGGGATATTTTTACGACGAAACGGTATATTTTAAGGCAAGCGTCACCTCGACTGTACAGCCTTCAAGACTACTCACTATTTGAACACCGGTGGCATTGCGAAAGTTGACAACACCGTACGTGAGCCGGTTACAGAGTATTGTCATTCTGGTAGCGCTGTCGTTTTGCATTAAGTTGCCTTTATGACTTGAATTTGTTGGTGGATTAAATGACTCAGTTGGGAATTTAAATAGCTCGAGATCGGAATAGATGAATATACGGGAGCGACGCGCCACGTTTCGGCAGCAATCGGGGACTAATACTTTATTATCAAAAACTTCACGATATCTATCTTAATCTGAATAAATAAAATAGTTCAACAACTTTTTAACCAGGTTACATGTCAATAAATATTGAAATCAACTAGTAGCCCAAATTTATTCCTAATGCCTATTCAAAATACTTTAAAAGAAGACAAAGATGAATTTGCTAATGTGTAGGGATTGGTGTATATTATTAATAGACGTAGACAGCAAAAGAAATGTCAACATATTATGGACTGAATAATGATTGTTTAAAATCAAAAATACATAAAAAAACTTGTAACATATTTGTCGTCACGCCTTAATATACGACCCACTAAAGAACATAAATACAGAAATATGTGAATACTTAGTAAGCAAATGTAAGCGCGACGGCAAGGTTGCGGTGGGTGGCGTAACGGAGCAGAGTGGTACATGTGAAAGAATCTCGACGGACCGAGTAAATGGGACACGATGTTTTACATAAAACATCTTTATACAAAATCTGACTGGCCATCCTTGCTGACAGCCTTCACTTTAAACCAGCAGGAGATTGTTCTAATGTACAAGGTCAATTTATCATATATTGAAGCTCATTCGGTTCTACGCAATCTCTTTACTAATTTGATACGACGAATATATTCTTAGTTCTCATTCGTTGGATAACAACAATAGAGATACTTTTAAGTCCTCGTAAATTGGTTTATTTAGAAAAATGTTTGTAATTGAATCTGCATTATTGCAAAATACCATGACAATATCGGTGCTGTGTCACAATCCACAGACAATTGTTACTTTTTTTCCAAATTATACGTTTCTAACGAAAATCCTGAAAAGTAGTGAAATTTCTGCTTTATCTACGAAATGAAACATATATAGTCTTGTGATAATGTTTCTTTATCGGTATATGTTACTAAGCTAAAATGTATGTAGCCGTTTTTATTAGATACATAATTTAATTTTTACTTAAATATTACATCGTATAGCACTCGTATGTGTTTGTTACATAACTAAGCTGCCCCTTTGACTTAAATATTTAAAAAGTTAAATAAGAATTATATTTATTATTATACTATTTTTGTTTTGCTTTCAATGTACAATCTAAGCTAAAATAAATTATATACCCATTCTTTAGCATCGGTCCAGTCCTTGAGAGGTGTTCAGTGACACATCCACGCTTACGAAAGAATTATAAATATTATAAACACTTAAAAACTATAAATAACGCATTTGTCACAATATGTTTATCATAAGCTTATTTTCAGTAACAGTAAGACTGTTTGCAGTTTGTGTCCAATTCTGGAATTAGGCTCCATTTCTTGAACAAGAGAAGTTTCAAGAACCAAAACACACATTGAGCAAATGAGTGGTGCTTTCGAAAATTTCTAATAATCTTTTTATATAATAGAGTTTGATATAGGGAATATTAATGTGTCTTGACAGAAACATATGTATGTTAAATCATACCTACATCACTGTGAGACGCACTGTCCCTAAGAGACGTGATTAATGGTTTAATTCAAATGTTGAAATATAACGATCCGATTTCGTTTTTTTTTCATTAGCATTTATTCTGAAATGAATGTCAAACTTATGAATGACTAATAACATGTCTCGTTGAATAAAAAATGAAAACCATGACATAAAACGAACCGCTCTTAGTTCTACCCTTTAAATGTGTAAAGGTACATAAAATGGTCAAAAAGTTTCGTGTCTATGTGTTAAGTTTTTATAAAATATTACATCTGCTGCTCCTATTGGTGACAAGTGTGGTGGAATATGTAAATATTGATTTGAGATGGTCCAGTGGTTAGAACGCGTGCATCATAACCGATGATTGCGTGTTCAAACCCAGGTAAGCACCACTATATACATGTGCTTAATTTGTGTTCATAATTCATCTCGTGCTCGGCAGTGAAGGAAAACATCCTGAGGAAACATACATGAGTCTAATTTCATCGAAATTCTGCCACACGTGCATTCCACCAACCCGCATTGGAACACCGTGGTGGAATATGTTACAAACCCTATCCTTAATGGAGGAAGAGGCCTTATCCCAGCAGTGGGAAATTTACAGGCTGTTAATTTGTTTTATGTAAATATTATTGCAAGGAAAGTTATGACAAAACACAACATTAAATATAAAACGCTAAAGATAAATATAGCAATAAATAGTTGTTTTACATAAAGTAATTACGTTTCAAGCATATTTTATTGTTAATATTACAATGTATGCTTTTCATCCCATTTATTTGATAACCTTTTTGATTTACATAAGCAGAAGTATCAATAATTGCGATTATAGTATACTTGCTCGATCATATATTATAAAAATTAACTATTCTAAGAATAATTACTTAACGTTTCGAACCATAAAAATAATATGAATTCAATATTTCTGTTCGATTTTATTTATTACTTATCAAAAGCGATAAACATTTAAGATCACAAGTCTATCCTTTTATATAAATGGATATAGGTCATAGTAGTATGATGTACAATAAAAACGAATCAAAAACTCAATTAATCATAAAAAATTAAAAAAAGGACTTGTTTACATTTATGCCATCACACGGCGCCACCCCGAATAAATGGGATCAGAGAAAACGATTCAAAAGTTCGTTGACAAATGTAAAATAATTTCAGTTAATGCGGAAGCAACACTCGCGCGTACATTTAATAATACACAATTTTAAAACAGCGTAGGTATGGATATTAATTAATCATCGTCAAAAAGCAACATATTCACAAATGATACAGACGGAATCGTGTCGCGGAATCATATTGGATATCGAGTACGAGTACCCACACCGATTGTTTACCATTCATACTCATTGTTACAATTGATCATTAATTGTCCGCCTTGTCAGCGAAGCGAGATTAATAAATTGGTGTTACGACCATGTAAAGTGATTCGCGACTCAAGAATTTAAATGAGCCTATTTGTTATTGCTGCCTACGTTTATTAATTTAGATTTTTTTAATTATTAAAGCAGCATTTACATCAGCTAGTCCGTGGGTGATAAGGGTATTCACTTTTTAGAGTTTTCATCATGTATTAACCCCCAAATAGCAATGCATTGTCATGCCAAAATAATATAGGTACTTTTGTTATTTTATATATAAATATCTCACGTTAAGAAACATAAACAAATTCATTTATTATTTACATTTAACGTTTTATAATTGATTAATTACGAATTAAATTATTAATTTACAACGATGAGCCCTTGAACGGAGTAATATTATTTTTTTGGATGTGTTTTGTGTTCAGTACATTGAACAGCAAAAAATAAAGTTGCAATTAGTAAATTTCAGAAAGTAATCATAATAGTTTACCAATACAAAACTTTTAAACTATGCGCCTTAACTACCTACTAGAGACAAGTCCACTATTTCAAGGATACTGTGCGTGCTATGGGGACGAGTTATGCGTTGAGTATTTTAGGACGAAAATCTAAAATTGTCAGAAGAATCTTTGGGTAACTGACTGGGTTAAGAAAGCTGAGAACTGGGATTTAGAAGGCTCTTAACAGCAGTGGATTTCGATTTGTTAAACAGTATTAATCGCACAACAACGAACAACAAAATAACAGTGACAACAAAAGTGTTAATTGTAGCTAAAAAACAGTAAGGACAACATCTACCTCCTCTGGTTACTCGGTATTGAAGATTCTACCAAAGTGTAAAAAAAGGTGTAACCATTATAAAGCATTAAAGAATAATAAAGTATATATAGTAATAAGTGTTAGGACGCTGGTGTTAAAATTAGTTGTGAAAACAAGAAAAATCTAGAACTCTGATATTCAAAAGGCAGAATATTCAATTGAAAAATTGTTCTTTTAGAGCTCGACGCCGGCGCCTTTCGGCAAATTAAATACTCGTTCTTCGGCTAAAATATCAATGTAAAAATTTTACTTAAAATATACTCAATCGATAGGAGTAATTTCTTGTACACATCAATGAACGCAAATTAACTTAGAAGAGATTTTTTGCATGTTCGCAACTACGTCCCGCTATACCATATAGCCCTATAGGCAAGTATGAATTAATTAAGCTTGGACCCCTTTTTGCTGTAGCCCAATAACGCTGTTACTGATCGGGACTAAATCGAATCGTATCGATCCGAACTTTACTTACCCACTATCGATATGTAACATTTCTGAGTCGATTTGTCGTAATGTTATATATATCAGAGAATACGTAGTACATATAATATCTAAATCGATAATTACCAAAATATTGCAAAAGGAGGATTATCTAAACATACGTATACTGTAAATTTTAATGATTTGAACTAAAGTTACTGTATTACAAAAGTAACGAACAAAAACCCATGAAAAGTGATAATGACGATAAATAACTGTATGTCTAACAGGAAATCAATAATATATAAGACCGAGTGAGGACCTATCTTAATTGTATGTATATTAAATTACCCAAATTACCATACATATGTATATTAACAAAATTATACACAAAAAGTTTGACATATCAAAATTCTGTAATACCTCTTTCTAAATTACATACTTTACTAATCTCGTCGCGGTACTGCGGTAATCCGGAGTACATTTATTTTTATAGATACATACATACATGTTTCAAAATTTAACATTGCACAACGAACAAATTTTATGATCTCGTGAATTAGATTAATCCATTATATATGCATTGCTTAAAGTTTAAAGTGCGATTTTTTACCTGAAAAATAAACAATGTTTAACACAGATAAGCCGAATTTAATAACGTGTTTTAAATACCTATGCTATTATACGAGTACAACGTTTCCTGATTTCAAAATCGCAAAAAATAACGTATATAAATTATTACAAAGGACAGTAATATCTTTTATTATGTACTCAGTTTTCGATATGTATTGGAATATAACTCATTATTTTAAAGACTAATTAGATATTTACAGTTCTTTGGTACTTGATGTCTGCGTTGTATAAATATTTTTAGATAGCAATACTTCAGGGGCAGTTATTGAAATTCAAAACTATTTCAACGGCCGGTTGAATGTCCTAGACACACTCAAGGCCTAGCACTTAGGTACCAGCTGAGTGCTGGTGACCGTCGCCGGTTCAAGGGCGCCGGGTGAATGCCACCACTCATATTTTTTTGCGACCGTCACTTGCTTACGTGATGACTGTTCTTATCGTAACCGGATGAACATAGACCGTCGCTTTGAAACTAATAACTTAAGTCATTTAGTACAGACATGTATTTGAATATCTTAACATCCTCATGAGAACGTTACATTCGTACAAAGCGTAACGTGACTATTTATGAGTTGCTCTATATTAGTCAAATTATCTTATTCACATAAAAAGTAGGAATTATACACACACTTTTATTGGACGAATTATTAAAATATAAAATTTATTATAAATCAAATCAAATCAAAATATACTTTATTCAAGTGGGCTTTTACAAGCACTTTTGAATCGTCATTTAACAATTAAGTGAAGCTACGAAGCTATACACATAATATTTAATATTATAAATTTGAAAGTTACTCTGTCTGTCTGTCTGTCGATCTTTCACGACCAAACAGCTGAACCGAATTTTATGAAATTTGGTATGAAGCAAACATGAACTTCAACAAAGGATATAGGCTACTTATTTTCCAAACACGTGACAACCAAAACCCTTAAAAGCAAGAGAAGCCGCGGGCGACTACTGATATTTGAATAACGTTCTTTTGAAGAATAAAAATCTATTATTCTGTACTTAACTACCAACACATACACACCAAGAGTTAAAATATATTTACTTAATAAAATCGTGTCAGGCTATAAGGGTCCAAGCTTCGTCTCCATTTTAAAAAACTTACATTGTTCTTCGTGAAACAAAAATTTTAGTCTGGGCTTTAAGTACCTAAAGTAAAACGAAACGTACGTTGATTTCCTTTCTTCTTCGAACTTGTTTGAAATTGCCTTTTGTTTAAGATTATTAATAATGATATGACTTCAAAATCACTTAATAATTATTTTATTTAAATTATAATTTGAAAAACGTTTTTCTATAAGTATCATATAGTAATCATTGATTTTTTATTATTTTTATAAAGAATGTTTATTGAATAAAGGTTAAACACGATTAACAATCGATTTAAATATAGGTATTTAAAGCAATTACTATCCGAGCTTGCTGGTTTTCGCATACACGAGGCTAATGAACTCAATAAAGCCCGACAAATTATATGCAACTCTAATTTCGATTAAATAAATTGTAGATACGGACAAAGTATATCACTGCCTTATTGATTCCCCATAATTTATGTAATTACGATGCGTAAGCCGCTTCAAAACTAAATGGTTAGTTAAAAATACAATGAGAAGAAAGTATTTATTTTGTTTCGAACTGGGGTTTAGTAACAAAAAAGTTGTAACAAGTTACTTTCTCGCTGTAAACGTTCAACGAGGATCAAGAAATGAAAGAATAAAAGAATTCCGGGTAACAGATAACAAGTTACACCTGCGGGAGGTAAAATAACTAGCTATAACTAGGTAAGAGTTGTTGCCTTTGTTCTTTCTCATCCGAGACTCGGTTCAACGTTAAATTATCTTTTTACTTTTTTGCCGACTTGCTCCCGGTGCGGACTTGAGCAGGTAGGCTGAATACAATAATGTTGTGTACACATATAAAGGTTCTTTGAACGCGTCTGTATACCATTCGAGGCTGACGAAACATATGTTACAAAATTTTGGTTACGGGAAAATTAAACACTGCGTTAAATTCGTAGCGAAATACGTTACTCAAATGTGGATTAAAAACTTTTCTCTAAAATCTTTTTCGCACAATTTTTTATACTAAATGATGATATAGAGTTGTGTAATATTTTAATCTTGTTCTGTTATATATTTTTATGTAAAGCATGAATTTAACATAAAATGGGGTTTAACTTTATTTATTACTTGGTTTTTATATATATAACTAATCATTCCATGATTTTCTTCAAAGGTTACAACCGAAATTCGGTCAAAACCGAAAATCTCAAACCTTTGATGAAAATTATGGAATGATTAGTAATAATCTCAACGGTGAGAATATAGGTAATTGTGTATAAGTTATACTTATTATGGAGTATATTCATGAAAAACAATAAACTGAAAAATAAATCATAAATGATGAGAATGCCTTATATTTTACTAAAAAAAAAGTGACAGCAAGCAATCATAATACATGCATATTTCAAATGAGTTTTCTTATTTTAATATAATTATTAAATAAGAAAACATGATTGCAGATTTCCTATTGTTATCGATAAAATATTTGATATATTTTTGGTTGATTGATATATTTTTGGTTGGTTGGTTGATTGGTTTTGACGATGGTAATCTAAAACTATACAATTTATACGAAGAAATCTGTTAAGGTCATCTTCGTGTTAATGATGGAGACATCTCGTGTATATCAAGGTTGGTTCATATATTCAGCATTTCCTTAAGTTAGAATATTTAATAATGTTGGAATATCGATTTAACATATTTGTTTGATTATAAATTTGCACTAAATTTAAATCAATATTCTCAATCCTCTACATCAATGTTTTTTTTATTGTAAAGATTTAAATGAAATACATGCAAGTACCAAATTACACCATAAATAATTTTATTATTATATTTTACCAATATATAAATATAATAAAAAATACCAATGACAAATAGAAAACAGAACTAATGACATTTTCATTCTAAATAAAAAAAGAAAAGAAATCCTAAATAAAAAAAAAATTTAGTAAAATTAATTATATTTTGTATAGAGGTAGTTGAAGGTTTTAATTCCATAAATATATTCGAAAAAAATTAATATTATTATCAGATACATTATAAATAAACGATATAGCATATTAATGTCAACGAACTAATTACTTCTTGTAAAGAAATATTCATGGTAAAATTGAATTCCCACACTATATATCAATTATCGTAAAGGTTTTTTATTTTATTTTATTTATTAAAAAGAAATCAAACAATATCTTGCAGTATTATTTACCTTCCCTTCTATTTTGCATTAAACCTTTAAAGCTAGTTTACGAAGGTACGAATGAATTTGTGTTAAAAAGTTGAAAGTACTCAAACAAGAAACACGCTGGTTGGCATCGATGTTTACCTTCTACTTATATTGTTGATATACATATTGATTACGTATAAAACTACAAAATAAGTAATAAATGTAAAGCTTATGAGATCAGAAAGAATAAAATGGACAGCAATAGCGTTAATTAAACCTTTAATACTTGTACGCAGTGTTCGAATCGATTTCCAATTTTTCTTTCTGGCGTCAGAGCGTCAGTAGAAACAATGAAAAGTTTTTTTACCTTCGTTTTCGTGACTCCACGATGCCGCTTTAGTTTCCCGACGCTGAGTACAGTTATTCACAGCACTTATCATCACAATACTATAAACAATTTAATTACTATGCCTACCATTAAACGATAGTTTATAATATATTTTACAATTAATTAAATGCTAACATAAAATACACAAGCAGGATAATACAAGCGAGGGTTTGGGCTTGACATAAAACAAACCAATAGAAAAAGAGAAGGATAATATGCGACGCGCCTGCGTCCAATTAGCATGAAGTCGGTAAAGCAGTCAAAACTCGAATGCTCGTACTGAATAATAATTCATATGTTTATTGTTTACTTATTTGTATTCTCATTAAAGGAATCAATAAAATCTTATATTTCTTGAAATTTATAGACGTTGTATTATTAATATTACATTATTTTTTTGTAGACACTAAAAATATTTTGTACCACTAGCGCCATCTACATTTAATTTTAATAAGCATGTGATGGTTGGTATTATAATAGTACAATGAATTTCCGAGAGATGACGTTACACAGTAAAACTTAAAAAAAATTGTTTTTATTGTCAATCCATAGATGGCACTAAATTATAATTGTTAATTTAAGGCAGTTTATTTGGCTTGTTTTTCTTAAAGCAAAACAAAAGAAAACGAATCATATTGCTACTTATTTAATTAACATCTGGGCCGAGTTTGAAAACTTTCTCATCAGGAAAAATAAATCTTTGAAATAAACAAAAATAATATTAATAATTTAATTATTTAATTTTAACCATATTGAACAAAACAAGATGTGAACGATAATACCTACTCTATCGACGCATTCATGCTCATCCACGATCGCCTGGGATCGTCAAAACGGTTACACTATAAATGACGGTAGTCACTATCTATTCTTACCATCGGAGAACAAAAGCCGAATACACTAACATTTGATATTGAATGCGATATCATTGGAGCTTGAGTAATCTATAATATTCGATAGATACGAATTTGATATAAAAGGCGTTTTGTACTTCCGAGTAACTGTTATCGGAAGTTTGGAAGTAAAATTAAAGTTGATACATATTTATATTATCAGGAATTGTTTATTGTGCTCAATATACCTATTAAATCTGCCATGGAATTCGTAAATCTCAGTTTTTTTACGGCAATCCTATGTTTTTCGACTAAGAAAGACTATAGCGAATAATTAACAAACTTGAAACAAAAATATATTTTACTTTAAAAAATAAAAGCAGTTATGACAATTTAAACTCTTAAATGATTGCTTACTTATTAGGGAAATCCAATCAATTTTATTCAAGTAAGCTTCACAATGAAGCGTTATTGAATCATCATCATTTAATACTACCACCCTTTAAAGCAACTTCCAGCGAGAGGAAACGGTCGTTTATTTCTAAAAAATACTCTTTTAATGAAAAATAATATTAACAGATTTATTCATTAATTTAGTCTTAATATTTTTTAAACATTGGTAAAATACGGTTTAGTAAGCGTAATAGGTAAGTTTAATCGTGTGTGGTTTCTAATATTTTTGAAGTAAAGAAGCATAATTTATTATTTAACATTTAAGATTCGTAAGTAAATGACAAAAAATCGCAGCTCATTCATAAAATGGAGGGAATAAGTATGCTTCTCCCTTATGTAACCCATCCTCCATATGGCATGTGTTTGTCAAGTATTTTACGACCTCTATTCCGCTCCCACTGAATACTTCGATTTTAATTTTTGTGTACCTCAATTTCACGCTTAATTAATGTTACCGGGAACAAAGATAAAACATATTTTAACGTGACACAACTAACTTACAACCACATGCGCTATAAGCATCTTGTAGAGGGTATAGTTCGTCACAATTTAAATGTAGCATTGACAAAATAAAAATAAAATCAATCAATCGTAAAAGTGGTGAATGTATTTGTTTTATGGCATTACAAATTATTACGTTTAGCGTAAAGATCATTTTTTTTTGCATTAGCAATAGATAAATATTAATGATTTTGAAGTCACTTAATTCGGATGTGATCGCGTTTACGAATTTTTGTGATTCTACAAATAAGTTGTGTCATACTATAATAGATTATTTTAAATGTTGTAACTAGTGATTTAAGGTTTTAATAACTACGTATTTTGTGCCTTGACTCACATGCTATATGTTTTTATGAAATGAAGAATGAAACTTAAGTCAATAATATATATGTAATAATGACGTACATTCATAATTTAAAAAATATTTAATTCACATATCTATTAAGTACCAATTTTTTTAATAAGTGGTAACCATCGACTATAGATAATGGACCGCAATGAACAAAAATCATCCTTACACCGCCAGCGCGCCACCATCCTTTGGTTAAAGATGTTAAGTTGTTTGTAGTTATACAAATTTAAACCGGAATACAGCAACGGTATAAAATGATAATCCTCTTAGGTGGGTTGAATATGAATAAAGCCACATAAATATATTTTTCTCACACACCTTTTTCTCCTTTCGGGAGAATTGATTTAAAATTTGACAGGAAGAGTTGACTCACACTCACAGGTGAAGCTTAATAAAAGTCTGTCATTTTAGATTAAATCCCACAAATACTAAAACCTGCTTACCGTTTGGTATAATTAATTACTTAGTGTATATTTAATAAAAACCATATATATTATTACTGTAATAAGATTTGAAAAGTTTTAAAATAAATTTTAGGTAAAAATTTAAAAAAAGTTATTAAATATTAAAATAACAGTTACACTTTGAACACTGAATGCTCATTCCATTTATTTTCAGAGAGACGAAAATTTTTAATCTGTCCATTTAAAAAAGCTGAGAAAATTCTTAATTAAGAAATTAAATAAAAAACAACTAAGTATAAGGGAATAACTATCAACTACTACTTTTGGTTTTGTGATTATAAAATGTAACAGGTTGTTATATTATATTTTCCCACATATTTTAATCGAATATAATAAAATATATCAAATGCATCCCCTCAACAATTTATATAGCTGACGTTACCTTACAGTAGGTTTTTCAAATTGGCCTCATTTTGTTGGTTACGTCAAAGGAAGCCGAAAGGGCGAGAGGAGAGTCGGCCATGTTTCCTCGAGTGGCCTTATTAGGTCCAGCCTCTTGCCTTTGTTGAGTTACTGAGGTTCTGACGTGTCTTTGAGATAAGAATTGGGTCGACATTTCGTTAAAACATCAAAGTTTACTACGAAAATACATAAACGGAAATTTATATCACAAAAGCTATTGTTAAGCATTGCTTATTTAGAATAAGCATAATTTTTATTTTTGTTCAAAATAAAATAATTGGTACCCTTACGTCACGGCCATTTACTTTCAGGATTTCTTTTCATCTCTAGATTTAAAAATACTGATTTTTCACATGGTTGCACTCGCATCGAAATATTTCTATGCTTTTCTAAAAATAATACATACATACAAAACGAGTAGTATAATTATGTTACTAAATCTTTAATCTATGTATATTAATATTATAAAGTTAAAGTAGCTCTGTCTGTCTGTCTGTCGCCTTTCACGGGCAAACCTCCGAAAATATTATATAAATATTAATAAAATATTATATTAAATACACCTATAATATTTTTAAAAGTTTTTTTTTATTAATGACACACGAGAAATCATTGTATAAAATCAAATATTTTTATTGATCTATAAGATGTAATTAAGAAGTCTAATGACGATTATATCGAAAATTCCATTGCTTTCTTATATTTAATATTTAATTACCCATCTTAAATTATAGTATATTGTTCCGTAGAAATATTCTTCTGGCTTTGACAACATTGTGAAAAAAAAGTTTCAAATAAGAATTTAACTACACATCTTTTTATATCTTTTTATTAAGATTTTATTTATATTAAGATTGATTGCTATAAGTTATCAGGCGTGTTTTTAATCTGGGTCCTGATTTGTACCCCGTCGGCATGCGTTTTCTAAGAAGCCTTAAAAAGGATTACAACAAATAGATACCTATTTTGGTTTTAATTGGGCATAGTAATGTTATTTGATTATTTATATATTTTATTCTGTATGCACATAAAATATAGATGTATGAAAAATTATTTGTCATACAAATATATTTTATATAATTTATGGATGTTTTAATTATATTTTCAAGTTTTACTTAAAGTTTACGCGTTAATGACAAATATTCATGTGAATTCTTAAGAAGTTGCATTATTTTATAATTGAACCTCGTGCACCCGATATTAAACACATATTATATGTTAAAGCTTGTGGAGGCATGCATAAAGAAAATTAATTAGATCTGACGTCGTTTTCAGTGTACTTCGAATGACCTGGATACGGGTGGAGGCTGCATCGGGCAGGGGTGCGGCGAATCGATGTGTTGCCATGGCAACCGCGACGTCTGCCGAGGAGCCTGCGCTCTACTGTCCCTTTCTGTCTCGCCTCGATATCATATCATACGACGCTGAAAAGAAAACAGACTTAACGTCATCTACAAGCATTCGACAATCCACTCTCTACCTTAGAGAATTAAGATCATTTTACAACATTATATCTATTTGCATTCGTCTTTATGGGTGCAAATATAAATCTTACGCTGTAATGTAAGGAAGAAACTGTTTCTACAGTCGATAAAGACAAAAGGGCGACTGTTGATATTTGAAATCGAATCTTAAAATCATAATATTTAAGTTTAGATTTCCTTGATAGTGGTTGTATGTGTTAGCCTCACCTGTGCATGTGGTGTGGTCGGACGGTACTCGGTGGGTGGTTTACAAGATATTTGGGGTTTGTTCGGAGTCTGTTAACATCTGGCCCCTTAAATAGGAAGGGCAAAGTCTGCGCTTCAGGTCCCTGTAATTAATAATTTATTTTTGTTTCGGTATGTTTGCGGTCTAATTAGAAAGGGGTAAGATTCGGAGATTGAATTTATTATATGTTGGTATAGCTGAATGGAGATAATTTTGTGGTATAACTGTTTATATTCTGAAACGTAAAGGAATTGATTATATAATTTACATTAAACAGAGACAGGAAATTCAGAGAGCATGTTTTAAGAACTCTACAAAGTAATTTGTTTCATGTATTCGAATTGAATATTTTGTCCTACCATGCTTTCATTCTTTAAGGTCTTATTGGATTGGGTTAATTTGTTGTTTTTTTAAATAGTATAAGTACACAAATATTTCTTATTGGATAAATTTTGTGTTCAGAAATGTATGAATTTTATACTTGTGAAGCCGCAAGGGAAGTAATAGTAAATTTGAGTAAAGTAAAATTATTTATCTTAACTAGATATATTTGCAGATATATATCTCGTATCTTTTTTTAAAGATGGTTCGTGATCTATGGTTAGATATCCGTCTTCTGTTATATTTAGTATAAAATATATAATAATTATATTAAGTACCTTTGTAATAGGTAAATGCCTATCACGATAAGGTTTTCTAAGAAGATAAAGATCTCGATTAACTTTTACGATAAAAGCCCGAGTTTCTTCTTTTGTTTATGATTGAATAAAAAACATACTTCCTTTTAAGATATGATTATTCTCGTTTTATATAACGAAGGTGCTATATATCTAACTGCTATTTACAAAGGTGCAAACTTCAGACGTAATGAAATTGCAATTATAATTGAAAGCTTGCTTTCTTTACGAATGATTCGCATTCAATTATCGTTTCTTCATTTGTAAAGAGTTACTTAAGTTTTAGAAAATTAAATAAATACTTTTTAGTGCAGTGCGGTGAAATGCGCTTTAAGGCGTCTTCACAAAAACCTTTGCCCACCAATGGACAAAAATATTGTCTGTTTATCCGCATTGAATGAAATGAAATGAAATATTTAAGAAACAAACATTTAACGAAAAAGGCTTTTGAATATGCATACAACAAACATTAATCACTCATAAAAAAGACAAAGCGACTTCTGTTTTCATATCTACATCGGGGTTCATTAAAAAATGGCCAAGGCACCTTAATGACCGTCCGTGTCACGTGACACGGTAATATTTATGTAAATTGCAGAGAATATGATTAGTTGTGTCGCCTCCCCTGCTGATAATCATATTTACGGCTTCCACCCTCGGGGGGGAGTCGAGCTTCCTCGCCTTTCCTTACCACTTCTGAGAACAATTTGTACGTATAAATCTGATCGGTGACATTGTTTTGAATGGACATTATTCATTAGTTTTATTTATAATATATTTCTTTAACGTTAATTTATTTATTAATTGTAAAGTTTATCATTGAATGATGCTTCCAATATAGATTTCATTCAACGTTAATAGGACACTAGCTTATAGTCATATTCGTTACTTTTTTTTTGTTTAAAAATTCGAAATATCTGTAATACTAAGTTATTGCCAAGTATTGAGGTAGAATTAGTGCTATAATATGGTATTTAATGTAAATAAATACATATTCCTATCTAGCACCTTCCCTCAAGAGCTACCTGCATTGGTAGCATATTTAAGTATATATCAAGTAAAACATACCTCTGTTCATAAGTAGAAGATATGGACTCTATATATGTAGTTGAGTAATATATTTTTTCATTGTATTCATATAAGTATCAGGAGAAGCAAGCCTCGCCAGGTTCTAATAAGAAATAGTAGTAAGTAATTTTATTCTTAGTGGAAAATTGTATTTAATTCTTTCGTAATTTCACTTACACCTAAATTAGCGTTCAAAAGTATATCTAAAATTTAATTATGTTGTATCATTTCTATAAGCTTTTAGTTTAATACAAAGTTGTCTATATTACAAGACAGGATCCAAGGAAGCGTGTTTTTTATAAGATTAATGGACATTTAAGTACACATTAGTCAGAAAAAAGAAATAATTAAGGTAGTGTATTTTTATCTTAAACCCATTCGAGTGTGCGATAAGCTGTTTTATTAAATATACAATTTAATAATATTAAATATTCCTACTAATACGTATAATTATTAATAGGAATATACAGTACTCATTTCTTCAGTTCACAGAGTAACAGTAAGAATAAAGAAAACCGGTGGCTCTAAGCTGAACAAAACTTGTGGGCCAGAGAGAAATATTTTTATCTCGGAAAAATGCATAGAAGAGTATAGTAGAATATAATATGAAAGACTCAACATAAAAAGTAAAGTGATTTTATTATTTCTTTTTTCTAATACAACTATTATGCCTAACTGTATTTTTTGCAGGTGAACTTTTATCTATATCTAGTCAAACCATTTTTAATAGTCAGTCATGACACAGGCTTTTGGTAATTTTGGCTGAAATTACAGTCGATTATAGTCGTAGTGAGTTTTGTTCAAATGAGCTGGTTAAAAGTAATTTTTACTGTTTTTTACAGCTAGTCTTAAAAATACTTTTCAATGGAAACCTTCAGAAAAGATTCCTATGGGTGAACAGTGTCATGTCGGTCTGGTGGTTTTACTTATTGTTTGTATTGACTGTTATACCAAAAGTTTGTACATACAATGTTGATTAAGCGTGTAACTAAATAAAAAAAGGTATATTCTATTAATATTCTACGGAGTTACAAGTGATTTGACCGTCGTTCTATCGTTCATGGGAGATTGACTTAAAAAATGTACCCGTTAATTTGCATCCAAAAGCACAGATTAAAAGTTTTGACTGCAACATATACTATAAATACCTACATTTTTAGGTGGGTATTTATATTGTGATTTTATATTTAGAAACGGAGATGAATCAGTGGTTAGAATAGATGCGTGAATCTTAAATGAAGATTCCGAATGCAAGCTAAGGTAAACAGCGCAAAAATTTCACGTGCTTTATTTGTGTTTACAGTTCGTTTTGTGCTCGGCGGCGAAATAAAACACCATGATAACTCTGCAGGAGTCCGATGAAAATTTTTACATGTTTATCTTTCCCGCATTGGAGCAATCGTGAAATAAGCATCAAGCGTTCTCCAAATGAAAAATGCTACTTTTGTACTTTTATTAAAAAGTTAGAGAAAGTGAGATATTATTTTTGAACAATGGCATTGTTAGTAATTATTATTACACGTTTGGAATCTTCAATGTTTCAAGTAAACTAGGGCACAAGACCTCTACCCCTATACAAACATATCTACGCCCCTATCAACCAAAAACCTTCAAAGGTTTAACCTTCTTAGGAGTCGATCGCTTTCTCAACTCCACATCGCCAGTTTAGGTTATGAGTATACATTACTTTGTTACAATTATATTACAAAATAAAAAAAAAATTGCTTTTGATAGATATAAAGTAATTTTTATACGCACAATAAAGAGTATTTAAATTGGTTTTGCGTGGCACTTATTTATTGGTTTTGTCATTCATTATTGCTTTGTAAGATTTACATATTATTTTAAATATTTAATTTAAAATATATGTTTTTACTATTATTCCGTGGAAAATGTTTTAAGTGTTTTATCTACCTAAAGATAGAGAAAGTACGTGTTGGTAGTTGACAACGGCTATGTCTCGAAGCTCATTGGCTGTAATTATTTCAATAAAACGTGTCACGCAATGTAAAAGAAATGTTGGTGGCTACTGAAGGTAGTAGTAACGAGTTGCGAAGCGTGTGGGTGGTAGAGGCGGCCTGAAACGTTCAAGTCTTTACTGACAGTTGTCGAGCGGCCGCGGGTCGAGACAGCGCGGTCACTATCGCGTTTCCCGCGTGAAAATCGCTTTCCCCGCGATCGCCGTGCGGCGGAGCACGTGAACGCAGTGTCCCGTCGACCGCTCGCGTGACACGCCGCGCTCCTCGCGCCGCATACTCCTGCACCCATCCTGCAGGACTAGCTAGCGTTCGACCCCGACGCCCGCCCGACCTACACTGCGCCCGCTTCACCAAATCTCGCGCGCGCACTGAAAAGTTCCAAATTTGAAAACCGCGAAAACTTTTTAATAACTAATTGAGCCGGGTCATCGATTTCTAATTACGGCCAGTATCTTGTTTACCGAAGAGGTGGAGGCGATGCGGTCCAAAGCAGTTGCGAGACGATTACAGGCCCAAGGTGAGTTACTTAACAATTGTTTTTCAGTAAAAGGCAGCAACTACTTTACTATTTGGAAAAGTTAAAAATGGAACTGAACTTCAGTATACGGGAAAATGTTGTTTATGAGGATGCGCAGTAGGTATAAAAGATAAAGACAGTGTGATGCGCTCTGTGCGCTCTGCTATTGGTTGACGCCTCCCCCGCCTGACAAGATAGCAAGGGCCATCCTCCGTTTACCGTTGCGCTATAATATACCGCATGTATAAGCAAATAGAGTTTCTTTTGTGTTGACTTGCTGTTCGGAGGGACGCGCCCTCCATTGTCACTTGTCATTGGATGAGCACGGAGGAATTTCATTATTTATTTACATTATGTGCCATTCCGAAATGCTTTTGTTTTGTATATATGAGAGAGTTACATTATATTTTTTTATTTTCGGAATCAAATTATATATTTATTATAGAATTTTGTTTTGTTTATTTAAATGAATTATTGAGTTAAATTTTCAAAACAATATATTAGGAAAATTGATAAAATATTTTTTAGTCATTGAACACGCTTCTTTAAGTGTCTGTTAAAAGGTGTACATATTTATGTTTACTAAAAATTAAAATTATTATATCTCTAAGTTTAAGCATTTAGATAGTTTTAAATAGTAAGTATCTCCTCGCTTTTTATGACATGACAAAATAGAATAGGTAACTTTACCTGTTTAACATTGTCTTCGCTACCATTGTCTACGATTTAACCTCATTAAATATTAATTAGTGCGTCGACTTTTGACCGCATTTACTACTGCGGTGAGATCGTAACTCTATCGTACATGTAAAACTTTCCACGTTGATACTAAATGAAAATATTTCACTGATTATGTTGATATTCACAATATCTGACCGGTTTTATCGTTTGTCATTAAACTGGAACAAGAATAGCTGTTACGAAACGCGATAGCCGAGTATGTTTATGTATTATAAACGTGAAAGAATACTGTACGTAATCGGAGGAATATTTATTTGTCTTTTCAATACACGAAAACATACATTTATTAACAATCCCAGACGTTATTGTCTATGACGTCTAGTAGTTTTTTTTGTTTTGACAAAGGTCCTAAGTCCAGATTCCAAAATTGTCATATCATAAATAATAGGTATTTAATTAGTAAATTTAATTCGTTTGTTGTATTTGTCTATTCCTTTATTGTTTATTTCTAGTGATGTCATTAAGTGTCAGATCACGTTCGCACGACTTTCGTAAATGTCTTTGAATCCAATCTCATCTCCCAGTGTCGTGAAATTCAATTCGAGATTCCTTTGTGTAATTCGATCGACGCCTTTCTTGTTTTGTTATACCCAAAAAATTTTTAAAACATTTTTTTTTGTTTTGATTCTGTTAAGTGACTTAAGAAAAGGTCAAAATGCATAAACAAAGCTTTGATTTCAACTGAAGTTTGTACAAGTTTTCTGGAGAATATCGCTGTCTTCCATAAATAAGCTAAACAATATTCAATAAGCCTGAGGTTTATTCCTCCAGGAATAGCGGTCGTAAAGTTCCCAGACATACCTATGGACGGATCCTCGAATCATAATAACGCTGGAACTCAGCAGAATCCATAATCTTATTTTTGTACCGCACCACGAAGCGTGAATTTCGCAATTACGAGAGCAGAGACAGCTGTAAGCGAATAGGGCCTTAAAACCGATCACCTTAGATGCGACTATTCCGTGTGGAGACTTTCTCAAAATAAACATTTCTTGTCTGTACACGTGCGAATGTGGACTTTATCTCGGAGACGGAGAGTTACGTGGTAGGAGCGGCCAGGTGGCGCATGAAAGCGGACTCTTTGCAGTGGGAGGAGGGCAGGTTATGCGTCGCAGATGTCGCACGGCGACATCCATTGTGTTCCCTCCTATAATTTTATCGAAGCTGATTTACGATCGATTGTTCGGCCGGTGGACAGTCGGCGAGGCGTGGTGTGCGTGCGCGGGCGCATGTGTGCGTGGTGCGTGCTTCCACGGCCGTCGTAACTTACCTGCAGATGGCGCTCGGATACGACGAGCACTCACGCCACACAACGCCCTCGTAAATTAAGAAACGTCGTCTCAACTCGTTCTTTTCAGCTTTATATTATGCATTGAAGAAATTACCGGCTCATACCTCGGACTTCCTTTGTTGCGATTTGCAGCGAAAGCTCTCAATCAACAAATGTTTGTATAAGCGTAGCGCATAGCACCATGATAAAACGTTTTATATGAAGGTACTAGGTATTGTAGTGGGAAATTGTTTTCCGGTACAATTAAGATTGAGTTTCAGCATTCAATGGGCACTTGTGGGCTAACTATTTGTTCAATCGATAGCACGTGAAATAAGAAATTACAGGTGAAAGCATTATGTTCGCGCCGTTAACAATTTGACAGACGATTGTGAACAATAACATGGTATTTTCATTCCGTTGAGTAAAATTTTGTAAACATCGCTTTATTGCGTAATTCAAGCAAGTCCACTTGTTTTAGCTTTGATTCAAATCCTTATGTTGCGATGGACAGTAAAACATGACTTACGCGAGAAAACCTCTCACGTAATCAGTAATTTTATAAAGTTTACTTTCTCTTATTGAACTCTTATAGAATCAATTAATTAACAGTCGCTGGAAAATTTATTTTAATATTCAGAAACCTGTAGAGGAGTTACTGATATAACATTACATAATTGGTTTGAGTTTTACCTCTTAACAATCGCTAGTTTTACTAGTCGGAACTTTAATATAAGGTTCTAGTTTTATATGGAAGAAAATGTAGCCTTTCTTATCTATGCGTGTGTCACAGTAATGGAGAGTTCAGACCATGATCCCGCTTCTTTAGTTTTCGCAAAGTTTTTAGTGGCGTGGATTCAGAAGTGTATGGGAGAACTTGCCCCGCTGAGGATAGGTTTAAACGCGAAAAAACACCTATTGTTTTGCTTTTGATAGTGTAATTGCTAAAAAGTTTAATTTGAATAATAATAGCCACGGTTTGTCACGGAAGAACTCGAGTATTTTGGTTGAAGCATTGGGGCCCTTAGACTGAAAATACTCAAATTAAAATACTCTTTATTGTACAAACTTTAGTAATGTTCGAGAAAGATGTACTAGATGCGGCCCTATCGCTAAAACAGCGATATCTTCCAGGCAACCTTAAAGTAGAGAAAAGAAACAGAGATAGTCAAAGGTAAAATGCTCATTTATCTCTAAGGATTTCTTAATTGTTTTATTGATTTAATACATATATTAGAATACTCATTATAATGAATATGTTTTAAAATATATACAATGTTCTAAATTATTTATGGATATTAAAATGAAACTACAATTAAAAAACACTTAGTGTAAGATACAACAGGACATAATGAGCCATATTTATTTTAAATATATGGTTTTATATGCTAAGGATATACGCTGAGGAACTTTTGCAAACCGACGCGTAGTATTATTTTTTGTTCAATAGAAATGACTATTTTCAAATATTGCGATATTTACAAACATACAACACAATAATAAGCGGATAACTCATCATCAATAGAACAGACGATCATAAAACAGGTAACCTAATGAAACTAGATTTATTTATCATAACCATAAAAAAGCGATGTACATTATACAAGACACAAATAGATATCAAATATATATTATAATAATGACACACTGATAAAGTAAAACAATCACTATACACTATACATTCATGAAGAAAATTTCGGTGAACGAGAACTAAAATTAATACGAAGTCAAGAGAACGGGGACACTTCACCGGCTTCCACGTTGTGTTACATAACTCAGAAGAAATGGTTCAAGGGCGAAATATATATCCGCTGTATCTTTAGTGAATAATAATATTATAATAAATATGAGACAACATCACATACATTACCCTGATCTCAATGTAAGTAGCTAAAGCACTTGTGTTATGGAAAATCAGAAGTAACGACGGTATCACAAACACCCAGACCCAAGACAACGTAGAAAATTATTGATAATCTACATCGACTCGGCCGGGAATCGAACATGGGATCTCAGGGGGCGTACCCATGAAAACCGGTGTACTCACCACTCGACCACGAGGTCGTCTTATAAAGCATATCTCGATTTTCGGGGACCTTACCTATAGCTTGGCCGTTATCGGATTTGACGAGAATATTTTAGGTGCATCCCTAAATTTGATAAGTAGCAGTGCGTAGATTCTTGTGCTTCGAAAAACAAGTACTCCCGTTGCTCTTACATCTGAACTCGTTATGGCGGGTCTGGTTGAGTAGGATTTTCCACGTCATAATAATGAAGTTTACTTATTTTTATGTAAAATCTTATGCATTAAAATATATCCAGCACAGATGGCTGGTCTTCCAGGAGGAAAACCACCATAATATCGGTTTTGTGTGTACTGTAAAAACAATGTTAGTAATACCTTCTAATTATATTTTTTATTTGCTTTTCAAAAGATTTAATTTAATTATAAAAATATTTGATTAAATACATATTCTGGGTTTTCATAACAAAGAAATATGCATAGATGCAAAGACAAAGGCAATGTAATATTTTATAGCCGTTGATTGGCGTAACGAGGTGATCTCACTAAGATAACCTTATCTCTGACTCACACGCTGTTTCATACATTTCTAACATACATAACATTATATACACCTACTCTTTTATAGCCATCTGTAAATATATTTTCATGATATTAAATGAATGTATATATAAACTAAACTAATAAAATTTAAATCAAAATGGAAATCTTATTAAGCTTTTCATTATATATATATATAATAGAATATAATATAATATAAATATAATAGAATATTAGGATATGTGAATGATAAATGTCCCATCGCTGGGCAAAAGCGACTAGTGAAATTTAACGTATATTTTTTGTTAAGATTAATGTTGTTTACTCACCAGACTATTAAACTTACACATTTAAGCATAATATAATTGTTTATTCATTTTTTCTTAGTGTACACAATTAAACCACTGGTTCGGTTTATGCTGAGTCACATAAGAATATCTAGAATCTTATCTATCTTTTTAGTACTAAGACCGCCTTTCTACGTCTTCCCTAGCTTTATTTATATTTTAATTGATTGTTTCGGTTCATTGAGTACTCATGTAGATTGTTTAATATAAACGATAAACTATTGATTATATATATTATAGCATAATCAAATGATTTCCGTAATGGCATTGGAGGCCTTGACATTAAGTGAACTGCCGATATCCATTCTTTAAGTAAGGTCGTGACGGCCCCCGCAGCGTGATGGTCCATTCTACTCATTGGTAACGTTTATTTTGCTTTGGGCATGAAATTTTCTTCGGTAACTGCTGTTTAATTACATCAGTGTGAGTGAAGAAAAAATGTTATTTATCTAAGCGGTTCCATTGTTATGTTAATCTTTCCACTTAGGTACATAACATTAACATTATATAACAGTATATAACTTATATAATATTTTGTTTATTTTTCCATATGTGTACTTAACCATAATTATTTATTAAATTATAAACAAATGCTAATTGAAAAAAAATTTTTTTGGGCTTAAAATATATATCTATTTGTTTTCTCTGTGTAATAACTTACTAGGTATATATGTAGTAGTAGTAAGTACATCTAAGCGCTAAACTCATATATATTTATAGTATATCTTACGTAACTGGTGGCCAAGCCCATGGATTGCTGATAAATAATAACATGAGTAGGTAACTCAAAAATAAATTGTATATCGATAAGAATATGAATAAGTTTGATTTAATCTATTAGGTGAATTGATTACTACAGATGACGAGGAGGAAAGAGAAAAGAGCAGTTAGATATTTGTAAGACAAACAAAATTAAAATTTGAACTTGTTTACAATTCTTAACCCAAATTGTTTTGATTAAACTATAATCTACGATGACTGCGAATAAATCGTAGTCCTCGTCATCGTTCGCAAACCGTTCTTTAATGCTGGACAAACATGCGTAATTGCTTCCCGTTCTCTTCTGCATCCAGTTAGGAGTAACCTTCTTAAGTTAGTTGGTTTAGATGGCTGGAGAATTGAGTTTACTCCATCTGCTACCTATATTTCACTCCACGGAATCTGCTCCAACAGCCATGGGTACTTCTATATACGTGACCAGCCCCCTGTCATTTCCGTCAGTGAATTTTGTAAGCTTTGCCAGCAACTCATTCTATCTCATTTTTTTCAAAGTTTAATGTTTCTCGGATCGTAACCACGACCATAGACTTTGTGGACAACTCTCGCAGTCTTATAGTAGTTACAGTCCATAAAAATATACTAACAATAACTATAATAATCAAACGCTATCTTTACTTGCACATATAGTGCCAGCGTCTATGATGAACGTGACCGCTTACTATCAGGTGGCGCGTTTCCTCGGCTTCTGTCTTAAAATAACATGTGGTTTATTTAGAAGAAGGCAGTACAATCTATGATTTATTTAGGTACATCAAATAAAATTCTTATGATAGCCACTTCGTAGAGCTGTTAGCTAATGTACAATATTTTAGTCATATAACCAATGGAGTAATGAAAAGGACACGTGAAACAAGAAGTTTTAGAAGTTTCGTAGAGTATTACATAGATTTGATTGGGGTGATGAAAGGCCCATTGGTTAGAGTGCGTACATTTTACCGATAATTGCGGGTTCAAACCCAGGTAAGCAAAATTGAATTTTCGCGTGTTTAATTTGGGTTTATAATTCGTCTCGAACTCGGCAGTGAAACCTGCATGTCTAATTTCAACAAAATTCTGCCACATGTAAATCCACCAACCCGAATTGAAATAAATAATATAATTGAAGGGTAAGTTATCAAGTGTAACCACATCTTATCTTATCTACCATGATTGGTGGCACATAAGGCGGTGATGATCACTTACTATCAGGTGGTCAATTTGCCCGTACAAAAAAATGAATGAAAAAATTAAAACAAAATAATCAGAATATCTTATTCTATCTTGATTAGTGTCTAAAAATACAGCGATAACTCACTAGTATTTTGTACGAATACAATACGTACAAAGAGTGATATAATACTATGTATTAATTTGTGTAAAAAGTGACGAATACATATTCAACGCCCTTTTATTAACTGTGAATATGTTTTTGCAAGAAATATTTATATTTAAAGGGTGATACAAAAACCAAAAATTGACATTAATTTGATTCTTTGTATTGATATGGTATGGTGGTTTTTTTTAGATATCATTTGCTAGAATACAATACACGTACAAACTTACATGCGAGTGTATTTATGTTATGTCAAGCTAATATAAGGTTATAACTTGGTGTTTATGAAATTACTTAAGATTACGTTAAGTTGGTGACGTCATTATAGTTTTCAGAGAATCTTATCCTCTGTTCATCAAAAACCAAATATATTTAAAAACTTGTGACATCACGTGCTGGCCTTACTTTTCAGGCCGCATAACGACTCTACGTATAGCAAAAACCATTATTAAATTTACCTAATCACTATAAATCAGACACTTTGAGGTCAAAGGCTGCTCATTAGCCGCAGAAAAATATCAAAAATCATATCAGCGTTGTGTTTTATGCTAATTATTATAAATGAACACAGTAAGGGTTATTGTCCAGCGTGCGCGATCTGATGCTATCTAGTTTCCGAGCGTCGCGCCGCTGTTATTATGATAATAGCTTTAAGACACGAACTTTATTATTAAAGCCACTATTTTGTGATCAATCAGTTTTACCCCGCTATGTCATATTAATTCCTAAATCGATGTTTTATGCGTTCCTGTAGCGGTTTACAATGAAACCGTTTCACGCTATTCTACTAGGTAACCTAACTAACTAACGAATGCACTCTTTTTGTATCATGGTTCATCTTCGTAAATATTATTTTGTTGTGATTATGATTATATTATTTATAAATACATTATTAATTCTTATGTAGGATGTTTCAATCGTTGCATAAAATAATGCGAAACTTACATAATATATTTTAAAAGAACGTTATGAAAACAAAAGATTAATTGCAGATAAGCTTTAAGAAATAATCTTATCATTGAATTCTTTAAATTCTACTCGACTTTATTGTAATTAAGGTAATTAATAAATTGCATTGAAAAATATCCTTCTTTACCTAGCGATCGGACGGAAGGTGGCATCTTTGGCTTAAGTGGCATCACGGTAAATTACTCATAGGGTAATAGACATTAATGAATCCAAGCAATTAATCTTGGAGCCTATTTTAAATTCTAGTGCAACAGGACATATCTCGATTTACAACCCAGTCTTATCGGTGTATTGTGCGTTGTATATTCGAGGCAGTAACGATTGTACTAGATTTTCAAGAACAGCTAAAGTAAAAGTAGTATAAGTAACAGTCTGTACATTTCCCACTGCTGAGGAGGCCTTCCATTTAGGAGAGGGTTTGGAACATATTCCACCAAGCTGTACCAATGCGGGTTGGTGGAATGCAGATGTGGCAGAATTTCGATGAAATTCGACACATACAGGTTTCCCGACAGAATGTTTTCCTTTTTTTTCATCTCAGCTCGAAGACAGCTATTGTTGGTAAACAAGATAAACAAGATTATATGCATTTTTTACTGATCTGTAGAGGATTTGACCCAAATATAACGTTTATTTCAACACAAAGTGTTGAAATGTATATGTAATGTATATGTATATATGTATGTGTACTTAGTCTTATTGTCTACCTGTTGTAAGGGTAAGTGTTCTACTGTATCTACAGCCACAAAGGACATAACATCTTGGTTCTAAGGTTTATGTCGCACTGCTGATGTAAGTTGTAGTTATAATTTCTTATCGCAAAAATGTGTATATGTATTGGTGACCAATTACCAATACCCATGCACCAATAAGGTCCGTTTGTCCAACCGCTTGCAATGCTATAAAAAGGTTTCAAGTATATTATTTCACTTAGGTGAGTTGAGTGTTTATCCAACATCTAACAAATGTGTGGAGTATTAAATTTATTCTTTACTTGATATTTCTAACTTTAGTTACTAAACGATTTTTATACTGAATTTTAATACTGGTTGACTGAGATATAGTTTTAACTGACAGAAAGTTTACGTGATTTGATTAATAAGTAGTTATATTCATTGGTGTTAATTTTTCTGTCAAGGTTTTGATGGATGAAAAATTAAATTGGGTGCATTATCAACTTTTTTATATGGTTTATTTTTGTCTCATTATTTTATTGTTGTCATGGTCTTTACTTGCATGAAGTATAGCGAAGCGGACCTTCTTGTAACTCAGACTTATGTGGATACAGCTTTAGAGATATGTGAAATTATTCGAACATAGGTCCAAACTTAAGCATACATGGACACTGGACATCCTTTTAAAATGATAGGATAGATTTTTGGGGATGAAACGTTTAAAATTTGACTCAATTTTGACTATAAGCTTGGACAATTCAATTGTAATATAAAGTAAAAACTATAAAAAGTTTGGTATTCATCGTTTCCAATATAAGTATATGTATACGTAAGCAGCAAGAACTATCTGAGAGCTAATAAGATTTCCACCAAACACTATCAAGCAAAGATTAATCGCTTTTGAAGGTCGGATGGCTGGCGACGTCGATCCCTCACCAAGTCCGAACAAAGACACCGTCCCCCATCTATCACTGTGATAGCGTTATTGATAGCGTAACTATTGTTAGCCAGATGAAATATCCTTTCTATTAAACGATCTAAGATCGGAACGGCGTGATATTTCTTGCACTGAAGAGTCTTCAATCTTGTAGTTAGATTTAATAACATTTGAATAGTAATTTTTATAGTAGTTCAGAATGTGTGCGACATGCATATAATTTATGGTACAAATTAGAAATAATTTATGTTACTCTGATTTATATTAACACCTTCATTCATTTATTTTTGGTTAGTGCTGTACGCAATAATTCACAACAACAACAGCCTGTAAATTTCCCACTGTTAGGCTAAAGCCTCCTTTCCCTTTGATGAGAAGGTTTGGAATATATTACAATAATTCAATAAGACAAAAGATTTGATATTTTTCTACAGCGATGTTTCGAGTCATGCCTCATTAAGAAATATTTTTTTCGATTTTGGTTTCGGATTTTACGAAACCCACGGATTGAGAAGCTCTAATCTATTTTGCCACAATAGTAATTGTGTAAAAATCACGTTTATTCTTTTAGTTTATCTAGCTTGTACAGATTATAGATTTTATAAGTTACTATCAAGCAATTTACAAATTGAATTTGAGGAGTTGATTTTCTTCTGAGTTATCTCTCCATGTGCTCATTTAATTGTTAATAGTCAACGGCAATGGAATTTAATAACCTCAAAGATTACACCTGTTTCATATTACATTTTTAATTAATGTCCACTTTTACATATAAGATTCCACGCAGCTTAGCAGTTAATATTCAAATAATCATATACGTATATGTAGTTGAATCTTTTGTTACTGTTATGGTAATAAATAAAATAACGATTACTCTTTTTTATTTTTATTGTAGGCTCTTAATTTTTAAAGACTTTACAGACTAGTGTTCTTAAGATATTCTACTGAAGCCGAATGAAAATCAGGAGTTACTTTTTCTGAGACCAGAATTGTTATCTATCCTATGCTTATGATATGTTTGTTAATTCAAGTTTAAATTACTTAAGCTTAATATATTTTTTACTTTCAATCATGAAGTGAGTTAAATGAAATTTAAGTCTAAGAGTATTTATATTAATGAAGATTCCATGTGTAAAGACATCACATAGATAGAATTGTTATAACATTTTCAACTGCTATTTATCCCAATTGCATTTTAAACAAAGTATGTTGTATTTTTATCCAGGAAATAATAATTATTAAAATTTAGCAGTCATAATAAGTTCATTTTGACACCTAAAGACAAAACATAAATGTTTATGTAATGAGCACGAACGCTCTGAAGGAGGCACTTGGTAGGACTTCTTGAGAGGGTCTTATATTACAAGGCGATTTGATAAGGAATTATTTATTAAAGATAGATAAACTAGCTACCCGTTTTAGCTTCGCACGTGTAAAATAGATATTTTATTCCTTGCTGTTTTTTATTACTATAGTTATTCCTAGCTATGTATCAGTATATCCATGCATATTATTTTATTGTATGTATGTATGCGTCATAATTATATGCCAGTTTTTCAGTTCGGAGCTGATTTAATAGGACCTACGCACGGTACGTAGACCTTGAATAATAAATAAAGATATAAAATAATATAACAAACAAAAAATACTACGATTAATATTCACATGTCTGAAATGTAGGATTTTTTAAAATATTTTTGGTTATAAATTAATTCATAAAAAGCATAATAATTATTAGTATTAATTCTAAATTATTTAAAAATCGCTGGCTACCATATAAAACATTGAAAAGTCACAAATTTAGGTCAAGAACTTCCCAATGGTATTAAATTGAACAAAAGAAAGACAAATAAACTTATTATCCTAATAATATAGTTACGAAATTCTATAGGAGTTCATATTACATAAACAAACATTCAAATAAAACTGTCTATTAATTATATTTTCGTTGTTGGTTTAGAGTGCTCGCTTATTTCCATTTATTATTCGAAAACGACAATACGTAGATGATCTGTTTGTTTCATTTGTACAAAACATTAACACTACATAATATAATGTAACGCAAATATCAGACATTATATGATTCAGTACTCTTGTTAGTTTTTATTAACTTTTACATCAAAGTCACTCACAACCACTGCATCTCTCCTTATATTTGTTTAATACGCAATGTATTTTTCGATGAGTATGTATGTTCTTGAATATTTTTTTTAATAAAAATTAATGTTTATGAATATGCATAGGCTTTTGTGCAAATATATACATGTATTTCATCATTTTATTGGTAATATGTGTAAGAACTATGCTTAATCACAATTTAGGCGTCGAGATTTTTTTTTATTTTCTGTAAATGGATATATCGCACTGTTAAGGATTTTCCCCTTGTTATGAAGAAGGATTTAAGGTTATTTAAAGAACGGAAAAGCAGATATACATATATGTGACAGTTGTAGAGATGATCGAAAGGCGTGGAGATAATACTGGCTGAGTTACATAGATAGATGTATTTGACTATTACTACTACTACTATGACTGTATTTTAACTATCTATCTGTAATTGAAATAGTGTAACTACTGAGTTTCTACCCCTTGCCTTAGGCTACAAACTTATTTTTAGTACAAAAAGTACTGTCTATCTGTAATTCATATTAAAATTTCATGAGTTATCATTTTACTTATAATTAAGATTGATATAACACTAAGATTGTTATTGGATATGATTTCCAAAATACTTATATTGATGTATTTAATAAGCGCCTACTAACCTAATGTTAAAGTACTCAAAATCCTTGACGGTTTTGTGTCAACGGAGCGTGAGCGCGTTTACAAGATGCTAAATAATATTTTGTAAGTCGTACACGCCAGAAGTTATTTAACACCTAGATGCTTTCGTTTAAATATAAGCCTGCAATCAAAAAAAAAAATGAAAAGATATTTAAATAATTAGTGCATCTTTCTTATTCTAATAGCAATATATGAATAGGTATACTGTATTATATATAAGCAAATTTTCCATAGTGCGAGGCATGCAATTTAATTTATATACTTCCTGTATTAGAATAATTCCCGGATCGTAAGTTATGGCAGAGCATCGTAAAGAACTAATTGGTGATAAAGGTGCTAATTGGACGGCTATCGGCGCAGGCGCACTAATAAAACAGAAGTTCTGTATCGCCTCTCTTAACGATCTATATACGATAACCTTATTTGACTTTACCTATGTATGTTTGTATTATGAGAAAGCAAGCTAGATAACAAAAATGTCGATTTATTAAATCTGTGACGTCATAATGTCCTCGTTAATATAGAAAAAGTATGCTATAACTAGATTGATTTTGATATAGAACCTTCTTTCAGATATGGCATAACGCATTCGATTTTCGAATATTTTGACATAACTGGATATGGATTTATGTTGTATTGACATTTTGTGTACAGTATTATTAATGACATTTGAATGTACAGTACAGAAAAAGGTGTAAATAATTTTGGGACTAGACCTACTACGCGTGGAGTCACTTCATTAGATAATTGCACTTTTAAGATAAAGTTACAATATGAAAATCGATGCCTTTACTTAAACATACTCGCCCTGGAAAAAACCCGTGCCAAAAGTACGCAGTCAATCTACTTCCTACTAGTAAGAACAAAAATGATTTTTTTATTATACTAAACTTTTAATACATGAGCCATATTTCGAGTTCAAAAAAGTGTGTCATATATAACCTGTTAACATCTATTTGACGAGAAAGTTGGATTACATCACGATAGGTCAATGCGGGTAGATGCTTGTACATGCGGCAGATTACCCTCATATCAGATAAGTTACTACGTACGTATTTAGCCACTGTGCCTGTTTTGTTTTTTTATTAAGGTGTCTGCTATCTGTTTATAAATTGTGCCAGTTTTTATTTAAAAAAGCGCGGAACTAATGAAAAATATAATAAAAATGGTCTAAATAGGTATAAAACAGTCTTAGACTATAATAAAGCAGGTTAAATATTTTTGATAAGTAATATCGTTAAAAATGCTTATTAAGGCTTGTTGGGCGGACCTCGATTAGCCTTCGTGACTTTTGACTTATGGCTGACCGATCTTTGATGCGTGGCCATACTGACCATTCTTACGATATGGATCAACACTCGCGGTATGAACACCAAACGATAAATATGACTATTATAATCATGTTAGTGGCCTTTTTCATAAATACTTAGTTAAAAAATATTTATTATCCAACCTAAATGTGGTTACTGTAAAATTAATATGTTATTATATTATATTAGGCAACCGGCCATATTTTCTAAGTTTCTCGCTTTGTTAGTGAATATAAACCAGAATATTGCGTATACTTACAATTATCTATTCATTTTTTTTTCAGTTCAGTTTTTTATTTTTTTATAAATGGTAACATTTAAATCTGGAGAAGTGTCAACTTCTGATCTCAAGTTTTGCTAAGTCGATTACAAATGCTTTCTGTAATAAAATATTCGAATTTTAAATAACATCCTAATTTAAAGTTAACGTTGAATCATTCATTATCATTGATATTCGTGCAAGATATTATACTATCAGGTAGGAACTAAAATTACAGATAGTTAGCATGTACTTTGATTCATGATTTAGTACTACTAATTTATTTAGGTTAGTAAGTTTCTTGGGTGGTGGCTTTAATTTCATTTAGCCTCGTTATAAGCCTGATGATTGAATTACACATTTGATTCTAGATATGTAACAGGCCATAGACATTGGTAGTGTAAAAAATATTAATCATTCCTTCTGTCAACATTGCGCTAACCTAGTTTTGGACTTATGATCTCCTTTGTGCCTGAAGTTATACTAATTTACTCACTTTTTAAACCGGAACATATTAAGACTAAGTATTACTGTTTGGCGGTAGTAACTAAGATGGGATCTATCTAGGCAGGCTTACGAGCACTACGACAAATTAAAGATTAAGTTAAACATAAATAAATTTGAATATTGAAATACTCATGTTATTTATATGTATATACTATAGAGTTTCTATTCCCTTTTCTCCTCTGTATAATCTACATTCAAAACCGGTGTTAGCTTTATTGTAAAGCTCAAAAGTGTATGTTCTGACGTATTTCAATAACGTATACTTTTATTTGATTCGAATTAATGTCAGTCATGAGAACGAAGCCGATTCTTACTCGCATTAATGATGTTGGCAATTAAATCGTTTCAATTATTAATTATTCCACAGAAATGATTTATAAGCCGCGGATAAGACAAACGAAAGACGGCGTTTAGTATGCATTACTGCGGGTTACGTGTGTAAGGGTAGTTATGGGACTAAGAATTGCCGAGGTTTTAATAGCTGTAGCTAAACGCCAAGTATTTGCTGAGTGAGGTGAGCCGCAATTAAAATTCAATTTGCACAAATCAACCGCTTAAACAAAGGAAAACACTAATGACTGTTTTCTTTGTTTATCTTAATAAATATTCTTATTTAAATTATTCTTTTGATGGGATTCAATCTGTGTATACACGCATATAAACTTGTAATTAGGTAGAAAGTTATATTCACGAATTCTTCGTTAAGTAGTTTTACTTCTTATTTAATTAGACTAAGCTTCACTTATCTATTTTAATCAATTTGATTCTAGATCAAGAAAAAAGAAACGTTAGTGTAGTTTAATAACTCTCTCGCTAGTATTTAAGCTGGTTGATACGTTAACATTTTGTGTTTGCAAAACAACCCCTCATAAGTCACTTTAACATCCTATTCGAATTGAATATTTTGGCACCGCAGTTGTTACGAGACACTGGTTATTCACTGGTTACTTGGGCTTATCTGGTGACTCATTCGTGCCACTTACCAGCTTTCGTGACGGAATTCGTAGGATTTTCATGTAGACCACTCGAAGTGATTGTGTATTGAGCGAGTTACACGAACGGAAAAGCTTCTTTTGGTCATTGCGATCGATAAGCACTTCTTTTAGCGCATATGTAGAGACATTTCATAATTCATTTAACTTTAAGTGAAATAATCAAGATGAAATTAATATATTCTTGAAAACTGATACCTATGTAATGTATTATGTAAAGTGTTTTTTTAAGATTACTTTTTCGTCAAAATAACAAGTAACCGCGCAGTATAACATAGGTAAGTAGCTTTCCTGTGTCTCTATTATACTATTCAGTCCTACTTTATCATAATGCATGACCCTTTTCAAATCCCAAACATAACGCCTATCTTACTAGCCTAATACAAGAATGATTATAAGAAAAATACTCTTCAGGTGTAGAGAGCTTGTTACGACGCTGAGGTGATTTAAACAAAGAAAAGAACGGACATTACCATCTAAGGAATAGTGCAGAGGTCAAACGATTGCAGGTCGTTAAAAATAATCAACTCATATTAACATACTATAAGGATCAAGGACACGTACACAATTTAGCCATTAAATTTTATATTTGAGATATTATCAGCCTTAACGAAATCCGAACGTCAAACAATAATTTAATTTTTATGATATCTTATCTCGATCTAAGGCATATTTATCATCGAATCAAAGCCAGGCCGGCGTAAGGCGGTTAATTAGGCGGCGCTGGTCACGCGTGTCGCGGCTGCTATCTCACCGAACATATTTTCTTCATTAACTTGTCCGCCTCCTACGTTCTTTTTACGTCGTTGTAAAAAGCTTAAGGTCTTTTCATATTAGAATATTCGCGTGTGTGGTAGCGTAAATCAGTGGATTGTCACTGTGGTCGACTTATAATTTTATTGTCGGAGGAAGGCGACACGACAGAGTGTCACGCGAACGCCTCACACGACATCATGCGGATTCAACTTTTATTGTCCGACCTCTAATTACGAGTTATTTCTAACTAGATCTTGCCTAAGATTGGAGTCTAGACCGACTATTGAGTGGACCTTTCGTGAGAGATTAATTGTACTGTTATGTTGGGTGGATGATTGCGTTTTTGATGATTAGCTTTGGAGTACGTCTAGCTGTTTTATTCTGTAAGAAGTCACTTCGTATCTTATCCAAATTATTAAACTTACTGTAACATACTATTTTGATGTAGGTATGTAATGTCAATATCACACACACACACACAATGGCGGTGAGTTTCGATTTTGACTCTAAAGAATGGCTCTACTGATAAGCAAAGATCCATTGAAGCTATGTGATGACATAGATGAAAAACTGATTGTATATAATTGTTAATAAAATAATGAAATAAATATTTTGCTTACTAAAATTTCTACGTTAATGCCGTAATTACTTAGGCATGTTATAAACGAAAGAATAATATGTTTTCATTAATACGGTAATTTTTTTGCCATGAAAAAAAAAGTTATAAACTTGCCATGTTTTTAAGTCCCTGTAGCAATAGCTAAACTAAATCTATCTGCAATGTACTAATAAACCCCTAAAACCATTATCCCAGTGACCTGACATATTTACCAGTGGGTAAATTTACCATTGACTATAGTTCTCATGCTAAAGTCAATGTTAAAAATTTTAATATTACGTCATATTCCTTCTTATCTAAATAACTTTTCTTCCATGAAAAGACTGAAGTATATAAAAGTAGGTTGTCCACGCCCCGCGGCCATTATGCGACAGGATGTCGAGCGGTCTAGCTAATAGGTGTCATTACTGTGTCGTTCAGAAATTGCTTCACTATCGGACGAGTTATCACGATTTTATAGGCTTAGATTACATGCTGCCTTTTATATCGTCCGCTTAGTCTATATAGCGTCGGCCACGCCTACTTTTTACTTTCATACTTTTTTTAAATGACGCATGTACTCATTATTTATAATATTGTCTTTTAAGAAATATCAATTGACAAATTTTTCATATACCTATGTGTATGAAAAATTGTATATATATTGTTTGCATGTAACGAACTCGTTTTGTTTTATTAACTAATTTATTTTTCCATATAAAAATGCGAACGAGAAAATGTTTGTATAGAAAATGACTTCTCATTTATAACACTTGTTTTAAATTTAGCCATAGAGGCTAGAGGTAGGAACTGAGTTGATTTTCGCTATTTTATAAAAATATAGTTCAGTTGCAAATTGAACGTGACATCTGTCCCATAACATGATACAGGATAATGTTGACAGGATACAAATACTGGTACTGGAGACTGCATTTTATATGGTACCCGGCCCGTGTTAGTTAAAGATGCAGGGGGTGCGAAAAACACGGGTGCAGTGCGTTGGATTCTCTTTGCCGAAAATGGTCAAATCTTCGACCAAGGGCCTCAAGAAAGTTCTGTTAGAGACATCTGTAGAAAAAAAATGTTGGATCCCTTAAATACTTGTGTTTAAGACGGGCTATAATTGCTTATTTGGGCCACAGGTTTGTTGGATGCGATCTTTCCCTCACTGATGTATCATTTACTGTTCAGTTACGTCTGCGTCAACGTTTTATGCTCAAGCTTACTCCTACCATTTGACGACCTCTATGGTCGAGTGGTGCGTACACCGGTTTTCATGGGTACATCACTTTGAGGTCCCGGGTTCGATTCCCGGTCGAGTCGATGTAGATTACCATTAGTTTTCTATGTTGTCTTGGGTCTGGGTGTTTGTGGTACCGTCGTTACTTCTGATTTCCATAACACAAGTGCTTCAGCTACTTACATTGGGATCAGAGTAATGTATGTGATGTTGTCTCATATTTATTTATTTATTTATTATTTATTTACCATTTGATCCGTATATTCAATATTTTGATCTTTTTTTTTCCATTTTATATTATTTATCAATTATTTTATATGTATTTATTTAAATAATTTAATAACTGTACTTCTATTTAATAAATAATTCACGTTTGTGTCAATGTTATAATGCCGCGTTTTTATAAATTTAAAGATGCTTCTGACTGATTAAAGTTTAAAAGAGTTGAATTTATTATAAAAATGAGTTACTTAAAAATATTCATATTACCGATACGTATAATCAAGTACACCATCGTAGATACATAATAATAAAATGTTTCGTGGCAGTTAATTTATGCGGGACATTAATATTCTAAACGATAATGAGCGTTATGATAGCTGCCTTGA
This sequence comes from Vanessa cardui, assembly GCF_905220365.1. Taxonomy (NCBI): domain Eukaryota; kingdom Metazoa; phylum Arthropoda; class Insecta; order Lepidoptera; family Nymphalidae; genus Vanessa; species Vanessa cardui. The sequence goes on from NC_061139.1 coordinate 5,332,197, forward strand.
TAGATACAGGAATATTCCAACCCTCACGGGTTATGGTAATATTAAAACTTAATACTATGTTTTGTATTTCACTAAAATATATATATCTCTATGTGCCAAAGATTCTGACCGCGATTCGGTTACTCAGAAGTAAATTGTATAGTTTAAAGTATACTGGTAACTCATTTTATTTGTTTAATATGTACACAGATTTTCAAATCTAACTAGTAATATTTCCAATTAGTAAATATTCTATTCTACTAATCTTTGCAAGCTACATTTCAATACTTAAAAACAGAAATAAAAAAAAATATTAGTATACATTTTAATGTTTTTCGGGCGCTACTGTTGATTTTTCCATTGTTATCACTCTATTTAAATCTTATTGCTGTCTTATTTCAAATGGACTATGTTCTATTAACTTCACTATACCAGTTATAAAACACACACGCAAACATGCTTAAGAATGTCGACAATTGAAAACTGACAATTGCATTGGAATAAACGCTATTATTGTGTAAATAAATTATTTAATTTCTTAGAGCTAGTATGACCATTGAATCTTCAAAATAGCCAAAAGTCTAATAAAGTGTATTGTGTTTAAAAGTGACGTAATTTAACAAGCGGTAGTTGGAACACACACACACATCTGTAATTTCAAACTATCGGCTAATAAAATGCTTTGATAAAAATAGTACTGTATTTGGGAATTAAATATATACTGATTTTGTTGAGATCACGTGTTACCGATAAAACAAAAACAAGTTTTAGTTATTTTATGACGTACTATAACCCATAGCAAGGGGTGACTTTGTGCAAGTAAAATTGTATTGTAAAATATATATATTTGTGATTTTGTGATAGCTATGTAATGTTAGCATTATTTGTATTTAATAAAATATCAATATTGTAACTGAGGCTGATCATTTATTACGATTGAATGTTAATCGCAAATCATACTCATATTGTTGTGCAAACTGTTGAAATACATTGATATAAATTCTCTAGAAACGATTATTTTTTTAAAGGCTAAATATTTTCAATTGACAGCATACGTTAATGTAAATATACGTACAAACTTTAATTTAAAAAAATGGTTTAACTATTTATATAATATTTTATAATACATCGCTGAATTGTAAGATATAAAAATAACAGATTTCGGATCTGTGACAGGATTGCATATCTCAAAAGAAAATCAAACTAACCCATAAAGGTAGAAAAGAAGATGAAAAACCCAAATATCCTACGGCACCCTATTTTTTTACAAAATTAAATTTAGCCTGTGTTACTCGTGAATAATGTAGATTCAAATAGTAAAAGATTTTTTTAAATCGTCCAGTTGTTTTTGAGCCTGTTCATTACAAACAAACAAACAAAGTATTTCTCATTATAATATGAGTAAGGACAACTAAATAGCATAGGATTCTTTAAGGGATTTCTTCCAGCATACCTGTGGAAAGGAACAATTATCAACATTATGCACGTTAACGTAAAAATTATTTTTTCTATCAGAATCTAAATTATGATAGAAAAAATAATTTTTACGTTAACGTGCATTGATGTGTAAAGATCTATCTCTTTGGAAAAGGATTGGATCTCTACCACGTTTCTCAAATGAGGGTTAGAGGATACACACTGCAAACTCTCATCTAAAATTACAATGTACGTACGTAATTAATATGTATTTATTATTATGACATCCATTTAAACCATATTTTGTGTTTGTATTATCTTGGGTTTTCCAATTCGATTTTTTATTGAGCAATTATAAATTACTCTTCCAGATTATTAATATAAACTTTATATCCATGTTTTGCCCATTAGTTCACTTTAGGGGTAGATGATGTATCAGATAGGGAGGTCAAGTGTCCCCCCGGGGGGTGAAATGTCCATAAAAGGGGGAAGTTCTGACCGCGCAGTCAGATCGAATATGTTGATAACAGCTAAGGAAAACAAGACAGCAATTTTATGTACAATTCTGAACTCCTTAATTTCCCGGCTGATAGTTATCACGCAACTTTTACGTATCGAGTTTTAATTATCACGCTGGGGGATTGCGGTTAAGTGATTCTTTATTTACTTTACGTAACTACCTTTGCCTGCTAAGTTAAAAACGAGTAAATCGTTCCATTTATAAAATAAGAACAGATATATTAATAGTCTGTTTGAACATTCCAAATTTAAAAAATCCAACTGTTCGATTCTAGTAAGAAATATTTCACGTTTCAATTGATATTGGAACATGACTCAACGTGTAGATAAGCTGTCATATTTCAGACCCTTACAAGTTACTATCAGAGCTGGCACGCTCATACACTTGCTCAATGGCAAAGAGGGTAGTTTTTATGAGTGGCACCAGATGGCGTGTGTCATTTAGTGCACCCACATCTCGATAACTTTCTTTGACCCTTGACTTTCTTGTTGGTCAAAAGGAAACGCGTTTGTATCATTGTACAGAACAAACTTAAGATTATATTTACAGATAAGTTTCACGTTTAATTGTTTTAAAGATATAAAAATAAAATAATATACAATATTACATACATATGCAAAGTTTCTATCTCTAAATTATTCAATTGAGGGTAAAATCTTATTCAATATTATAAAATTTGGATTTGTTACTTAATAATCTAATTGGACAGAGATTACAGTCATAGGAAACATATACCTAATACTAACTCTTTTTAACGTAAAAGAGCGCAGCTTACTGAATAAACAAGCATACCTTTATGAACTTATCAGTTATTCTACCGCCAAATAACAGTACTCAGTATTGTTGTATTCCGGTTTGAAGGGTGAGTGAGCCAGTGTAACTACAGGCACAAGGGACATAACATCTTAGTTCCCAAGGTTGGTGGCACATTGACGATGTAAGGAATAGTTAATATTTCTTACAGCTTCATTGTCTATGAGTGATGGTGACCACTTACCATCAGGTGGCCCATATGCTAGTCCGCCAACCTAAACCATAAAAAAAGGACTTATATATAAACAGATAAATACGTACACGCATATGTATGTTATATAACAAAGATATTCTATACGAATTGTACCAATATAGTTAATGGTATCAGGAAGGAATTTAAAATCAGTGATATATTTCGTAACTAACAAGGTAATTTTCATAGACGTGGCGTGGTATGCGGCGCGCCATCCGAACAATTTCGCCTAATGACACCCGTGCTTCCTTACTGCTCGGAACGCCACATTTGTTAGAGCTCCTGTAATTTAGACCGTTGTTCCTGATGCCTTTTTGTTTTATGTGTTATGTTAAACAGAACCTTAGCGAATGTTTTTTGTGATATTTTAATGAATCTCCCGTTAATTTAAATGTATTTTTCTATTTAAATCTAATTTTTCTGTTGAAAGATCTTATAAAAATGTAAATAATTTATGCAAAATTATATGTCCAAAAATATGTGAAAATAATCTTCTATTAGGTTTTTGAACTCTTATAAGATACTTTTACAAGAAACCTAACTAACAGTTTAATACGTTCTAAATGAATAAAAATCAACTCAAATATATTTTTATTTTTATATCTCTATAATATATCAATCATAAGGTTTTTCAATTTTGAAAGGAAACAAAAAATTTGAATCAAATTTGATACCTTAAGAAAATGTTTTCAAGTTTTTCAATTTTTCCGTCTTGAAATTGTGTAAACAATGGCTAAGGCGTTGTGCTAACGGCCGGCGGGGTTAATTAAACAATAAATAGCCGGCTAACGATTATTATATTCAAAAGCGGCAGCTTTGAATTCGCATCACTCTCCGGTAATGTGTCAACTCAAAGCGTGGGCGTCTATTCGCACGTTGCCGTGCGATATTTAAGTATGCGATAATTTTTGTGATATATTTTTTCACTTCCCGTCTTATCTTAAATGTTTTTAATCATTCTTGTTTGAAAAAAAAAAAACGAATTGGGTATCATTAGTAGAAATATTCTTATCAGAAAATAACGGATACGCAGGTTTTAGTACGTAATATCAGAGGTAGCCTTCTGATATAACTCAGTGTGTAACGATTACTCTAAACGCTGCTTAGTATTGATTCGACGTTTAAAATCTATGACTATAGTACTGACCATCTAATGTAAACGGTAAGTGTCTTTGAGACTAATTTTATTAATTCTAAAGATTTTATTATGTAAACGCGTCATAATATAACGAAATGCGATAGTCAACTTTGTAACAATGATTATATTTTAAGCTTATTGAAATTCTACGAGTACTTTGCCTTTTCGAAGTGTATCCAGATGACGTTGCTGTACGTGGGCTTTGAGAGTAGGTCCCCGTCATTACGGCCAGCTCGTTAACGCTCTCTAATTGCATCGGGTTAATATAGACTTTGTTAAATAAAATCTCTCATCTCGCCTCCCCGCGCCCCCTCCCTCCCCCGTGGAGTTTTTTCGTTATTTACCGCGCTGCAGATGCCCTTAATGACGCGTTCTGAAACTTACGATGACACTTGGCGTTGCCTCGCCTCAAGCCTGGCTGTTAATTGCGCAAGGAATTAAAGAATTTTCGTTCTTAATGGGACGGCCTGATGTACGGTGGGGGAAGCGAGGTTATGATTCAGAATAATACTGTGTACAATACACCGAGCTCGGCCGGAGTATTCTCTGAGGTGAGCGTGTTAAGTTTAATGTCGTTAGTGCTAGTTGTTTTGTTATATTTCAAGCTATGGAAATGTGACACTTCAACAACACATTTTATTTAAATACAAAATATAAGTTTCGAGTATTTTACGTAACATTTTAATTATAAAAATCGATAGAGATTTTCTTTTCTTCGGATTCTTCGTTGTGTTTGCGACACATCGATTTTGCCATAACACAATATACGCTTATGTTTTGATATAGCGATAACATTGTCAAGGAAGGAAGTAAGGGAAGGTCTACGTCACTATTAGCTAAGTTCGTACATTAAATTGAGCGTAAAATTTTCTTAGGACATTTGATTGAGCCAAAGTAACGGATAAGCGTTCAGAGGCGCCACGTGGCTGAGACATTACGCCCGGCAATTCGCGCATGATTAAAATTATACCACTTCATTATCGCTGAGGGAGTGATGGAGGATAGACTATGTAAAATAGACATGGCAGAGGATTATTTGAATTAAAAGTAGTAATTTCTTAAAATTACGTCAACTTTTTAAAGTTATTTAGTGCATATTTTATGTGTCTATGCAAAAAATAATTAGTGAGATAATTTCTGACATTTTGAGAATGTATTGTTGATGTATTACATAATTAATGTTATTTAAATGGAAGATGATTTGTTTAAATTATTATTTTGTACCGTTTGACCGTATGTTAATATGCCTCTATTTAAAATTTTTATCAAACGGACATTTTTTATCAAAGGAAATATTTTTTTTTTATCAAATACAATTAAGTTTTTATATAAAATTTGTCTAAATCTTATTAAGTCTATGACCGAGATGTTAACAAAGACGTTCGGCAAGACTGGTGTGAATCGGGACGGATGACGATCGGCGCCCTACTTAATTAATCCAAGGGCTCTAATTAATAACAATAATTCCAGTGTGAATTGTCGCCGAGATCCGCCAGATGTCGCTAGACGATAAACGCTCTTCATGGAAATGAACTTCTATTATTTCGAATGTAATTATTGAAGAGAAACTGGATCCTTGCTAACAATTAAATCTCGAGAACGTAGGAGGTCGTGAAATTGAAACTTAAAAACACATTTAGCCATTATGTCATAAATAAGTTTTAATATTTTTTACATCATATAAAATGAGAAGTTTACTTCTTTATGCGACGTGTATTAATTTGTTTCACTCTTATTGAAATTAATTAGAAGCGATTAAATGAATTAGCTTTTCATTTAAATATGGCAATAAAGAATAAAAATATACGATGATGGTTTGTGGTTAAGACGAACGCCAGTAGCCTCTTCGTTGAATTTTATTTGAAGAATCCTTTTGTTTTATATTAGACGATAATATTTTTTCTTGATACCTTAATCTGGTTGAAAATAATATATTATTAATAAGCAAAAGAAATCTTAAGATTATTGGGTATTTTTCTTATAACGTTTATTTTACATCTACGATTAACTTATCGATTGTTTAAAATAATGTTTGAATGTATTGTTGTTAGAGTTTAAATAGATGCAAGAACTTTTGTTTGTGCGAACGAAGCACCCTCGAAACTTGGTAACAAGCTAGCTAACGTAATTACAGTCTGTAGCTCCTAACACAAAGACATGGAAGCCCTTACATTGTTACGTAATAATTATTTCGACAAAAGCAACTTGTCTCAAGCAATCTCAAGCAAATAGAGCATGGATGCCTTACAAATTTAGAGGGCGACAGATCAAACGCGCTTTTGTTTTATCTGTAAGGTACTAAGATGGCTTCTCCGTTTGTTGCGGCGTTTGAAGAGTGACATTTGTATAAATTGGAAATTATTTCGTTATGTGACAAATTTGTCTGAGAAAAATGCTACACTTTAACATTAAACAATTTAAAAAAGTAATAAGTGTTTCATTTCTTATAGTTGTATGTGTCGGTTTTACGTTTAGCTAGTACTCAACTATTTCAATAATAACCTATGAGGGCCCTTTCTTTGATCTTCACTGAGTGTCATAAAGACCGAAGTTTACGAGCTAATGGACGGCTAAAACGAAAACACTTCAATGATGACTGATCGTGTGTCTCCGCCTTGATGGCCAAAAGCTACACTTTCATATATTTATTATACATCGGTTATAACCGATAGCCGATGACCGATACTACTGCAAGGTAGCGCAACACCTTCGTAAAAAAATATATTTTAGATGGAAATTAAATAATCATGAAACCTGGAGCTATTTTGAGTATGTATATAATTTCGTCTACGAGAAGTGGAACCTGAAAATAGGAAAACGGACATAATTATAGAAAAATATTTTAGAAAAACTATGTCGATTTAATAGGCGGAAAAACTAAGATGAGAAGTATATCCAAGAAAGAACTGCCTGTTAGAAAAGAAAGGTTTTAACATATGACATAAAAATAGAAGAAAATAGAAGATTACATTTTTTCAAACTAGAAATACTAGAAAGCACATCAAACCTAATATTTTTAGATTTTATCATTTTATGTTCGCAGATAAAACATTTTCTATTATTACATATTTTTTTGAAAAGATTACAATAAAAGTTAACACCTCCACCGCTAATAGGGTCATTACAGATAATAGCAAAATGCCATTTATTTCATATCTATATTTGCGCAACTGGAGGTCGAGCGGGGGACATGTGTAACTCAATAATTTTATTGTGCTGGGGATTTAGCTTTCAATTGTGTGAAATATTATCTGTGGGTGAGGTCTATCACATATGCTGCGGAACCCCACGCTTTGAAGCGACGTTAGTCACAGTGCTTGATAAACTAAATGTGAATTCATTTATTTTTCTTAAATTCATAACAATAATTCCTATAAAAACTTACACTATTTTTTTATAATTAATTAAGGGTAAATAAAAACAGACTTATTTATTATTACAATTCTTTATTGTTTTTTTTATTTTTAAAACAATAATTAAGTATAACAACGAATCTGATTGTTTAATATAATGATAACATGTTTATTATCTAAATTTTTAATTTAAGAAAATAAATATATTTATTATTTTTACAAAATGTTCTATATCAGACATTTCTATTCTATTCTGTGCGGACTACATTTAAATTCGGTAATGTTCCGCTAATTTAGTGCACGCAGGGGTGAGACAAACAAAGCCTCATAGCATGACGGGCGACGGCCAAACAAAAAATATGACATCTCTATAAAAGCGCGCGGCGTTCGCGGATAAATGTCCCTTAATGATTAATACTTTAAAAATATTTTGTGGGCAGCCCACTAATAATGTATGTATGATTCAAAGTTGTAACGCATTATTTTTAAATACAAATATATTTGTGAAAATAATCAGTGATATAACTAACTAGGTAGTTTACTAATAAATAGATAATATTTATATATTATTTAACGTTTTATTTTTTAATTAAGAGTCGAGATGGCCCAGTGTTTAGAACGCGCGCATCTTAACCGATGATTGCGGATTCAAACCCAGGCAAGCACCGCTGATTCATGTGCTTAATTTGTCTTTATAATTCAACTCGTGCTCGGCGGTGAAGGAAAACATCGTGAGAAAACCTGCATGTGACAAATTTCATAGAGATTTCGAGAGAGGCCTTTAGCCCAGCAGTGGGAAGTTACAGGCTGTTGTTTGTAACGTTTTTACCTTATTTTATATAAATATTCAAAATTCATGGTCGTATGTGTAGGTGTTCCCTCACAATGGTATCTTAAGATGGAAATTAAAACAATTGCTAAGCCGTACTTATAAATTGAGTTCAAAAGAATGTAACATATATAGATCCCTGTTTCACACATTTGATTCGATTTATTTAGATTGAATGATATTGCAAAATTAATTATTGTAAATGGATCTAGAACTTCTCAAATCCGGTACAATTACGCCGGGCATCATTACTTTGTCGGATCGTCGCTAAATCGACAATATCTGTACCGTCGCGTGGCAAGTAATCCCTTAAGCGTAACCCACTGCGTGAGAAGCGAATAAACCGCTGGGGTCCGAACTACTTACTCGATCGTGTATGAATCTTAGACTGACGATCCAGGGAATTTATTAAATTACATTACTTGAATGATTCCATACACTTTGAAAACACATTCAATATTATTCAAATATGTAAGGTATTGTCAGCTGATTTATTAGTCGGTAGAGTTATAGCAGTTGGTATGAGGTTATAATATATATTACTGGGACAATGTTTCTGGGAACTGAAAAACTTTCGAAAACAGAAAAGTGAGTGATTGAAAATTTAATAATATTAAAAATGAAATGTACACTACCTGTTACAAAAATATACATAATATAAACTTCATTCAATTTCAGAAATTACATTAAATTAATCTTAATTTTTTTTTATCTGTATCCGCTGTAGTACGTGCATGCGATATCATCGATATAGTCTTCCGTTATATAGGAAAATTAGATTAGATTAAATTAAGGTTTAAATGAAATTATAAGTTTAGTAAAACAACAAATTGTTAGAGATAATAACTTCGTATGTATTTGGTGGACGACCAGCCTTAAGATTGATAGTGAGGGAGGGCTGTCGTTGAAAGTTAATTCGTGTTTGTTGTCAGTGCAGTCGCTTTATTATGTCGGAGAAAATGCACTTTTCTTATGAACTTTCTTAGTTCAGAGGGAATGTGAAACTTTATATGTATTTATAGAAGTATATATTATACAAATACTACTTAAAGTATACATGTAATTGTAAGTGTTATAAAATCTTATAAATAAAAAAATAAAAAGTTTTGACGTTTCTTGAGTTAAATTCTCGCAAACTTCGATTTAAGATTATAATAATTTACTTTGTATTTTACTCCATAAACTAATTCCATTTGATGTTGTCTTAAATTTTCGCGATTACACATTGAAATAAAACTAGCTATAACGGATTTGAATCGCGTCTATTAATTATCTACCAGTGACCACGAACGCTGTAAAGTGCTCGAAACGTCGGGATGTTAAAAATAATGAATATACGCTAGTTTTATTTCAATTCCATTTGATATTAAAATTTCTTAAAACTTAATATGTAAAATAATTTGTACTAAATACTGAATTTCATAGTGAAGATGTGTATACATATCAAATTATGTAGTACAATTTTTGCTTATTCATAATATTGATTAAAAAATAGGAATAATTAACTTAATACAATTTAAAGCAATTTTGAAAAAAGAATATGAATTAATTTTGACAATTCGTAAAGACAAATAATTGATAATATTTTGAAATTAGCGGCGATTTATCCCTTCAGTTTACGAAGACGACCCTCTAGCTGTATTAACCCTTAAACATCCGGGGGCCGCGACACGCGGACTGTCACATTCACAATATAGTTTTATAGTTTATTATAATATTTTCGTTCCATTTTGCCCCCATTTCCCCTCGCTCTACACTTTACACTACGTGATTTTATACTTCAAATTTTTATAACGAATACTTTTGATTTAAATTAGTCACGAAGTCTATTGGGCGTGAAACTTTAAACAGTAATCATGCAGGTTATGTGCATATTCCATGAATATAATTAAATAAGTAGGAAGTATCATAAATTATAAATGAAAGTTTTTTTTTAATTACTTCACATCTTTTAGTTTTTTTTGTATATTAAAAATAAACGAGAACAAGGTGAGTACATTATAATGCATAAATAAGTAGCGTTTTCTGTCTGTCTGAAAGATATAGTTTTTCATATTGGTTTAAGTTTGTGTGGATACTTTTAAATATGTTAGAGTTTATCGTATATGTATTATTACATTTGAAACGAACTAGTCAACGTAAAACAAATATTTGTATTAAATGATTTATCAATCTTACTAATATTAATTTAATTTTTTTAATAATATGTTTAAATTCTATAATCAGAGACTCTCGTTTCGAAACAATATTGAAACCCCTCGTGTGGGCCAGGCTTGTTCTGTTATTGCCGCTTGATCCAAACGATGACAATAAATCATCTAATTTGGCGACGGATCGCGAATTCCGGGCGCAGCCATATCTGTGGGTGGATTTACAATGTTCGAATGACAGCTACACGTGGTTATTACAAGAATTACTCCAATATGACGATTTATATTTCAGAGTATATTAAAATCTTGCAGGGGTTACAAGCTAAGCTTCCTAAAATTATGTATTCTGTTGAAATATTGCTTTTGGAAGGAATGTATGAAATGTTATGAAAACGCCTTATATATAAGCTGTACTAATTTTAATTCTATGCTGATTATTTTTATTATTTACCGCTTTGAATGATATTATTATTATCACCTAAAATATAGAGCCGGTAATCTTATCAGGTTTCCTCGTCAAAATAAGCTTATAATAATGTCTGACATTTTATATGTTAATTTTCTGTTCCATCTAGTACTCAACGGTAAAAGAAAACTCCTAAATAAACCCTGTTTCTGTCGAACAATTTAAATTTGACTCTGAACTCTGTACCGCATATTTCAGATCTCACTTCTCATCCAGATAGTAAGAGGGTTGATAACCGCCGGCAGTAAATAGTGTATGTATGTAAGTGGATCGATGAGGCTGAGCGCTATGTACGGAAACAATGGGCCAAGGCGTCGACACAATGGACAATGCCCGTGCCTCCGATACGATAAATACACTCATCTAACCTGCGTCCGTGTGTGCTATATGCTTTCATATTGTGTAACAATTGTTATCGTTGACGATGTAAACTATGAGACTTCGTTCCATTGCGTCTGTAAATACGACATTCACTTGTAATTACTGCTGATATCACTTTAAAAATACCACTGCCTTTGAATAATACGACAGTACAGGTTACAGCAGGAGAAATAGCACATAAAAATTAAAACGGATAAATCGTAAGCTGTATCAAGCTAATTTAGTTCACAGATGTTAAGTTGACCAAACGAAATTGTTATGGAAGGCGTGGTTCTAGTAGATAAGTAGATTTGTGACAGTATGGTAACGACGCACATAAATTGTGAGCACAAACACCGTTACAGCGGCTTAGCTTCCGTACAAACAAGGGACTGTCGAATGACACCAGCGCGCGTTTGAGGGTTAAAATCATTTATTAGCAATACGCTGTTAATATTAAATAAACTACGCGTTGTGTTACTCGTTTTTGAATGTAGCGTGTTTTGGCGACATTTTGTGGAACAATTAAGTTTCTAGGCTAAATTAAATCGGAACAAAGATTTTCCTTATCACATTATAAGTTCTGTGACCTGGTATGGAGGTACGCGGATTGACCTCATAAAACCGAGGTTACCCTAAAGAACATCAGCATAGAATTGCAATGTCGGCGCGTGCGCAAGGCGGGTGTGCTATCACAATGCAGCGGAAGACGTCGCACACCGCCCTCGGCAGATGGTACCCTCTTCGACCATCTTGAAACTGGTTTCTAATAAACGCAATTTTTTGACCTCAGCTTTAATGTTTTTTTTAAATATTATGAATACGTTTTTATAGACCTCACATTGATAAAGGACTTAAAAAATAAGCCTGATATACTCTGATATATATGTTCGTGAGGAATGTATTTTTATGAATTATGATAAAAACGTACGTTATATTTTTTGAATTATCAATCAATGAAAAACATTTTATGATTGATAGGAGGTATTGAGAAATTCTAGAGATAAGTATCGTGATTACGTTTGATTGATAGGTTTGGTATTTAAGGCAAATAAATAATTATCATACAATTACAAAAATGTTAAAAACATAGTATGAATAAAAATGGTGCATTCTCACTATTTGTGTTATACTCGAACTTTTCAATATGGTTCAATATTTTATCATATAATTGGCTGTTCAATAATATAAAAATAGAGCCATCATTTATTTTTAAAATTAAAAGTCTATTTCCCCTACTATATAATTTCCATAAAGTTTCCGGTTATCATAGAATAGACCGCGTCACGGCACGCGTCTGTTCGCCTCCACACACACTAACATGACATATATGTACTTTACGAACACACTAGCAGATAAGAACACGCGCCAAATTGAGTGCCGTAATGAATGAGCCCTAAAATAAACCGCCATACAAAGCGAACATCTTGTATTACAGAGTTTTGTATGGAGAGGAAGTAGGAAGGCAGCTGGCTGTGACTTCTTTTTCTTCGATTTGGTAATGATGGTTTGTAGTGCATTGCGCCTTTGTTCCGGTGTCCTGTCGCGTGCCTCGACCTATTATTGAGACTGTAAGTAGGTGGCAAGGTGTTCGGGTGTAACTGTACCGTTGCTAGTCAAGATGTTTTGATAGACTAGAACCTGGGGTGGCTGATACCCCATCTAGTACAAGATGCTATCAACTAACAAATTATAGCACTGCAAAAATAAATTATTATTATAAAAAATAATTCCTTATTTTAGTGTATTAGATAGTGAAGTTCATTTAAAATTTTTGAGCACTAGCAACACGGTTTCACTAGTGTGGCATTCAGTTAGAACTAAATAAAAATCATCGTTCCATTTTCAAATTTGTTGTTAATTACAAATTGCCTTTTTTTATTGATTCAATGAGCGTTTTGTTTTATCTAGCCCTAAATTCCAATACCACATCGAGGTAACCTTCAGTTATGAAAAGAAATCCTGTCACTTTTTGGTCCTCCAAACTGCATCAGAGCAGCGTGGTGAAATGAATTCCTAACTGTTAGACATTTACAATTACTTGTTTTTAGATAAAAATTATCGAGTAATACATCCGTTTTATTCGTCTGAAACGAAACGTTTGATGTTTGAAATGTGAACGATTATGTTGGAAGTACTTGGAGATTTAGAAGGTATTAGGAAAACATAAAATACTAGATAAGGACTGTTACGTAATATGACGTATTAGCGTTGAGTACAAGCGGCGAGATTGGCGCGCCGATTGCCTAATTGTTTATATATCTTTATTAAAACAATATCTAAATGTAAAACTTAATATAAAGATAAAATTTTATAATTACTTTTGTAATCAATTTTTGAAACCGAGACCAGTAAATATGGTAATCCTTTTATATATTGCCGATTGTAAGTAATACATCATGATAACGGTGGTCCCCTGAGCGATTTTGGGCACGTAGACGTTTATTTGAAAGACATTTAATGGTAATCGGAAACCACTGATTGGACAGACGATGAGCCAACGGCTTTAAGTATTGGTAACTTAACAACCGGGCAGATTTATTTATGGTCAAAACACTTTATAGCTTTTCCTAAACCAAATGAATCCCAGTTCAGTTCTGGTACCTCATGATTTGCAACTGTAAAAGTTAGCCAATAGACCAACGTGGCTTGGAACCATGCTAAAATGTAATTACGGGTATATCGTAAGCTCTGCATAATAAACACTTAACTAGGCACTTAGGCCACCCGTTGTCTTAGGGGATGCGTGCACGCAAATAGTAATTAGATCAATTTTCAACGCATTACGAACCCTTCTAGTGCTTGTCGGTACCAGCGCTTCAGACAATCGCTCGGCCAATTATTTGTTTTTAAGTTTGCGTAACTTGTAAGGGTGCAGATAATTATTTTTAAGAAGCAAAATAGAGGATAATGTGTTACTTTTAAAACAGACCTATTTCCCTTATACAATTTTTATTTGTTTTTATTATGAAGAAAAGATGCATAATATGATCATTTTTTTGCAGGAAAACAAGACGACGGCGAACCTCCGGCCAGCAAAGATGACAACGGCGGTAATACATACATTTTATTACATTAAGTTTGACAATTAGCAGCAGGTTAGTATTCACACCCCACTGGTAATTGAATTATGTTGCTCTTCGAATAAGTTATAATATAATAATATAATACTCATTTACTTTGAACAATGACTTGAATTTCTCATCTTAATTTCATTCGAAATTCTAATATAAGATATTAAAGAACGTCATCCACCTAAGGTTTCTGGAAGGGTTTTCCGACCGACGTAGGTATCTTTAGGCAGGTAATTCTTTTATTTTTCGTCTCTTTTGGTGTAGAGTTAATGTTTATTTTAATGATCCATTGCTATATACAGGTAAACATGCTGAAGTTTTTTTACTTATTGTATTTTTCTGTCGTCATAAAACATGTTTATGATAACGTGGTTTATTTCGCGACTCCTAGTATACAAACATTTTCATTTAAACTTAAATAAGTATACTCAGTCTAGTACAATGTCAGTATCACGTCGTCTTATATAATATTTTAAACGATACGTTCTTAAATTTACATTAAATACGTGTGAAAATAATTGAGCTAAGTTTAGGAATGTTTGATTTATCAATTTATAATCGACAATTTAAATAAAAATGTAGGTATCATTTAGGTACATCGGCAAGATAATTGACAATTATAAGAAAATATTATTAATGTGGTCATTAATTGGTGTCTTAAGATAATTCAACGTAATTACTTACGATTAAATATTATTTTAAAAACTGTAACGTCAGTATTAATTTCAGGTTTAACCCAAGTAAATTGTTGATTAAGTTTAGATTTATTACGATGATCGATTTCTTATCTAAATTGATGGAAGATTTAATTATCATTAAATTTATCCTATATCCAAGTACCTTCCTAATCAGTTGAATCGTCATCTTAAAAGATAATTTGTTATATAACATGAGAAGCGACGTGCTCCGAATTGCGTCCGTGCAAAATTATTATTATCTATACGTATTTTATAATCATTATCATTAATGGTTTTCATTTTTATAATATTTCGCACTGGCGATTCGCTTGAGCTTCGAACGTGTGCAATTTATTAATAAAGAAAATGAGAAGTATTCTTACTAAGAAAGCGATGCGAATATTAGCGATGATTAATAATATTATTGTGAAACAAAGATCAAAATGCGTCAAATTTATTGTTACAGCTGCAGAAATCACATCAGTTTTTTTTCGTTGTACATAATTTGGTAATGGTGTTATCTTCTTAAGTATCAATTTTAATGTATAGTATACTCAAGCCAATACATATAGCATTCATACATCTCATTTATGATATGATATATCAACCAAAAAATAATTAAATGTTTTAAATTTTGTTTATTGATAAATTAAACCGTGCATAACTGGGTCGGATCGCTAGTGTGATATTGAATTTAAAAACATATTTTTATTATTGATAACGATTTAAATACGTATAACAATTGTAACAGATTTCATTCAACACGAACGCACTATCTCAAGATTTTATCTTTATATACCTGCTTAATAATAATACATTCGAGATAATTCTAATATGCCTACATTAAAAAAAAAATAAGTAGCATTCTGCATAAGTCCCACTGCTGGCCTAATGTTCGGAGCTTATACAACCACGCTGGTCGTACATATATACTACTCTTGGTCCGTTATAAATTAACTTTACAATGTATTTTGTCTTGACCCTGATTGTATAAAATTTCACGTGTAATCGTGTTATCGCATTTTCTATAGAACATCTTTATCTACAAATCGAATAGTTTATTTATAAAAATTGATACAGTTATCGAAGATTATTGTTCTTGTCATATCTCCTTGATAGGAGGATGATTTTTTTTTGTCATTACAAAGCATTCAAATGGAAATAGCCGTGCGAATCGGTTTTCAATTCTGTGAAGGTGGTGTTGACTTGTTTTGGCTACCGGACTTGATTTATGATTTCCAAGTTTTGAAAATAGGGGGTTGTGGGGTAAGTTCAATAAATTATTTTTTTTTAAATAAAATTTCTATCATTTTAATCAAGGTAACTTTAATGTAGAAATGCAATTGTTTGGCTAATGAATGTATCTGAATATTTCAAGGTCTATTTTGTTTTTTATAAAATTTCTATACATAGGTACAAAATGTGTATAATTACTACGATAAGTAGGTCGTATTTTTATTGCATTATATCTGATATATGTATACATCGTATTACTATGAACCTCTAACTTTTTACTGGCAGAGTATAGCCTACACATCTTGCGCGAAATATCTGAAGTTGAGGCGTTTCTCAATCTATGGGATACCCACTGGTTAATACTTTGGCTAATTCGTATAAACCGGATTTAGGTTATTAAGATTTGGAATATGTTATCGTAACTATCGTCTACATGGCAGATAAGTGACGTAGTGATGCTATAATTATTTATTATTGAACTCTACGTAGCGATAATATTTATCTTGTCATAGGTCCGTATCAGTTAAGCAGTCTTATCATAAATTATTACAGGATTTTTACTTATGGTATTTTAATTTATCCGAGGTATTAATCGCAATACATGCACTATTTAATTATAAAGATTGTAAATTTTTTAAACGGCTTATAGGATTTAATACTTTTTGTAAATATTTCTGTGTTCTTTAATCAACGTACATAAATGACGAATAGCAGGTAATAAGAGAATGAAATATAGTATTGATATCTGAATCGGATTTCAGTCGATAGTAAAGCGGGTCGAGAATCGATTCTCTTCCCGGTCGTTACGTTTGTCATTAATGGTGTCGTAAAGCGTGGTCGCGGGTCGGCGGTGTCGGAATGCGCCGCGCGGCACGCCCGGAGCCGATAAACTGTCTAAGGGTGATGGTAAACCCAACGTCCTTAGCGTTGAAGGAATCGTGTGAATTCTCTGAATATGTTAAGCTAAATACGTGGCAAGAAAAACACTTAATTCGGAAAGAGCCTCAAAAGTTCCTGTGCTAGGTTACTTTAGTGACTGCGTACATAAGTACTTGATTTTATCTGTTTTGTGTAAGTCGATAGTTAATAAATATATCCATAATATAATCGATATTGAATAATTGATTTGATAAATATTATAAGATATTGAAATGATACACCATATATTTAAAAAGTAGACTATTTTTCTTAAGTAAGTTCGCTCAGTGTGTTGACGCCCTATTTTTATTAACGCTCACAAGCGCCTCTTGTCTTTATTTTTCGTTTTACCTTAACATTCTAAACTTCTCGAGACGCCCTTCGTCACGGTACCTAATTAAGTTAGCCACAATCAGTTTTGTTAGTCTACCTGCAGTTTCCAATGCTACATCAGTTTTCGGAAGGCTATTATTAAATTCAAATAACGACTTGTATAAATACAAATATATATGCGTGTATATTTATATAAGTTTTTGCATCTACGTATGGTAATGTAAAAATAAAATCCACTTTATATTAGTACATAGGGGTGGCGCGTGCAACAGTTTTGCATGAGGACTACCACCAATTAGAAGCAATACCAAAACCATCGGCTCAAGTACCATCATTATCTCGGCTCTACTACGCGAAGGTAGCTCTTCAGCCCCTGTCATTGGACATAGAATCCAATGAAATATTCACGGGTTTTTGGAGACAAGTGGAGTGAGCAATCCTCAAGTATGGGGTTGGGACATAGTTAAAGCGTTTAGGTTGAGAGTCGTCGAGGGCGCAGCCTTTTGTAGATTTTTATATCGTTTTGGCGGGTATTCGTGGGCGAGCTATTTTATCAATTCGTGGGGGAACAGGATTCGTTTTGACAACTCTCGGAGGCGGAAAATTGGCGGTTGTAGTATCATGTACGAGTGCGAGATCCGTTTACCTTGTATACTCAAGAAATATAATTAAAACAAATTAAACAATTATATTGAAAATAATAATAAAAAATTTATTCAAATTTTAAATGATTTACCCAATGTGGTCAGTTTTGATTAGCATAGTTTTGATAAATAAACAAATTCACCTTATAACACTTGTAATATTCTTTTTACAATATATATTGTGATATCAATGATTTAAAGCTATAAATATCGTGACGGACCCCGTTTGTACCGAGTCTGTACATACCGTCGCCATAACAACTACATAAAAGCACTGAAGCATGCGTCCTCTGATTGGATGGATATTTCTGATTTAATAGGATTCGCATATTTAGATATTCTCGATATGCATTTGATGTAGCAATGGAAGCAATAGTGTAGCTGCACGTCCAGTCTGACGAATCGCATTCATTTTTATAATATTCAACCGTGAAATTTTGCAATTGACGCTGTTTATTCCTACGTGTGTATGTGAGATAAGGTAGCAGATAAAGTGTTATAGGCTATTTTAATTTTAACGATGTTGGAAAACTTTTATTAGCATTTTAAATCTATTTCAAATTATGTTTCGTTCGAAACTGCCGCGGATATTAATGTTAATAATCGAATAGTTTTCAATTATTACTATGTATATAGCGTGCTTGTTTTCATGCATCGTATATTATAAAGCCACTCAACAATGAATGATTATGAAATATTAATGAGTGCACAATAAAATAAAATCGCTTCACTTTAAATGATTTCATCTGCACAAGAGTCTTCCCATGTCGAGACAATGGTGAGCTCTCACACTAAACTGTGACCTTTGTTTTGATCTTTTGTTCTTTTTGTTTTAAACCCCCCTCGGTCGTTTCAGAGTGCGAGCCACGTAGAATGATAATATTCTGTTTTCTATAATGTACTATTATTAGAATAACGACGTTTTGTTTGAACCAATGGAAATAAAACAAACGCATTGCATTCGGTTTCGTTCAGTTTAGCGAACAATACATATTGCTAGAAACTTTATGTTTCATACTAAACAGAACACAAGAAGAAAAATATCATAAAAAATATACACTTTAAATCAATCATTCGATAAAAATAATTTTATTGAGACTTCTAAAAATAAAATTCAAAATATACCTATTCCATTCAAACAAAGTGCTACATTATTTTTGTCGTTACACATGAAAGTATAACTATTCTCTTTGTACATTCGAAAACATATTTAATTGTTTGATTTGAGATTATTGTTAGGAATCATATATTGGTTTTTATGAAATGTCGTCATCGAGTCGTCTAATAAGTTGTAATGTTTTTCTAATGCTATGTATAATGCATTACAAGGTTAAAAATTTACTTCGTCCTATTTGGTACTTCTCTGTGCTACTCGTTTGTGTACCACCCACCTATCATAATATGTTCTACCGCGGAACAGCATTACTTTGTATTGATGTGTTCCGTTTTGAAGGATGAATGGAGTCAACGTAACTACGGGTACAAGGCATCTTAGTTTTCAACGTTGACATTACATCTTAGTTTCCAACGTTGGCCACCAACATTGGAAACTAAGATGGTGATGTGATGAATTGTGACAATGTCTTACAGCGGTAATGTTTAAGAGCGATGGTGAACATTTACTACCAGGTGGCTTATTTATCTTTTATGAAATAATAACAACAATACACTATGTTAATAAAAAATACAGATGTGATTTGTTCATATATATCTGTCTAATAATCTATGTAAATAACATAAGCTAGGAAGATGGGAAAAAGGTTTGTGCACTTATACCTACTACCGCCCGTGGTAAGTTATTTTTCGGTGTAATTAAAAATAGTTTTGAATTACTTGTTCTTCTGTTTCTATTTCGACCAAATTGACACTCAATTATACACCTAAACAAGTATGACTTCTATCTATCATATTCTACGTTTGCTTAAACCTTAATTTTTTAATATTACGTACATTACGAGTATACGATTCTTTACATGTACGTGTAAGCGTCTGCGGGTAATCGCATTAATATATTTTATCTGAGGAAATTGTGATATAATATATGATTGACTAGTATATACGAAACAATTTAGTAATTCTGAATATTAATTATTCTTTGTCAGATTGTCGTAAGTCGTAATTAAATTATTATAAATGGGTAAAACCTATTTGTTATAAGCAATTAATCAAGATTGACCCTGATATGATATTTTATCATAAAATTTAGTGATTATTATACCAATTGAATATACTAGATAATATTAAGATTGTATTTTATTTCAGAAAACAAATAACTAATGTTAACCCTCGGTTTTTCTCGGTAGAATTCATACTGGCATTGATACTTATAAAACTTTGTCCTACTCTGCTATGATGAAGTATTTTCTATAACCTATGTATACTTTTCTAAAGTATATTTTAATTTTTTTTATAACAATCAAAAATCCTCAATGGAAATTTACGATAGAATATTGATAAAATTAGTTCGATAACATCGCTTCTCGTCACGTATATTGATAAATTTTTGCACACAGACAAATAAAAGATAAATTTCAAATCCATATTTACTAAATGTGATCAATTGCCTGTAATATACGTTGATAACATATTGAGTACATTGATTAATAGGTAATTTTTATT
Source organism: Vanessa cardui (assembly GCF_905220365.1). Classification (NCBI taxonomy): domain Eukaryota; kingdom Metazoa; phylum Arthropoda; class Insecta; order Lepidoptera; family Nymphalidae; genus Vanessa; species Vanessa cardui. The sequence continues at coordinate 5,352,915 of NC_061139.1, forward strand.
TATTGCTTAAATATGATTGTAAGTATGTAAATTATATTATGGTCTTATTTCTGTTGAAAATAACATTGAATCAAGCAAATAAAACACCAAATAAAATGCGACATTTTTCTTTTTCTTGTATTAAAATATTTAATTATTAGAAAAGTCTGTATATCTCTCTTACTATTACTTTAATCGTTTAAAGTAATTAAGTTGAAATTGTGATTACAGGCTTATCTTTATATATGAGATATATATTATCTCTACATAATCTTGAGTAGAATCTTAGTACAAAATTACAGAAAAATAAATTATTTGTTACATTATTTGAATCTACTTATGAAATTTAGCTAAACTCGGACGAGAAGTAATGTAAAATAGAATGTAAAATATGTTCAATATCTGTTATTTAAATATATACACTCACCAACAAACAAAAACATTTTATTTTTTTTTAAAATAACACAGACACTGGTGTTCGTTTTTTTTTTCGATATCTAATGAGGCAAGATAACAAAAAATAATTCGTGTGTCGTAATGACCACACCTACATGAATTTCAAAAAAAGAAATTAATAATTTGATTGTAATTAAGTAGGTGCACGAGTAATGCTTCAATCTTACCGCTGTCTGTTACTATGTATGTATAGATCTGTCGAATAGGCTATTTGACTGGTATTTAAAATCTATTTTATATTATTTAGTAGAGGTTAAGGAACCCAGTAAAGCTGTTTTTTTATTCCTAGTACATATTTGCCGAAAAATATCATATTAAAAATTCCATATTTAAATAAAGCGCGAAAACGCTACTTGGACAATATGGCGCTGCAATGGGATCGGTGACGTCACTTTGTTGCATTTTAATCTGTGGTACATATAGTAGAAAAGCAAGGTATACAAGAAAGTGACTTCATCATAAACCCGGCCAATCAGGAGCGTTTTGTGTCACGTCACAAACGTTTGAAAAAATGCATTTTTATTTATTGTATTTTGAATAAATTAAGTATTATTTTCAAGTTTCGTTAGTAAATAACCATTTTTAAACTCATAATATACACTGATTACAATAATTCACAATTTATTTTTCGCATTGTCAAATGGCCTATTACGCAAAGGATTTTTTTGTGGTTTGTCTTTTAATAAATAGAGTGATTCGAGAGGCAGGTTTTTGTATATAATACATGGACAATACAGTAAAGAATTAAGATAAAATAGTATCACATGATTATTAACGGGCATGCGCCAGTGAAATGTAGGTAATGAGCTTATTTTGTATCCAGTTCATAATACGTCTCCATCTTGGTAAGGAACTTCTTGAATTTTCTACTGCATATTTTTCCTCTCAGCCTTTTGCAGGTGTAATAACCATCGTCGGGATAAGACGGTTTTTGTTCAGTATTGGGAGACCTTTTTTTTATAACATCCGGTTAGGCTTACGACTCCACTCCACTTGATGGTAAGAGGATATAGAATCCAAACGCGAAGAAGACTAGTACGCACAGTAAGAATGAGATGCACTAGTCACTTCGCCATACCGGCCCGCAAGATGCCTGTTCATGCCTCGGTTAAAGGCACCCAGGTTATTTTTATAGTTACCTTCACTGGCTGTATTTATACTTATACAAATAGTATCTTTACACAAGTTAACTTATTCAATTGCAATCTAATCGCAATTCGCTCGGGGCAGTCGAGCTACTAAAACATGATTATCCATGCACGTGTCTGTCCGTCCGTGGTCGGGAAGTGCGGATGTTTCCCGCCCACCGCACGCCCGCGGGCTTGTGAAATTAATTTCAAGTACGCCGCGAATTGTGTACATAGCTCGACATAGGCGAGAATTGTATAAGGTGGTATATGACTTTTGTACCGCTTAAATCTTAATGAAAAAATATGAGTTGAATTCAGATGTCACTTACAAAAGTATTATGTCGGATTAGGTACGATATTTAAATTCAAATAGTGTTATTATCCTTAATAACACAAACTAAATCTTTTCTACTATTAGGTATTATATTTTTCTTTAAAATATATTTCTGAAGTTAAATAATGTAAATACGTGTTTTCTTATTTTTTTTTTTCATAAATTTAAACTAGTTACGCGGTTATACAATACAAGCGACGATGCTGGTTGAAAACATGCCTCCCGGATATTTGCGTTGCCTCCGACTCTCCATGTATTATCCGCAGATACACTTTATCTACTCTTGTTGACATTTGTATGGTAAATATATTCTTTTATTGTTTACACAAAAGAGGCAATTCAATTATAAATAATACGATTTAATTTGGGCACTAGACACAATTATTAAGATGGTATAAGTTCCTCTAGTTAATTATTAGGTGCTAGTTAATTATGTATGGTCCAATATAGCTCAACAGATGAAGCTGAATGTTACTAAATCGATAATTGTGTTAAATTTATGTATATGATTTGTCATTCGGTGTGAATTGTAAGGAAATCTACATTTGCAGGATAAAATTATCCTAGAAAACGTCCTAAGTATCTTTATGACGATAGGATACCTTCATCCAGCAATGAAACACAGTTAAGTTTAAAACTGTTATAAGTAGTTCGAATGAGATAAAATATGAGATGTTGTACATCAATAAACTGTTTGTACATACATTGATAAGAAACTGTGTTTACGTCGCATCTAAAAATAATAAATAAATATGCACTAGTGTATATATCTACAGTAACCCCCCCAAAGTACTCAGGCATACAACAAGAAGTCAAAGCGTATGTACCCTTAGCTTTACAGACACTTACCTACTCATATAAGCGCATATCAGAAACGTCCCTTAGAAACTGCTTTTAAGAGGCCGAGTGGAGAGCGCTGTTGCGATCGGCTCCACTGCTCACCCTGGCGACAGTAAAAAATATGAGCATCCCCCTAATACACCCCCTGCGCCATCTTGAAAAACTTTGTCACTTGTAGCCGCAAATCGATCTGTGTCTACGCTACGTAGCGCGTAGGTGGGGTGTTAAGATTTTTATAATCTCAATGACTATTGTAGGTTTCATTTGTTCATTTTTTAAACCCAAATTTTAATCAAAACAAACACTTATGTAAATACTCTTAAAACAAAGTTATATTCCTCCATCATTGTGTAATTACAATAAGTTTGAATGATTATTAAAATGTCGTTCGTTGAATGCACAACATCTCTAAGATCAGGACTCCATTATTTTTCGTCAATAGTTATTTTAATGTAGACAATAGTTTGATCATGTATGTATGTAATGTTAGATTATTATATTCCCCTTTGTAAATTCCCGAGGTCTTGACTTTTATTGTCATTTAAATGATAATCACTAAAAGGATTTGTAAGGAATTATTCACATGACTACCTTGACAAAACAGATACGCCCTGTGGCTACACAGTTTATTGTTTTGATATTTATGAATATACACTTTATGTATTTAGTAATAAGGGTCATTATGGAATTTTGAGTTTCAATTTAAAATATAAAATAAGGACTCCTATGGATCTCAGTGGGTGTGCTTACAATTTGTACCTTTAATATCTGTGTTATTTGGGCAGTCAGTTCAGCTAAAGATTAATTCAGGTTTCTTATAAAGGTCATAAACATATATAAGTATGTATATTTAATATTAAGAATGAATATTCCTACAAGCGACAAAGGCAAATGTAAATGAGATCCTTTTTTAATACATTAAAAGTTTCATTTAATCTTTTATATAGTGTTTTGGTGGTTCTATATAATGTTATATATGATACAAATATAATCTTTCAACCATCTTTTTTTTATATGGGTTCCTTAGATCTGGAGATTACCCATTATAAACAAACTAACAAATTTTATCTCTTCATATTTTTGTATAGATGGGGTAACGTATCATCATTATTAGAATTAAAAAAAAAAAATTATAGCTGTAATTTTAATGTTGATTGATACCTTTGAAATTCCTGGATTTTTCTATATTATTTATAGTGCAGTAGTACAAGCCATTGTTACGATAGCTTTCTACTTTATATCAAAGTGTACTACCGACTTCTTAATAAGAAGATCACTATAAATCTTTAAATAATTTGAGGAGTGAGCGAACAATTGTCCTTGATTGGATATATCTTATAGATTCGCGTATTTTACAGAAAAAAAATAACCTTCGCGTCAAGGGTCAAGGAAAGGGATCAACCCTTTTGACATCTCTATAAAGACAGGTAGGAGATAGGGCATTTTTTAGAGATAGCTGCATTGTTATTGTGATACCAAAGGGTATAGAAACCGAAATTAGGACCGCATTCAAATAAACTCTGACACCCCGATTGTCATAACGAACCGTGCGAAATTATTTACAAAGGAAAGCGAAAAATTGGAAACACCAAAAAAACGATCTTTTTTTTGCAAGTTACCGAAAGGGTAAAGAGAACCGCGTTTCACCGATTCTGTGTGTATCTTGCGTGAAATTGTAGACTAACGGTTTTTTGTTAATAAATATTTAAATAAAATGTGATCATTTTTTTCGATACTTTTTTTGTATACGTCGTGTGTAATAATAAAATTTTGTACGAGTAACATAATTGTAATTAAATTTACTTCCCAAATAAGCCTAATATATCACTGGGTTCTCTATAAAATTTTCATATAAAGCCATTATTATTTTATTTTATATTAAATGGAATTTATTGGCCACATGCCTTAAATACTAATATTTCGTCTCCGTGGATAGCGTGATATTATATGAGCGGCTTATCTAACGAACTGATAGACATTGAGATAAATTCATATAAACAAACTCTTCGTTTCTCTTCATATTTATAAATTGGAATAGGCGTCAGTATACAATACATCAATCCACATACATAACCTAGATATCGCTCTAAAACAATCATATTTACCCTTGAGATATCAAAAAACCAATCAATCAATTATATAATTCCATTCAATAATAACATGTTATAATTTTTACATAATTATGTGACGTAAGTATTATTTATTATTAATAATTATATCACAATTTAAAATTATGAAATAATTTTTCAAGTAGTTTCCCGTGTAAAAGGAACCTTTAACAAATGAACTGTTATCGAATATTTTATCAGAGCATCTTTTGTCCTAATCATGGGGTAAGAACAATCGATGTGAAAGTGGATTCGATTCTCAGCCTCGACTTAACACAAATGTCTGCTTGCCTTTATTATTTCAAGGACTTTATCAAGTTTTCTATTGTTTGGAAATGTAAACGGTGTTCCAAGTTTGAAGGATACGATTTCGTTTTTCTAAATTTTTATTGATTAATTAACTTTTGCGACTTCCGTGGTGTAAACGATACATATATAAGCATTTACTATCCTCTATTCAAATTTTCTATTACTAATAAATAGCATTATTTCACTTATATCAGACAGACAGTCGCCGTAAACAAAATAATGGATAATTCGTATCGCTTGTTTTTGTTTATTTAAAATCCGTAAAAACTTACTACAAACTTATAAAGACGTTTCATAAAAATCAGATTATTAGTTATTGCGTGAAACAAGAAAAACAAAGAAATGAAACTTACGTCTTTATAATAATATGCATTATCTGTATATCGAGAACAAAGTTCTCGGTGAATTTTTATATATGTACCTATAATTTTTTTTTTTATAAAATATTAACCAAATTTCGTAGTATTTTTTAAACCATACATTATAGTTTAAAGAAGGAAGTATATATATCTGAACACGCTGTTAATGCGGACAGAGGACTAAATAGCAGAGCATTAATTTAACTATACCTTTGTTTATTGACGATTTTCTTTGCAAGACACTCGACTTTCAATAATGTTGTTCTATATATTACAATTAAATAGAGTCTTAGTGCTTTGATATAAGACTGATTTTTGCTTAATATCTCCGATCTTAAGGTAGGGGTAGAAAAGAATAGATATGGGGCCCGACTCCAAGGATTGAATTCTTTTGATTACAAGAATCGTAACGGACCCTAACGTATATTTGGACAGCAACCTGAGAGGTTTGAAGTACGCCCGTGGTTTATAATTACGATAATTTGAAGGCAGATGACGAAAACTGTAATAAAGCAATGCAGTTGCGATGTAATATAAGTGAAGTAAATACTTAAGATTAAATCAAAACTCTTAGAAACGGCCGATGTGTTTACTCCCTTAAAACATTTACCAATTTTATTATAATGTGTACACTTAATTATACTATATTAGCTTGAAGTAATGTACATAATATGTTGCTTTTGGGAAGCAAAACAATATGCTTTTAAATAATTATCTAAAGTATCAAATGTTTTTGATACAATAAATTAATCTTGTGGCATATAAATACTTCTTGATTGTATTGTTGTTTTTTATCGTTCTTATAGAATTAGCAATATTTCGTGTAATTAAATCGTGATCGTGAAAATTAATCTAATAGACATTATTATCTTATCGTATAAATACGTGGACGGTTTTTTTAATCAGTTGTTTATAAGATTTTATTAGATCGAATACGTTGACACATGAGGCATATACTTACTGTAGTCAATGATTGAGTTACGCCGTTTATGATGTATATTATATTGTAGATTAATTATTCTATAAAATACCATCAACATTGCATAGTATAAAAAAAACCGCTGTTGGTCCCTATGTATAATTAGGTCTTTAAAATTACGAGACGGATTTTGATGATTTTTTTTAATAGATAGAGTGTTTCGAGAGGAAGGTTTTGTATATAATGGTAGGTCAGTATAGTACTGATACACTGATCATTTTAGAAGTTTCTAATGTGAGGTCCCGATGATTTCGGGTTCAAACCCAGGCAAGCACCACAATATATATGTGCTTATTTGTGTTTATAATTCGTCTCGTGGTCGGCGGTGAAGGAAAACATCGTGAGGAACCGGAATCGGAACAGTGAGCGTGAGCAATCGAATCGAATAAGGAATCGTGTGAAACCTGCATATGTCTAATTTCATCGAAATTCTGCCACATGTGCATTCCACCCGCATTGGAACACCGTGGTGGGATATGTTCCAAACTCTCTCCTCAATCAGTGGCGTAGCTAGGTGAGAAAGAGCCCCGGTGCATAGAAAAAGAATCGGGCGATCATCTTTCCCATCCTTTTTAAACTAATAATTACTCTTTAAAATTATATAAACCAAATAAAAAATCACGTTATTTTCTAGCTTCTGAAGCTTAAGGTTTAGTTTAGAGGGCCCCCTGAACTCCGGGGCCCTGGTGCACTGCACCACCTGGCCCTACGATAGCTACGCCACTGTCCTCAATAGGCTTTAGCCCAGCAGTGGGAAATTAACGGGCTGTTACTTTACTTTACTATGCTTTAATTTACCCTTTTGTATAAGTAATTATGATGATCATTGAATACATAAGATAACATAAGAAAAAATAAGACAGAATATTTATTTTAATGTAAATTAAATAATAATCATCATTATTGTAGAGATTTGATACTGATCACATTCACACCCTATGGGGTGAGGATGCAAAAATGCTTTTTTAAAATAAGCTATTTTTCACGGATCACGCGCCGCCATGAATCGCCAAGTCGAATTTAAATTTGATTTACTGGGGCCAAATGTGCACGCAATATCTGCTTGACTTATTGCCTTTCCGATACACAGATATGTAATATGTGTATGGATAGATAGATCGATAGATAATAACCAAATACCTTCTATAATCTGCAATAATAATGGATGGATGAAAACCCTAAAATATGTTCGCCTTTATATTTGTAAATCGGTTTTAGCTTCCTATACTTTTGTATTCAATTCAATGAAAATATAATTGATTGGACTTCCATTTTATAATATAATTAATGATTTAACGTATAACTATGAATTAAATCAAGACCAACAAACTGGATTCTCGTAATTTGTATTTTAAATATTTTGTTTTAATTTCTTAAAATTAAAAATATCAAACTAAAATATATATTAGATGAAAGTAGTTACTTTTAAAAATCGAACTATCAAGGTTTTTTTTAATTCATTTGTTACTTACAGGCTTAGAGCTAAAATTGGAATAGATATAGATGTAGTTAGAATAACAAAACCGTCTCATGTTTAATTGAAACAACAGAATTATAGTCCCGTTGTGAAATGTGTCGGTCAGTGCGTGTAACTGACATTCTTTGATACTGCTCAATCGACATGTCACTTTGACGGACTAGTTTAATTGAATTATTGACATGGTTTTGTTTACACTACAGTTATACCTATGTCGGCTTCAACGGCCTCTTTGGTTTAGTGGCTAGTAAATATGGCCTCAGATTCAAGCTCCTGGATTCAAATCCTACGTTGCATAAAAAAAAGCTTGCTTACAAAATGTAAAAACGTTGTCTTATCCCTAAACTCTTTGCAGTCTTTGGGGATTTGTCGTCCGAATGTATCATGAGAATGAGTGTTGTGGGCTAGTTTCTTTTGAGATTCTACAGTAAGTAAGCCTCACTTGGTACTAAGGTTTTTTTCAAATATCAAGCTGTGACAGTTCTATATGATTTGATAGTTATTACTTTTTTTCTATAATCTGCAATAATGATAAGAAATTGTCTGATGTGGTAAGGATCTTGAAACAATATAAAGGTGTTATTTTAATATGTTAATCGTATTGTTAATGATCGCTTTATTGTCTAGAAGAAAGGGACAGCTGCTCGACACCAACCCTCTTTCTTTTAAAATATTCGTCGCCTTAGTATCGTCTATAAAATTTGAAATTGAAAATATAGCCACAAAGAGTAACTTATTGAAAAGTGTCGGGGATAACACTCCCGACAGAAAGAAAATTAGGATGTGAGCCGTCAAAACTTCAAAACCAGCCCATCAAAGTGACGTTTTAGAGGGATGCCGCCCCCGCATTACACCTCTCTCATTATTTATCACATTGTCGCCAAAATTAATGGCAAACCCTCGTCAAATAAATTTTTATTTTATAAATGAAGCCGGTCTCTGGCAGTTTAATCATATCTTTGTGTTTTGAAACTGAACGGAACGACGCGATTTTACTGTCTGATGTTTTTTTTTTTTGTAAACTTAGGTTTTAATTATATGTATAGCCTCTAACTCTTTTAATGTATTTATATAAAATCATAAGCAAATAAGAGGTTATTTTAAAATGTAATAAAGTAACAGTTAATATGCGTCCCACAACTGGACAAGGCATATCCTCTTCTTTTCCGAAATACTTTTGTAGCTCATTCCGCTTAACTGCTTAAATGGAGGTTACTAAAGTCCGTCTGTAGTAGGGAATTATTAGTCTGGATCAGATAGAACTAACCAACAAGATGCAGTGATTAGATAAGTAATAAATTCTGTACAATCATCAGGTTTTGGTGGGTATCGCGCCTCCAGAACTCTCACATATGAAACGCGGTAGCATAGCATTTTACGCCGATTTTAAGTGAGAGAGTGGTACTTCCCCGGGCGTCCCGGACCTACCACTTACAATATTTAATTTTAAAAACAAATGAGTTAGGTTAGGATGGGTTTCAAATGTCACAGCGGCCCATTAAGTATTCTTTCAGCAGCAGCTAAGAGTTAGCTTAGTTAGAGAAGGTCATTGTTAGGAAGTATATCAATCCCGCGACTCATACGGCCTCTCGATGGCTTCTGTCTGGCCTGGATGGCCGATCCTTAGATTTATGAGAGTACGGGAGTAAAGATTAATTAGCCATAAATCATTGAGTAAAATATCAACATCATCTTAAATATTGTCAACAATAGCTTCAATGTGCAAGTTCACTTAATTATCCAGTTTGAAAAATAAACATCAATGTCGCTTAGTAATTTAAAAAAAAAATTGTTTACTGATAACAATAGCCAGTTAAATTTAATTAACGGGAATACACTAGTATCTCGTGTCAGAGTTCACTTACAAGGAAATAGTTTAAAGTTACTTGTTATGAAAACGACGCTAAAAACACATAGTTAACTTTGTTTTAATTATCAATTTTATCTTTACGTTCTAACAAACCGTTTTAATTACGGGAAACTGAATACTGATCGCCATTAAACGCGATATCGTAACGCTGCGGAACAAATAAATATTTTTAACGTAATGGCCTATCGATAATATGTTGTAAAACAATTGAATGTTACTCTGTTAAAAGATTTAAAAAATATATATGTATATTTTTTCTAATTCAGCTCGCGTTCGGTGGTATGCGTTCGAAAGATGAAATTCTGTTACCACACTGAAGTACCTAATGCTTCAGTAAGCTTGCTTCTTAATAATATAAAGTACAGTTATTTTTTTTTTACTTTTAAGATTTAGATATTTTTGTGGTAAATCGATTCGATTTTTCTTTCGTCTTCAAAGTTGGATTGTTTATTCTGTTCCCTCGACACAAAGCGTACGAATCATCAAAATTGATTTACCCTTAACGTTTAGAGAATAAAGTTCAATTTCCTCGATTTTTATTACCGTAAGATGTGAAATTTATAATTGAAGGTCGTAAATTAAGGTGACATCGACAGTTGTGGCTCTCGGGAGTGAGACAGGTCGGGAGGGAAGGTTCGTGCTACTCGTACCAATATTTTATCGAGAGGGTAATTATTTGATCATATTCCGGTAACAGACTTGGTCCCTTAATTTGTTTCACGTTAAATTTACGATTGATTGATGTAAATCTTTGTTTAACACAAAGTGCTTATTGCGTGAACTTTGTTTTACAGTTGAGGCTTAATAAAAGGAATAGGAATACAGTCTTGGGTAATAATAATAATAACTTTTTATGCATAATTTTTATTACATTCGAACACCAGAAGCAGATATCAAAGGATGCTAAGATCGAAACAGGCTATAGGTTTATTAATTTTTGAAATATAAACATAAAATTTTCAAAATAAATAAAATATTCTTCTGTATTTGTAAAGTAAAAAAGTAAAGTTTACTTTTAAGATCTGGATCGATTACCAAAATTTTTGGAAATATGAAAATGTACTTTGGTTATATTAGAAAAAAAAAAAGCGTAGAGTTTCATCAGCTGATTCATATTAGTTATCAGACATAACATTTTCACGTATGTACTTACATAGGTACACACAATGCTCTCTCTGTGTTTTTGATTACCTACATTTTTGATCTAGAAGAATAAAACCGGATAAAACCAGTTCCCGATCAATTGCGCGACACCTCTGAAACCTCCCGCTGGCCGATTTAATTCGCGCCTTGACAAAAACCCTTTGACGCTTTCGCCCGTGACAGATCGCAGTCGGGCGCCTCTCGCGCTGTTGACGTCCCCATTATCACTCGGAATTGCGACTGGGAACTCACTTCACAACTTCATGCGTACTGATCTTGTATGAGAGTCAATATGTTTTATTTTTAGATCGTTGGAATCAATTAGTTTAATTTTTATGGGAATTTGGAAGACTGAAACTAATTTGACGAGAGATATTCAAATTTGATCAGATATTCTGACACGACCGGACATACATCAGGTGCTTTTATAAACGCGTGAGAAATCATAAACGCTATTAACTTTTAGATTTTGGGATTTTACTAGAAATATTTCGATTAGAATTCGAAAAAAGATCTTGAGGTTTTAATTCAGAACCACAGGATCAGCGACGTTATCAGTTATCTAACGGACCAAAATTGCTACTATCAGAACATACATAATATTACGTAGTCAATGATAAGTGTCATAGATATTTGTGATGGAAGACGTAACGAACATACTCAATGGTTATGAAGCTTCATGTTGATGAATTGTGAGCATAAGTTAAAGCGGAAAATCTGTTTTCGGCAAACGTTTATTTTTACCAGCTTCTGTGTTACCGTCTTCGTTTTTTCGTTATTTTTTTATCAATAATTTCTTATATAGATATAAAATTATTTTTCAAGTCAGTATTGATTTTATGCTTTATTCCATAGAATTGCTTTGAAAATAGATAAAAGATTGCATATATTAAAATATATTTTCGATAAAAAAATCACCTATAACCTGGAAATGGCGATATTTTACGATAACATAAAAATGAGACATAAAAGTGTAAACAGTAGATTAATTAACATAGAAGTGATTACGAATCGTTCTTATTCCATGAAGCGGTAGGAAGCGAGGTGACGAGGTCGGGCGGACGCTTAACTATCAGTTCTAAGAGAGACCGGACGGAAGGTCAGTCTACTACACTGTTGACAGATAATAACTGTATCTATTCAATGTTGATGCTGTTGCAGGATAGGGATTCAGACATTGTTTAAAAAAAGAACAAAAACGTACATACCTTGTACACATTTATTAGTTTATAGCCTAAATTTACTTGTTTTACTGGCATTGCGAAAATGGCCAGGAAATATCTTAAAACTGAGCCTCTACTTATGTAAGGAAACAGCTTTAAATTATATTAAATTAACAACGTATATGACATTAAATGTATATTCCCTTACGTTTATACTTCCAAGAAGTTTTACTTCAACTGCTGATTTTTTATATCGATAATTATAACTTATCGAAATATAACTTAACAGAAATTGCAATGAGCGTTATAAACAAAATACGTAAATTCTCACACTGCCGCGTACGTTTCTGTATCGTATTTCGTATAAAAACTCGATCATTGTCATACAAATGTATCTGTTGTTATGCCGCGTAATTGCTGTCCTAGTGTGTAATTTGCGAAGGGCCATTGTGCAAGAGTCAATGCGAGCCCAGCTTTGTTTGTTATCAAGTCGATTTTAGTTAGGGGCAGCGATTTTGTTGAAGAAAACGATCAAAAGGACCGTGTAGTTTTAACGGTTCTATTTATATAACAAGTGGAAAACCAACGCATAGATTGTTGTTGTTATATTTCGACGTGAATTATCCACAGTATGTTGAAGGAAGCCTTTATATTTTCCACTGCAGGAATATAATATAATATCAGACCTCGTCGTTAATCTCGAAGATAAATTTTGGTACTGCTAAGTACGAAAGAACTGAATTGTATAAATTATTAATTTTGTATATTGTCAATGGAAAATATCTGGCGTTTTCTGTGCTCTGGTTGTGCGAAGCTGTCACTCTATGACGATAAGACTACTGTTTTAATTTCTGCAATTTTTCGCTTGTTTGACGAAACTGTTTCTTTTGGCATGCTGTGTAAATTATTATATTTATTAAAAGAATTTTTCGTTTTCAAAAAGAAAATATCATATTTTTGTTAAGACATCCATGTCTATCGTGAAATTTTCTAAGTTTCAAGCTTTTTGTTGATCGATAAACTGAAATGGTATTTAAGGAAATTCTTATATATATCTAGTACTTCAAACCCTACTTAATACTATAAATATACTTTTATTATTATTCTAAATGACATCATATTCATTTAATACCTAATTGTTTAAATTACAAAATCAATGCTTATAGCTCACATTTCTAAACAGCAACTTAAGCATACGTTCGCATGTCTATATCCCCTCCTTCCTCACAACAATAAACATATTCTCAATAGCATCTAACCTTAAAACACATTAGTGGGATTTCCTCTAATGACTACTAAAACAGAGGCGAGGATAACTCTGTAAGTGGCTTTAAGTCAGAGATGTGGTACAAGACATCATCTTAAAGCGTTTAAGCGTAAGCCCTTAGAACGCAAATCGTATTTGTATGAAAAATAAATGGCCAAGTCAGAAAAAACTCCTCCTAATAATATGTTGGTTCGTTATAGTTGTCGGTTAGTATTCTTTATTTGAATTGAAACGCTTCCGCTTATGACTTAATGAGTGAATACGCAATAGTGGGGTAGCTTGATTGATGAGCCGCCCTTGTTCTGATCGCCGGCTCAATTACACTACGATTACTTAATTTGACATGATACTTTGGGAGTTTTGACGCTCCCGCTTAAGGGCTCCTAATTTCGATGTTAACTTGCTTCCTTCGTGATGTCAAATTGATTTCTTAAATAAATTGAAATGGTGTTTATAGTCAATCATTATTAAGGTTTCAAGTTTTAGGAGCGATGAAAACAGTGAATGTGATTTGAATAGAAGATAAAGGAATTTCTAAAGTAGAGTTTAAGTACATCTCTTTTTACTTTTAAGATTCGAATGATCAAAGTGCTTTTATTTTTGCTATGAATGAAGCTAATTTGCGAAATAACGAAAATGCATTTATAACGACTTTTATTATTTGTAAATGTTCAATTTTTTCACTTCAATTGAAATTAATGACTTGATAATTGAAGGTTGATATTTTGATGCAATTGTCTATTCAGATTACTATACAAGTGTAATTAAAAATAAACAGTGCTGTTCTATAGATTAATATTGAACGCGTTTCGGAGAACTTTATTAATCTCTACAAAAAAATCTGCGCTCGATTACTTGACGAGTAACTGCTAGCGTTACTTTCTAATGCTATTTTATTACCTCTATAAATTCGATGGATCGCCCCAGGAGGCGCTTACCGACTGGCTATCGCGCCTTTCGATTTAGACTTCTCTCCGATCAAAATTGAAATGGCCGACCCCTTTATCGGAACAATTTAAATTGGACGTTTTAAACACGATTCTTTTGGTGGTCGAATTGGAAGGGTTCGTCTGTTAAATGGCTACATCTCACTACACGGCTCACGGATCTCTTCGTAGATCAGTCGAGATTCGATCAAATGAATTTAAATTGTTTCATTTCAACTTATCTCCAGTTTAAAGTTAAATCGAAAGTTGAGACATTTAACAGGTTATTTATTTTGATGTAAACTTTGGACAATGTAACAGAAAGAAAAATTAGTAATCATTTACTAAAGACCTCGTTTCTTATTTTGTTGTCTCTTTTTTTGTGGAAGATTTGCAGTTAAATCGTTTTTGACTTACAAAAAACACATGACAACAAAAAGAACATGAATGGTTTAAATTATCTATAGCAAAATTACTTATGCAATTCGTAGCAGCAGAAAGCAGAAGGTTTTAGTAGTAAGTATATTAAAATTTCCGCAATAAAATACTTGGTAATGCGTACTCGTAAATTTCGAATACCAAAAAGGCATTTATCCGAAAATACCCTTGTTATCTATTAAACAATAGTTACAAATAGAAGTCATTTCGTTAGCATGCGAAACACTAAGTTAAAACGTGAATTACAGTGTAATAGGCAACATAAACAGCCACGTCGGAGCCAACTTGGCGGAACTTTTTTGCTCTGGCATTCCACCTTCGTAGAACAAAACCTCAGCGCTGAGAGTTTACTGAAAGTGGGAAAGACCACTAACTGAAAATACATTACAACAATATGCCACAAGTATTATTCTACTTTATTACTAAGAAGATGTTTAGTTAAGTAGTATAGAATAGTAATGCAAGAAGGTTTAACTATAAGATTTTTTTTTTTTTAAATATTTTCAACTACTTTTTGTTTATTTTATAGTCAACAAGAAAACACAAACCCTTACTAAAGATCAGTTAGTTAATTTTATTTTTTCCTTTTTTTTATACCTACATGAAGACTTTCTTTATCGCTGATTAAAGTTATATATGTTATAGTTTGTATAATATATAAATAATAATAATAACTGTGCATTAATTCATATCCATTCATATGATCTTGATGGCATTTCCAATATCCATTATTCTAAAAGGGAGACTATCACGAATTCTCAACAAAGGGAGGTGCCAAATGGGGGGCAGTCCGCAAATAAAATTGTCGCCACAGAAGTTACGTCTCACGTACTCGGTCATTGTGAATTCAGTACAGGATCCCGGTTTACGCCACCTTCAAGTTTGTTTCGATAGAGGATTTATTTAGCAGAATGTGTTGCTTGGTACCGTGTTGCTATTTGTGTTGGCTTATTTAGCTATGTTGTTTAATGCGGAGTTCCTTATATATTTCGTGATTAATAATAATGCATAAGTATATGTATACTAGCGACCCGCCCCGGCTTCGTATGGGTGCAATACTGATACTAATTATACTATAGAATTTGTTCAGTGTTTCTTTACTATATTGTCCATGTATTATATATAAAAACCTTCCACTCGAAACATACTGTCTATTAAAAAAGACCTCATCCAAATCCGTTGCATTACTTTAAAGATCTAAGCATACATAGGCGGAGGCAGTAAGCCACTTTTTTATACTATGTAATGATAATGATTATGATGATAATGATAACAAAAAGCCGAATCAAATAACAGAAGCTGAATTTATTTAAACGTGAGAGACTACTTCAGAAAATGTTTGCAAATATAATATTCGCGGTTCATTTTTACACTTTAAATATGTTGCGTGGTCCAGTTTTCTTCTTTTATTATCTAGGTTGGTGAACTGGAAAATTTGTTACCTGACTGTGAGTGGTAACCACTTTGGCACTGTATGAAATATGAAACATTCCTTATTTCACCAAAGCGTTACCATCCTTGGAAAGCTATTATGTCCCCTGTGCTTGTAGTTACACTCGCTTAGTCATCCTGTATATTGTATAAACTACTGTAATAAATAATTTGTCTTGTAATTTTGTCGATAGAATATATAAACATGAGGGGGTAACCTACCCAGGTAAAACAGGTGCCCAAACAGAGCAGATCGATAAAGAAGGACATATCTAGCTAAGCCCACCCCTTAATTTACTGTTAGAAATTCATAAGTAGAAGTTAATATTTTTACTACTTTACCTACCTTGAAAAGTAATGCCTAGAAAATAGCTTTTATTGGATTTACCTAATGGCCGTAGGTATTGTTTGGCCATGTTGGAAGATATTCTCTTTAAAATGCTATTTTGTAGTATAACTTTTGGCTTATATAGTTTTATTTAGAAAAATATTCATTGTAGTCGATAACGAAATGAAGCTATGCAACCGTTCAGGGTGTATTCTATTGACGTTCAATATACACATAAAATGTATATGAGCGTCTGGTTATTTCTTTATTGGGATCGCCTCACCGATGCTGGCATCCTTTGTCCGGCTAAGATGGCGGAATACACGCCGACCAACCCCTGCTGAGTAAATTCGCTTAACGCGCCATCGTAACGTTTTTGTGTGAAAGAAAAGCAGCGCCGTATTGGACAGGTTAAGTAAAATTTCTCATTAGGCATCGTAGAACCTGAGAATTTGATATTTTAGTCCCCGAAATACGTAACATACGAGTATATTCCTGAAGTATTAGTACCCAATATTGTATTGTATACTTTTCTTCTAAATTGAATCAAAACACTCGTAGAGAAGGAAGTGAGAAACATATTGTTACGATTCATAAACGCGTAAACATTACATATCCATACATATTTTTCTTTTTAAACTTATACCTATCCGTGCATTAAACGATGATCACGAGTTCAAACCCAGTCTGGCAACACAGAATTTTCATTTGCTTAATTTGTATTTATCTTATCGAATACGGCGGTGAAGAAATACATCGTAAGGAAAATTGCATTTGGCTAATTTCAATTAAATTCTGCTACATGCGCCCACCAACTAAAGGAGTAGTGTGGTGGAATAAGCTCTTGGAGCCCTTAGCCCAGCTGTGGGATCTTTACTGTTACTTTTATACGTATAAGTAGAGAGACGATATGGGGCTATATAGCAGAAAATACGCGTCATGCTAATAAAGTTCAAACATAATACAATCTTACAAATGATGATATACGAGGAAAACAGCACCTATTTTAAATAATTTAGTTGCAGCTTTGTGTCACAGCCTAATAAATTTCTGTGGCCGAGGCGTTATTACATCATATAAATTCTCATACATGTAGACATGAACTGCATATAAATGTTCCAAAGACTGGAAATAGAATACGTTTCATTTTGTCGGGTAATATTTCTGTTTTCGTTGCTAGTCATTATTACGTACTCGTAGGTAGTTATTGGTTTCATTTAAGATTACAATGGCGGTTGCTTATGCAAACTTCGGCTTAAGAACTTCCTGAATGAAAATCTGATACTATCTGGTAGATTGTATCTGATTGATTGTATCTGGTAGGTTTATCTTACATAGGCCAAACAAAGAGAAGTATCGGTACCAGGGTCAAGGAACATATAGGAGATGTCAAAAATAGGCGTTCTTCAAAGTCTGCAGTTTGTGAACACGCTCTGGATAAACCTAACCATTTTATTCGATTGGATAAACCACAGATCCTCGCTAGAGAACACAGATTCATTCCTAGGATGATACGCGAGGTTATTGAAATTCAAAAACATCCGAACTTCAATAGAGAAGATGGTTGGAGACTTTCTAACACCTGGGATCCACTTATTAAAAATTTAAAATCCCAAATCCAACAGACTACAAGACCTAAAGATACAGTCAGTGCCTTCTGCGTGCAACCGGAACGTTACTCAAGATACCAATTGAGAAATCGTTGGTGGTAGTTGTAAATAATATTTCTTTTGTTCTTCAAATAGATAAATGTCACCTTAGTCTACCCGTGACCACGAACGCTGTAAAGTGCTCGAAACGTCGGGATGTCAAAAATAATTAATATACGCAATTCAAATCCGTTACAACTAGTTTTATTCCAATGGTTAATATTTTTTCAACGCAAATACCTACTTATCTATTTTATGTACATTTGTATTATGATGGACTAATAATTCCAATAAATTGATAATAATAGTTCTTAAGGGATTTCTTTTATTTAACTAATCAATCAAATTGTTATTTATTTACCATATGCCAGTTAATACTTCTATATAAACTATACTAAGATAAATAATTATATTTCATTTTATTATTAAGGATTAAGAGACATACAGATAATGGTTATACTGTCACAATCAAGCACTTACACATTATTACTGTGAGATTATTTTAATTGCAATGATAACATTTCTATGAAATATTCAATTTTTATTATAAATCATAAAAACTTTTTTGCTAGTTTTTTTATTTACTTTTTAAATGGCATTAGTAATTCTTACCTACCAGCTTCATAATAAATCGAAATTTTGATAGGTAATATAAGTACCTAGACATATAATAGATAACAAGGTTTCTATTTTACTTAGCTCACCTTTAAACTTACATTAACAAGGATATGTTATAGTTTATCACGTTAATATACAGAATGTGTAGGGTTACGAAATATATAGAAGCGTATAAGTAAGTGCCAATCTTATCTATCTTTGAAGATAAGCCACTGTTGACGGATTTAAGCTTAGAAAATCAATAAAAAATACCAGAATTATGATACCTTTCAATCCATCATTTTTTAACCCCGTACTTGATAGATACATTTATGTTGAAATACTTAGTTGCC
The DNA here is from genome assembly GCF_905220365.1 of Vanessa cardui. Classification (NCBI taxonomy): domain Eukaryota; kingdom Metazoa; phylum Arthropoda; class Insecta; order Lepidoptera; family Nymphalidae; genus Vanessa; species Vanessa cardui. Next base: position 5,372,051 of record NC_061139.1, read on the forward strand.
ATTGTCCCGTTTTAATAGAAGATTTAAAAAAAAAACAGAGCACGAACTAAGCAATGATTCTTATGTTTTATATATCATTAAAACGTTACGTAGGTATATAAAGTTGTCAATGAATTTCAATTCAAAAAACCAGGCCTGTTAATTTAGGGCATTGAGTATTCCAGCTGCGGACAGAGATATCGTGTATCACTAATATCACTTAGGTACCTATTGGGTAACAAAATTATAACACAGGTAATTTTATATTTCGAAGTCAAAGCGGATAGCTTGTATTAAAAACACGGCGTGTGTAATCAATTATCGTATCTGTTTGAATCGATTAGCAGACGACGTGTCTGTGCAAATCAATTTCGATTGTCACCTTCACGACTGATACTGCGAAGTGGATTTTAATTTAATTTTCTTATATTACCTAAATCTTTATGACTTTTGCATTCATACCTAACTATATTGTAAATTAAAGTATGCAGTGATTTAATTAAAATTGTAATAAATAAAATTGATTACGAAATTAAATGTGGTGGTGTGGTTATAACAAACTAAACCGTGAAATATGAAGAGTAGATCGAACTAAAAAGGTAAAAAATAAATTATTCTTTCTGTAAGCAATAGCATTTTTTTTAATTCAGCATCAGATAACATTCGCATAGACAACAATATACTTGAATAGTACATTTATTATAGCGAATATAGGTCGATAAGTAACAACGCTCCAAAAGAACACACTAATGATCAAATTGACTACGAAAATGGAAACACTTTAATCAATAATCTACTTCATGAATGATAGTCTCGAACATCGCCTGAAATGCATTTTTTATTTTCATTAGCGATCGTACACGATATATATACGACATCTAACTAGGTAGGTAGAGTCAATCGGTTACTTGATGCGCGCAGCACCTGTGCCTTCACAGACTCCGTTGACAGACAAAGACGCAGATAATAAGGAACATCCCATTGGTGCATCCGTCGCGCGGCCCCGCCCATCGCCGCAACCGACCAATCACGACCTCGCATACAGATCTCAAGCGTTATCTAGTTATCTGCCGTCTCACTTGCCACACTAGCTATTTTCAGACATGAAAATGTAATGCAGCGCTGAAATACAAATGCAACGTCGAATACTTTTAGCGAATCGAAAACGTAATAGATTTTCGAGCTGCTCTTGTCTAATGGATTAAAAAAACTGTATAAATTTACATTGGCGTAAGTGATCTTTGAACCTTTTTGTAGTTAAATTTTAATGTCTCAATGAGGTAATCAATTCTGTTCATTGGTTGAGAAATTAATGTAAATAAGTAGCCATTGCCTTCTATTTAGCGATTGAATGCGACACGATAAGATACAAATTGCTAGGTCGCATTGAATACCTACGCTTTGTTTTTTAATCAACGTTGTGTTTTATTAAGTACCATTTTATTTTAAACTCTTATATATATTGCATTTACCTCTAACGCTAACACAAAAGGTTGATCACATTTAATCAGAGAGGTCAATCGTTACTGGAGGTGTAGCGTGACTGATTTCTTATAAACCCTGTCGATAACTGAAGGGCCTTTGTTTAAACGTCACTGTTGTAAAATACAGTTAGTGTAATGACGGTCGTCGAATTAAAAACAAACACGCGATCAATAGTGTAATAGGATGCCGTTGATGATAATTGGAGAAGAGAAAATAAGACCCAACATTGTCCTCAAGTAATAACCGCTTGGAATAATTTAGAGAAAATATTTTTACCATCATAACATAATGATGTTTTCAGATGGTAACCTTGTATAAACGTCCCCGAAACTCGTATGAAAGAGAAGGGTGCGGTACAAAGACAAGGTGCGGTGTGAGGGGTATGGGGCGGCCCGGGCGAGGGTATGATTCGGGATTATAGGGATGAGCTTTCGCCTCCTCTCGTTACTCTGGGAGCGTTCGTCGCGGCCGTCGCACATATCTTGCGATCCCCGTCACCGCACTATCGGGATTGTGCGTAGCGCTCCGATGTATTCAAATCTTTAAAGACGATTCGAAATTTAAATATTTATCTCTATTATCTTATCAGTATATTCGTGTTGTGTTTGTATATCAGTGCTCATCAATTTAATTTTTTTTTAAATTAACCAGTGACTGTAATTAATTGAAATTGTTGCTGTTTTATAAGAAAGTGTTAATGGACTGAAAAAAAAGAATGCTTGAATGCTTTCGTTTTAATGCCTAGGTGATTTAGAATGAAGATGTCCGGTAAGTGTTATGAAATATTCAATAGATATGATAATTTTTACATTTTGAGAAGTTTATTTCAGAAGTAGATAATTCGGGCAATAAATGTCCAAAAAAGAAAGAAGTATAGTTCAAATAAAAATAATAATACATACTTACATTGTTTATATTTTTAAAAATATACGAATGTAGGTAAATATATTATATTTCCTCATCGCCGAATTTAATGTCATAATAATTAAAAAATAAATTAATAAAAAAATAAGCTTTATTAATTATTTGAATTATTCTACTAATTAACGGAAAGTCTACAATTATTTAAATTTCAGGTAAACAAAATACAGAATGCTTATAATGGATAGGTATTGGTAGTCATACGTTGTTGCTTTCTAAATATTTAATTCCTTATATTACAATAAAAAGATAAAAAATTATGGGTAAACTTCACTTCAAATATATGAGGTACCATTTCATTAGTAGGGAACTTAGTTACAAAGAGTATATAAAGTACTTAGTTACTATAACAATAGAATAAAACACATTTGTATTCGAATTTGTTCTATATATAGGTACGTAGATTATAATAACATGAATATTAATAGTAGTAAGTTATATAAGGATAAATATTTCATTTCTTTTAAAAAAATTATCTAATTATTTACTAATCTTCTTTCAAATATAATTCATTTAAATAGAAATATTAGTATTATTGAAACGAAAGACTAAGCTGAATGATGTCAGATCTTTGACTGTTATAAACAGGCTAATTGAAAAACTTTTTTAGTTTTTTTTTCCTGTCATTTAATCGTTTTTAGTAGGTAAAGGTCCTCACAAAATATACATTTTTAATTAACTACGTATAGTGTCTAATATTTATTCAAAAAATAATAGCAATCTTATAAAAAAAACTAACAAACAAAAAACGACAAGATGTGTATTTATACATCGAATCAAGTGTTATCTAAAAATGTTAAGGGCGTGCGAAAGAACCCAAAAATTATGACGGATTATTTATCTGTGGTAATATGGCAGTGTAATCTTTTGGCGGGCGCCGCCGGCCAGAAAGTTTGTTTACATATATTGTTTGAAACAACTTATAGTTGTTAAGGGTTTAGTTTACAATATTGACATGTGAAATGTTTTTTATTTGTCCTTAATAATATTGTTGTCCTCGACGTTTTTAAAAGTATAGTTTTTGACTAGCTGATGTCGTTGAAAATTAGATCGTTTTTCAGTTAATATTTAAATTCGATAAATAAATGATACAGTTGACTACAAATACATGCATAATAAATGATTGATAACGTATAGAGGATAGAAATGAATCCAGGTTACTGGACTTAGTTTTGTTTTGTACTTCTCGTTTCTAATTAAATAGGATTTTTTAATAATTTATTGTTGCAACATAAAGTAAGGTAAACTACAAACTCAGTACATATTTTAACTTGAGAAAGTTTAGCTTTCCAAGAAACGCTCGACGGTCGTCAAACGAATACCTATTTTGCAAATATAATATCTGATGAGGCATGCAGTTTGCATGCCTGCTTAATTTTTCACTACTCTGATAAGTTTGAACAATATTCATCCTTATCCCAACGTGTTAAGAATTATATTTATAGTATAATGAGTGTCTTTGTCGTGTTAAGAGTATTTTATGATGGCATAAGACGAGCCGTGAACTCTCGGTGACACAGCGTCATAAGCCACGGTTATTGTCAGTCGCCGGAACTAACTCGTGAAATCGGCTTGCCTTGAGGTCTCGGAATACAGATAACATAAACTGCAGTCATAAAATGTTTTCATTTAATGCTAATATTACAAATATATTAGGGAGAAAGTAAATGTTGAAATGATGATTTTTGTCTTTACCGACACGTTTGACTTCGGCAAAATCGGTCCCTGGTTAATGTCTCTACCTCTCGTTTTACAATAAATTGAGATGTATTGACCACCAGATCTATTTACAGAGTTATCATTAGCATAAGATTTAATATCCATATAGGTATCCAAATAAATATCGCGTACTAATTCATCTGTTCGTTGCTATTTTAAAATTGAACGTTAGAAACTAAAGATCGAACTTTTCGTTTAAAATTTTCATATTATCTTAGGGAATTTTAATGCAAATGAAACGAAATTAAATATCAATGAGATTTGTATAAATTGATTGCGACAGGTGAACTGGCATAGCAACCGATTTAAAGGAACGCAGTGCTTACCGAACTGGATTTACAAAAGGGAACCTTTAGACACGTTCACGCACATCCTGCGTTTTGTTAGACGGAACTGCACTTTTATAATGCTAAGCAGTTATCATTCCTCTCTTGTGATTGTATTGTATTAGAGGTCTATCAAGCGTCTAATTTTAAAGAGTTTTTTTTATTGCCACGTGCTGTGGAAGACGTATGGACAAGATAGGGGTTGTTTTAACAAGTATATTAGTAGTAATGGGGCGGTTATGATTTATGGAGTGTCTCTTTCAGCTGTATTTGCCTGGGGTTGCAGTTTATTGATGACACGCGTACGTTGCGTCGCTTGTAATGAATTTGTTTCCTTCTCTAAACACTATTGTTAGCTATTTGTCTTTCTGCTTTAATGTGATAGTCGGTGGTGATAAATGACGCTATAAAAAACTTCTTTGTGTAAAACGATCGATATGTTTTTGATTACTTAAAGAGTATGTGATATTTGCCTTTCTTAAATTTACCTTTTACATGGATCAATGCTAAGCAAATATATTTGCCTTCATTGATTTTGTTACTTATTAGTTTTGTTTTTGCTAATTCTTCTACACTCGTTATCACATGGAGGTACTAAAAATAAAAGAAACAAAGGCATATCTTCATGTTGATTTGCATTTCGGAGGGATGCTCTGAGAGACAAGAGACAAGCGGAAATCCTTTGTGGCGAGCGGAAACCAGGCATAATGCGATCACCATCTTGCATTCCATCATTTTTTTTATGTCTGAAATAAGACAGGTTCGAGTTGTCAAGGCACAGGAACGATTGCGGTTCTGATTTATTAAATTATTCGTAACACTAACGAGTAACGATTTAGTTAAACATTTGTATTTTAATTAATCAGAAGACCATTGCACTCTACAATAAATAATTAATATTTATATCTTTTGCAGCGGCAGACAGCCAGGAATCTGGCAGCCCTCCTCCCAGCCCTAGTGATTCTACAGCATCAGAATCAGCGCCCACCTTAGTGCATATCAAGCAGGAAACTATGGCCCCAGACATGAAAGAATACCACAGTGCATTAGACTTTGGTCTCCCAGACGCGTACTTACCCCCAAGCTACGATTACTCCAGAAATTATTTATCCAGGCCGCTGGATTTACCAAATCAAAGATACTTAGAATCGGCTAAGAGTCCTGAAAGGAATGATGAAGACTACAAGGACGAATTAGACAAATTCGACTGCAATATGCCAAGTGAACTAGTTGTAAAATCTGGGGGTATATTTGCTAGAGTTAATATTCCTTGTGGTACGAAATATGGACCATTTAATGGTAAATGGGACACGCAGCCTTTGGAAAGAAGATATGCATGGGAGGTAAGTTGTATTTGTATTTTTTTTTAAATATGGAATGAAAAATTGCTTGTAATTGTAATATTTGTTTACACGTATAAGAAAATTGAGCAATAATTTGATGTTAATATAAAACGTTACACGAACAATAAGGAATTCAAACTCTAAGTGACATTGAATAGTGTCAACGCTCACATTTACTAATTGATTGAAGCATCTTATTTTGTAACATGCGCTTTTTAAAAGAACCACTTGTACTGTCGGGTCAAGTGAGGATTAAGTGTCAAAAATCAATGGAGGGTCTTGTTAATAAATAATCTCCTAAAACTGAAGCTTTGAAACAAATGTCACCGTTGGCAGTAAACTGTTTATTTTATTGGTGTCCTTAAGTAGCACTGATTTTTTTTTCACGTGTAGTTATTGAAGTGACTTCTTTAACCTTCGTGTCACACTTCGTTGCATTTTAACAAGTTCATATTATGTATGATGCATTAATTTAGTTAATGTTTGAACTGTTGACTACTTTAAGTATTCAATGTGATTGTTTTTAACTGATGAGGGCAAGATGAAGAACCTAAATAACCTTGGATTTGTATTTTAATATATATTTTTTAATTGATACCTATATTAGATTAGGTTAAATAAAAAAAGTGGATAACTTTTATAATTATCTCATTAATCGAATACACATATAAAACATTTATATAATATTATTATATATAAGATTTCAATATAATTCAGAATAAAATTATTTAGGTAATTTTAAGAGTCATTTTTCAAGGAAATATAGAGCAATCTCTACATTTTGATAACAATAAAAGAATAAATTATTTCGCTCACTTAAGATTTTTTGCCAAATCTTGCGAAGTGTGTTCAAGTATGAAGATTGCCGAAGATATATGAATGAGGACATCAAACGATTGAATGCATTTCAAGTCTCGGATCTCAGAGGGTGTGGCGTTATCTGCCCATAGGAAGCGGAAATCAATTGTCTGTTTCGATTCCTGGATTACGCCAAAATTTATCGGAAAAAGTACGAAAATATCGAATTTCTATCCGTATTAAGAGAAACATAAATGAATTGCGCGTCAATATTAAATCATTGTCCGTGTTTATATCAGTACTCATTTTGAGAACGATCAAAAATCTCTACGTATTGTTAGTTAGTTTCTATGTTACCTTAGTTTCTATGTTATCTATAATAATATGTATTATAAATGCGAAAGTAACTCTCTCTGTTGTTCTTCACGGCCAAACCAGTGAATCGAAATTGATGAAATATGCTATGAAGTCAGCTTAAATTCCAAGAAAAGATAAACTCTAAAACACGAGCCAAACCGCGGGACAACAAGCAGTCCATAAGTTATTCGGGGATATAACGACGTAATATTTTATAAATTTATTTTAAAAATAGAACAGTAATATTTTTTAAATTTCAAACTTTCCCAACATTCTATTTTTTATACTAATTTAATAGTTTTAATGATAAAAATTCTCCATAATATATTTTCCTCGCACTTGTACCTATTCTTGGCGAACAATAGAAGTGGTATAACAGATAGTTCGCAATATTGTGGGTGTCATGTTACAGTCAAACCACGGCATTGTAAGTCGACGAGGCTCGTACTTAGTTCCGGTTCTTGAATAGACGGTAGTTTGAATTGAAATGTATAAATATTTAAGTTGGACAGATAAAAATCAGCGATATACATCCTATTGATCAACTATTTAATACATCATTATTGTTTCTATTTAAATAATGACAATTAATGAAATTATTTAATATATTTTCTTTTAAAATGAAATGTAATAATCAATATATTCTTTATTCAAGTAAACGTTAAGATTTAAAAATAATTATTATTTGTGCATTGAAGGTGTAATCCTATCTTCTACTTCTAGCATTAGTACTGAATGGTTAATCCAGCACGAAACAAGGAACAGCGTCTTGACATTATTTGTTCTATAAAGATTGCGGAATCTGCGTATAATCAGCTCAAACACAGATTTGATTATTAAGAAATATTATTTACTTTAAAAATTATGTGGATTACAATTTTATAGTGCTAGTTTTAGTTTACAATTTATTTCATATTTTATTTTTTGTGTATAATAGTAGTGAACGTGATGTCAGGGTAAAGGTGCCAATTGTGGGCACGTCATTAGAAGTAAATCCTAATCGCTGACCGCGCCGTTTCCGCGCTATCGACTATAAAGATTCTTTGATGCACTGCTCCCTATTGAATTATAAGATTTTCTGTAACTTTGTGATATATGGATTTAGGTACTGCCATTGATGCTAAACATATGAGTTTTCAAAATTATGCATTTACAAAAATAATACCAATATCTACTTACATATATGCTATAATGTACAATCAAACTATATCAAATGACACTATATACAACTTTATTCTTTGATATTAAATAGTTAGTTATTTTTTTTTTACAAAAGTTTCGTCACCAAAGAGTTTTATTTCAAAAACGAGTACTATCTCACATAGCAGTAAAATATAAAAGGAATGGATTAAAATCAATGTTCACATGTCTACAAACTAAAGGGGTAACATTTATTGTTAGTTCGGAGACATGGTAGCGTTATCTAACCACCGTTTCACAAATTTTGATATCTCAATAAAGATTTTGCTAAAAAAACTGATCCGGGTAATCAATGAAGTCTTTGCTATCATCCCGTGTCAAAGTGCAATAAAGGTGGCGTACGAATAAACCTTAATTTTGGTTAAGGCGTGACCCCCGTCAACAATTTTTTACATCAAAACTTTATATTTTAAAGAAAAAACGAAAGTAACGGTGAATTCAACAATGAGAGACGTCACCGAATTCGTACTTAAAAATTAAAACTTGATTGGCGAGTTTTTTTCTTTAAATAATTTTGTCAAAAATCTCTTGAATCGCATCTTTTCTTTACAATTTCTGTTATTGGCATTTGTTAAATAAGATTCCCTTTTTAAGTTAGATTCGATAAGATGGGACTTTGGTTCTCACAAGGTTTCTGATCAATATTATTAATTGATTACTAACTGAGCAACGTACCTTATCTTATTATGTAAATATATTTATGCTTGTTAGAAAACGTTCATAGATGCTAATTATTTTATTTTTAATATAAACTTACTTTGAGTAATGAATTATAATGAGTTCTCTGGGAACTGCTCATCCGTCGTGTAAATATTCAATGATAGAAACAAGTTTATTACAAAAGGATCGGCATCGGCAAATGTCAATCAAAATATGAATTTATGAATTTGGAAGAGCTTTATAATTCGGGGTGGGACAGACATTGATTCGAAATTGGCACGTAATGGATACCGCTAATTTTTATTGCAATTTTTATTTGATTGTAAATGAAAAAAAAATCGATTTCGTAACGGTTGTGTTTGCTTTGGATCTGACAAAGGGAAATGGTTATGAATTTTTAATAGGCCTCTGTTTATTTTTCGATGCGAAGCGTCGGTGCTTGTATAATTTGTTTGTGATGTTTGTGATATATATTATTTAACAGAATGTATTTGTTTTAAACTTACATTTTTAGTATATTTAGGTGATGCTATTTTATAACCGATTGATATCCGTCACCTTCCTCACCTTTGACTGTATCAAATAAATAACGATTGATTTTATTAAAAACTATTCTATGTAAATACATTACACGACACAGGCATAGTGATATAGCGGTCAAGTCTCTGTGACTCCGTTGATTGGCGTATAACGTGTTATTTGCAACTAATTTAACGATTTGTTACGAAAAGAAACAACTCTTGTTACAATTATACACATACTTATATGTATGTATATTTTTTAAAAAGAATATAAATAAAAATAAATCCGTGAGCACCATTTTAATATATTTGAAATTTTAATTTTAATTCGTAGCGTTAATTGTGTTTAGATTTGCCAAAGCTGGGCCGAATCCGTTGCATTACTGTCAAAATATCTGTCATAATCGTGTGACATCTTTTCAACTGGCCACCCCCTTAGCAAAGGATTAATGTGGCCCTATTACATCTTCATTACGGTAGGCGGCTGACACGCTATTGTGAATGAAATAATAACATTTTTTTTTATTGTTATTACATTTATTGCCATGATATACGCTTCTCCGTTTACAGAGTACAGATGTGACTCATCAAATATGAGAATAAAATATCATTGAACTAAATGTAATTTTCGAGTCGATTTCGAGTTTGAAAGAGTCGAGATGGCCCAGTGGTTAGAACGCGTGCATCTTAACCGATGATTGCGGGTTCAAACCCAGGCAAGCACCACTGATTCATGTGCTTACTTTGTCTTTATAATTCATCTCGTACTCAGCCGTAAAGGAAAAAATCGTGAGGAAACCTGCATGTGACAAATTTCATAGAAATTCTGCTACATGTGTATTCCACCAAGCCGCATTGGAGCAGCGTGGTAGAATATGTTCCAAACCTTCTCCTCAAAGGGAGAGGAGGCCTTTAGCCCAGCAGTGGGAATTTACAGGCTGTTGTTGTAAATGTAATTTTAGTATCAAAATGAAATGTTACTTTGTTAAATTTATGCTTTTTGTTTATATATATCGGATATCGTTCAATGTCAACGATAAATTAATTATTCATTATCGATTAACGTACCCAATTTGCTTGCGTTATTTTTGGATTGTGCTTTTAAAATATTAATTTTATAAATTACATTATATTTTTTCGTGTTCAGAAATAATGATAAACCATTCAAGATTATTCTATATTGTTTTAATTAATTATTTTTATACTATTATTAAACCAAATTGTATTTAATAGATAAGCATTTAGCTTATCCGACGTATGTCTAACGTTTCCTGATTTAATTAAAAAAATCTAAAATTAATTTTATTAATTACTATGTAATGATTTAAATAAGTATCTTTTTATCGAATAAATAAATATGTTCATTTATATATGACACCAGTGATTTTAGAAAGCTAGACATTAAGACCTCTTAAAAAAATCTGAGGATGACTAAAATTAAGATGAATTCATACAACCATACAAAAAGTAAAGTAGCTGCCATATAAATGAGCAAATACCGACGTCATTTAATTAATATTAATATATTTAATATTTAAATTAAATGTAAAAAGGTAGTTAGTGATAATAGTAATACAAAGCATAAATTAACTAGTAGTAATTTGTAACTTTTTATTGGTTAAAAAACACAAATAAATCGAAATCAATTTTTTTCAACAATCAACTGTACACAGTTGTGAATATAAATGGGTACAAAACTGATTACGTATAAAAATATATTAAATAAATTTTGTACTTTACTACTTAGCTTATTTTACTTGCGATTTTTAACGTAAAGTTAGAGGTAGAAGAATAATTATAAATGCACCTTATTCGTATTTGTTTGATTATAACTTGGGAATATGTTTTTTTATTTTTAATTTAACAGGTGTTAAAACGAAATATTTAATAAAAATAAAATGACATAAAAGGGTCACGAAAATTAAGTTAAATAGGTAGTAAAAGAAAAATGCAACATTATATATACATAGGTACTTTTAAAAGATGCTAAATATCATGCAACTTCTTTTTATAAGCGCTAAAGAGGTTATCTTCAAAGAGTTTTAAGCTTCAAAATCTTTAAAAACTTAATACTAATTAAATCGAAACGAGTATAACTTGAGGCTATGCAGTGATTATTATCAATCAATTCCTACGGCAATGATACGTGTATCAATTTGATGAAGTAGTCGTATACTCGTAAATAATATTATCCGAGGGGAACTTCACCCCAGATGGATGCAATCCAAACATTTTTATTATTAACAATCAGACACTTATCAGTTAATCTTACACCGGAGCACAATGCCGGCTAATCTCCAGGCGTGATAGAAATTTATCTTCGGTTTCAGCGGATCATTGTCACCTCGCGTCGGCTTCCCCTAGATCCTACGTTCAAGGAATATTTGCAATGATTTAGTCGCAGTTTCATATAGCTCTTTATAAAATCAACGTCGTTGGGTGGATGCGGAAGTATTATTATTTATTAGTACTTTTCAATTAATTAAAATTTTAAATGTTTCATGGTTTAAATAAATTTCCCGCAATATAAAATTTGTATCGTATTTTAAAAACGAAGTTTACACACAACTCGTGTCTTTGCGGCGTCTTATTACCGCCAATATTTTCACCGACAAATTCGTGTTCGTAAAAACAGTGCGGGCATGCACAGTGGGGCAATATTTCATCTGAGCTGGCCAGAACAATAATAGCTTGTGGAGTCGAAGCCACGGCACGTTCGCGCCACAATGTTAGCTGCAACCATTTTATTTTGACCTTTCTTTCGTGTTGCAAATCTTTGAAAAATTAGTTGGAACATTTAAAGTGTTAAAGCTCAACGTTGGTTGGACGATGGATATACCATCGCCAGCATCCGTGTAGACAAAATAATGAATTACCCCGAAAGCAACGCGATATATGCACCGGTTATTGGGTTAGGTTAAGACTTGTTTACTCAGAGAACTCAGCAGAGGCGAATGTTGATGCGTCGGATGCCAAGAGGCTAACTTTGACGCCGTATTATTACGCGTATTGTTTTTAAATAACCATCTCGAGGTGTTCCTATTAAATGTCAAAATGTTTTGTATCGGTACGTGTATTTAGCTTTAAACATACTCAACATATTTAGCGGTAGAATCAATATGTAAATTGATAGGTATTTGTTTATAACATAACAATACCGATCGAACAATTTAATATTACTAATATGATTTTATTCAGATACTAATTTCTATATCCAATGCTTATTCATAGACATATAACACCTTTAACGAAAACAAAAAAAAACAACAGTCACCCCACTGCTCTACATTGAATAAAAAATAGCAATGATCACCAAAAAAAACATCAGTAACTAACCGAATAATTTCGTATCCCAGCAATTGTCACGGTGACAGCCGCCGGTGTCTTTGTTGAGATTTTTTGCTTGTAATCTTCGAGCTAATCCGTTTTAACGCAACCAGATGTGAGACTGCATTTCGACGCAGAATTTAATTGTACAGAAAGAGGTGGAATTGATATTTCAATCACTAGAATAGTATGTCTGTATCTATATCTTAATACCTAAGCATTTATAACAATATTTATAAAATTAAAATTTTTAAAGTCCTTTTACATCAGTTATTTATTTTACACTGTGTATTGTATACCGCGTTAATCTGTGAAACGAATATAAAAAATTTGGGAGTAATTCTGTCTGTCTGTTTGTAAACCACTGAACCTTGTTATTACTAGTCTAAAATATATACGGTGTGTCAAATGAATTTGCCGCAGACGAATATAAGTTTTTTGACTTCTTTATTAATTCATTGATATAAATGTATACGTGAGCACATTTTATCATTAACAAATATTGCATCCATTCTTTTATAAAAAAGGGCAGTTTACGTCTATAAAAAGTATATACACGTCTATAATTGACAGCGGCTCTTTGTCCACCGATCACAAAACAAACGATAGCCTTTCTTTGTGCCAATCAATGGGGTTCCGTTAATACTAGATCAATGGGACATCGTGTAACACCCACTGATGTGACCAGCGCTACTATCAAAAAAATGCATTTTACATTTCCTTACAGGTATTAAATTAAGGTTCATATTCGCATAGCTCCGTTTTAATTGATGTAAGTTATGCACGTTTTTTGCGCAATGATAGCGCTTCGTGAATATTTTGTCGTGTCAGGAATTAAACCGTTTTGTCTCCGTTTAATGGTCAAAACGTGACCATAGAACGATATCCTAATTTCTTAATAATTTGTTCGGGATACGGTGACAATGAAATGTCGAATTCTATTCAAAAGTTACGGTAATTTATGGGAACGTGAGAATTAACCGAATTAGATTCCGAAATATAAGTGACGAGTTGCCAGCATTTGATTATCTTGTATTCGTATTAGTAAAAGGATTTATTTGTATACAAATTGAATGCGTCACACTAACAAACGATGTTAAATTACCATCCTATTAGCTGTGTTTATGATATATGTTCCTGAACTTTAAGGCACGTGGAAATTCAAATTCTTTGGGTTGCTTATCAGTCTTCACGAAACTTTTTTTTTCAAACCACTGGGTCATCTCAATTTGGTATGCATCATGCATTGCATTAAATTGGTATTAATTTAAAGTCGATGACATTAAGTAATGTTTGGAAAGTTGTGTCTTATTGTCATGTTTCAGTTTAAAGCCTGTATAAGTACACAGTGTACTTACATAAGAGTTATAAGATTGGTGAATAATTTATAGTAAAGAGTCACTACTTTCAGTATCTTTTATCTATCTGCAACTTGTCGTCCAATCGCTGAATACAACAAAATAAACATCATCCGATAACATTTGTGTTACTATAAATATTGAATATGTATGTTTGTTAAATCTCGGTTGCGTGCTGTATAAATGTAAAAAGAAAACAATTTGTTGATTGAAGCAACAGCTATCATATACAAGGGTAATAAAACAAAGGAGTTTCCTTATAAAAGTGCGATTTAGTATCTGTTGACATCAGCGGAAGTAATTCTTTTTCCTGCTGATAGCGAGGACAGCGTAAGGAAGCGTGGTGCCTCAGTCGGTTTGAAATATAAGAATAATGGGAAAAATTCTTAGAAGGGTGTTTTTTTCCAGAATTTCATTAGGGATGGCAAAGACTTTTAGAAGTGGACATTTTACCTTGACCTTTATTCAGGTAATCATATAAGAAAATACGGTACGTAGCAATGGTTGAAATTAGTAGGTTTTTTAAATGCTTATTTTAAATTGTCATTCATGTCATTAAATAAAGGAACATAAAAAAATATTTGATAAAGTTTGTATATACATATATTCCGCAATAATACAAACAGTATGGTTGGAATCCTCATAAATTTTCCTTTCATTTATTAATATGGCCTTTATTAATAATAAAAAATATAAATAAAAAAAGCTTAAAACGGCCACCGAATATATTAAACATTAGATCCACTCCACTAAATTCGAATGCTTTTATTTAAAACTAATAATTTGGTTTTAAATTCTATTCATACATATATATCTAGGCTATGTAAACATACGGTCCAATTTGGCGCAGGCATACGTATGGGTAAATAACCGCACAAATTGTTATCTTGTGAAACGAGTCGTGTGATTCGAGCAACGACGCGTGATCGCCGCAACTGCGGTACGGTACGCTCTTCAGTCTATAGTGGTGGGACGCCTCGTATCGATATTATCAAAACGTTTTTGGCAAGAACTTTTTGTTACACCACAGTTAATCTTACTATTTAATCCAGCATTAGAAAAATTAGGAAAAGTAATATTATTATTTCGTCATTATCTAAAAAAGCTTAATGTAATTAATATTTAATAAAAAATAAAACTTAACAAAAATAATGAATTAAAATTAAATTACAAATCTATTATATAAACAATGAAAAATTGTATCACAAACTTTGATATATAGTTATCGAAAATTTCTATATTTTGTTATTCTTCTAACAATAAATAAAGATTCAATTTATAAGTTTTAGGTGAAATTTAATTGTATGCAGAATATGCTTTACTTGCATCAAAATGTTCTCAAATAAAATTATATTTTATTTTACATCGATAGAAAATAAGTCCATCACTAAATTTTATGAAATGTAATTTTCCGACGCTAGCTCTCGCGAGCTAGCGTCGGAAGAGCATTTGTAGCTTTTCCGAGTATTCTGGGAAATTGCGATCTCCGCGCAAAGCGCAAAATATGAGATCAGCCGCAGTTCGCTTAAATTACAAACACATTTTTATAATAATCTGCACTGCGGTCGTTTTGCTTTTACTCTTCTAAAATTCCGAAGTATAAATATCTAAGAGAAGGTTGGGATTTCGACTTTTATATTCGGAGGTACGCGCGATATTTTTTTCTTTTATTTCGCATACATTTTATTTTCTCCTCGTTTTATATATAAAATATCTCCTATTACAATTTTATGGGTATAACTTTTCAATGAAAAATAAAATGCATTCAAGTAGTTGACTTTACTAGACTATTGAGTTAAATAAGGTCAGTGGAATAATCCTGTCTCATTACAGACCTCTGTAAATCAATAATAAGTTTTTTATATATACAAATAGTTATCTATTTGAAATGAGTACACTGTGTTACCCTTTTGTATATAATATAAGCGTATACTAGGCATTACATATTTATATTTAAAGTCGGAATGGCTAAGCGGGTATAAAACATATTTTAATCTAATGAATGCTTTTTAATTTCGAGTCAATTGACCTTTATTACAAATTTAATTTGCAACTATAATTTATTTATTTTTATTATTTTTCACTGTGCTACGATAAAGCTGACGTGATGAGATACATGTGACTTGCTAAATTTATATGTAGATGGTAAAAAGAATCAATTGAGTATAATTTGAAAATAGAGTTTGAAGATTTATCTTCTTACCGATATTTTAAATTATAACATTTATAAAACAGAATTAAACTTATAAATATATAGGTGACATCCCTATATACTTATAAGTTGTCTACGGGAATATTTTGTTTTTAATGTAAAATCAAAAATAAATTTAGTATGTTTTTGTTTAAGTGATTTAAAAAAATTAAATAATAATCTGTCATTAACAAACTGGACACATATTTCACGTTGTCTCACCCCATATTGTGCAGTCCGCATCCTCCACTGGGCACCGATGACTGATGGCTTACTTGCTCTGCTCATCATACCCTTGGCTAGGGCTGTCAGTGCCTACAATTTTAACTAAGACTAGTATTTTTAGAAGTTACTTTATTTAATTTTTTTTTCAATAGCGATACACCCTTATCTTAATTTTTATAGAGATACATTTTTAGATTCATAATTTAATCAAAACAAAATTGATTGCGACATTTATTTGTAGAGTAAACTTTTAAGTTCATCGAAAAGTTTTTAAGTCAACGATTTCATAACGACAGGATTATGTAAAAATTTGTATCTTAACCTTCAATAAATTTATTTTTAAGAGCATCAAAGAACATACTAATTTAATGAATTCAAATTTCGGAAATTCGTTTCGGAACAATATCTTATTTACATAATAAAAAATGGGAAAGGTATTCGCATTGGTTTTAAATAATACACTAACTATAACACAGCTTTTGAGCCGTGTTTCTCTCAAGTGTTAAATCACGAGAGCAAATTGAGCACGCAACCCTGTGTAAGACGGGGGTTGCTAAGATAATTATCTTTTTTACCGAACGCACCCGACGCTGTTTTAATAACGTGATAAATGCTTCGGAAAGGCTTGTCGCTGACGCGGAAGGAGGGTTTCCCGACTTAGATTTGATTAATACCTTACTTGTTACTTTACTTTTATTGTGCAACAGATGCTTTTTATATATTTTTTTCATATAATTTTCTTCGCATTTCTCGGGGATCGCCTTTTTTAATTTTACGCCCGATTAGACGCACCTTCTTTTGGTGACTGTTCAATTTACTATTAGATAAACGTGTTCGCATTCTCGGTACATTTAATAGATAATTTATGGCACATCGTAAGTAGCAATCGACTTTTAATAACAGTAATTAACTTGAACTAAGTGATATAAAATCTATTAGGTAGTATATGTTTTGAAAAAAGAAAGTGAACTTTATGATCAAGTATTTATTTAGTACTACCTAATCATGTTATAATAGTGCGTATGTTTTAACTAAATCACTGAACTATTATTTCAAAAGAAAGTTAAACATATTTCATGTTAAGGTTATTATACGCTATTTACTAAAGCAGTAGATCAATTTTAAAAACCCTAATTTAATATCGAAGCACAAACACGAAGCCCTCTATCATGGAAGTACACATCTTTGTAAAATATTGCCTTTTCTATTATGACTCAATAGAACTACCGATTGGCTTGTCAAGTCATGTAATATGCAAAATATATTCATTCAAAATTAACTCTAATTTCGTTGGCTTTGAGTGCTATGTTTGCCTAAATATTTTAAGCTCTTATGACGCAGGGTATTACTTTATACGCAAAAGGGAATTTGAAGAGTCCGATAAAAATTGTAGGTTACGAACCCCTCGTTTTCATAACGGTTAGACTAACTCCCTTGTTTTCTTATTATCAGGTTAAATTATGCCTTTTGAATGCTACTTTAAAATTATGATTAATTTTGTTAATGAATATTTTAAATTTATTTGTATTTTCATTTGGCGATGATTAAGAATAGAATATTCAAGTAAGTATTTTTACTTGACTTTACGACCCTGTGCAAGTTTTTCTGATTTGGTCTACTCACTTAATTAATTTTATCACCTATCAGTAATAGATATAATTTATTAGTCTGCCTTTTTATTCTAACATTATAATAGTAAATTACTTTTTATTAAGAAAGGTAGATCAGCAGACAATTTACTTTTTAAATATTTTGTTTAATAACAATGTAATGTAATAAATGACCTATTACTAGACAAGAGCGTTCTCTCCTGTAACGAATATGTAGGTAGGTATTGCTTATAAAAATTTAGGTTTTAATAGGAACCCCAATAACACTAAAAATATTAACCTGAAAAAAAGTTTGGTTGTTTTATACTTTCATCTCACACATGACTCATTTTAATTTAACAATATTTTTAAAACGCATATTTTCATTTCGCTGACATGATAAATATCCAGAGAGCGATATGAAAATTAAATTATCGGGGGTGGTCAATGATAAATGTCCAAGCTGTGACGATCCCGCACTGACACGTACTAATAGCGCCATCTATCGTGAAGCCGCTGTGTCCGACTAAGTGTCAGTGCCCACAGGTGCGAGGAGATGACGCTGCCTGGCGAATAAATAATTGACCTCAATCTTAACTTTAAAATAAATCATATATTACCTAAATATTATTTAAAGTCAAATATGATGTATTTGTTATCTTGATAACGATTATCATCATATTATATGTATATTTTAAATTCAATCATGATCTATTTTGTGAGGTTACAACTCTAATTATCATTAATGCAATATATTATAAATAGGTAAGACACATAACATAAAAAAATACTTACCTATAAATTCGCTATTCACATTGGAAGTACAGCGCCATCTTTTATAAGCCTACCAATACGTACGCTTTTTCTTGCGGTCCAAGAAGTTCTTACTTAGAACACAAGATGGCGCTTTGTAAAAAAATAAAAATGGTTTCTATCATATTAAATTTATGTAATATATTATATTTTTCAATATTATTGCTCAATTATCAGCTTTGTTTACATATAATCAATGTGAATGTGTAAATTCATTAGTATAAAAATGCTTGATTATAATATGTCTATATTTTTTCTATCAGGTTCTTGGAAAAAATGGAGTTCGCGGATGGCTGGATGGTACCACAGAGAAAACAAACTGGCTCAAGTTTGTGCGATCTACCACTTACACCCACGACATTAATGTTCAGCATTTCCTCTTAGCTGGTCAAGTATGATCATATTTTATGTATTTACCAAATTATGATTGATTTATTGATTCCATTGCTTTAATATAGGTAGGTACCTACAGCATATTTAAGACCATAATTAAAAAAAAAAAAACATAAGACGTAATACTTAATTTTTTATAAGGGCTGTTTTTTTATATAGAAAGTATATTTCTTTTTCTAAATAGAGACTTTATTTAATGAATTGAATTACAAAAAAAATTGTGTTCGCTTATAAAAATATTTCTCCATTAAAATCGCAACGATATAGAGTTAAAACTGACGAATCACAACCCTCATTACCGTCTTTGTTACCACCCCAATAAAATTTGAATGTGGAACGTTTGCAAGTTTCCGGTGACAGAAAATCGTTCTGAACAACTGTGTCCTACTTCCGGTCAGGGGAGCGAACAGATGCGGTGATTAGATTCACTCAATTCCCCTCAGGTTAAGCGGTATTTGATATTTTGACCCCGTATGTATGATTATATGAAAAATCTGTATAAAGTTGTTTACGAGTAATTTAAACAATATAGCTTTTGTGTTTTTTTTTTTTAATTAAAACTGACAGCTGAGTTCATTATTATATATCAACTCCGGTTTACATTTTGAATAAAAATTCTTACGAATTTAAATTCTATTCTTACTATAGGTTTTCGACACTTATTAATGTGACAAGGTTTCTTCGAGTTGCTTTTTAAGACAAATTTACCTCTGTTTAAAACTTAAGAAGGTACGCGTATGTTATCGAAGTACATATTATTTGTATTTTGTATGAGTTTGAAATGGATTTAAGGCATTATATCGATGTGAAAATATAAATCGAGACATTAGGTACATATTTAATCTTCGCATTATGCCTATTTTTAATTATATATTATTAAAATCTTCATCGAATTATCTTATACATATTGCTAAAAATAATGTTACTAGTAGGCTCTATTGATGAATACAAATTATATACTTTAACTTTATTATTGCCCGTTAATTATAATAGTATTGTAATCATAAAAGTAACTTCTATCTGTGTGTTGTCTTGTTAATGTGAGGTTGTAGGGATTTGGATAAGTATTATAGAGCATATTTTGATGAAGACAATTTCGGAGATAACTATTAGTTATATCATCTGTGTGAAATATGATGAAGTAGGACTTTACAAATGATAATTAATAATGTAAAGGCAACCTCTTCCATAGATTAAAATAATCAATTTCTATTATTAGCGCCTGATGGATAAAAGTTAACAAATAGTTATTCCAATAAATATTTATTAAATAAAATGTATCAATACAAACGATGATTTAAAATATAAACATAATTATTTTACAACTATTACCGATACATGTCGATTTGCGCCCACATACCGAAACTTCTAATCTTAATATGCTAGACATATTTTAATGGAACATTAAAATGTTACAGATTTGGTACAAAGTGACGCGGGATATCGCGTCTGGGCAGGAGCTGCTGCTTGGACCACGAACGTCTCTGCAGCTACAAGATGTAGTCTCTGGCATCGGTGAGTGGAATGTTTTATTTATTATTCATAAAGAAAACTTTATTTACTATTTTTGCTAGTGTTCAAAGATATATACGTTTTCATTAATAAGTTTAACATATGGAATAAAGTTGGAAAAAATTTGTAGGTATGTATATATTACAACAAAAAAGAAATCGAGTTTCGCGCTTATTTAGGTATTTTAATGGAATAAGGCTTACCCCTATTTTGTTCAGCAGAATATAAAGTCTTTTATAGAATTATATAAGATCACCATTCCAAGATTATACATACTAACATGCCTCAAATACAAGTGTTTCGATATCGATATGTAATCGAATTATCCATTTGAATTAATTTGTACATAAAAATTAAGGCTGTCGTAACTAAAACTAACTGAAAGGGTTTTGAAGATGATATGTCTTCGTTCAAGACTCGAAGACTATTCGTTGTAATTAGGGCTGGTACCTAAACAGTGTTTATTTACTAGGTTCTTTTAATGGTTGTTGCTATTAACAACAGTAAATCTAGTGCAAATGAAACACATGTAAAGTATCACATATGTGATGTAAGCTCTAGTTTAACAGCTAAGTTCCGTGAGAGTTGAATCACTGGCGCGTCACGCTCCGCTAGGTCCAGGCAGTTAATTGGAGTCACCTGCCCGCCAGCGACACGTGTGACTTTTGCCCGCATATTATGTATACATCATGTTCTGTTTTATATCATATTTACACTAAACAAGTATTATTTATAGATATATAGCTTGTATTTAATTTGACTTAAACAATTAAGTTCCAGTAAATCGAGGATTGAATCATAAAACTTATTCATTAATTCTTTTGCTATTTGGTTCGGTTTAAGTATCTAATAGTTTACGTAATTGTAATTCCGAAAAGAAAGTTGCTTTCTTTAACATTCTTTCAAAAACAAAGTTCAATGTTTGTTTTTTAACGTATATGTTATTTTCATTACTATTGTCTGTTAAACTAGCTAGTTTTATAATCTATTTTTTTCGTGTAATAATATTGTTATGTAGGTACTCAATTGCGTTACAGTTGTGTCGCGTTATGTATAGTTTTAATTTTATCGATCAAAGCATTTATTGTAAGGACACCGTTAACCCGCTATATGTAAAAAGTCATAGGGCGCGAACACACGGCGGCACGCGCGCATGCGATATTTAATTTAGATAAATCGCGACGTGCGACGGCCGATGTGAAAAATCACGCATATGTTATATTAACATAGGGGAGTGAGGCTAGATCATAATTTACTAGATATGATGTGTTAAAAAACACTATCGCCTTGAATTAAATGAAAAAAAAAACTTCTTGTAAGATTACTGAAAAAATTGCAAATATGAAATTGATATTTGTATTACGATCATTTATTTATCGAAATTGAAATAAAGACAATAAGTTCATTTTCAATATATAAGTTCGATTACAAAATAATAATTTGTTGTTAAGTATTTTCATTGTTTCGGAACATAGTAAAAAATTAAGCTAAAACGTATAAGTTATTCGTGTTAATATATTAACGTGGCTACGTTAGTTTATTCGTCTGTCATATCTAGTGTGATACGTTCGTGAAATAGGGCTCTTCAAAGCTTCCTGCTTAGGCTTCCGGTAGACGGCGGCGTTGCACCCGGCAATGTTCAGTGATTTATGCGATTTGAATTGTCCATAATTACCGACTTCAAATAAAATTATCCGCTTTGACTTTGATAATTTTGTGTTCTAAAATGACGTCATTAGAGAACACGACAGTGAAGATAAGTAATTGCAGTATAAATATTACATGACATAAAAATAATGAAGAATTTTCCAATTTTTCATAAATAGTTATATAAAGTACATAACTTTCAAGTAACGATAGCTGAACAAATAGCGAATATGTTACAACAATTCAACACAATTCCACAATGACTCTTAAATATTATCCCTAATTAGAATCGATTTGCAGTGGCTCCATTCAAGCATTTGTCATAATGCTCCGGGCGCTCTTGCACAAGACATGATTGATGAGGCTCAAACTAAGAGAGGCCACCTATAGCTCCATTCATTCAATAATTCGATAACACAAACTTTTGCTAAAGGATTAATAAATTCAACGTCATCTGTTGAAGATAAATGCCTACGATATTCGGAAAGTAAAAGCTTGAGTGACAGATTTTTGATAGCCCGATGATTGATCTTTGTTGTTATGAGCAATTTGCTAGCGGTATCAATTTAGTTAGGTATTTGAAAATCGAAACATAAACACACACATATAAATACAATAAAATATATAAACAGAGACATGTTTTTTAGAATAATTATTATGCAAAATATTATAATAATCCAGTTGACGTCAATCGCAATAATAATAATGTAATATTAACCCTTTATTAGTCGTTCTTTTTTTAAATTGGCCGCGTGCATTCGTGCGAGTAATGAATGAGTGTCGCGCGCTGACATTTGTCATCGCGCAATTGTCGCACAGATTAAAATTGATGACGTTGCTTTGTCCGACGCGGCGCATGCGCTATTGTTGTGTGTAGAAGCCGTATTATCATGCCGTTGATGTTAAATCTATTTTTTCAAAATCTGATAAGAAATAATGAAAACGTTTTATTAAGATTGATTATTTTTATGTTTTGGTATTTTCGATAAAGGGAAGAATTGCATGAAATCAACGATCTATTTATTTTATTTAAATATTTCGGCTCCAAATGTGGTATACAAGTATATTACATGGTACGCGACTAGACTCTTTCTTAATTGATGTTTTCATTAATTTTACTTAAAGTTACAGTTACACATTCTCGATTTATTCGAGAAAGCATCATTTGCGCAAAACCAAAATTTATCACAATTGCAACGATTCCCCCACAAATTGAATGATTAATCAAAAAATTAACCAACTACAATGCTCTCACCCTCCATTAAACCGACTACAATCGCTCAGCGTCCCACATCGTGTATTTATTTAACAATCAAATAAATATTAGGGACAATAAAATAGAAATATTTCAATTTAATATTCCCCCCCCGGTGAAGGGTTAAATCTGGTACGGGAGCGTTTGTCATCGTATTTTTGTTTGGAGATTAGCTAGAAATGATATCTTGATGGAACGCAAAATTAAGCAACACAATTCTATTACAGATAAAAATATAATCTGGTCTGTTCAATTCAATTTTGATTCAAATGTTATTAAGTAACAATATGGAATATATATACAATACGACAATTCGTTTAAAGCTAGTTATTATAGATTCAAAACGGCGATGCACCAGCATCCTGTGCAACGGTCAGTACCGGTAAAGGTCCGTTCGCACCGCGGGGCGTAACGGCGAGCTTGGGACGCACCTGACGCGTTCAGAATCTGCGCCGTGAGCGATAAGGGCTAACTGCTGCAGGGCTGCATTGCTTTAACGTACCTGTAATTTGATTGTGAATCTGACGCTTGAATGTATAAATGTCATAAAGGGAATGTTTTGTTGTGAATTACAATTTATATACCAAATCAAAACTTAATAATTCTAGTAGGTAAACTTTTAGAAGCGTGTTTGTGTGGTCATTTTAAAATTTTAAATTAAATTTTGAGGCATCACTATTTCTGACTGAATGGGACCAGCAAGAAATTAAAATTATTTACATTATTAACGAACCAAACAATTTATACAATTTTTATTTTTATTGACTATTAAATAAGTATTTATAGGAATGTAACAGAATACTTTGCACTTAATAAGTTAAGATTTCTGTTAATTTTGAATATGTAAAGATTACTATCTCTCTATTATTTAACTTTAAACTTTTTTTAATTCTATTTTAATTGAAGCAATATTTCTTAAATGTAAAGTTTATATTATATACGTTAGTAAAGAAGTGATGACGATAAGGATACAAGTATACAATAAAAGTAAGTTTTTGAAGGTCATAAGTTTTCCCACAGTGAAAGTACGCTTAAGTATAGATGTGTGCGATATAAATTACATTCCGAATATAAAGACCGAGACAACAGGTGAGGTAGCTGTAGTTAAATTAATTCAAAACATCAGTAAGTCACCGTCACGGTCCGCTAACGCCATCTACGCCATTTGGTAACGCCGTGGGAAAACTTAACGTACTCGCGAATGGTGAACGGTAACACTGGACGAGTAAGTTTAGAAAAGTATATGTCTCTATCAGTACATAATTATTAAAAGCTTACAGGATACATTTTGTAATACCATTATATTTTTTTAATGATGAAGAAACTATTCTTTATTGTCTTTTACGCGACATCTTATACGGTTATTGGTTTTTAATTCACGTTTTCGATTTTTATTTTAATAATGAGTTTTTAGCTCTATATGTAAAAAAATATAAAAATACTACCCGATTAGATTACCTATATTATGAAGTGCTGGTATGCTATACTTACATAAAATATTTAAAATTATTTCAAAACCGTTCTACATAGTTGTTACCTCTGGATAAAATAGCGATTATCGGTAATTAATTTACTTAGGAATTCAATACATTTTTTCCATACAAAAAGTATTTATCGATTTGCGCGCTGCAAAACCGCGGTGCGTATGAAAAACAACTTTTCCTGATTCCATCGTCAATTGATCGCTGGTATGGTTGGTATTCTTGATGTGTAAATTCTGTAAACTAAAGGTATGCGTTATGATTAATTATCGATTTTATTGCCTGAGATAAGGTTTATGCATTGCTTCCCTGTGTGTTTGATTACGGGACAAGTTTGTAAATATATACGCAGTAGTTTGTTTTCTGGTTTTGTTCAAAACAGAGTTTACATAGCTGCTAGCGAGCAATATAGCCCGTGATAATATTCCGAATGTACACAATAATCTTCAAACAAACAGACATAAGTACATTTTACAGAATTTATATTGTTTTTTACAGCGTCTTTGGTTAATTATAAAATAGTAGGCATTAATTCGTAACAAATAAACGGTTATGCATACACCAGCACGCAATTATGATAAAATATTTATGTTAATTACTAAACGAGATAAAAATAGACAAATAACGAACGATTATTATAAAGCCTGAGTTTTCTATAGTTACGTATGTTTACTCTTAAGAGTAGGTATTAATAGAGAAGTAATAATATCTTAGGATTGTTCATTTTAAGAAAATCGATATGACGTTCTTTATTTCGTCGTAAAAAATCGTTATCGGCTTATTTTAACTTTGTGATCTCTCTTTGTCATAAATCCAAATATATAAAAAATAATTTGAATTTCGAAACAAGACGATGGTGTATTTGGTGCAGGGAATTTACTTGATGGGTACACCAGTTCAGATGGTTCTGGACGGATGGAAATATATGATTATTTTTTAATTGTATATTTTTATAATATCTGTCTTGGCTTAATCTTTATTAGCATTTATATATTGTACAATCATTGATTGTACTCTTGAAAAAAGTTTTTTCATAACTTAGGAGCGAAATAAGTTCTACTATTGCACAGATTTCATACTCTCTTGGTGTAGGTAGTTAATGAATTACTAATAACAGGAGTAACACATTAAAATACCACAAAACGTGGACGTGTCACGCATAGATGATTTCCAATGCGAATGTCGGGTCAAGTGAACATATTTACCCTCGCCATCAGGTGGGGTGGGGGTGGGTGGCCCTTGATAATTTGTACTAGCACCTCAGTGTCGTATTGACATCATATACAGTTCGGTTGACCTCTCACCTTCTTTGGTACCATCAGCTTAGCGCGGTTCGATTAACTCGTAGAAATTAGTGCTCTTCAATTGTTTTTACGAGAAATCGACTCTGAGGTGAGTTACGTTGCGATTAAATTTAATTCATAAAAAATATTTTACTAATTATATCATATTTTTTATTTATTTCATATTTCGAATTTTTTTTTTTCGTAGCGCCTTGTCAAAAATGTCAAGTAAATACATTGAAATCGATTAATATAAACAGTATAAGCTGAAAACAGGTACTAGTAGGCTCAGACTTGATCTATATTTTATGATTTATTATTTCTATTTCGTTCCTTCATATTACTCCGATGATATCACCATCCTTGCGGGCTTATCACGGATGCGGGCTCGTTAGACAATGCTCGAGGCGTGGTTTCACTTGTCGTGACTCGAATTAATTCTGCACGTGTCAATGTAAAATATATCATAGGTCCGACGCCCGGTCGTGATCTTCAAATCATGTTCTATTTGACGTTTTTAAGATGATGACTTTGTTTCCTTAGCGTTTTGTTACGTTTTTATTATACGTTACTAATAATTCTCCTTAAAAAATATTACTTTCATTGGAATTTTTATTATTCCATTCATTCATATTTAGACAAATGCAAATCAACAATAGCTATTTGTCTTATTGTAAATGAAACTTTATTATAAATGTAAATAGATATATTTATTTTTGCTTACTCTATTTCCAACTAGACTTTCATAACAGTTGTATAAAAACGGATTATCATTAACGGAGATGTAACATTAAAATAAATATTAGTTGTTGGAAAAAACATCGTTTCCGTGTAATTTAATGCTCTCTATAAACTATCGATATTGACTTCTAAGCAGTTACAGC
Source organism: Vanessa cardui (assembly GCF_905220365.1). NCBI lineage: Eukaryota > Metazoa > Arthropoda > Insecta > Lepidoptera > Nymphalidae > Vanessa > Vanessa cardui. The sequence goes on from NC_061139.1 coordinate 5,399,318, forward strand.
GCTTTCTAAATGGAACACCCAATAAAACAAATTAATTCATGTCAGGATGCTGCAGCGGCTGTCAGCGGAGGTTTATGCGTCCTGTTATGAAAGTCTTCTATTAATTGCTACCGTCTTGCTCCAAGTCTGATTTACATGACGCGTAATATATACGTATTGGCTATCATTGATCAATTGATAAAATCAAGATTCAAGTAGATTGTACTATCGTGTTTTCTGTACTATTATTTACATTACAACTCAATGTAATACAAAGTTGGTTAACTGTTAGTATTACATATAATTAACTTTAATATGTGAATCTAACAGATGTAGTTTTCATTTGTTATCATAATAATTTGTTTTGCTATTCCCAAATCTATTTTTAGAAAAGTCACGCATCTGTAATGATTTAATAAATTATTTAAGTAATCTAAATCTTGTTGCAAATTTGTTATTCGAATTATTTCGTGTGTATGATTGAAAAGCGATTTTTTAATAGCAAAACATGTTTCTGAGTGTAGGTTATTGAATGTTACAGGACGTGAAGGATCAAGTGTCAACTCTTCGAGCTCTCAGCCCGAGGACGAGGAACGAGAGGATACAGAGCCTCGCTGTTCTTTTTGCGACGGACCTTTTCCCAACATCGACGCGTAAGTTGATTTTTTAATTTAAAATAGCTTATAACTTTTACTTGTGTAAATTCTTCTTTATCTGTTTTGACTTCACTTGAGGTTGCGGTCAGTCTTTAATAATAATAATGACCTCTAATTTAATTTATAATAGAAAAAACCATCGCCTTAATACCTATTCAAAAGCAATAAATAAAATAAACAAGCCGTATTGATTTGGAATAATTCATTCTTATCGTTATCTAAACCAATCAGTCAAGCTGCCGTAAGGAGCAGAAGTCAATCAATTTCAAACGTCTTCAAAACCATTAACCCACCGTACTCTTTGGTCATCTCAAGTCTATTTTAGATTTATTTCCAACTAAAGATGTGCTCCTTCGATAAGACGCGTGCGTCGATAACTTGTTGCTGGCACGCGACGTTGCAACATTCATTCGCTTTTTAAATCTCGTAATTTACTTGAAACGATGATTCCTATCTGGGATTTTAACTGCCGTTTAAGTTTATTTTCTACAAAGTAACACATTATATTAAATAAAAGTCGGGATAATAATTCACGATGTCCATATAACCAATCAAAGCAAAAGGAATATATATATGCGTTTAATAAAATGTTACCAAATACGTATAAGGAACGATTGCAGTCGGTAACAAACGATTTATGGAGTATATAATGGCGTGTTTTATCATATTCTATTGAAGCGGCGTCGAGACTCGTCAATAATGCAAAAGATTTTGATTATCGACATGCACCAGTTTTAACGTATCCTCTTATCGCGACATCACTATTCAATGAATTGTTGGAAAAAGTTATAGAACATCGAGTAATCGATGGTCAGTTATGACACTTCTTTAAAATGCACTTCAGACATTTTGTTATCCGACAAATCGTGTTTTAATATAATGTTTATATATAATTATAAGTAAATTAGATTTTGCTATTATAATAAATGTTACAATCCGTAAACAAATAAAACAACCTAACTATCCTTTTTTTATAGAAAGATTAAATGACAATGAATAAGTAAAGTTCTAAAGTATAAAACTCGAATTCTACATTTGAAATATGTATTTCAAATATAGAATTCTATAACGTTATAGCATAGACGCGTACAAAAAAAATCTTTTTAACACGAACTCAGTGTAAAAAAGAATGGCACAGATTGCTTTAAATAATTACTGTATTCTCATGTAATTTAGTATTTCAGTCGTATAAATAAATACGTTAAGTTATGACATTTAATTTTGCACAAAAACTTTTGTCTCGACAGATTCGATTAGAGTACTAAATACTAATACTATATTTTTAATTGATGGATCAACATTCTTGCATGTTTTTTATACGATCAAAAATTTGTTAATTTATCATCGTTTGATATTATAAATTGTCATAATTAGTTGTCAATTCTCAAGTTAGCAAGGTCGATTTAAATTGTTTGCTTTATGAAATCTGAATCAATTGTTATTGCCCGCGTTAATATTCAGTCTACAATAGATTATTAAAATGTAAACTCGGCCATCGGTAGTACGTGATTAGACTGTGGACAACTAAAATGCAACTATTCTATATAATACGATACGGAATTTACTGCAATTTTATATATGTAATGAATATAATCTATTCTAAAATTACTCAAAATAAATTTATGTTTATTTTTTTAATGTAGATTTCGTAAATATAATCACAAACTATACTACAAAATTTGTCTTTTTAATTTACTTTAAATGGATTGAGTATTATTATATAAGAACAAAATATTAAATTGTATTTAAGTATTATGTTATATTAAAATTTCAAGGTTTCTTTGGTATCGATAAGATAAATTAGCAACATATTAATACCACATCTTGTCTCAGTGGCGTATGTGGGTGGAGTTAAATGGATCGGCTCCGAATGAAAGTTGTTCATTGGATGTTATCAATCCGAGAACATGCAGATCGATTCTACGATCAGCATCTTATAATGACTATTCTCTTGTATGTTCTAGCCCTAATTTACATCGAAACATGGCTAGTTGATATATTCACGGAGAAAACTTGTTTTATTAAAATTAAGTTATAATAGATTTTTAAAATATGAATATTTTAATACTGGCTGTAAATGCCTTAAATTTTGCAAACTGTATTTAAAAAAAATGCGTATTTTTTTTTAATTTAATCGCTTGTTGTAAATAATGGAGATACATGTTAAATTACATCTTTTATTATAAAATCTTTATTGCAATATACCTTTAAAAACGCAATTGATATATCTTCAAAATCTTATTTGAATGTTCGTGAATTGTAAGCCGTAATAAAGTATTCGCTGAAGATTGCCGATTCCGATACAAGAGCCTTGAGGCTGTAGCGATACATTTTATATTTGTTAAGACACTGATAACCGATTGACTAAGATGTAAAGCGAGTTTAATGATATATTTTTATATTATTATTAACTTTAGGCTTGTATTCCTCTTACTAAATCTTTAAATTAACTAAGTTGAAAACTATTAATTCATCACAGTCTGATCTAAAATAGCCTATGCTTAAAATTAGTAAAACCTTAAAGGAAAAATTAATATCGTTATCAAACAAACTTGTCCGACTATTTGCTCTTTCGATAACTCAGTACAGGCCTTAACTGCGCAATCGACGAGTTACATGTAAGCGATAGAACCATTACTGACGTTAGATTTTATTTATAAGATTAATTAAAAGATACGGCGGGCGGTCGGTTGCGGAGAGTGAAAACGTTCTGTCTTATCACATTGACAAGTACGAGACAAATCAACATGCGACTTCGAACGGCCTTTCTCTAATGTTTAGAATAAGTCCGTAATATACAACCAGCAATGTAATTCGGTCGATTAAAATGTATCTTATGTAATACATAACAGGTGTAACGTTACAAGTAGCCAGAGGCGGCAAGGGTTGCGTGCGCTGAACCAGTTGCAATCATACTCAAATAATTCGTCCGAGTGATCCGTTACTGTCGAATGTCGGAATAGATTTCGGGGAGGCGTTTGATTTCGTTGAACATTTAAAATATTTATCATGCATTTTGCAATTTTGTTTATGATTTTATTGTACTAATTATTTTTTCATATAATAAACTTACAAAATATAATCGAGTCGTTTCACGTATACTAAGACATCTTGTACGCTCGTCAGTCACTTATACAAATTAGGTATAATATTTTAGGGTCGCGTCTTCGTGAGTGCATAGATCTATAGTTGTTAAGCTTATATCAAATATGAATTGGAACATTCGCCGTGTGGAACCAAAACACGTTTGAGTTATGTATGGGCTGGATTGCACTAAGTTGTCCGCGTAGGCGATCTCGGGTCTAGATATAGATATTATTTTGTCTTCCTGTACTTGCATCCGAGTCGTCGCTTAATGCAACTCCACTGATACTAGTTCGTTAAGCTTATCTTTTTCACTTTCTATTATGGATATTGACGGAATCTGATGTTGTTCTGCATAAGCATTGAATAATTTTACTTCATTTACAAAGATATTACAAGAAAATCGTATCTTAAATAGGAAATACGTAAATGTTGTCCGCAAATGGGGCAGTCAGATTGTCCACAAATGTATTTGCTTGGCTTAGATAATTTACATATAGTTTTGCTTTATTTTACGTCTGGATATTTGTAATGTCTATTTATTAAAGTGATATATGTTTGTTTTTAGGCTAGACCGTCATCTGATCCAAGCGCACGCTCAGCCTGCATCAGCTTTCCACTGTGAACTCTGTAACCGGGCATACAGCTCCCGTGCTCTTCTGCTGAGACACCGGGCGCTCACCCACACTGACATTAGAAAGTACCCCTGCGAAAATTGCCCGAAGGTGTGATTTCGTTTTATGATAATTTAAATATGGTGAATTTAAAATAATTTTATATCATGGTTCAATATTTAAACTTGGTTTTGTAAAGAATTTCATGATTAAGAACTTTCAATGTCTAAGCAAATAATTCAAATGATTCTCTTATTCTGAGGTAATAATTGAAGAGTATAGCGATACATGAACCAAATTTACTTATTTTTTTCAAGTTCTAAGCTAAATATTCAAATCGTTACGAGAAAAACTTACCACGTTTTTCGAAACCTGATGTTATTTCAGGTATTTACCGATCCTTCCAACCTCCAGCGCCACATCCGCGCGCAGCACGTCGGCGCGCGCAGCCACGCCTGCCCCGAGTGCGGGAAGACCTTCGCCACGTCCTCTGGCCTCAAGCAGCACACGCACATCCACTCCAGCGTCAAGCCCTTCCAGTGCAAGGTCTGCTACAAAGTGAGTATCCGGATCCGTACAATCTTAGCAGTTGTGATTAATTTTCAATTTATACTGCGTCTCACAAGTTCGGATATGAAGTAACTGTCTTAAAAAGTGAATCCTACCTCTATTTAAAACTAATTTAAAATATTTTTGTTTTCAGGCATACACTCAATTTTCGAATTTGTGTCGTCACAAACGAATGCACGTTGCGTGTAGAGCTCTCGTTGAATGTGGAAAATGTGGACAATCGTTTCCATCATACGCTGCTTTAACGAAGCATAAAAGATTCTGCGATACTGCATCAGCAGCAAACGTAAACCTGCGAGGGTCACTACCACAAGGCCTTCCTCAGATACCATCTCTATCTAACGTCATGAACACTCCAAATAACACCAATCCGTTCCCAATGTACAGAGGACCGGCATTGCCTCTGCCGTACAACACGTTCGCGCATTATCCTGCGTTGTTCTCTGCAGCTGCGGCCGCGTGTCCGCCTGAATTTCTCAGTCCTCTCCTCTTCAATGTGCAAGGTGCAAGATTAGCAATGGAACACGATATAGCGCTTAATGCTAATTTAGTAGCAAAACAACAGCAGGAAGGTAGAATGTCAGTTAAAAGTATGGATAGTTCAACATCACTAGATGAGATAAAGAAAAGTAAAGAAATCGACGTGGAAAACAATAAAAGGGATGTTAATAGGAATACACCTAAGCAACAGAATATATACGTTAAGCAATCACCACCGTCAGCTGAAGAAGCTTCTTCAAAGCAACGCCCGTCACCAGTTATGCCGATGTCGACTTCCATCGGTCCATTTAACTTTTCAAGGGAGGAAGCTAAACACAATTCTCCATTTAACTTGTCCTTGAAACAAAACAACAATGAACTGATAAGAAACAAATCAGTCTCTCCAGCACTTCCTAGAGATTTATCTAAGAATACTGCAGATGATATCGACAGTAAATCTATTAATGAAGAAGATACGAGAAAAGAACAGAATCAACCATTAGATTTATCAGTTACGCGAAAGCATAGCGATAAAGAATCAGATATGGAAAACGATGATCAATCTTTTCGCAACTCCTCGATTAAATCATATTCACCTCCCGAAAGTCCCATCGACAGAGATAATAAGACTCCCGAAAATGAGACCACGAATGTCGATGTTGAGGCAGTAGAAATAGAGGATTCACCGAAGCCTCTCGTGTCACCTTCCTTAGCTTTTCCGATGCCTGTTCACCCTCAGCATAACAGCAGTCTCATCGATGCCATGTACAGGCCACGCTTTCCACAGTTTCACCCTACTTCGGACTCTATCTTAAACTCCTCACATTCACCATACGTTCCGAGCCCGTTTAATTTTTTATCTCCAGTTCTCGGAACTGACGGGTCTGATAGACAGCCGAGTGCTTATGCGAAGTTTCGCGAACTGAGTACCGGATCGGGTAAACTGCGCGATCGTTACGCTTGTACGTTTTGCGGAAAAGTGTTCCCAAGAAGCGCCAACCTGACGCGGCATCTCCGCACGCATACCGGCGAGCAGCCTTACAAATGTAAGTACTGCGAACGTTCATTTTCGATATCGTCAAATCTACAACGGCACGTGCGGAACATACACAACAAGGAGAGGCCCTTCAGGTGTCCGTTGTGTGACAGATGCTTCGGGCAGCAGACGAACCTCGATCGGCATTTGAAGAAGCACGAGGCAGAGGGCGGTGACTCTCCAAGCTCGGCGGACACGGAGCAGGACGCGTGTTTCGACGATATTCGGTCTTTCATGGGGAAGGTGACTTGTTCTCCGGGCGCGGGCTCCCCATCCGCGACGTCCCCGCACCCCGCGCACCCCGCGCACCCCGCACACCCCGCACACCCGCACCGGCCGTCGGCGCTCGCCATCTCCACATAGCCCGCGCCGTACCCGCTGCCGCCGCTGCCGCCGCTGTGGTCTCAGCCCTTCGAGTGATTGACGAGGACGTTTGGCCGACTCCTGGCTGGCCGACGTTTGGCTGCCGTTGATGGCTATCGATTTTGTACGTAAGTGACGTCTCACGTAGCAATAGTGGTTACTTAAGTAGATGTACTTTTCTTCGTATTACAATAATGTTAATGACAAATCTTAAATGTAATCCAGTGCATACTTTGTTGGACACGTCAGAAGTCGAAATTGATGTAAAATTACTAGTGCTGTAAAAACTTAGGTTTACGATTTTATGCGTTCCTAGATTTAATTGTTAAAGAGGATCTTCGCTTTAGCGATTTTCTGCACGTAGCTAGGGAAATTGTAAAAAATAATTAGTTTTAATGATGTATTTGTGAAAGATTAAAATATCTCTAAGATGCATGTAAATTATTGTTACATAATTGGAAGCGATGAAAATTTAATTAAAAGATGATCCTTATATGATCTATCGTTAGTCAAAAATCTACCAAAGCAATCGTTCTAAGATATTCGGCAATTGGATTGATTATATCGGTATAGAAATTAATATAAAATTGGCGTTTTCAAAGTGAAATTATAACTTCAAATCAAATACGATTATAATATTAATTATATATTGAATTTGTTATTGTAAATATCATTAAATAACAACACTTCGAGCATATCATGTGTTTAGATTAAATCGGAGCTGACATTTTTAGCTATTGTAATAAATAATTCATATAAGATTATATTACTATTAAATTCCTATATAAGAATAAGCTTAAGATGATATAATATCATGTTCTTTTATTGACTTTTCAAACATATCTTTCTTGATAATAAAAACAACTACAATTATTTCATTGTTTCAACTCACAGATTATTAAGAAATCTACACACGTCATAATACTGCCTGTCAAATAGATTTTCGATTAAAATATTATGTTTGGAAGTTTAATATTAAAAATAGACCAGTAATTTAATTGAAATCAATGCAATACATTAAAATAGATATTTTTACTGTTATCATATCACTTGTGGCACTAGTAATAATAAGAATATTGTCACACAATCAATAAACGCGTCTATTGTTGAATTTGTTTTTTATTTATAATTATTTTCTGCATTAACTTTATTTACATATGAATTAACAACATTAAATGCTTAAATATATATACAAATACGAACTAAAACTAGTTGCTGTATATATTATTTACTTGATCTATATAATTTATACAAAATAACATGTCAAGTTCAGGGCGTCACGGTTACGGGATCACTTACGCATGCTGCGTAAGCGATCCCGTGGCGTCCGCCGAAAGAAGGAAAGGGTACCGCTGGTTTTTTAGTGGGTAAACCCGGTGGACCTGGGCGCACTGGGCGTTCAGGAAACCGGGGAGTCCCACACCCCCCCATTTTCCATCACGTGGGGGAATCGCGTAAAGCGTTTTTCCAGCGAAAAAAAGGGCCATGAATTTTGGTAAGTAGAATCGTTTCATTGATTAAACACCCACCAAAGAAGGATTTTACCTCTCAAGGGGTGAAATAGGGGTTGAAAGTTTGTATGGAAATCCGTCAATTTTCAAGCTAGAAACATGAAATGTTTTTTTTGGGATACTAATAGAAAATAAGTAGATATGTATTGAAGATATGTTTCTGAATATTCTACCCTAAAGGGTAGACAAACTTAACGTAATATTTAAGATAATTTGTAACTCCATTGAGAGCAAAGTCATGGGGAATAGCTAGTCTAAATATAAAACGACTTAATTATTTATCACACATCCTATGTTACATTTCCTGTTGACACTACTCTACTGACAACTCGATTTCTTTTTCTATAATCAATTTATAGCCATAGTAACTTATTTTAAGTTGGTTCAGTATTATAAATATAATAGTAGTTTGCTCTCAAAAACGAGCAGTCCTTTCATGATTGCGATCTTTGTAGCTGGATTTCATACAAATTATTTCTTGTGTGGAAGCTGAAACATTGTTTGTATAAGGAAACGCTGATAATTTTTCTAATAAAATATGGTAGTTTGTGGACAGTTACTGTTTCGAAACAGATTGACTTACACGATTCGGGTAGAGCTTTAAGCCATGTTGATTCTACCATTATCTCTAACTATGTATGTGCTCTTTTAAGAGTGCAAAATATAACCTTTTTTATTATTGATTTCATGTAAATTCTTTTTAAGTGTTATGAGAATAAATTTAAGGCTCAAACTGACCTGAAATCTGTCTTATCTGTGTAACGCTAACCAAGATATGAAACCTTCTTTATTCATATCATTATTTTTATTTTTCCACGGTAAAATAACTTAATAGACAGACTTCAAAACATATATCCTCGTAACGATTGAAAAGATGGTTTAGAAAATAACAATAATATATTGATTGGAGTATAAAATAAATAATACAATGATTTGTCATAATATCATTGAAAGCAAGGTAACGATAGCGCTGACGAAGCGTGCTGAATGCTGATATATCATTTTGTATTCAAAGCTTAGAGATATTCCAAGTAATTGTAATACAGGTCAAACTCTACTTATCTTAATATGGTGCAGAATACTCATATATATTTTGATATAAATGGTAAACAAAAGGCAATCACCGCTGGAATATAACAACGATACAATTTCAGCTTTTATTATCATTCGCTCTTATGGTTAAGGAGAGAAAACTGTATTCAATAAATAACCTAATTTTGCTGTTATTTCCTATAATTTATAATGGATCATGTTCTATTTGAATTTGAACTATAATTGGCACTGCATGCTTCCTTGTTCGAAGAGTATCGTTTGAATTATGGAAGTACTCATATGATTGCAACATCCTTAATATTGTACACTTACCTACTTGTTTCAGTTTATTCTCAAGTTGATTTTTAGTAATAATAGTAATTATTCGCATATTTGAATTGTTCTTATCTTACTGTTGGGACTTTCCATCTGTTAAGAATTTTGGGCCTATTCCACCAACTGCGAGTTAGTGATTCCTGCTGATGTCGAGCATGAGTTGAATTATAAATACAAATTTAATAAGTATAAATTCAGGTAGGGGAGCGAGGGGCTTGTTGTAACAGTTGTCATTAAAACATATCTTGATTCTTTGTTTATTTTTAACAAAATTGAAATCTTTCTAAAGTAGGTATTGTATAATTCTTATCAAAAATCAACTCAAATACACTTTTTTAGTAATCAATACATAATAATTAAGTAATTAACAGTTTTATTTTGTTATATACTACTTATAATTATCACAATATGTAATTAAATTGTTTATATCTAAGGTATGCTTCGTAAATATCTCTTCCTAATAGCTATCTAATAATAATAATAAAATATTACTTATGTAAGAATCAACATTTGGTGGGTTTAATTATAATTAAATTCAGTCTTCATCTGAGCTACAATTAATACATATAAAATATATAATGTCTCCTGTAAGATATCCTACATGTGCCCACATCTTACAAATGATACACTCTAATCTTCTTTATGTGTATCTGTGTAAGCTTCACCACAGACCAGACAATACCACTCTTCTGATTCAGATTCAGAATCTGAACATAAATTTTTTTTTTCGCTCTGTCCACTCCGGTTTTATTATTTGTCGATTTACCTTTGGCTTTTCCCTCCCCCTTTTTAATTTTGTCATCTTTTTTCTATGTTTTCTTCATCTTTTCCTCATATTTCTTTTGTAAAGCTTCCTTTTCTCGAGTGTATGTGTGTGTTACAACAAGCCCCGGGATTTTGTTACAACTAACCCTATGGTATGATTTTTAATATTTATCAAGATAACTATTTAAATAATTTAGTAATTATAAAAACTGTCGCACATTATCAGGGATAGATAAATTTGAATGGAAGTAAGATACAGAAGATTTGAAATAAGTCGATATTAAAAACGCAAACCGAAATTATACAATTACTTAAATAGTACTATTTTATATTACCTGGCCGAAATGAAGCGCATACACACTTCCGCTCACTGCGCCGGCCGGTGGGACACCGGCTATGGCTACATGATGCAGCGCGGTTTATAGGTTAAAACGAGTCAAAGAAATACGTTAATTAAATAGCGTTAAAGACCCTAGTGAAAAAAGCCTGTTACTACTTACCCCTGCTACAACAAGCCCCACGCCCCACGCCCCACTTTCACAGAGTTGTAACTACAATCTTTTGCTCAAGTACCAAGTATTTTATCCGCTAAACCATATTAAGCTTTATAATGTATTTTCAGTTAAAATAGGTGTTTGTTTTTTATAAGTACTAATTGAGCAATTACAAGAGCTTTGTTCGTATTTTCAAATTTTCAGCTGTAAGAGAAATCGTGTCAATGAATGCATTTCGAAAAGCAAAAAGCCACTGTATTATGTAGCAATAAATACGCAAATACTGCAATCTCTATTATTGATAGAATCATTTTAATTGTATGATTTCATCTGAAATAATGTGTTCCTGACAAGTTCGTGACCAATGAGTAATGGACGGTGTTAACTGTGAAGTGTCGAAGAATATACGATCGCAATATTATTTCAAATAATAATATTATTATTTTGCCCTAAACTTAATTGTTATTAATCAACGAACATGGTCGAGAAGTGAGTACACTGGTTTTCATGGGTACGTTACGCTGAGGTCCCAGGTTCGATTTCCAGTCGAGTCGATGTAAAAAAAGTTCATTACCTACTTTACTGTCTACTACTATTACTTTACTACTATACTTTCCTACTATATTGTCTTGGGTCTGTCTGTATGTGGTACCGTAGTTACTCATGATTTTCCATAACACGAGTATTTTAGCTCCACATTTGGATCAGAGTAATGTATGTGATGTTGTCGAATATTTATTTAATAAAAAATATAGTTATTTTAAAATGCTAGTAATTTATGAATGAACTGTTTTTTAGTACATCACTAGTTATGATTGACTGTTAATCGTCATTAACAAATCCCTCCGTAGCCGGACTTTGACCAATTCAAATAGTAAGGTAGTACAATGTGAAAACGGATGCCATACCCTACCCTATAATAGCGTACCAGTGGGCGATTGAGCTCCGTGACAGAACGTGGCTAATGGCTAACCTCTAGGTACGTAGGTCTAACATAATTTATGTGTCCGTTTGTGACATCTTTATGTAGTGGGTTCTGTTGCAAATCTCAAATTAATTCGGTATTGTGAAATTCTAGCCTTGAGCTGCAGCAGTGATTGTCTGTCAAGTAATTACGTACAGTTTAAGAATTAGTTTATCATTTTATTTATCTTTGAAACTGTTCAAATTTTTTACTTATTCGTAAACCCCCCAATGTCATTCCATAATCTTTATTTCAAATATTTACTTATTAGTATATTTATAGTGTTTTAATTTAAAAGTCTGCTACGAATATCTTGTACAGAAAATAATGCTTATATACAGATGAATAATAAATGAAGTATGTAATTACGATTATAAAAAATTAAAGCAATGCACCTTTAATATAAAATAAATGTATATAGTACTAATGAATATTGTTGTCTTCATTTTATGTCAAACGAAATTCAGTTAAAATATACACACTACAGGCGAGCTAGAACATTTGAAAGAACCAAATAAAGCTTCGTTGCGGGATTTCGCTACACTGTCGTGTCGTGCGGCACTACCCACTCGCGCTAAAGGCGCGTGCGCATGCTCTACGCTATATGACATATACAATATATATATTTTTTATCGATATTTGATGTAGCTACAACTGTTTTGATATAAGAAACAAATTAAACCACATATTGTGTCGTTACTGGGAAAATGTTTTTCTTTCCTACCAATGACATAGTTTTAAGCTAACTTCATGATATTTTCTGAATTCGTACTGGTGTAATCCGAAATTATCATTCAAAATGTTTATTCCTTGTTAAATCAATACTTGATAAAACGGGCTTATATTTGTAAATGGAATAAATAAAATATCACTAAATAGTCATATAATGAACAGGAAACATAGATGTGAGATTTTCAAATATCAATCTTAACACTGATTCCCACTGTACTGGAGTAATAATACATCTACTACTAGAATAAAAGATCTTCTTCTTCTTCTTCCTAGTCATTTCCTCCAGTTACTGAAGGTCGTGAACACCATATGTGTGGTTCGGTTCTCCTGTACACTTCGCACCACCTTTCACGAATAGCAAACCATGCTCTTTTAATTTTTTCTAGGGCGATGACTTTGGAATAAAAGACAGACCAAGTATATGTGCATATACAATATCACAATAAATTTGTGTTTACTGCGCATACAATCTATAGCAATTTAAAATTCCTAGACGTTAGATAATATTGAAACAGTTTTATGAGTATAAAATTTATAACTGACTGACAATATTTATGAAGAAGCGATTGTTATTTTTGAATGATTTTATTAAGTGGTTTTTTATATTTTTCATATTTATATAATTATTTATTTAATTATATAAATACTTAAATTTTCTTAAGATATTTTGCTATTGGTATTGAATATATGTATTTTATAACATCTTTAATCTAGTTACATGTGCCCTCACCCTTAGTTCGTTTCGATCCAAAGCTTATTGTGCGTTCCTTGGAAGGCGCCGCAGTTGTGCACAATCGTATCCCTCGAGGAATGTGTCCTATTAGACGCCCCTTACAAGTGTCATATACTCAGACGTATTAAAAACATTGTACGAGGGAATGCAATCTTTTGTAAGGTAGTTTATATTTAGAACAGTTTCAATATAATGGAATTGAGATATTAAGCTTGCATTTTATTAAAAAATCAGTGTCAGATAACATGCACCGCTATATCGTTGAATTGCAGATGTACAACATATGCTAATGTTTCAAGCTCTATATTTATAAATATAGCAACTATATTTAATGAATACACATATTCATCGTGAACGAGTATTGAGCTCGCAACCGTTAGCGGACTCTAGTACTAGGATGCTCCAGCTTGCGGTTATAAGTTATATTAATTAATTATCATTGTTAAATTTTTAAGTCGAGATGGCCCAGTGGTTAGAACGCGTGCATCTTAACCGATGATTGCGGGTTCATATCCAGGCAAGCACCTGCTTAATTTGTCTTTATAATTCATCTCGAGCATCGTGAGGAAACCTGCATGTAACATAGAAATTATGCCACATGTATATTCTACCAATTTATAAAAACATGACCACTTTTCTTGATAAAATATTCACAGATACTGTTGCGATGAAGAAAAACAAACACTCAGTATTATTTTTTCGAACAAGAATTTTTAATAAAACTGCGATCACAAATATCTGAATAATATGAACTATCAATAATGTTTTATTTTTACTGTCAAAGAATAACACAATTCGGTAATTTTGTTGTAAGCATATTCCATATGAAAGAAACATTCCTATCAAGAAACTGAGTTTGTCGATTGTATAAATTTACTTTGATTTTAACATCAATGTCAATTTACGGGCTACAAAATCAATTATGACCTGTGCTTTACGTGACTTCCTTTTCAAACCGTCGTAAATTGTGTACATTGCCCTTTCTGCTCTCAAAAACTGTCGAAACAAAATATGATCCGTACGAAAACTTACAAGAAACATTCGATTCTGGATTGTTATTAGCAGTTGATATGAATTGCCCTCGCTCCAATTCGCTTCTTATGCCATACGTGCCATGTTCGAAACCCGCTCGGGTAATTAAAATCCGACTTCGTCGTATATTTTGTGTATTTTTTCCGTTTAACCAGCTGTCATTACTGGAGCGATAAATCTTTCGTTTGTAACTTCGTCGTCATTAAGGACTTCATTAAGTTAACTTTTTCAATTGTAATCATGAGAAAGAGAACTCGAAGAATTTTAATATCGACATCGTCGTATGACAAAATGCCAGGAAGTTGATTCAATTGCGGTGCTAATTTGCTTAATACATTGCGAGAATTAAAAAAAAAAAAACATTTTTTTTAAACTGTGTCATATTCGTACGCTTTTAGAGATTCTATTTGGATAACTAGCAATTTAATTTAAATATATTTGGTAACCTTGCATTGGACATATTTAAATCTAATACTTACATCAACACATAACTACACGTATGATTTATTAAATGATTTTTTCATTTTGACATATTCTATAAAATATATTATACAAGTTTTAATGGAATAGGCAGGACTGATTCGATTGGCAATTTATTTTATTGGTACACTAAGCCTCCACCCACTGTCGGCTTATAATAAAATAAATCAGAAATAATAGAGCCACATCCGTTTTAATTAGAGGCATGCTTTGAGCAATGACGTACTGATATGACATTGCGGATATGATCAAGGGATATTACACGAGATCGTGCACACACATTGACACCGTAGTTTATCAATGTTATGATCACCTTTATTTAATTTCATACTGATAAAAAAATAATTAGTTACTAATATTATTTGTCTCAAACAATACTTGACACATTCTGAATTTAAACGTTGAAGGTTATTATGAAATTATTATTACTCGTCATATCTCGTGTGTACAAGGCTTTATTCTAAAACAATCTTTATAAATAATTTATTAAATATAATATTATTCAATAGATCGACCATTAAGCCCGCGTACGTTTTAAAAAGCAAGTTATTATTTGTAGTTCACGGTATTGGCTAATAAGAATGGATTCTATATATGTATTTCTTGATACTAATAACAGATTTTTAACTTATGAGACCATAAATCTAATAGGATAAGGGTTTTGTAATGATGCTGGCGTTTATAATTGTAATTGTGATATTAATTATTTGGTGGTGGGTTTTGGGCAAGCCCTTCTGGTTAGGTACCCACTCATCAGATAATTATAAGAATAATAATAATTAACGTCAAAGAATAATAAATAGTATTGTTATGTTTTTCGGTTTAAAAGGTAACTGAGCTAGTGTTGACTACACTAGCACACAAGGGATGTGACATCTTAGTTCCCGAGATTAGTAGCGCATTAGTGTGACGTAGGGTATGGTTAATATTTCTTAGAGCGCCAATATCAATGTCAGGTAGTGATCACTGCGCTCATATTACCTTCTACCTATATTCTATGTCAAAAATATAAAATACGTTTCTTATTATAAAATTAAAAGCACAACATAAATGATATGAAGTTGTAATTTTTTAATACAATGTTTTAATTTATTATACATTTTGTGGTATTTGCGGTTAAAAAAGTTAGACATCATATCGATTTTGATTGACATCATATTGATGTTATCTCACTTTGTAAATTTCGGTTACTAACACCGGATAATATATTACGTCTCAATACACATATCAATAATTTTTTTAAAGATAATATTGTAACTCGTAGCTTGTTCCGGTGATACCAACCACTTATTAGCTATTCTACCACCAAGAAGTAAATCTAAAAGTCGGACTACGATTTCAAAGTTGCTCTGATTAGTTTTATTACAGTAACAAGGAACGAACACTGAGATTCCATTTTCATTCAATTCTTTCATGCATCATGATAACTTTCAATAAATTACACCCTTACGAACATATAAATAAAAAATATATTAATACAATATTTTCTTAGCAATTAATCTCTCCAGTACATAAGTGCATAATATATCTTAAAAACACGTCAAGAATAAGACAAAAATAAAATATACAAACATAATTACACGACGGCGCTTGTGAATAATGAAGATGCTTAATAAATATCTTCGCGTTCATTAAAGTGCAGTTTTCATTCGTGAATCATTCGTATTCTTAAATTAAACAACGTATTAACCGGAAAAAATACGAACGCGTAGAACGGAATATACATTTCTCATACGATCACTGGGGTGTCCCCATACCGGATGCCAATGACTAATTAGTTTAAACAGGTATTGATTTACAAGTAAAAACTATTCAATCTCACGTCTCAGTCGAGTTGCTGTTAAAAATATTGACAGTTGATAAATCGCCTTCTTTTATTTTTTTATAATAATTTTTGTTGTTTATTCCTGCGATTGTTTACACACTATAGATAATAGTATAATAGTAATTCTAGATCATTTTATTATCTAGAAATAAATAAGCTTAACCACGTATAGTGTTATTTTTTAAATGAAACTTCGTGAGCTCGATGGGTATATAATTTCAGTGTCAAAGGGTGCAACGTTTTACATGATGATTAATGATTTCTGTATGAGTACGATCAGAAGTCAGGTCCATCGTGTGTCATCCTTTAAGCGCTGTTTGTAATTTCTGTTATAATTTAATTTTAGCAGATAACAGTATGAACATTTATTCAGCAACGTTTTTATTATTCTAAACAAACACCAACTATTATTTACAATGAATCAATATCAACTGATCTTTATAATCCTTAGTGGGCGAACCAGAAACGCTTAGGAAACTCTATTTTTGCTTTTTTTTTAAATACAATTTAAAATATATATCAGAATTTAATAAAAATAAAATTACTTAATTTAAAATTTGAATATTCTATTTTTACGTGAAAGGATTGGTCAATTAATAGTACAGGAACTTAAATTAGACTTATTCATTAAAAATAATGGTTAATAAATATAGTGTAATTACTAAATGCATGCCCTAGTATAAATATGTTCCTATCCTTTGTGTAGTTATACGCTAAGTTGTACCGGCGCGTGCGCTGCCTTAGCTTTGGAATACAAACATCTAATTGTGCTATCGCTGGGCTATTAGTGATGTAACATCATTTTGAGGGCAAACTTTATAGTACGGAATTATGTTAATAGGCATCAAATTTAATTAACATCTTAATGTTCAATTCTAGTTCATTGATTACGTAATTATTGTTAAATAAAAAAAGTAGCGCATACTTATAAATGGTTTTAGTTGTAAAGTTTATTAGTATATTTCAGATAAAAGATTTGTATCGAGTACAAGATATAGAATAATATATATTTATTAAACTTGGTAGCAGTTAACAATTGCCTATTAACGAAACCGATTCATTGTTTGGAAATAATATAATCTATATTGCAATAATCGTTATCAAGGTACGGGGTACGTAAAAATCTATTTTGACACAGTAACATTTTGTATTGTATTATTATTACTTTGTTACTCGACAACAATATGTTTATACTTTTGACAAAAACAAGTCCGATCAATCATTATCTCTGATACACGTGTAAGGCAGTAGGCCAGTAGGTGAATTAAAGGAAATATAGATCAATGTTATTTTTAAAAGGATTATACAATCGCTTTTGATGCTGCTTTGGAATAGTAAATATTTTATTGAAATAGCGGAGATAGTTTTACTATTGTATTAATAAAAAATTTAATTTATGAGGTAAATTGATCACTTTTTAATTCAGGACGAAATTACTTGACAAGAATGATCACATTAAATTTTGTCTCGATGAAAAATTTATTTAACTTTCTATTTTGACAACATTGCTGTTATACAACTGTATTTAAAATCATTTCTATTAACTTGTTAGTTATTGTTATCATGAATCATTCGTTTCTCATACGGTTTTCTTTCTTTGATTTAAGTCTATTAATTACAAAAAAACTCAAACATATCTGTCTAGTCTCATAAAATTGAAATTACATCACTTTCAATTTCTGATTTACTGGTGAAATTCGTAACCTACCCCAATTATTGCAGTGAATCGTTAATCCGTTACGGCCACGCGGAAGTTTATGGAGTTAATCGATAATCGATACTCGATATTGTCGGTTCGCACGTCACTAGCTGGGCGCGGTCGATGTCGCAACCCGGGCACGCGAACTCGTGTGCAGCCGAGCTTGTTTCGATCTTGTCATTGTACTCGAATTGTTTCCACCATTTTTGCTCCCATTTTACTTTTCCGTGTTGTAATTCTGCTTCTATTTATCTATGTCATTCATAGCGGGTCAATTTTTGTTACATTTTTGTTAATTGCGTGCATAATAGGTTAAAAAAAAATCGAACGTTTTAGAAGTGCGTTTTGTTTTGTGTCAAATAATATTGATAATACTCACAATAGCTTAAACAAAATTTATTTATTTGCACAGACTTTAAATAAAAGTTACATAATAGCCGAAGGCATTCACTTCGAGCCAACCCTATGTTACACCGATAACGTGGTGGTAGATGTAATGTGGTACGATTGTAATTCCTCTCCAAACGCCAGTATTTCCGAATGGAAAGGCTGTTTCTCGAATATATTATGGATCGATTAAGTATTTTTAATTGCACATAAATAAGTCATTAAACATTTGAAATATATTGGGATTTTATTGCGTGATAATTAACACTTGATACGTTTAGATTTATATTCACTATACGAACGAATTACATTCAATACAAGATGATTTAACATCTATAGTATCATCAAATCAATTTGAAATTGGTTTGAGCACCATTGTCGAATTAATTCCAATGCGAACTTTAATTACTTTAGCGAGTAGGAATCCTAATTGTTTTATAAAGGATATTATATAACGATTGAAATAAAGTAACTCTATTATTAATAATTAATTATAGCAGTTGATGTATACCAACTTGTCTTTATAGATACGGACTATGAAATAAAATACCTAATTGAATACTATAAAAAAATTAAAATAGTATTATTAGCTTGTTAGAAGATAAATAAGCCTTACAGATATTTTTGCTCAATATTTAAGAATTGTGCCTCATGAACTCACTGAAAGAAACCTAATGAACCGTGATTTTGTTTGTGATTCTTTATTACGACGTAATGAAACCGAACCATTTTTGAAGAAGCTGATAACTGGCGATGAAAAGTGGATCACATACGACAAGAACGTGCGAAAAAGATCGTGGTCAAAGGCCGGTCAAGCTTCACAGACTGTGGCAAAACCCGGATTAACTCGCAACAAGGTAATGCTGTGTGTATGGTGGGATTGGAAGGGCATCATTCATTATGAGCTGTTACCGCCCGGCAGGACCATCGATTCAGAACTGTATTGCGAACAATTGATGAGATTGAAGCAAGAAATTGAGAGAAAGCGGCCAGAATTGATCAACAGAAGGGGTGTGGTTTTTCACCATGACAACGCTAGACCTTACACATCTTTAGCCACTCAACAAAAATTACGAGAGTTTGGCTGGGAGGTATTAATGCATCCGCCGTATAGTCCTGACCTTGCACCTTCAGATTTTCATCTGTTTCGGTCTCTGCAGAATTCCTTAGGCAGTGTCAGGTTAACATCACGAGAGGACTGCCAAAACCACTTGTCGCAGTTTTTCGATCAGAAGCCCCAAAATTTTTACAGCAATGGGATCATGTCACTACCAACAAGATGGCAAAAAGTTATGGTACAAAATGGCACCTACATACTTTAGTCAAATGTAAATAAAAAATAAAAAAAACTTTTTGAATTTTCATATAAAATACGAAGAAACTTTTTCCCCAACCTATTATTTGCATAGATTGAGGTTCATAAAATGTTTCATTCTGAATAGGTATTATGTATCTTACAATCTGCCGTTAATTGTCATTTTAATATAATTGGATTCCTAGTCTATTTTCACCCAATAAAATGTATAGAAAGAGTATATTCCTATGTATATTCCTATTTCAATATCAACAGAATCTATCCGAAAAAAAAATACGATTGTTTACTAATTCTGTTTTATTCACGAATATCAATTATTATAATATAATATATTAGAAAGATTGGAACAAAGTTCATCCTGAGCTGAGATGGCCCAGTGGTTAGAACGCGTGCATCTTAACCGATGATTGCGGGTTCAAAACCAGGCAAGCACCACTATAAATATGTGCTTAATTTCTGCTTATAATTCAACTCGTGCTCAGCGGCGAAGGAAAACATAGTGAGGAATGTGTCTAAATTCATCGAAATTCTGCCACATGTGCATTCCACCAAGACGCATTAGAACAAAGTGGTGGAATATGTTCCAAACCCTCTCCTTAATGGAAGAGGAGGCCTTATCCCAGCAGTGGGAAATTTACAGGCTGTTACTTTGGTACTTACATTCTTTCATAAAAATGCATGTTCTTTTGATTAGTCAGATTTATCTTAAAGCAATTTAGTGTCTTTTTTAAACGATGACGTTTTACTTGAAATATAAGGAAATATTTTATATGACCAATTTTACATAACTATAAATTGAAGGCAATAATTTGTCATAACAGTAAGATATTTAATTACGTTGTTAATTTTGCAATGTAAATATTTTTTAATTACTGAACCGACCAACTTTAATACGTTTAAATTACAAGGATTGAATATATTTCACAATTTAGTGTTGAAAAAATGTCTTGAGCGTTCAACTTCCACTTTCCTAGTTACCTTTCCCTACATTTCGGGAATCTTAGCACATTGAATTCAAACATTTTTTTTTATAATTTTGTCTACATTTCTTAGAAGATTTTCTAATTGGTAGTAGTTACTGCTAATATTCCTTTAAATATAATGGACCCAGATATAGAAAAAAAAATAGAAATAATTATATCATTCGGGAAGAAGTTTTACCTACGCATGATCTATATTGGGTCGTGAGAGTTTGGCATTGGATAATGAGAGTAAGGGTGCACCTGTGCTCTTGTGCAATACGACTTCTTGCAGTTAAGCAATCTCAAAGTTTGGATGTCATGGTTGAGCTGGACTTTATTTATTAATATAGTTCTACCATTTAAAACGAGGCTCAATTATTTACACAAACACATATGTTTCAGTGTTATAGAGAGCTGATGTTCTTGACTATTCTGACCTATTTCAACCACGACGATTAATGGAGTCTAGTTAACAAAGAGTATATTATACTACACCAGTATATACGTAAACACAGGTCATCATCCTCCTGCCCTTATCCCAATTTTACTTGGGGTCGGCGCAGCTTTTCGTATTCTTCCATAATTCTATATCTGACTTCATCTCATAAGTAACAGTTTTGCCATTCATCGTTTCTTTGGTCGTCCCCTTCCTCTATATGGGTTAAAAGTTTAAGCACTTATAACAAATCCGTCAATATGACAAATAATTCATGCACAGGACATATAACTCTATTCGAGGTACGGGTGAACTGTGATTCCAACTTCCGGACTCCAAGCCTCAAAAAATATTTGTAGCAGAGAATTCTTCGACAGAAAAACCCAAGAAGATTATATCGGCCTGACTTGGTGTTTGAACCTAGGTGCTCGGATTTGTGACCTTTTTTCTACACATTAGACCATCAAGGCAGCTATACGCATAATATAATTATACCTTAAGGTCTAAAGTAAATAAAACACACGAATACACATATATCTTTCTAAAGTAACTGAAAAATTAAGCATTAATATATTAATTCTTTGAAATAAAAGGGAGGTATAAATTATTGCGGTACTTATTAATTAGAAACACTTAATTGACCTATTAAGCGCTATTGAACCATTAAGCTATCTGGATTATGCGAGTTCACATATCATCTATATACCAATCACAAACGAGTCCTTTATGACAATAGAAAACAAAGAAAAATTGCCTTGTTGAGAAACTTACGCTCGCTCACTAATCGGATAGACATTTTTATAGGCAATTATTATCTCCTTAATGAGTTTAATGAGATTGGATCACCCGCACTCAAAGGACATCAGATTTTATTGCGTTAATGATAAATAACTTAATTAGACACTACGATACCGTATCTTTGCACAATAATCTTAGCTTATAAACTGATCACTATAATAATTTAAAAAAAGTTAGCTCGTAAACTGAGATATGAAAACTACAAAGTTTTTAGAAATATTGAGAAGCGTTGCGTTTTGGTTTTGACGTGAAGATGATCTTTATTATACATTAGATATTAAATACAATATTAATAGTTTCTTTAAGTGAAATTAAATACGTATAAGCTTTTTTATGATTTTCACATCATATTATTTCTCTTATTTTCGACTACAGTAACATATAATAATAATAACTGTTTTCGGGATAAAATAATAATTGAAATAACGAATTTCCCATTTAGAACCTAAGATCTTCTAAACGAAGTTGCGGTTTCTAATCTGTTAAAATATACTTACCGGCTGGGAATTCGTTTTCCACAACCTTGAAACAAACAAAGGTTTATGATTTATGATGCCAACTTGCCATATATATGTGAGCGAGGTACGTTACACTCGATATTATGGTCATAACTGTTTCATTACGGTTAATATATCGATCGTTATTTAATAGTTTTATTACAAAATAACATTTGTAGTTTTATATCATATATAATCTTTGATTATCATTCAATATCATTCTAAGTTATAAAAAAGAAGATTTCTTATTAATATGACATATTGAGGTATTATTTCTATAATTTTTTTTTTTATATAAAAATACATTTATAATACTTTATTCAATCATAATTTTCATCATCGTAAAATTATGATATAATTGTATCTGTTAATCGAATTAAAATCGCTTTTGCTTTTGGAGACCACCACGAGCTAAAATTGGAGAATTTGGTGTTTGAATAAAGAAAAATAGAAAGAAAATTAATAAACTAAAAAGACATATTATATTAAAGATTTATTAATTCAAATAAACCTGAATTATATACCAATTTTTATTTCATAATATGTAAATGTCTAAGTATATTTATTCGAGAATACATGTATTTAGTGACAGAAACCGGTGATTTCCTAGTTGAGTCACAAACTTCCCAGGACCTCGACGGTTTTGTGAAGGTGACAGCCCGCGTGTTACGAGTGTGAGCCTCGTAAAAGTGGATCATAAAACATATAATTAAATGTATTATATTATTTCATGTCTTTATACGAAATCATTTAGAGAAATTTAAAACATTAACCTTTTTTAATGTAAGATTTAACTTTAATAAAACTTTGTATTTGTTTTAAATTTTTTGTTGTATTATGTAATGTAGCGTCACGATTTAAATTTATAGTCTGAAAGTCAAGAGTCTTGGAATCCAATGTTATTCTTTATAGCATAGGTAAGAGGGCGCCAAATCTGTCTGGTGATGATAAGTGATGACTCATTCAAGAGTCATTGCCGCTGTAAGAATTTTGAAACATTCCTTACGTTGCTAATGCGACAACCTTGTGAAACAGAGATGTTATGTCCTTTGTGCCTGTAGTTGCACTGGCTTATTCACCCTTCAAACCGGAACACACCGATTCTATATATTGCTGCTTAGCGGTAGTATATGGATGGTGGTAGCTATGGTTAGATATTGTTGGTAGTGAATTTGCAATGAAAGGAATAGTTAATAATTCTTATTATGCCATTGTTAATCGATAGTCTAGATCACGTCAAGCCAAATTCAAACAACTTCTTTAATATAGAAGTACCTATCTTACTTGCTCATTAGTAGTTAAAAATCTACCACCGTTTCGGAAATTAACAACTCGGACCTGAGAAGAATTGCTGGAAGAAATTCAGTGGGATTTTTTTTTCATTTAATTTGCACAAGTATAGATATCAAGTTATTGTCACCTGGCTGGTTTGGATGATTATTGTTGAATTCTTAGTTGCGAAGGTTGGAGGCGCATAGGCAATGTAAGGAATGGTTAATATTTTCTACATTGCCTATTGGAGGTGGTAACCGCTTAATATCAGGTGTCGCATATGCACGTCCGCCTTCATATGTTATTTAAAAAACGACCATAAATAAAAAAAATGCATAAAAACTTGCTAAGTCAAGACCAAAGATTGTTTAAAAAAAATCACGGAGGTTTTTTTTGTATCATTCTATATTTGGATGAATGCTAATAACATAAATTAAATATTATATTCTGAACAGTTGCTACCCGAGTTTGGGTCACACAACTTTCACTTTTAATGAATGAAGTATCATTGTCATTGACATGCCAGAATTACTTAAAGTAATTTCATGTGTCGCAATGTTTAAAGTAAAAGTAAAAAGTAGTAGTCTGAGAACTCCTCCTCTATTTGAGGAGAAGTTTTGGAAGTTAAGATACTTCAATGTGGCCAAACACACCTTTGGCAGATTTTCATACAAAAGTAGGGGTTGTTTTCCTTCACCATCAAGTTCATGATAGTAAAAATTTAAACATATTAAAATGGTTGCCAGGGTTTTGAACCCGTTATTACGACCCAATGGTTAGAACAACTTTGCTTTAAAATTAAAAAAAGATTTGGAATCACTTATTAATACAAAGACAAATATCTTTTCGCCCTTAAATTCTTATTTAACATCGAATAATATAACTCTAATAGCATAAGATTGATTGCTTCAATCTCTATTAAAAATGTAAGTAAAAAAACTTTTTAGTACGGAAATACAAAAACTAATCGAGTTAGAGATTAAAATAAATTGATTGCCAAAATATGCGAGTGATTCCGCTTTAAGAGGATAGCGTGATGAAATTACACGTAGCGGTTAATCAACATTACGATAAGGAAGGACCTATCACTACTCGTTGGGCTATTACAAATACTTTAACTTTTTAGTTTGAAACACGCATAAAAAAAATGTTGGATAAAATATTTGACATATTCACGATATTGAAATCTCAACCTGTATGATATATGAGCTAAGATGGCTCAGTGGTTAAAAACACGTGGATTTTTATTGATATTTTTTGATACTGCATATTCATGTGCTTTATTTCTATTCACTACACAGCACGGTGGAATGATTCCACAAAGCATCTTCTCCCGGAGAAAATTCCCTTTTCTCCGGGAGAAGATGCTTTGTGACCGATAAAATAATCCTGATAATCTCCAAACCTCTTGTAAGGAAGAGGTCTTAGTCCCGCGGTGAGAAATTTACAATCTTACTGATATAAAAATAAGTAAACAATAATGTATGTAATGTCAATGTTTCATTGCCGGGATGGCTGGTTGCTACTGAAATTTTATTAAATATCAGAAAATAGTGATTGAACTCGTCTACAAAAATTTACAAATAATGAATAAATAAAGACGGAAATAATATATTATGTATATTGAAGATTAATTAAATAGATATAAAATATATTAAGAGAAAAAAAGTTGTAGCCCACTCGAGAGAACAACATTAATTAGTTCAACTGACGATTTAATTATATTGTAATTAGAATCTACATTCCGATTCGATCAAAACATCTCGATATGATCGGAATGTCGTAGTTGGAAATGTAAAAAACTAACTCTATCAAACAGATGGCACTAGTTTTTTTTCACGAGACTAGCTATGGTACGTTTCTGCAATGTCGGTTTTGTAACAGCCGATTGATACACACTTGAGAACTTTATTTAAGGGTAAATGTAGATACTATTGACGCGAAAGTGACTTGGTTTATTTGTGTAATATACGTCTGAAAACACCTAAACTACACAATCCATCATCATAGGATATACATGTGACATCTTTCAGGTGTCAACCTGTAAGATGTAAAATGACATATTTACTTTAAAACGCAATATATAAAACAAATGAAATTAGGCATAAAATCGAAAGTTATTAGCCTTGATGAGTGATCTAATAGTGCTCTATTACTTTCTTTTCTCTATCACCTGATCAGATTGATGTAGCAAATTATTGTATTGCTATTCGAATTTTTAATTTGTTATTCGATCTATTTATTATCTATTTGTTTTCCGTTTAAAAACAATTTTCCTGGAACCTCTATCTATAGTAAAGTTAATTATAGAGCGAAAATTGTAATGCCTTTTATTTGGGTTGGTAATAACCCATTAAGTATTTTTATTCGGTTAGAAATATGCTGCGAATATTTTGGTACATTGGTAGAGCTACCAAAATGCACATTTCAAATCTACGCCTGCAATACCATATTGTAAAGTTCTCCGTCAGTTTTTGTCAATATTTTTTTTATTGTGAAAATTCAGCGGTGCGTTGATAACGGTCAGGACCATTTCACAAAACTTTTTAGATATATTAACAAGTTAAAATATTTTTAGAAAACTAATCTGTTCCTCTTTAATGACTGTATGTAACAAGTTTGTTTCTGCATCATAAGCCTTAGTAAGCGTGTCTCTGACATTATCGCTCTGGGCATCTCGAGCACTTATTCGTCATCGAAAGTCTATTACGGGTTTAAGAGCGTCGCGTTATAAGTACCGGAGTTACATTAATACTATGACACATGTTGTTTTATTCATGTTTTATTGACTTTTTCTGTCTACTTTGCGGTTAATAAAATTACAGGGAAAACCGTTGGAATGTTTGTAAGCCGATGATATTATTTACTACCTTTATACTACGACTATACTTTATGATACCGTAACCGTTAGATTTTAAGATAAGCAATCAATCTGAATATCTAAAGTGAGAAGTATTTAGTTCTAAAATTGAACCACCAATTGGAAGAAGGGAATAAATCCAAAAAATAGGAACGGAGATACTAAAAAAAACTTCATAACTTTTTGCTTTCAACTTATAAACTTATAGGATCATCATCATCAAAGATTATTATGAAAATATCAATCCTGATTTATTCACCGACAGACCTGCCTTAAATGTGTAATATTTAGCCCTACGTCTAAAGGATGTAAGAGTTAGTTTCAGCAGTTATACGACTTTTAGACAACAAGAGTACTAGAAAGCGTCTCCATAGAAAACATATATAGCGATTTCAACCATATCAGTCCGAATAAGTAATAATAATAAATAAATATGAGACAAAATCACATACATTACTCTGATCCCAATGTAAGTAGCTAAAGCACTTGTGTTATGGAAAATCAGAAGTAACGAAGGTACCACAAACACCCAGACCCAAGACAACATAGAAAACTTATGGTAATCTACATCGATTCGGCCGGGAATCAAACCCGGGACCTCAGAGTGGCGTACCCATGAAAACCGGTGTACACACCACTCGACCACGGAGGTCGTCGAGGAGTAAAAAAAGCTTGTTTTATCTTAATATAAAATGTGTACAAATCGTGTACTTTACTTAATGTTGTAAAAGACAAAACAGCAATTTTCAATTATCAATCGCAGCCAATCGCTATCCATTGACAAACCCTACCCTGTCCAATATGCGGTTCCTGCTCTTTCCAGTTGGGTTCCGACATCTTAAAAAGAAGTTACATATAAAAACATATTTAATAAAAATATGTTCTGGTTAATATTCATAAATGAAAAAAATGTTTTGTCAATTTTAACGCTTATTTAATGAAGATACAAATTTTCTTTTTAGTTCATCAATAATAATAAATTTTGATTCGATTAAACACATTGTACCAAATATAATATTTTATCAATGTGAAACTCGTTTTAAAATCATAAAAACAAGTGAACTACGGAAGATGGTAAGATAGCATAGCAAATTATGGATAACTCCAAATATGAATTGAATTACAGATAATTACAAATATATAATATGAGTATTTGAAATATATGTTATAACCAGCTGGTTCGCAGCGACCTATTGAGACGACATTTTCTAGATCTTGATCTTTAGTATTATATAAAACAGAATAGTTTGTTCGTTTAAATGCGCTAATCAATTTTTTAAAGAAACGTTTAAATAATTTTGTCAAGAAACGTTTTAAGGTTTTTAGTCAGGTGTTATTGACATTACCCAAGCCATAAAAAAAATCAAAACCTTTTTTGTAGTTCAAGCCTACCTAATAGGGTACTTTCGGTGGTGAAAAATAAATTATGAAAGTTGATAAAACTTAAAGATTATATAGAAATATACTTAAAAATTCTGATTTTGAGTCATAAAAGCACATTATTACTTTATTATACTAAATTAAGAAGTCGTAATTTTTAATCTGCATGTCACGTGATCTAAAACACGAGCCGTCATGGTGTGACGTAAGAACGGCAAATACGGTCAGTTCAGTGTTGTTATTAACAGCTAAACTATATCTATCAATTTTAACTTCAAGGATTAACTTTAACATTAAATTTCAAAAAATCAATGTGAATTTTATTGGCACGTATTTATTTATTAAAATGCAAACCGGATTTGTAAAAGCAGAATACTGGTCGTATTTATGAATATGAAATGTTATTTATATAGGTGTAACGTCACCAAAATGACTGACAGCGTTTTTTGCGGGAATAAATAGGTTTAAATTTTAATTTCATTTTCGGGCAAGGAAAGGTGTTTGAAAAATTTGCCCAGAATATATTTTTTGTGGCTTTTTATGAGGATGTACAACATATTGAAGTACTGTTTTGAACACCGTAGAATAACTTATTACATTAAATTTAATTTTAGTTATTTGGCCTTCAAAGAGTAAAGGACACTGAGAGTAACAAACAGATGGACAGAGTGAATGGGTTTCGCAATTATAATATTTATATAGATAAAATATCACGCTTTGGACTGAAGATGATGGCGCGGACCAGCATGTAGGTAGGTTATATATCCTACCTCTATTGATTATTACCGAAACAAATGATTTATATATATATATATATATATATATATATATATATATATATATATATATATATATATATATATATTATTTTCAAATTATATAAATATTATTATTACTATTTATTTTCATGGGTACGCTACTCCGAGGTCCCGGGTTCGATTCCCGGCCGAGTCGATGTAGATTACCAAAAGTTTTCTATGTTGTTTTGATTCTGGGTATTTGTGGTACCGTTGTTACTTCTTATTTCCCATAACACAAGTGCTTTAGCTACTTACATTGGGATCAGAGTAATATATGTGATATTGTCTCATATTTATTTACTTATTTATTTCGCTGCGATAAGATAAATAAATATAATTGCATATTTATGATCAGATTTATCGGTACCATCTACGCAATCAAGTTACATAGCTGATTGTTTCCTTACATCTTCCTCGTTAAAAAGACAAATTCTTGTAAACGAGGAAGATGTCACAATCTATGTAAATATATGTATGTATGTAATCTTATAATTAATTGTAATTGGCATCATTTGCGTAAAGTGAGGATGTTGATAATTTATGTTTTTTCCTCTAATTAACGATTGAAGTCAAAGAATTCGAAATTCCTCCGAACTAGTTGTAATTGGAAAAAATGTTAAAGCAAATCTTCCAATCTAAACTAATACTATAAAAGCAAAAGTTGCAACATCCAAGTCGGGTGTTTGTCTGTATGTTGCAAATGTTTTTTTACTACAAAATCACTGAATCGAATATTATAAAATATAGTATGAAGCAAACTTGAAGGAAGGAACTACAAGGAAGCATATTATATACTATTTTTGTGCTCAAAATCTAAACCTCCAAGCCACGAGCGAATCCGCAAATGAATAGTATATTAAAATTTATTTCGCAAATTATTCTGAATTCGCGCCGGACGTCTTCAATTTCTATTACCGAAAATAGATAAGCCGCTTTTTATAATTTGCTACGGTTTTATTATTAGCTGCCTTGATTTGATATCCGAGATACAAACGAGTAGAAACATAACAAATGTAAAGTAATACGTTTATATAGTAATATATAATAATAGTTTATGTAGAATATTCTTGTGCTTAGAAATGTTATATTGTACGAGCTATAATTATACTAAACGGTGATAATTAATAGTAGTAAGTTTTATTGTATTAATTAATACTCTAGTAATAACGTTATATTATAATCTTACCGCCTTATGCATTAATACCCATGCAGCGTTATAAATTAAAAAAAAAAAAGAGAATGCACTTGAGTTTACTTTTTCGCGCGAAATTTGGATGCTTCGGACATACTGTTCAGTGGTAATTATTAATTTTATTTTATTGGTTAATACAATGTCAGATAGTTCATAATGTATTATTTTTAATTAATTTTAATTTCAGGTAAGAATGATAAATTTTAAAAAGCCTTTAAATTTTATAAGTTCCATGTAAATATCAATTAACTCGTCGCATACATTACATACATATATTTATTTTTAAAAATATATTAATATCTCTCGAGAGGTTGTTCATTTTGAATAAACCTAATTATTTTATTAAAATTACTTGAAAAGAGGTTATTTCACATGATCCCGATATTGCTATACTTTACTAATTAGCTTGTTAAGAACATTTATGTGATTAAAAAATTGTTGTCGGATTGAAGTTCCATAACACTTAAGGCAGAACGGGTGCGTTGCAAAACCGTATTCCTAAATATGGATGCATTAATATTTCATTAATACAAGCGATGTTATATGAGTATAAACTCGTCATAGCTGCGATCTGTCAAATTGATATGGACCTGAATTTCTGATTAGATTTTGATAGCAAAAGGATTGGAAATAGTATGGTTATACGTGCTTAAATTTACTTTATTAAATTTAGCCAACCAGCTCTTAAGACTAAACTTTTTGGTCTCTAGGTTGTTTTTTTGATTATTGGTGTATTTCCTTTGAGCACATAACTTTGCTATTAATTAGAGGGTAAAATTAATAATATTTACATTACAACGAGTAGGTTCCTTAAATTTTAAAAAAATGTATCAAATTCGTTATAAATAAAGAAACTATTAATTATTATTACACCCAAAAGTCTCTGCAAATTAAAAAATACATTATGTTATAAAGCAGATTCAGCGCAAGTATTAAATAGATTAATTGATTTGAGACGACGTTATGTGATAAGTGAGGTGTGTAGCATTAATTGAACTTGTACCTTAGGCAACTGTTGACAAGTATTGACCACATAAATATCTTCATAGAGCATGGGTAAGTTGATCTTAATTAAATTAGGCAAAATTATTAAGTGTGAAGGATGTTGAAATTTAAGAAAACAAATGAATAAATAAATCATTGATGTCAAAATAAATAATCTTAGAAGAGATGTAAGTAACGACTCAAAGGCCGCAAATGGATTGTGTCTAATCCCCTCAAAGTTAGTATGCATAGATGCGTAGATGATCTCGAAGCCATCCTTAGAGGACAAAACACAGAAAGACAGGGACTGTAACAATAAATTCTACTTATCTAACTAAGTGCTCCATTCAATTGAAACATTGCGAAAATGCCCCTTGTTGCGATACAAATTGTACGGGTTGGCGAAACATAAGAAAGGGGGAAATCTAAACACAGCGTGTGCTTCTAATTTAGAGAATCGCTGCTCCAACCAGTCCTGTAGGTATTGTATTCCAGTGCAGACTCGCCGCTATAAACTTGAATACCCGCGCGTTAAACTTTAGAAAGTATGTGAAAATTGGTCTTTTATGTAATGACTATTTTAATTTTAAAATATTATCCTCTTTAAATGCATATCTCACTTGTGGAGCAAACTATGATAGCACCAGTCCAATAAGATTGTTTTATACGTGTAAGTCTATAATTGATGTTTAAAGCATTTAAGAATATTTACTATTTTACCTCCTCATATATATATATATTTTTTTTATGACATAGGTGGCAAACGTGATGGAAACTGACTACCACCGCCCATGGACATCTGCAACAGGGGTTTGCAGGTGCGTTGCCGGCCTTTAAGAAAGGAAAATATATAAAAGAAATTATTTATTAGAAAAATTTTATTAATATATTAAATAATTAATTTTATTAAAAAAAGTATAAATTCTTGCTATAATTTCTAGCATTTGCTAATATTCAAACCAAGAAACCATAATTTCAGGTGTTATTTAATAATAAGTGTTGTAGCAAGTGTTTTATGATCAGTATTTATAATTAACTACCAGCGCGATCTTAATTAGCGACATCCGTTACATAAAAAGTCGCAGAGCTCGTAGAATTTTGCATCTCAATGGTTTATTAGCTTTAAAAGTAAGCCTTAGATTCTAAAAAGGTTTGTAGCAGCAGTTTTGTTCAACACAAATCTTGTCGAGGCTCTCACTCTAGGAAAATGTTGCTACACTGTTATAAATACGCTCAATTAAAAACGAAACATTTTAAAGTTATATACACACGCATTTCATATTAAATAATGAGAATGCAATTACAATATACTTAATACTTCAAGATGATCCAATGTATCCAAATGCAAATACGTGTTTAAACTAAAGATTGCGGGGTTAGTTCTGGCAATCAGAACTAAATAAAATTTCGTGTGCAGAATGTTTTGTAACTTATTCGCGTTCCATATTGATGGAATCCTTATACACGATAAAAAAGCGCGGAACTAATATATCTTTATAACTGTGTTTTACTAGCGTAACTTTGTGTTTTTTATGTTGTAGTTACACGCTACTGAGATTTTTGCCAGTAATAATAAACTAATAACCAGTGTTAGCTTTACTTAATATAGTTTGTAAAATGACGATTCAAAAGCTTTTAAAATTCTACTAGAATAAAGTATATTTTGCTTTTGATTTTGTGCACTGAAGAAGCTTGATGGAATAAGTTCGTGGAAAAAGAAAGTAGTGTGGTTTACATTTAATATAATTTTAATATTTCACGAAGCATTACGGTATAATACGAACAAGTATGGAGACACATTATATTCGATGTAATTACATTTCGTTGGTTTCATCATATCCTAAAATATTTTCTCACGGTTATTATAAAATGTATTGAGCAATAAACTTTAAACGCAAACAGTTTGTTTTAAGTAATAAAAAAAATCATATCCGAATATCAATTAAATTATTTTATAGTACGTCCTAATTTGTTAGTCATTATCGACATCCTTTTTTAAATATTCTACATAAAAAAAATGTTACTATAATTTAAAAAATCCGTATCGTACGTAATATTAACATAATATATATACCTGTTATACGAGTTGGTTTATGCATATGCATTAGAATTTCACGAAATCAAATTTAATTTTTGAATTATAAATACATACTACACTTGGAATTTCAGTGTTGATCATCCTGGTTTCAAGTCTAACCCTTTGGTTAGGATTCACGCATACTAACCAGCACTATCGGCTACCTATTCATAGATATCTAATTAAAATATTTAATTACATTTTGCTGAAAAAAGTCTTAGTCTCAGATTACTTTTTATTATAAACGAAATTCCTGAAACCATAAGGCTACAAATAAAAATAGCCTTATATCGATAATCTTAATAACATCTCTCCTATATTATATTTATTAGAAACCTTTTCTGGATCTTATTCAGAAGTTAATATCAGTGTAAAAATAAGATTGTCGTCAGATAAGCATACCTTTAATGATAGGTACAATAACGCGCTATCATAAAATTAGAATCCCGGTGATCAAATTAACTGTTCATTATGAGCTTTTGTTTCCTAATTACTTGCAGCATAATATGGGTTATTGTTATATTCGAGATAGTATTGTTTCAATAATCCTATAAATAAAGATACGATCGTGACGTTATTAGTACTGTTTTTGATGTGAAAACGCGAGCCTTTAGGCGCGTTGAGCTAGTTTCATGTATATGAGTTCGACTTACTAGCATGTTAATGTTGACAGAATATGTTTAACTATGAGTGATTGCATTGAGAGAAGCATTGCTTCACACGAACCACCATACAGTACGAAGCAATGTGGTCGAAAGTCTTACTTCTTATTTAGCATAAGAAAGCTTATTCTGATCATAAACATTGAAATGGCTGATTAATATTAAATATTCATCGAGAATTAGTAATTTCAGAAAAAA
The DNA here is from genome assembly GCF_905220365.1 of Vanessa cardui. Classification (NCBI taxonomy): domain Eukaryota; kingdom Metazoa; phylum Arthropoda; class Insecta; order Lepidoptera; family Nymphalidae; genus Vanessa; species Vanessa cardui. Next base: position 5,433,523 of record NC_061139.1, read on the forward strand.
ACATCTAGACAAACTTATGTGGCTCACGTCGAATAGTTGAGAATATATAATTTTAGTTACTTTCTTATACTACTTATATAGTAAACACAGAGTCATAAAAACAGAGTCGCTTACCGCTGTCTGTCCCTATGTATGCTTAGATCTTTAAAAATACGCAAGGTATAATTGATGCGATTGTTTTAATAGATACAGTAGTTCGAGAGGCAGTTTTTTGTATACAATACATGGACAATATAGTTAAGAAACACTGTTAATGTTAGATGTTTCTAATGTGGTGTCGTAAATAAACAATTTTTGTATAATATTTAGTATCAGTATTGCACCCGTGCGAAGCCGGCGCGGGTGGCTATTTATACTATACATCGAATATTGTTTCTACGATAATGTTTAAAAGATATTATTCAAAAGATGGTATTTATCCTTACCGGTGTTTCAAGTGCCGCATTGTCGCCTACCGAGTACAATCGCTCCAGCTGCGCCCGCGCCGTATCGACACAACAGCGATATTTCAGTGGCGCTGCTATCACCTGTCAAATCGAACAAGTGTTTTGCTCGCCACAACCTATTTTAATATCTGCCTTTTAGACGCAAATACGCCCTGTCTGTTATCTCGTGTTCAGAAGTCTTGGAAACGACAACTCTTGCGAAGCTGAGCAGGTTGGTCGGCAATGTATCATGTCTCCCTTTAAACAGATGATATGAATAAACAAAACGTATTGTCTCGCAACTTGTAGTGTTATTGTAATTTTTCATCTGTATGACATAAACCCTTTGATATGAATATCGGATGAACATTGACTATACTCTGATGAAGCTAGACTGGACTTCATATATTGTTCGTGTTTAACGTGCCTTGAGACAAATGAACGTTGATTTAAATTTTGAGAATGTATACATCAGCGAAACAATCTTATACGTGAATAACATAAATATAATTAATCTAAACACATATTACTGATCGTGCTAACATACACAAAAACAAAATGGTTCTTCAGATGTATAAAAATCAAAACGCAAAGGTAAATGGCAAAAATTAAATACGATTACATCGTAACTTATTCGTCGATGCCGTATCTTTGGAAACTTGTACAACTTAAATTTAAAAGTAGTTCTTGCGGTGGATCAAATAAAGTCAATAAGAAATGTCCCACGCGTTCAAGGTTGAAATATAATTAATTAAAATATATATTTTAAAAATATTATTAGATCTATTTGATAAAAATGCAATATTTATGTTTGTTGGATAATGTATTTCTAACCAGTATTTATTGAATGGTGCTACTGTATACCGTTCTTGAATAGAAATTCATTGTACTCGAATTTAAAACACATATTTCATAACGAGACGACTTTGTTTTACATACATTTACATACGCTTTGACTCATAAAATATCTTGAATGTATCAACGCGTGTCATCCGCCCGAGCTTTCAAAACTCATAGTTCCACTCGTAGGTAATATTTATAACTCTTTGTATGCAAAATGCCTAAAGCATCCCAGGCTGTCTCTTTAGACGCTATAGAGATGCGATTGTCAACTTTAGCGCCGAGCGATGTCAATGTTATTTTAGAGGAATCAAAAAGATAATAGAGATGACAATTGTTTGTGCGTGATATTATGTGACATCGCGTGGGAGAGTTCATTAGAAGAATTGAAATCTGCATATGACCGCTGTTACAATAACTTTATATGACTTACTGTGATGTAATTATGATGTTAAGAAGAGCGTCTGATTTAAGCGTTATGACATGAATATATTTAAAATTAATCACAAGTAAAAGTTTACTGTTATATTTATAAACTGATTATTTTTCTATACACTGATCTTACGAACCTAAATTCAAGCGACATATATTTAAAGAGTTTCATGTTAAATATAAGTTATGAGAATAACCACTAAGTTTTGAATTCGATATTTTTTATTGTGAATGATAATTGTTGCTTTTATTAATTTAAAGATAATTTACAACTTAGGAAGTTAAAACTTAAAGCAATTATTATATTGTAATGGTCGTATTAACTGCATCCAAGCCGATATGACACAGAAGTACAGAAACATTAAACAGCCTTTAAACCGCTTCCAATTATGTCAAATGAGGTTTTGTTACATTTTACAAACTATTCTGGTCTGGAATATTAAGCGTCAGAATATATCATTGTTCGAACCGTTTTTTTTAAATTAATATATCAATAATTATATGATTATTCCTACTTAGTCTAACTTTTTCTTTATTGGAATTCATTTGTTTCTGAATCAGACAACGAAGACACGAGACTCATCTCCTGTCTGTATATATACATGAAGGTATTAAGATACAAATGTTCAGATTTAGTAGTGCAAATAAATTGACAATATCTATGTGGTATTAAACAGCTACGCATTCCTGAACGAAGGATTTCTCTGCTATTCTAATCTCAGTCGGATGTGTCATCGGTGTGAAAGGTGACGTTATGGAAATTAGCATCGAGTTTATATCTGACATGAGTTTCGGATTGTCTTGGCATTTCAAGGCCTCGGTTTCACTATTGACACGTTTAATACCTTATTGTTTGGTGTTAAATTTCATGTCAATAAAATTAGTTTGTTTGATATTTGCGCTCAGTCACGCTTAATGTAATTCGAACTGAGACTTGTACAATTATAAAGGCAATTGTGAAACTACAATAATAGCTAAATGACTTACATTTTCTGAAGGTTTGTCAGATATATTATTATATTCAGAATAAGGATGTCTATAATATTCTAAATTTAAAATATTTCAATATTATTTAATAATAGAATAATTTTTGATTTAAGTTATTATTTTATGTAGTTAATAACTAGCAGGTATATTTTTATATTTTATACCCCTTAGTGATAAGTGATCACCTTTGACAAAACGTACAACTTCGATTGTCAAGTGTTCCAGAAATGTGCATTGTGGTTATTTATTTTACAATATGTGTTATAAATGCGAAAGTTTGGATGAATGGGTATTTATTACTCAATCGCAAAAGAACGGATCAAAATGAATTAGGAACAGAAGTAAAAAGGAAAATCTAAGACGTTCATCCCTCCTACGGGAAGCCAATGGCGGAAACTAGCTATTAATAGAATAACAATAATATCATGTTATAAGACTAAATTGCTTGATTAAAAAAGCTAATCAAACCGAAAAGGTTGATTCCTATTTATATCGATGAAACCAATATCGTAGATGTGCTGCAATTTATGCTATTTAATCAATATCATTTAGATCTTGTTCTTTAAGAATGGACTCCAAAAGTAATATATATAAAATACTTAAAAAGTGTTTATTAGACAATTTTTAAAAGAAGTTAAATTACTTCCAATTCGCTTCGAAAACTTCGAAAACATTACTTAAAATAAATAATCAAAATTATGAATATAGAGAATAATATTAGTAAAAAAGTAAATATATTTAGATTAATGTTTTAAAAATCTTTTGATGATTTATTTGGAACATTTAATCTATAATACATAATAAAGTATACAATACGCGTGATCCAAGTTTGCCAGGCAGCAACGAGAAAGGGTAGTTTGTGACTGTAGGTTTTTGGAATAAGAGGATTTTGCGGGCGGTATCTTAGACATGATTTAATACTTCGATTACAATTACGTATATTATAAATAACTATTTTACTCGAGTATCAAATAGCCCCATATAATAAATCTACGCCATGGGCTATAAATCACGCGTATTGCAAATATTGGGCTTAAGTTATCAATTAACAATGGAAGTTAGGTGCATTAAATAGCCCCTTTCAATATATTTAAGAGACATATGTGTATGTAATCAGTATTGTTAATAAGAATTAGCAAGTGGCAGATAATATTTGTCATTAACTAACATGTTTGTTGCCGGTACTTTTCAGTAGAACCTACTTTCCGAAACGGTGGTAGCTTCATAAAATAGTTGTTAAATACCGATAAATGAGTGTTTTTAAAAGCTCACTTGAATAAATTATATTTTGATTATGATTACATCGACATCCGATGTGATTTTGAGTTGACTCTGAATAGACATCCTCCATTAGGACCAGTGACGACATACGCAAAACGGGTGGTAGTTGGAAAATATGATCAGATATCGAATCCAGTGCCGTGCGTTGTCTGCCCCGTAGTCGACGAATACGGCTAGCCTGGAATGATAATAACTTTGATGATGATGATTGTAATCACATAAATCTTACTCAGCATTGAATACGTCACAAACAACAATAAAGATAAATTCACAGCCATTGAGTCAGTGCTCAGTATTTGCACACGCGTACTAACTTACCTTTATATTTCTTTTCGAATTAAAACTGTCACTTTGTTATGATTCACAATTATATGATACTTTATGAATAGGGCTTAGTCATTAAAATCAGCTTATAATACTTTAACAAGACTACTTATATGGAAACGTTATTAAATCCAATAACTTAACTCGATATAATCCTCTGATTGTTATGACAATATAGTCACAACATTATCGATTCATAGTAAAGTTAATATAAATGAAATCATTAGGAACATAAATAAAATGAGACGTGAGAAAAATCTGACATATTATCACACTTGCGGGTAAATATCTAAATAAAGTTTTTAATTTTTATTTTATCGATCGCCGACTGGACGTGTTGTGGGAAAAAATAATGCGCAATATATCATAGAGTTGACGTGATATAAATATTTATACGAAATTATAATAAAGGTATCTTAAGAAAGAAAACCGTAGCGGAATGTATGAACAGCTTTGTTTTACAAGCCCGGTATCAATAACTACATCCCCGATCGAATAATATATCGTCTCTGTACGAACCATTGTGTGCTATGAATCATAGACTTCTATTTAAGCTGTATCTTGCTAATGTATTATTAATTGGAACAGTTAGGAAAACGTATACCAAATACACACTTGTATTTGCTTCGTAGTTGAGTTTCATTCCCTTCGTATATATTTCTATATGACAACTTTCTTCATCTTGAAAAACTCTTTTTATAGATTTCCGTGTTTTTATCACTAAAAGCATTTTAATTTCATTTCATAGGCCTCGATACATGATATATATTTTTTATTATATTAAAAACTGTATTATTTCTAAGAATGTGAAATTGATAACCTTAATACAACAAAATGCCTGAAGTGCGAATGAAACTTTTATTTCCTAAAGTATCAAAATACATTGATTAACAAAAATCTCTTCCACTACAGATTCAACATATCAAAATAGCACGAAAACTTTAAGTATGCTCAACATTCGTATTCCATTCTCACTTAAAATTCTTAGCCGCGTACCAGAGGCTGTAATATATCAAAGTGCCGTCCCAACGTCTGTGGCCAGGCTTTGTTTCATCTGGAGAACATCACTAACATTCTATTGAATGTGTAGCTACATACTTCAAGCTGCAAAAGGTGTGTTCATAGACTATACGCATGTCAGCCGGGCCCTCGCGTAACATCTCAATAGCCGGCAGAGGTCCCCTTATTCGCTTTCAAACCTCAGTCTCTCTGAGGACGTATCTTGCGTGTTCAGAACTCCTTGCTAACATAACAGACTATTACGCAGTTTATATTAACTGCGCTCTGTTTTCTTTATGTATCATTTAATTAAGTAATTGTTTTAATATCGCACGTGGTTAATGTCTAACGTTAAATTATAAAAAAAAAAATGTCGTATTCGTATATAGCTATAAAGTTATACTAGTTTTAAAAAAAATGTTGATTTTTAATATAACATATTAGGAATATTTGTTATGCATAAAATATTTTTTGACCGAGTTTCTTGTCGGCTCAGTCAAATTTATGTTGCACGATTCCTTAAATGTTGTATTTTTTTAATAAATATTTTAAATTAAATGTTCGTGTGATAGAGTGAAAAATAAAACAAAATATTACGTAAAAAAAATATGACATCAATTTCATAATTATGTAGTTAATAAAATTAAATTGATTTTTTGTCTTAATTAAGATAATAATAAATTCCGCGATAGCGCCGGGGCAATGTACTTGTATTATTATAATACGGTACAGATAAACTAGTTAAGTACCACTCGTATGTTGTTTATGGTATTGTTTGTTAGGTACTTCCTAGTTTGGTCGGGACAGATGCGCGGGACAGCGCGGGACAAAGGTGCGGGGCTAAGGTAATTGCTTATTCTTGAGGTTATCACTTGTTACGCTATGTAACGAGCAAAATATATTCGTTACGTGTGAGAACTGTTTGCTTGGAAATGTATTGGGAGTCCCAAAGGTATCAATGGTGGCGATTTATGGGGATTTGATATCGGATGAATTGGAAAGGATTTATGTTTAAGGTTTAAAGTAAAAATTGCATGTGTTTAAGTATATTATGGGAAAATACACTAATTCACAAGAAATATAGGATTGGACGAGTAGTTTGAGACCACCGATACAATATTTATTACAAACTCAGCCTAATAGCCTAATTCCATGGCGTTTTGAATTCCTTTGCGTTTCGGAGTGAAGGATTTAAAATCCCTTTGCAACATTCGATTATCTGTATATGATAAACAAAATTAACCGGAGATGCGATTTATGTTATTTTCTAATCAGTTGTAAAAGTATAATAACAACACTATTAATTATACGATACTATTAATTTTATCTTCAAAAAACAAAACAAAACATTAAATTAATATTGTCTTCAAAAAATTGCCCTGCTTCACGATAACATTCATTTTTATTTTTTATACCATTAACACTTATTGTTTGAGTGCTTATCTAACACACATAGACTTCGCATTTATAATATCAGTAAAATATAATCTATTTAATCAATAATTGAAGAAATATTTTAATCACACAAGAAATCCGAAAGCCGTGAACTAAATCAAATTCTCCGCAGTGTTGTCGGCGCGTGGGCATTCAGCGGTGTCCCGCTGCGCACATCTGTGTGCTGTGTCCCGCATAAATAACTCTCAAACACTTCTCGGCTCCCGGCTTTGATAAATCCTTACCTTTTATACTCTGTGTAGTGCTGACGTAAATGTATTACACTTGGATGATGCACTTAATACCGCTCTGTTAAGATATCTACTTATATATGTGGACACGCTAAAACGTTCAAATGTTATTCGTATTCTAAAATTGGGTAAACAATTTTGAATTTTATTAACAGACACTAAAGTTAAAATATTGCATAAATACAATTTTAAGATTGCTTGCAAACTTTGGATCAAATTAAATTTGAGTTTTTTTAATTGATTCAAAAGCAGATAAGTGATTTTAATTGACATTGTACTCACATAGTCTTAAACAAGATCAAGATTATTATGTAATGATATTTATTATTCATTGGAAATCTGAAGTATTAAATTATGTAATTCAAAGTAACAGTGATGGCGACGCGTGGGCATTCAGAGCAGTCCTGTGGTGCACATTCAAGTGCCTCGTCCAGCATAAATAGCTCGGGATTACTTCCAGCTACCGTCTTTAGTAAATTCATTACGTTATACTCTTTATATATTGTATTTACAAGATTGATAGCATAAAGATGTTATGATGTTTTGATCTGCCAACTTACACACTGTCAATTGTACGGTACGGTACTGAATGTTCTCAGCATCGGCATCATACGAATGGTGTATATTATACAATGTCCATACTGTAGCGGTATATTCATGAAAGTGTGCAATCAAAACAAAAAGCATGAAGGCGTAGTCTTCTATAAATACCAATTTATACTCGACAATTTGCTAATGTAAGTGCTATTATAATTCGAAAATTTTGGTGACGATGAGCCCACATTTATAATCTATTTTATTAAATGAACTTTATTTACATACAGAATATTTAATATTTGTAATCATTTCGTAATATCACAATATTTTTTTACACATTTGAAGTGAGCGATATCAATTTTGACCGGACAATTAATTTAATTTAACAATAATATTATTTTATCTTCGTAGACTAAATGGATTTCTTATTAGTCATTTTAATTGTGTGTTTATCATATAAACAATCGTATAAATGCTCAAAGGTCACGATAAAAACTGCGGCAACATCAATGAACTTAGATGTTATCGAACAACGACTTACCGTAAGGCTTGTTAGAATAATGGATATTTATGTAACTGACGTATCGAAGCTTTCCGACGTTTGCCCGACAGATTTATAACAACGGCTGGTCCTCTTAAGTAAAATGGAAACGAATTGATCAACTTCAATTGTGAATTACGTGTTTCGTACTTGAAGTCAATTTATATAATTCCACTAATTTATTCTTTACTTTTTTATTGTATATTTCGTTATATTGTGTATTTTAATAGTACAAATGGACATATATAAGGAAAAATGGGTCAGTAAATTGGAAAGCTATACAGTTAGAGAGCAGGTTGTGCGACGATTTTATACAATAAAGAACCAAGATACAGATAATGGACGCGATAGCGCTTTGCAAGTGTTCGATCTACGGCTATCAGATGGCTCGCTCCGTATCTGATGCTACCACATCCTTACCACTTATGGCAGCCTAGACGACAGACACTTTGATATTTATTCGCTGACAAAAACTGTTTCATGTTATACTATTTTTAAATTCAATGCTAAACATAATAATATAAAAATAATATAATTTATATTTATTTTTAATAAATATAAAATAATGTTATTTATAAACTAATAAAGTACATGCCCATAACTGCAACGAGTAATGTGAATTAAATAATAAATTTTATATACAATGTTTGTGTTTTCTAATTATATTATTTGCAGGAAATTTAGCTAATTCAGAAATATAACCACAACGTAATAATATATATGTATTTTTTAATATTATTGTCTCTTTACAGTTTATGTTTATTGTATACTTTAGTTTGAGATAAAATTAAATAAATTGTATATGTTATTATTCTGTCATTTTCATCTGAATCTATATCTAAGTGTAAATAATGACTCAGAAATAACCGACAAGTTAATAATAACTGTATCTGAATAACATTCGATAGGGAAATACTATGCAGTTATATTGTAAATAGTATAGTATAGATTTCCCGAGTTTTATGAGTCCCCCAGTGGTCAATAGATAGCCTACTGTTTATAAAGTTGTCGTAAAATACCGTTAATACTATTCAAAGAATGGACATTTTATTCCTAATATCATAATCCTATTACGGAGTATTCAGACGATCAAAATGTACTATTTGGATGTTTCAAGTAAGTTAACATACCAGGAGGAAGGATTGATTGTAAGTATTTTAGAAGCTTTCATGCAGTACTCATATAGTATATGTATACTAGATTAACGCGTTTATGGTCAAACACTGCATAAGTTTTTACTCAATAAAGAAGCGTTACATTTGCTTATTAGATACTTTGGTGAGATTTTTCATTTGTCAAAGATAATAATTACATATGCGTTATTTGCAAAAAGAGTTAGTAACATTTTCTAAGAGGCTCGTTGATGGTTATATTTCTTTAATTCCCATAGTCCTATAATATAAAATCATTTAAACACATTTTTTTTCGTTTTCCTCTTATATATCTTCCATAGAAAAAGAGAAAATTTTACAATGCTCTAGCAATGCTTAAGCAAAAAACTATTTAAATAAACAATCCATAATAATGATTGTAATACCGTATGTATTACTGATTAATCAAATTACAACCACAAAACTAAAATTGAAAAGCTTTGACGCGAACCATTTTAGACGTTTTAATTGAAATCTTTATGAGTATTCGCCCTTACTATCTTACAATGTTGTGTATTATGTGTGCTGTAAGCATTTTCCATAAAAGCGATATCTTTGTTCGGGCCACATTGTTTATCTGCCTCGGCGTGGGGTCTTCGAATAAGGTAGCAGGTTTGATTCCATTCGCGCCTTACCGTTATATCGCCTTCGGGATTGAGATCGTTCAAGTAATATTGCACACGAAATAAGGAGATGAAATTAATAATATTGTGGATGCGAGATTTTAAATGTATTAATTTATAAATGTATTGGTAAGCACTCACCTTATAACATCTCGTATAATCATTTTAATATCTACTATGAAATATGCGGTTGTAACAAATAATTTAGATTTACGATAAAAACTATTTTTATTAGCATTCCGTTATTATTCAATCGTGGTCTATTTATAGTGTTTTTTTTTTTCAGAAATACCGTTACGTTTAGGTTAAGTTCTATCCATCTTGTCAATATAATTTTTAACGCTTACGACGACTGATTAACATACAACATACAGCCCTATTAGTGCCTCTACAAGTAAGCAAATTTGTACAAGAGGTTTATAAAGCGGTTATATAACATTTTACATATACTATAACACTCAGTCAGCTACAGTGAAAGCATTTTCACAATTTCATCCCCTATTGTGGTTGATAGAGGATGAAAGTGTCAGGTACTTACCGGGCACGGATGCTTCGGTAAGTACCTGCACGGAATAGCGCGGCGGGAGGTGTCACCCACCTGCCACGAGTGTGGTGCGCCAGTCGACACAGCGCACACACCCTGAGTGAGTGTGCCGCGTGGGGGCCCCAGAGGCACTTCTTGGCGGCGTCTATGGGCGGAGACCTCTCGCTGTCGAGCATTGTCAATGAAATGCTCCGCAGCGAGACGTGTTGGTCGGAGATGCGCTCCTTCTGCGAAAACGTGATGTCGCAGAAGGAAGCCGCGGAGCGGGAGCGGGAAGAGGATGCCGCTGCAGACCCGCTCTGCCGTAGACGACCGGGGAGGAGGAAAAGGCTGTACGCGCACCTTCTCCCCCCGCCTCAATAGGCGCCGCAGGGTCCAGGGGGGGTCTCAGTACCCTGGGACTACCCCCTAGGTGGTGGAGGCCCGCATAGGCGGGCCGACCGTCAGGGCGTCACGGTAGTATGCGTAAGCGATCCCGTGGCGCCCGCCGAAAGACGGAGAGGGTACCGCTGGTTTTTTAGTGGGTAAACCCGGTGGACCTGGGCGCACTCGGCGTCCAGGAAACCGGGGAGTCCCACACACCCCCCCACATACCATCACGTGGGGGAAGCGAGTAACGCGTTTTTCCAGCGATAAAAAAAAAAAGGATGAAAGTGTGGAGTTTGTTGTTTTTGAACTTAAAAAAATTGAAAATTGAATTTAGGCTATTTTTTACAAGGAAATTATTTAAAACTAAGTCTAGAGAGTGAAATCAGCGATGATATTTTGTTTTTACGATTATTACTATAAACATAATTATTCCTCGCAATAATAACGATTTAAAAAAAATCTTATCACAATCTTGTTCTTCCGTCATGTCAGACGTATGTTCTAAATTAAATTAGAAAGCCGGACATATCGATTTTGTGCCTATTCTGCGTAATTAATGCGCGTAGGCTAATTGTCGGTGGCCGGTCATCTCTATTATACTACAACTATGATAAAAAAACACTAGATACGACAGCAACAATGTTTTATTCATATAAAGCTATACTAATTAATTACCAATTTGATTGATACTCTAATTGAGTCACGTTGATTAATTTAGGTAACGGATTTAATCATGTTTAAACGGCGATGACTATGACGAAATGGTTTTTAATGATAAATTATCTGAAGTACAAACATACATAATGTATTGTGTCTATATATTGTATTTTTTAAATCGTGCAAGGAAATAATATTTGTGATTACATTTTAAGATAAATTTAATGATATGAATGTATATTTTTGTGTACGTAATTGATCACGATAAAAATTGACTTAGTTACTCTAAGTTCTTAATGTACAATTGATTTATATTTTTCTTTTATTTTTTTTGTCGTCTGTCGCTTCTAGTAACTTTATGTGCAATTTAAGGTATCTTAAGGCCCACACATTTCGTTGATAAATCTATAGGCAGATTCGCTTAGAGGTAATAAATTTCACAAGATTACCGTCCGAATGATTAATAAATGTGGTGGGTACAAAAATGAAGAGAGCCGATCGATCAACGTGGGTGTTTAATTTGTAGCCTCGGTCATTTATCTTTGACGTTTAGCGTACCCTATGTTACGGTAATGATACAGGGTAATAGGGGGGTACCGCCTCTTCAGTAGAGTGTTTCGAGATTTCGTGCCATTCCTATGTTACAACGCTTAACGGCGAGACCTACAAACTTGAATCTGACCAGTATGTAGAAATATTATAGGGAATACAATTTGTTTGACGGAGATTAAATCTAAAAAGAAAAAAGTGGTTAGAACATTCTGATATTTCGTAGTAGGGAACTATTGATTCAGACATATAGTCCAGGGTTGTCAGCACATTGGCAATCTCTGACTAATAGATAGATATCTAAAGTTTGATTTTCTTGTACGTGGCAAAAAACCTTATTGTTAATTTAAAATTATTAATCAATATACCCTTGTTCTATTTACTAAATAATAACATTGAGACGTCGATTTTGCATTACATCGTGTTATCGATACTAATAATTAATATCAGATTGACTATCGCATTAAAAGAATAATAGCGGTAACTAGCTATTATATTTTAATGTGCGGTAATATTCAAAGGAGGTTTCAATATGATCTTGTGAATATAACTTAAAGATTGGTAAGAAAACTGACAAAGCTTTAAAAGAATTCGTGTTTTTTTAAATAAAACTATTAAAATGTGTTACATACTGATTATCATGAAAATCGGCTGAACTTTATAGAAGTGTCCTTTATTGTAACTAAACGTCAGCAGTTTGCACTAATTACCACAAAGGGAATAGCATAAAAACCTTTTCCATTGAATAATTAATATATATGAGCTAACTTTCATACTATCGAAGTTTAATTATATCTTACAGATACTAAAAGAAGTACGAAAATATATTTTTATATTTAATTATTAGTTTAGAATCTTTCAATAATGACAAATAACTTTAATATCTCGATCTAGATTCGGATCAAACAATTTAATCCGTAAATATATCATACCTGGAAAGTTTAAAAGCCGTGCATGTCAATACAAAACCTTGAAAGTCTCAATTCTCAAAGCGTGCCACAAATTGACCGATTTCATTTTACGAAGCTATAGGTCAAGCTATGGTGACTGAATCGTACCATTATAGCTGTTGTTAGGCTGGGTTGGTCAGAAATAGCTCTTTAGCTATATATTTTCGTGATAGTAGATTTTAAGGATTGTGTTTGGAGTATTCTCATTGAAATCACGTCAAATAAACAATAATATAAATACTTAATCAAGGTAAATGTCATTTGTCTAAAAGTTGTTAATTAAAAGTATGTTCGCTTTGTATTCTACTTCATTATTATGGCATAACTACCATAAATTAACTAAAATGAAAAAAAAAGTGGGTAAGAATCATCGTAATAAACTATAATTTAAACACTTTTAGATACTTCTAAGCTTTGAATTACGAAGTGAATTTAATTTACATATAACCTTTTTTAATATGAATAAAATAGTGGATTTAGAGTTTTGTGTTCATAAGTGCTGTTTCAATATTATTCCTCTTTTGGGGCTGGTTGCTTGTGACGGTACTTAAATCACTCGACTAAAATCAAATGTGAAAGGTCTGATCCGAATGACCTCAATTCTTTATCTTCTGTAATATGAAATAATGAATATCGAGTAATCTTTAATTACATTAATATAATCAACGATCAATGTAAACTAATTACCATTGTACGTAATATCGGATTGTTTAAAGAATATTACGTAGAAATAATTTATGCCCAGATGATGTGGTCTTTAAGGATTTTATTAAACTATATTTTTTACCTTTAATTACTATCAAGTAAATTGCATACGATTACAACAGAGCCTTTTTTGTTATTCCCGATAAGGCTTTTTATATAAATATTAATTTTATATGTGTACTTGTACCAATACAGCTCAAAGCTTTGTTAGTTGAATTATGACGTGAATGAAACTTAAAATAAAAATTTAATATTAATATTATAAGATTTATTTTGAGCAAGTGCCCGTGACTTTAAAAGGCTATCATTATAATATAAAAACAATATATAATAACTCATTGTCCTAACGACACGTTAACCTAAATTATTAGAGTTCTTCTAGATCAAAGCGATCGAGCCTGTTGATTGATAGGTTAATATAATAAATTATCTTTTAACAGTCCACTGTAAGTATATTTGATAAATTGCTTCAGAACGGCTTGGGTCGAGCATCATTTTATTCTGAAGTCGTTATCGGATTTATTAGCAGCTTACGACGTACGCACCGCGGCACGCGCAGCTCGGTGCGCGCGCGCAGCCGCTCTAATTTCGCAACCGAGTAGACGCCGCGCCGCGTCGCGCACTATATCACTGCCGATATTTAGTGCCCAGCCACCGCCCCGTCGGTGACAGCCTTATCTGTTATCAATATATGGATATATACCTCGTTCGAAACCTGCGGTATCTATAGTACGGCCGCCGACCTTGAGAAGCGTACATTCGGAACGGATTCGATTTACAGTGAACAGTGACTCGGTATTCTAGAATTAGAATTTTTATTACTTCCTAATTAGATACTTTATACTTGTCATCTATGACTTGGAAACGAGTAGTTCGAGCTTTGCAGGAATGCGAAACATCCAGGCTGAAATAACTTTTATGTTCCGTAGTTTCAAGACCATTTGAGTGGAGCTTTTAACTTAACAATATTAACTTATTTATTTGCAGGATTTTGTTAATTTAATATTTTTTGTCTTCGAGCCGCTGTCGCAGCTATAGCTGCGGCACTGTTACGCTAGTGAAAGGGAGGGTAGCCATCTATTTTACTTGAGGGACCACTACACCTACATATTTTATCAGCGCGCGTGTGTGCGTGGTGCTCTGGGTGCATAATAGGGTATTGCGACAAGGGTTAGTGCCCTGGGCGTGCCCAAGGCAACGAGGGAACTGATAGCGGCATGTTGGACTATATCATGTCCATTCCCGAGTCTTGTACAAAGTCTGTAAACGTTCTATATAGGGCTCGCTCACGGAAGCTTCGGACGGAGAATTAACTAACCGCTTGCTTCCACGAGTATAATACTAATGTTGTAATTCCTTTCGATCCTCGCGTACCTTTCAGAGCGCAACATGAAGATAACTTGTATTATCTTCCTGTAATGACAAGTGATAGTCTTAACCGTGTTTTAGTTTAAATATTGCACAGAAGGCAGCGATGAATAATGCATCGATGACTCATCGGATTGGAAGCAGATGGTATGATTTCGATAATGTTAGTTCACGCTCTTCACAATATCGACATCAATTAAAGTTGAAGATTTTGCGACGGACATAATGCATGTCGAAACATCGGACAATTATCTCGTCAACGTTACAATGTCAGAAGCGCACAAACCCGGTCCAACCCTGAAGCCCAAGGTTGTCCCTAATTATACCTTTCGAATAAGACGTCATTTCCTCGCGCTTACGAAATATTAAATGTAAAAAGGAGACTTTTTCGCGTTTCAAAGGTGTGAATTTAAATAATTGCAATAATCTCACTGATGGACGGACATGCGAACTTAATGAACGGGTAAGCTGCACTCGGTGTGAAGATGACAGCGGAAAGAAACTTCGAAAAACATGCGCATGTTTCGCGTTTTATTACAATCCTCTCACGAACTTTGTCATAATGAAAATAACCACAACAAAAAAATATCTCAACCAGAACTAAACATATAATGAAAATATTTGTTTTAATTAAATAAATGATATACGTAAATAATAAAATACGTATTAAATGTACTCTACTACTGCAAATTGTTTTAAGGTTGGTTGAAGATTGGTAGCGATCATAATATACTATCAACTGAAATGCTTTAATCCAAACAATTATTTATTTTTGATAAGAAACAATAATGTAATGCAGTAGTTTATAAAGTGTTTGTTTATTTATTAATTTGTTTGGTTCCCTTGTCATAATTATTTAGTCGCTTATCTCTCGAACGCTAAACGGAAACTTAACAAACCATTAATATAACTATACCTTGGAGGTGGTTAATAATTCAAATTCAGTTTCAAGGACTTTTGTTGATAAATAATGATAAGTAAATACAAATAGAAAAATACAGTAGATCCGGCTTCTAATCAATGTACAGACACTGCCGTAACTTGAATCATTTGTATAATTGACTGTAACAGTTATCAACCTCTTTTGTATCCGGTATTTATTTGGTGATTTCGCACAGACCACCCATCCTGAAAGTATAAAACGATAAAGTACTGGTATCCGAGATATTAGTGGTTATCGGTATTTTGAAACCGGGACGCTTGCTGGTGGTCACTTGGACACGAAATTCCTCATTTAGACATTCGCATCAAGAACCGTACTTTTGCAATTGTAAAATTTTATAACCCGAAATTTACATCAATTGTAACCAAATGTTGTTTTATTGATCCACGTGTTATGTCCCTCAAGGCTTTTTAACCTTTCAATATATACATTTTTTGATTTTGTGACATTCTATCATAATTATTGCCTGTATCATTAATAAGTTGACTTGCATATATTCAATATTTGTATGCAACAAGTATTTCTCTGACTGTACAATATCTTTCTTTGTAAATATGGTTTATGTCTTGTGGGTATTTACTCCGGCCTTTCTGATTAATTTTATCATATGTAATTTAAAGTCCAACTGCATTAATATTTCATATACATCATTCATCTCAACAGGACCGTCCAAACTTGTCTACACACGATGGCCGCAGCCCGGATTTTGAATGATGAATGCACTAGTCTAACTAACTTGACAACTCATTTTCTCGTTACAAATTCCATTACCAAACGTTCAAATTACATAGTAGTAGATATTACC
The DNA here is from genome assembly GCF_905220365.1 of Vanessa cardui. NCBI lineage: Eukaryota > Metazoa > Arthropoda > Insecta > Lepidoptera > Nymphalidae > Vanessa > Vanessa cardui. The sequence goes on from NC_061139.1 coordinate 5,450,238, forward strand.
TTCGCAATACCGGGGTATAATAGTAGCCTTATTCATACAACCATCATTATTTTCTGTCTCGCAACAAGGCAAAAACAATCAATAAAAATAAATCATTTAAATAACCATAAACACGTATTACAATGCGCCGACATTACATCTCCTAATGATTTCGCTAACGAATCATTGAAAGTGGTCGGATCGCGTGCGCGGACTCATGTCCGCTGCGATCTAATCGTATCCGTGTTAGTGTGCGTGAGGTGGCGTCGGTGTGCGTGCAATGCGGCCGTAATAATATGAAAGTGTTGTCCGGACCCCGCCCTAGCCTCGGGCCGAGCTCGGTGTTCCATTTACATCTGCTCGGATACTTTATTAAGCCTTCTGTAGAGAAGTGCGCCAAACTAGAGCACCTTATTATTATCAAATTATCTCAAATAGTTAACAATCATTTTAAAAATATTCGTCACAAAACACAACAATGAAAATAATGAAGTCATTACTCATAAACTTTCTGACAGAAATACTTTAGAGTTAAGAGGATCGAATATTGCAGGTAGGCCATTACTTTAGTAAGGGCTCTTTAGCTTTGGAACCAAAACGTACTACGTGAAAAATCTTAACACAAAAACAGTCAATATATTTGCTTCTTAATCTTAATTTTAATTTAAACTATCATTACAATTGCACAACTCTTGCCGTACTTGTTTAAGTTCAGATTTATTTTGTTAACTCGTCTGTTTATACGACTTTTATATTCTTACATTGTAAACTTAAAATATAGTGATTTCATCGTGTATTTAAATTCATAAGTAAAATAATGTTCGCGTATTCACCATAATATTTTTTGAGTTACGATGGTCGTGAGGTGCAGACATTCTACATCGATGTTCTGTTAAAATTTATACCGCCATTATAATAAGCTTAAATGCGCCACGGACATTGAAATGACTAACGAAATAGCAATTATTTTAATTATTTAGTAAAAACGTTACCGTTATGTACTTACCGGGAAATCGTTAGGATTAAGTACTTTTTATTACTTTCAATTAACACGATGTTAATCTAAATTATTTTGATGTGACTTTCAATCTATCACGCTCATGTCATATATTTCACTGTTATAAGGCAATAATTTGTACTGTTATGTTTGATCCTAAAAAGTGGGCAAACCAGTGTAACTACATGCACGAGGGCATAATATCCTGGTTTTCAAAGGTGTTGGTGCTTTGGAGGTGTAAGGAATGGTTCATATGATTAGAGATTATAAAGTACACTATATATAGATCTTAAAGAAACTTTGTCCTGCATTGAGGTAAAATTGATTTTTATTTAAATAAAAAAGCATCTTGTTTTTCCTTTGTCTTGGTAAGTCATCAAAGTGCAAAGCATGTAGGCCACACAAATTACAAATAAAGCCAAAATAAATTACAGACTACGAAGTAGCACTAATTATCGTTGCCTCGGGGAACCTTAAAAGATGATACGTGCTTGTCAAAATGCCAGCAGTGCACGCTTTCATTGTTAATAAACCATAATTTGGCTTGACTAATCCAAAACCATTCCTGACAAGTGACTTCAAAATTTATAGAAAATTGTAATGATCATAATAATTGGCTAGGATAATTATTAATTTATGTGTAAACAATTGTCCAAAAACCTACATTCTCGTATCAAATAAATTGAACATTTTCAATGCTTTCTTTATTTAATTAGTAGCCTTTATTAAATAAAGTTCCCAAAAAGTAGAAGTATTGTAACAATATATTGTCAAATTCAAATAATGAGAATAATTGAATTTATTATTTTTTTGGATCATGAAGTTCCAAATTTATACAATCTGTAGTTTCTCAATAATTCTCCAATCGTATTTTCGTTTTATGTTCAACATTCAATCTGAAGATGTATTTGGAAGAAAACAGTAAAATTGAAAGTCTCGTCTAGAAGCTTAAGAGTTTCGTCCAAATCGTTCACTGGTCATCTTAAAAAGCTGTCCAATCACGACTCAAATTATACCCGTGTGCCAAACTTGACCAATGAGCAATTGAAACGTGGAAGTGGAAAACAAACAAATTTACTTTCACCTTCATAATATTAGTCCTCACCGATATTATAAGGGTATGTATGCGGGTTTGTTATCATTACACCAACAATTATGAGAGATCTTAGGCCGTTAGTCCGATAAACATAAATATCGAAATTATGAGATAATAATTCTACAATAAAAAGCTTAAGAAACACTTTTGCAGTTTTTTTTTATATAAATATTTGCAATTCACGACAAAGATATAAATTTTATAATATTTTACGGTTGTGTTTAGTTTATCACGGCCTCAATTGTATCGTTGAATTGTACGCAATAGATTCGATTCAGACGGCGCAGGATCACGTCGCCGTGTTGAGACACCAAAGGTTGTCTCGAAATGCGTATCGGTTGCACAACCAGTGAAATAGAGCAGACAGATGTGGTTACCTACTTATTTTTTTTTTGTTATTTCATTATTTGGAAAGAGTATTATGTCAATGCAATATTGTTGTTATTGAAATAACGAAAAAATCGTGTGTTTTGATTATATTTGCTTTGTGTCTTTTGAGAGAATTTGGTTACGTTTAGTTTACTTACAATAATTTATGTTACGTGTACTTATTTAACTTGTGAAAAATGTTCAAGTACAATTAACGTCAACGATAATATTTAGAATTTGTATTTCGATCAACTAACACATAGCGATGTGATAGTTTTTATTTTTAAATATTTTTGATTAGTATTTATATACGAGTCAATTAAATATATAGTAAGCTATGTATATATGTAGTGTCTCCGAAGATTCATATTGTAGCTATGGATTTAAAAGTCTTATTTATTTTGATAATATTTAGATTAATACAGTCTTTTGATTTTTTTAAATCTTCTTTTCGGTCTTTGTGGACATGTTCTGCCATAGATTCTATCACTGAAACCCATTTTAAATATATGTATTGCTTATTGTAAAAGTGAACTGTAAGGTTCTTTATGAGTAATAAATGTTCTTTATCATGAACTAATTAATACTTAACGTCAAGTAATTTAATTTGCTATGAGATACCAGATAAGAAATAAATATTCAATAACAGTTTTCAAGATCAATATTATATATATTTGAACAAACTGAATCTAGGTACTTCATCAAAATATTATGAAGATATAACTTTTATAAATTCAATGAGCGGACTTTTCAAAATTCCATATATACATAATAAATTTAAAAAAAAGCCGCTCCCAGTTACATGTCATTAATAAAACTCTAGTATCTAATGGAAAATTATATTTATTATGCTATCTGTCAACACGGATTGCGACAAAAGCTTTGCTATACATCATCGCCCACAGAAGGCCGTTACAAAAAATAGAGCTACCGTCTTACGCATACAATAATAAAAATTTGACAATTCAAATGTTATAAAGACATTAATCTTGCGGTTGTTTAGTGGATTTTCTTGATTATCTTGTAATGATATGTGTATGATGCTGTAATATTTTGTCAAACGATTTTACAAAATGAAGTTTCAATTCTGCGAATATGTATGTACGTAACAAAACCGAGTTGTAACTACATCAAGAATATCATTAATTTAATGACTTTTTTGTGTTTTATATTCATCAATGGTTACTTATAAATAAAAAATGTATTACTATTCAATGCACCCGAATAATCAGTTATAAGTAGAAAAATCCAGACGCAACTCAACAGATTTTTTAAGCAATATTATTAAGTCAGTAAGTCTCTAATTATTTTTTCAATAAAAGTTTTCCTTTAAAATCTCAGACTCGTTGAACACCGTAAAATTTAATTTTATTTAACCATGCTTCATGCTTCGAATACATTTCTTTACCTCATAATAATTTCATGGATTTCAAATATTTCACTGAAGACTATTGCATCAGTTATGAATATAATTCTGATGACGTCATTGATCTGAATATTCTTATTTTAAATAGATATATTACAAACTTAGAAGACAAAAGATTATGGCTCTCATTAAATTGTGTAAGCACGGCAGTCTCTTTAGATACAGTTCAGAGACCTTGAACATTGAATTGTATTGTTATCTGATTGATTAAATAATACTCTTACCCGTTTGCGCTAAATAACGATTTGTAGGTAATAAAAGTCTTTGTGTACAATAATTGAGAATTTCGATGAATTATTTAGAAGACATATGTATTTAAAATATGTTTTAAACAGGAATTAATTCCTTTTAGAATATTTTTTTGCTGTTCCAGCGAGTTTGTCCGCTTTTGAATTTAACAATAAAGTTATTGTTCAGTTCGGACATTTAGCATAACATATTGATTATTATTAAAAGTAGCCTACGTTACTTATTATTATATCAAAATATTTCAGCCATTCCAGAGATTAGCCGGAACAAACAGAACAAAATATTAAAAAATGTTATTTTAGTGTATGTACCGTGCATTTAGTATAAAGCGGTTATCTTAATATGATAAACAGATACTCCAATTTTATTATATGTATATATTATATTCATAATCTGAGTTAATTTCTCATATTATAAGTTACTCCATTGTCATGATTTTCGAATATAGATATAATGCTACTAAAGACTTAAAAATCCAACATTTTAATCTTTGTTTGTGCGTGTGAGCTACGCTTTACACTAGCCGAACGTCATAATACTTTACTAGTATGTACACTCAGAAGATAATAACCTTATACGCTTCCGATAGTTTTGGTATTGCAAAACGTTAACAACATTATGTACTAAACAAAATATTCCATAATCATTTTTGTTACTATTAAATCAGTAACGTCTTACATAATCGTATTATGCATTAAACGCATCGAGTTTGTGTAGAAATATTTCGTAAGAGGAAGCGCGCACGTGCTACGGTGGTCAACGGAGCAACGGTTGCCGAACAAGGGGGCAATTGTTTACGGAATCAGGCAAATTGCTGATCTTGCAATAGCTGTATCGTTCTATTTCACAACATTATTTATAAGGCCATGATTAAATCAGCGTACTGACCCGACCGAGTCATTAATTAATTCTAAAACCTTTGATTTGACTCAATAAAAATTCCTCAATTTTAGTGCCGAGAAAAAATCGTCTCTATATTTTAGTTTTGGATTAATCTAAAACATATCGATAAGATAATGAAAGGTATCGGTTTAAGAGATTTTGATTGAATTGACCTTAAAATTTTTCAATAATAGAGTCAAAACCTTCACAGAAATCGAGTTAACTGATTCCATCTTTATATTCTTTGCAGTATTAACCTTGATTTAATAGCCCATTATGTAAGTCTAATAATATACTTCACGTTTTACTTACAAATACAAGTACAAGGATATTAGAATCTATATAATTGTTATGAAGAGAGATCGATAGTTAATACGTCCTGTATAAGTTTATAAAGAAATTTATTATCCGATAAATTGTACGTTATTGCATTATAATGATTATAAGAAATCCCAACCTTTGCTAACAACACAAGATTATTCTTTATTATATCGCGATTTAGCTGAAACAAAGTGTCTTATATGCTACAGTCCTTACAAAATATATGAGTAAGGATTAGGTAAACATAACAATGTTTTGATGCATGAAATGTCTTCGATACATTCAATAAAAAAAAGATATCAGCTGCAGAGATCTTCGACTTTGGAAAATTGAATTTGCCCAACATCTCAGGCTCGTGTAAGAGATCGAGTAAACCATTACGACTTTAGTCTATTTGTTTAATAAAGTTTAAGACAAATGACAATGCTGAATTGATTTTACGATTTTCGATATATTCAGTTTTTTTTTTGTATTCTACATAATTATTTTTCATTAAAATAGGCGGCATCGATGCAAAACATGTTTATTTTTAACATAGTGTATTCTTCAGCGATTATATATAATATAATAATAAGAATAAAGTCTACAATAAATATTTAAATTAATATTTTTTTCCAGTAATTTTAAGTCTTCTTAAGACTCACAAAAACAGTTTTGAATTTTCATTTTACAATATAAATTAAATGTCAAACTACCTTCTTTACTGCTCTTTCTTGAAATTTGTAGTTATTCTTTATTTAATTTTATAATATAACTTGCATGACAGATATCTTTTGGTATCAATAGACAGACGTGAACGTAATTTTTTAATATAATCTTTATATGGACATTCTTGACAAAACTGTCAGTTGGGAATTATAATAATCGATTCTTTGCCCTTGCCCCAGAAAGTGCTAAAAGTTTATATGAATACAATGATTGTCACTAGTTTATGTCGAAATAATCAATATTATGATGTGAGTTAATTTATTTATTTACTTAAGAGGTTTATAGCATGAAGGTATTATCTAAATACAAATAAGAAATAAAAATTATTACTTTAAACATCATGTCCGCGTGGAATGGTGGCAAGAATGCTAGCAGCATTTCTCTGTTGAATCGCAATTTCCATCCTCTGTGTGGAATTATCGATTTCCATCTGTAAAACCAAATTTGTTTTTTTTTCAACAATCAATTGATTCGACATCCGGTAATTCTATGCTTTTTGTCACAAATTTTTTTTTAATACCTTTAAATCTGAACATTATTTTTAAAACAATAATGATTTAAGTTAATTTCATTGCAGTTTATGGATATTGCTAAAAATGTGTTCGTAAATTTAACCCTAATCACGACTAATGTACGTAAGAATATTTAACAGTTATTTAGGTAAATGACCAATTATGAGAGGAACGGAATAGAGTGTTCAAGCTGGTGTGCTTGTTTATATAATAGCAATATTAATATTTAAATATTAATATTGTGCAGCCCGCTGGTTGCGGGCTACATAAGACCGGGCGTTGTGGCGATCTTTGGGGGAGGCCTATGTCTGTCTGCTGAAATTATGATGATGATGAAATATTAATAATAAAATATAGGTGTAATTAAAATAATATGATGAACATTATTGTACATAAGCCCAAGATAGCACAGAAAAACAATAAATTTTAAACGTTTATCGTGAGTTGAAAGTCAGCGTAGATCTCATGTGCTTAATTAATATTTTTATATATTCTCGTACTCGGCGGCAAAGGAAATCATTGTGAGAAAACTTGCATATGTCATATTAAATTTGTATATGAATATTTTGATATGAAACTTAATACACAGTAATATATAAAATTTACAGTCTATTTATCACTACCAATATATTATATACATTTGGTATTTATTGATGGCTTATAAAACAATTTAATATGTTTTTTACATATTAATCTTTTAAAGATACTAAGAGTTTCTTCATTAATATAAAAGCTATAACCGTATATAGAAGCTTTTTCTTATTTCAAAAGGTGTTAAAACGCAATAAAATAAATATCTACAAATAAACGCGTGTATTAAATTAAATTATTTAACGCGGCATAAAACAGGTACTTTGATTGATAAGATCTAAGGCTGAAGGTTGTGACTGCGCCATTACCATATAACATACGTTTGCAATTGATTTATTTCACGTCCTTGTGACTTGTGTTATTATATGTAAAAGGTGAAATCGATCATTGTATGTTTTTTTTTAATATAATTTATTAGCATTAAATTTTGTTACTCCATCAAATTATAATAAATTAATGAAATTAACGGATTTCATAGTGATTTATGTTTTTATCGGACTTTGATTATACTTGTCTATTTAATTTTAATAATACCTACGTGTGTATAAGTATCAAGTATGAATGTATGCATGTGTGGGTGAATTTAGTAACAAGATCACATTTGTTCGTCTTTGTGGAGTTTAATGCTTAAAATCATATGAAGTAAATACTTTTGAATGTATGAGAGATAATATCGTCTAGAGAATTACAATTTATCGTCCTTCTGTACGATTCAGGTACGGTTTCTATTCGTAACAAACATTATTAAGATATAGATATACGCTCCCGTTTTAAGTAAAAATCCTCGATGGTCTTGAGTCTGAACTCTTATAATTTATCTGTACGCCCTAATGATGATATACCTAAGGAAGTTACAAAACTAAAACTTTGGGATTCACTACTCAGTTTGACACAAAATTGAACAAGTGCTCAAGACCGTGCCAGGCTTCTAGCGTTATCATCTAAAGAGTCAAGGTTGTATTCATTACCCTCCAAAAATCTTGGGACACTTTTAGATAATGAATGTTTCCGCATAACGAATGTTCTCTATGATGCAGATGTGTGGAAAGGACTCTTTCGGTTTACATGGTCTCTCTTGACCAAGGAGTTCAGCCAGGCTTTTCCACCACGGTTCTTTTAGTGACACAATTAAAAGGACTCTCGCCACCATCGGCGTTCCTGCACTTACTGAGCCTCGTGGAATTAGGCGTGATGATGGTAAGAGACCTGATGGATTGTCTCATATCCGAGAAACAATGTCTTATATCAAATTACTTTTTTGTTCCATTTGCTGTCGAAATGCTTGGCCCTTAGAGTAGTAGTGCAGAAAGATTCATTAAAAGTAGAACACCTCCCCTCATTGCCTCCACTGGTGGCAGGAGGGCTGGTTCGTTTTTTGCCCAGAGGATCAGATTTGTGATTGAACAGGGAAATGCTGCTAGCATTCTTGCCACCATTCCACGCGGTCAAGATTTATACAGTAACAAATTTTAGTGCATATTTGTATATATTTAAGCATTTAATGTTATTAATTATTATATAAATAAATGTTTTATATCTGTACTTGTGCACCATATTATATGATGTGTAATTTAATGTAGTGGAAATTAATATTTCTTTAAAGTCTTGTTAAACTAAAGACAACTCCATCAATTTTTCATTGTGATTTTTTAATACATTATAGATAAGCCTTATAGTAGTATGTAAGAAGGTTACCTGAAAGTAACCGCATCATGAGAAAATTTGCCACAAATGTATTCAGCACCCGAATTATTAGTCTTATTCTTAGTCCTATAGTAGGGAATTTACAGGCTGTTAATGATAAATTGGCAGAAGATGGACCGGCTTAACTAATTATCTCAAGTCATGGTAATGTTTTTTTTACAAAAAAATATTTTCAAAAATCCAATTTATAATATTAGTTTGGTTTTAGAACGTTTTAAAATAAACTCATCTATGTAATATAGCAACATGATATTTGAATGGCACTACGCCCACGGGCTGGTTCAGAATCGAGATGTCAGCGTTATCCCAACTATAAATCAGTTCGCACCACATCATGTAAACTTCAACAATGAAGATAAAGCTACCACGCCATGAAGTAACATGGGTTACATTGTTAGGGCTAGAGCACACTATAACATTTCAAATGAACGAATGAACTTATGTCTTAAATAATTTGTATAGCAAAATACTGGCTTGTTTGTTGAGTTTGTCTTAATAAGAAGTTTTCACTTCTTAAATGACAAAAATAAACGTTCAATGTTTTCCTCATTTGTTTGTGTATGTAGTTTGCATAAATTTCATACTATTTTTTTATGATTCTTTCGCTTTGGTACTTGCAAAAGTTTTATAATGCCAAGTTTTATATACATATTTACTTGAATTAATTTTAAGGAAAGTATCTTTATTGACATCAATTATGGTATATGCAGTGTCTTATTTTTTTATTCATAAATAGACAAGTAAAGGGCTCACCTGTGATGTAGATACTATTACCATTAGACACTTACACTGCATATTTATAAACTTCTTACTAAGATGTTACGAGGTTCTGTATTAGTGCTTATAATAAAACGGCTCACTCTCCCTTACAATAAAAATATAGAAATTAATGACACAGAGTTCGAAACACGGTATACTTATATACATAGGTCCAGCTAACCAGGAACAAATACTTCGATGTAAATTTTTACTCAAATAAAGTCTCATACAAAGTTCGACAAAAAACATTTTATTAAAAATAAAAGATACATATTATAAAGTCATGCAAAAGTTCAGAGATTTTGTGATTTATCAATACGCAATGTTATGATTATTTAAATAGTTTTGCGAATTCTCTGGTTTTGTTTTTTGTGACTACATCTTTACTCAAACAAATGGTTTATCGGTTTATATCGGTGTGTTCATATTGATTGTTCTTTAAAAGATAAGTTAACTTAAAAATAAATGATCATTTTTTTACACAAGAAAGTACATTGTTTATGTGAAATACAAAATGAAATGTAGAATTACGCTTTCCTAGAGCCGCCAATGGCTAGTGCTTACAATCTTTAATTTGTTCTATATTTAAACTGACACTAATTCAACACGATTGACAAACGTGAATATTAACAGTGAACAATTAATTATAATTAGATAGGTACAAAAAGAATTGAGATCTTCGTGTTGTAGACGGCATTGAGACGACAACGATTAGCATTATATCATAGCCACTTACATTTGAACCCTGAGGTATTCCTTCCTCATGTATTGCAGAGGGTTATAAATGAGTCTAAAGGGTCATGTTAAATTGGGTAATAGGTGGGCTAGAGTCACGTTCGAAGTCGACCGGCCACGACCGGCGCCCTGTGCGGCATTCCTTATGTCAAACTAACCATCAAACTGAACGGAAAAAATACCTAGAATGCGCAAGGACAAGCCAAAGTTCCGAGAAAAGTAAAGCTCAGATGTAAATATTTGAGACGTCGTTCTTAAATGGTCTTTCCCGTTTCTTAATTTCCGGGAAATCATTTATTGTTATTTTGCTTACGTAAATGATTTAATTAGGGATTATTTTTTTATATGTCTTATTACTTTTAACTGAGTACATACCTATTTAATTTGTTCGGCATAAAACTGATTGATATATCTTCCAAGATCATATCTAAGACTGAATTAATCATATAGAATAGATAATAATCATCGTAACCACAGCAAGCACGCAATCAAGTTTAAAGTACAATATAATTATGATGATGTTGATTTGGAAGCTACAAGAATATAATACAATATTTGATTTTAAAATTAATAAAAGCTTTTGTTACCGACTAAAGTTAATATAAAATCAAAACCGTTTATAAGGCAAGAAGATTATTATAATTATGATATTTCGAACAGTGGGCGTTTCTTTTGTTAATTTAAGTTTAATTAAAATGAATATACACCCATTTAAATTAAATTACAGCTACTCTTGAAAAAAAAAATACAAAATTTATAATGTCAATTGAAGACCTTGCTCCAGTAGAGAAAACTGTTATTATATTTAGCATTTAACTCAATATTTTTGGAGCCCGTTAGGAAATTCAAGCATATTTTAAGCGTAGGCATAATTTAATATTATCCACTTTAAAATCAATGATAAAAACAGTGTTTTTACATAAGAAATTTCAAATTATCACCAGAAATGTGCTTGAGATCTGCTAACTTTAAATATAAGGTTCTTTAAATGGTTGGAAGCAATGGATTATTCCAAAGCAATATTAAGCTTCCTTGCCTCAGAAAGCACTAATTTTTGTACCCAGTCCCTCTCGTTTTAAGTTGTCGTACTAAAGGGCTTTGATTGTAAGGAAATAATGAGAACCCTAGTGTTTATGAATACATTTGACAACAGCACTTTATATTTTATTTTAAACATTGGTTAACGTTTAACCTGTAGGTATATCAATGAAGAAATTTATTATATTATTTTATTTTCAAAAATCTAAATTTATTTTATATACAGAAATACTTTTAGTACGATGATCTGTTCGAAATAAAACGTGATTTATCGATGAAAAACAAAATCATGTTTTTTTATTTTATACAACCTCTTTCCTATTCCAAGTGTGTCATGTATTCAGCTTTGACTGTGTATGAGTATAATCAGTATATGTAAAGCTACATACGGAACATATTGTGAATACTTTATATTTTACAGCAGGTCAAACTCAAAGTGAATGTAATCTGTCGATTATTTATTTAAGACTGAATTAAGTAATTTTTAACTTTGCCCTTTGCCGTTCGATGTTTCAATAATCAAGTTAAAAACTTTCATTTTTTAAAGCCTTTATTGACTTAAATGTCACGTATTTGGTCAAGTTAGCAAGAGTATTTAATTATCAGCTTAATAATTTAAAATTCAGGACATACAATAACTCAATTTTACACAATATTGTTTTCTAAGCGATAAGAACAAAGTTATTATGTACAAAATAATACGCAACAATCAATTTAAAACCTAATAATGAAATGAGTATTTTCAATTCTTTTTAATGACGATAATTTTTTATCTATAATAAGTTTTGAAAGCATTATATCAATCTTAGATTACTTGACGGGTAATTAACTTTCAGTTTTACATAAGAACTATTTTTAAATTCAATAATTTATATTAACGACTTTAAAAAAAGATTGCATACGAAATACGATTTATTTAAAGTAATTAGGTATGTTACTCTATTATTATTCAGAAATTAATTCTTTATTTAACCTCTGAAATGTTTTGAATTCTTTCCTTATGTGGTAACCGTTCAATTTTAGTAAATATAATTGCTTTATTTGTTGTATAGTGTTGTTGTCCTCCTGACCGATTTTAGTCACGGCGGCTTAACTCAAGGGATACCAGTCACCTACGCAGTAGTGTGCACGTGCATGCACAAGTTTGTGCTTTGTGCACTCTATAACTTCTCGATCTCATCATCCGATAGACCGGCAGATCCAAGATGAACATGAGTGAGTGAAAGAGGTCGGTGTAACGATATACATTGATCACAATATGTCTTGTAATTGTGTTGATGTATCATCCTTTCTGAATCTTTCTATAATTTCTATTATTAATTTAATGATATAAATCTTATGGATAATAAAAAGCAAAAAAGTAAAGTAAGGTAACATCCTGTAGTATGAAGAATAATATAACTCTTATTCTTAATATTATTATAACTTAGGATAAAACCACCCTACTTTTAATTAACAAAATTATACGATATGTGTATTTTTTTATGTTAACACCAAATAAATTTGCCAATCAATTCGTTTAATTTTATAGTAAGTCTAAAGTAATACAATTTCTTTACTATTATTTCTTACAAATATGCTTAGCCAATACGTTATTATATTTCAAAAAGTCGTCTAGTTAGACACCTATTTACTAGAACTATATAATACTGGCATTAGTTTAAGATACACTACTATTGATGTATACAGCTCTTAAAGAAAAAATTAAAAACATCTGAAATTATGTCAATCAAACCGAGAAATATTATCATTAAAATGACGATTATCAATATAATAATTAGAAGCATAAATGTGGCCTCATTACGTAGTTTTTCCGGTATCTTTGGCCTCGCTAATCTTTGACCGGGATGTCAACTCTGTAATGATTACCTACCAGATATGAAACAAATATGTCGGTGGCAAGGTCGCCAAATTTGAGTTATTGAGATCATGGCTGGTACGACTCGACTTTTCACTGTAAAGTTATGTTCACACTTTGTACATGATGAAACCATCAATACAAATCATATATGCAATAATGATACTAGTACTACTATACTTAAATTTTTTTCCTCAAATGGCGAATTAAATTCTCTGTTTCTTTGGGCCTCCGAAGGCTTTTTATATATTTCTATAACTGAAACAATAGTACATTTTGGTTAAAACATCACCATAGAAATTTAAAGACGTATTTAAAATTACAATATAAAATACTGAAATAAAATTTCTGCTTGAGATGAGTTAGAAGAAGACCGACTTTATATGATGCATATCTTCATCACTTGAATCGTATAATTTTTTGAATGACAAAAAAGGAGGTTAATTTGCTATTAATTTAAAATGATTTTTACCTCAACACTTTATCATTTATTTTTAAATGGATTTTTTTTGTTAATAAAGTATATTTGTATTTCCATTCTACAATAAATTCAAAGATAATTCGTTTTTTGTTCTTATAATTTTATATTATTTAAACACGCCCTAAGTTTTTAAGAATGCTTCTGCACGCACGTATGTATATACGTATAATTATTTTTTCGTTTTAAGGAGGTTTTATTGCGTACCTATTACTATGGATACTGGAGTAATCGTGAAACCAGAATCAAAATACTTTTAATAAAGAATACTATACATTAATTAAATACATTATACAGTGTATATCATTTATTATCTATAATTTATTTATTAAATTATGTATATATTTAAAATCGTTATTGCCTATTATGTTTTTTTTTTCTCACTGAAAAGGTTTATCTTTTCAATTTGGACAATTAAAACAAAGAGATTGACAGAGATTTGAAATTGGAATAAAAAAATCGTCTACAGTTTAAATAAACATACTTAAAATAATGCTTTTAATTTAAACACGACATGTGTAGAATGTGACTAATCCAAATACCTAACTGTCAAACGCGTCGCGTGGTCCGAAGGCTGTTTTTTTGCGAATCGTTTATATGTAACAGGACGTTACTCAATCTCCTCAAGAATTGCTCGTGCCCATCAAAAACTTGTAATTTAATTTTCGAAAGTGTATCAGATGTTACGTAATACAATTGATTTTTTCCTTGTAATATCACATAGAGTGAACATTGACAAAATAGAAATTAACATATGAGCTTATAAATCGATCCTTATCATTATCATTAGATAGTATAAAACAAAGTCACTTACTGCTGTCTATCACTATGTAAAAATATAATAAAGTATTTTGATGCGATTTTTTTTCAATAGATAGAATGATTTGAGAGGAAGGTTTTTGTATAAAATACATGGACTATTAAGAAAAGAAACACTGATAATTTTAGAAGTATCTAATGTGACATAGTAAATAAACAAAATCTGTAGTACAATTAATATCAGTAATGCACGTGAGCGAAGCCAGGCGGGTCAATAGTTTTGTTATAAAATCTGAAATGACTCACTGATAATTCAATAATTTTGACTGGCTGATGTTTGAAAATCCGAATCCAAATCCTTTTCGATTTACCTATAAAAGCGTAACAGACATATAGACAGAAAACACACAACTAAGTTCGTATTTATAATATTAGAAAAGATGTACATATGAAATAGTAAAGGAATATTGAATATTTCTTGGTTGTTGTAATTAAACGTAATTTAATTATAAAATTAGTTATTGAATTAAAATTATCGGTTTTAAAATACATTTTTTATGGCTTCTGTTTGTACCAAGAGGGCACAGATTATTTCACCAATGTCATGTGCGATGGAGAAGACACGATGGAGATTGAACGGTGCAGACTCAAAATACATATTCAATTTTG
Source organism: Vanessa cardui (assembly GCF_905220365.1). Taxonomy (NCBI): domain Eukaryota; kingdom Metazoa; phylum Arthropoda; class Insecta; order Lepidoptera; family Nymphalidae; genus Vanessa; species Vanessa cardui. Next base: position 5,465,368 of record NC_061139.1, read on the forward strand.
ACAGATGGAGCGACGACGGCGTCAGCGATGCTAAAAAAAAATATTAGTGTTGCCATTACACTGAAAAATACAATTAATACAATGTAGTTAAGCATTTCAATGACTTTTTAATAATTTTCTTTTTTATATCACAATTCATTAAATGATTGATATTAGGTAAAATATTGTTATTATCATGGGAAGAGAAAGTGTTGCAAGGGTTTTTACAATTGTTAACTTTTTCTTGGAATTCACAGGTATAAGAAATTATCCGCAACAAAATAAAAAAGTATGTGTACTTTTATACAAACATTTTCCAACTCTTATTATCGTATAAACCCTGAGCCATAAAATTAAGTTAAAGGTCATAGTGAAATTCCAGAGTACTTTTTTAAAAAGGGGAAGACCACAGATTATTTTAGTAAAAAAAGTCGCACGTACATTCCGGGTTTTCATATGTATAATAAAAAATGTATAATTATAATAATTAAAGGTATAAATTGCGGCAACTGACATATTGTTCAAATTAACTGTAATATGTGTTTATCGAAAACCCATTTAATATATTTATTAAGTATTTCTATATAAAAAGGTAATCTTATATTTATTTTGAGAAACGTTTGAGAAGCATTATTATAATATTTTGTAACATTTTGTTCGAAAAAAAATAGCATTCATTTTTAATGAAGACTAGAAAACTTACTTACTACTTAGAAAACTTTAGAATAATACATGTCTATGTATAAAGATCAGAATATAACATAGACAATCATAATATAGACTATCAGAATATAACATAGACTAAGCAACTAATGTCGAGCGAAGCCGCAGGTGATAACTAGTACTATGTAAAACAAACGCTAGTCTGTTCTCTATTATTAGAAGAAATAAGTCAATTAAATGCATTCCTACCACACGTAGTACGAAAACGTCTGCTTGTTGGCAGGCGAAACCAATTAAAAAAGCTAATTGCTAAGCTACCATGATATTTTGGGCTAGATTTCGACTTCAGTTTTGGTATTACAAGTCGATTTTTTTGGGACTTAAGTTTTAATTAATCCTCGAAATCCATTACGCGACATTCATCTCCCAATATGTCGTTCAATTTTCCCACATCGTACGTAATTTCATACAATCGATAGCGCTTCCGCAAATTGATGACGTTGGACATAAAAAAAGCAATGCGTAAAATCGGCGTAAGCGAAAACGACTCCTATTGAATAATAAATTGCTTATTTTTTTCACTGTATATAATTAGTGTTATACGCTGAACTAGTACATTTGGCGTGTTAATACTGAAGGTCATGCTGTAGATAACAAATCTATGGTCGTAATAAACACACTAATGAGTGTCAATATCAAACGAACCGATCGTGGTAAGATAAACATTAAGTTGATTTTACCACTTAATATAACAAAAAGTTTTTATTTATTATTTATTGTACAAACATCAAAATTTTCAAAAATCGATTTTTTTTCAATCTAGAATAAATTCGATTTTTGAAAATTACATTGACGGCAATGTGAAGCGTAATCATAAGTTACTCGATTCAAAACATTAGACATTTAAGCTAGTACTCATCTTATTTACATAATAATAATATTATTAAAAATAAATTATTATTATACATTTAAAACATATGTTATTCACGTTATTTTCTTATCCAACATACGAATATCATTCGGCAAACTTAAAGTCGATTTTATATTGATATAAAATTAAACATCAATGCATCAACTGTTATGTAAAGCTTGTATTGAATTAACACCACTATTTAATAAGAGTAATGGTCAAAAAACGTGCGCCGGCGTCGCCTGAAGGTCGAACTAAGGCCGATGGAAACAATAGCCATCTATTGTAATTACTATTAACTCATGACTTGGGCAACTAATATCCATAATTAGATACTGAACTAAATTAAACTGATATATGTAATTTAATTTACGCTGTAAAGAAAAGCTTATCCATAAGTCTTCTGCCGTGAAGAAGATTTTAGGGCTTCCTCTACCGCGCTCCTAGTAAGCGGGTTGATAGATGAATCTACTAATTTAATACAGCAGTAATGTGTTGTTGCTTGTTTTGTACTTATTAATAAATAGCGTGGATCTTTAACAAAATGGTAACTTACAGTTTGAATTGAAATTAAAGTCTGTAGTACTCTTTAGATGTCGCATTTTATGTATTGATTGTTACGAATACAATTAGTCCAAATTCTGTAAAGGCATAAATATTTAAAAAACGAACTACTTTCTCCTTCTAATCTCTTTCACTCCCTCTCTTTTAGGAAATTATGTAATAGTGGCTTATAAATAAATATAACATAAGTGATCTGCAGATTTACAATTTTCTACAACAGTGTTTTGATCTTATGAGCTTTAGCCGGCATTAGCTAGCGGTTTTATGGATAAAATGTTATATTAAACATCTTATCCAAAATATCTACAAATTTTATTTACAGCCTTTCCTCGTGTACGCCCTTTTTAATTAAGAAATTCGTATCAAAATCTATTTAGTGGTTTAATGATAAAAGCGAAGATACACAAAGATTTAAGAAGGAATTTTATTTACTATAATTTTTAGATTTTTAGATATGTGCATAGAATATGGCTAAGATAAACTTTCAGAAAGAATAACTACGGTTGGAAATAACTACAACAACTACATCTTACAACTACGACTTGGGTCTTGGAAACAATCGATTTTATATGTAAAGGCTTTAATTATAAGTTCATTAATTTGATCGATCAAATTTCACCAAAGTGTATGTAACACTGTGTACGTAACAACACTTCCTAGCGCAGTGCGTCCGTTCTCGTGGAAAAGACTAGGGTGCGAGGCCATTCTTAAATTGCGTGTTTAAGCAACAAAAAGAATGACCGAAATCTACTTTTGATCATTTTCGAATCGATTCGATATCGATTTCATTGTGAGCGTCGTATACGGAAGGCGATGCTTGATAATTACACTATAGCACGTAACTATTGTGTAACAGACGTCATGGCACTTGAAAAAAAAATGACAGACAAAAAGTACAATAGATACGATTAGAAGTATCAATTTGGTATGTAACGAATTAGAAAAAAACAGTATTTCAATTGTGACATGCTGGTAATATTTGTCAATATCGAAATTATACTTTTACTGTAATTTTATTTGGTAGTTTTGTGAAAGCTCCTGTATCATACTCTCATCCGGGCTATACAGCTCTACGTAACATTGTTGTGCTTCTCTGAGTGAGTCAGTGTGAGTATCTTAACTTAATGTTAATCTTACTCACAGACACGTGCACAAACAAGTAAGCCGTATTATGAACTTATTTAATCACTATATTTAATAACATTATCTTTAAAAATTACTCAATGATTACGTTTGTAAAGTTAATAGTAATACATATTTATAATACAAAACGCAAGAGAAATTGTAAGATAAAATAAAAAGAGTCAGCTTTCTAAACAAAATATTCCATCTATATACATTACCATTAAAGGTTCACTGGCCCACAGCTGGGCAAGGGCATAAAATTTATTAATCTGAGTTACTACAGCGCCGTTTTGATCCATATTATATTCTGTAAAAAACACATTTTGATCGCTATTTGTTATATCCACTATTATAATTGAACAATACTTAATACGAAAATAAAGTTAGCATGTTAATTTTAATAAAAAAAACCTGTTTATAGCATAATCAAACATAAATGTCTAATAATTGAAATTGTTCTTTTTTTTTTGCTCTACTTTAAATAATCTCATTACAGAATAACCAATCAAGGCACAGATGAAATCATCCAATCTATATATTCTGCGATTCATACTTTTGCTGCGTAGGAGTATTTCTGAGTAAGAAATTGTTCCGGAATGCCCTGTAAACGATAATACGAGAACACTCAAGGTCATTTTACAACAGCCTCATAAAGTAGATACATAACTTGTGTCAATTATATTACTTAGGTTATTTGTATGTTAAAATATAAAATGGTTTTTAAGATTTCTTAAGTATAATATTTATTAAGATTTTATTGTTTTGTTTTTGAGTTCATTTGAGTCTAAAATACGCTTCCTATCCTCTCTACGTTTGGATCGTTAAACTTAAGCAACGAATTTTATAACGTTTTTTTATCAATAAAGAGTGACTCAACAAAAAGGTTTATATACCTACACATGCATAAAGAGAATCCGAGGCATAAATAAGTAAGCTCTTTAAAATGTTCGCAGCCCTTATGTCAATGTTATTGTGTTCGGATATACTATATTTAACATTCTATATATGAAGACAAACAACGAAAATGATTGCAAGATCTTTACAATTAGTAAATGATTAAATTTTTTTGTACAACTTTAAATCCATTATTATATTTATTTACTATGAAATGTCATGTTATCAAAAGATATTTGCCTTTAGTTAACACTAAGTTGAAAGGAGTCTGCATGGTACAAAGAATATAAAATATTATGCGGAAGCAATCTTAATTTAATAAAACCTATTTTACTTAGATCCAGGATCAACATATACCATCCTATAAATGATAATTTGGGATTATAGTCATAATAAAAAATCGAACTCATCGCAGTAGAATATCTTACAAAGGAAAAATGAACAAGGTTCTTCCGCGGTTAAATCTTCTTTAACTATCAATTTTTACTCAACCGATAAGCATGTCTTATTAAATATTCATTGATCAAACAATCTGTAATTACAACGGTTAATTTATTACGTAGTAAGTCGATATGTAATTATATACGTTTACTAAGTATGTTATTTATTATCAAACTCTACATTACAATGAACAATGTACGGTATCACCATCAGAGCACATATATTTACTTGGATTGATTAGCTATTTGTGTATTGTATTGACGTGACATGTTGCAGCTAAACATAAAACTTATAATATACTTACGTGTATAAGTCGTAACTAAGTTATTCAGAGAAATGTTAGTTTCTTTTTCCAGGCTTTTGCGACGCAGCATTTTTGAGTTAACTTTCTTATATTTTATAAATTATTTTCAATTTATTAAGCATTTGCGTCTAACTAACAACAAATCAATAGATATTTTTTTATCTATCTAAGAAAAAGTTCAATGAAGTATTTCATTAGAAATTGATAGACAAAATATATTACAATATTAATAAAAAATTATTGTGAATTATACATATAACTATATACCTAGTTAATTTAAATTGTCTGTTTTTTTTAATATTACACTTGTTTCTTCGATGAATTGCTGACTTCACACTTTAATCGTGGCATGCGTTACATATTATTTCTCGTATGGCATTCAAAGAAACGGTCATTAAGATTTTTTTCTGCAAAATGAATCGACTCATCGACACGCAAAGCATCGAGTATTTAATTAGACTGCCAAAGGCGATTTAATTACTTCCTAATATTGACAATGCCTCTTTTTGTCATTCTCAGATCGGTATTTTAATCAGCAAAAAAAATTTCTTGGTACCTTCTAAATAATGTATATTTCTTATACTTAAATTAAATTATTTAAGCTGTGTCAATTTTGATAAGGCGAAATACAAATTAATCGAATACAAGACAGGATAAATACGTATGTACGTAGGTTTTATCTTAGTTAACAAGTAAAGTTAATAGGACTTTTATAACAGCAAAAAGCAAACCGAAAAATATATTAAGTTTTTTTGAATGAACAATCATAAATGTTAATATAATAAAATTCCACAGACATTTTTAACTTTGCCGTCTCGTAAATTCAAATCGTTTATAAAAAATACATTGGTGAAAAAAGCGTATTATTCGATACAAGATTTTGTAGATGATAAAAAAGCGTGGAATTAATACCTGTTGACTTCCAGGCAGGATATATTAATTTAATAATTGTATTAACTTAAAAATTAACTAACATGACTGTATTTTTTTAAATGTTGAAAAAGAGTAACTACTGAGTTTCTTGCCGGTTCTTCTCGGTAGAATCTACTTTCCGAACCGGTGGTAGCTTCACTTAATTGTTAAATGACGATTCAAAAGTGCTTGTAAAAGCCCACTTGAATAAAGTATACTTTGATTTTGATTTTGATTTTATTCAAACAAATTATATTTCCATATCATTCTGGTATAAAAATGAGCTATCATACGAAGCGCTGAAGCTCGTGAATAGATCGGACAGTTTCTTAATTGAATGCGTTTTCACTGCTAGCTGCATCGTGACGGACTGATGCGCGTGCTATCTTTACGATGTCGATCTGCCGCGTAATATTTGTGTGACTCGTGCGCTGCGCGCGCGCAGATAGCACGCTTGAATAATACATTTGCTCATTGTGCCCCACTTTATTGTTAGGATCATAAATTATCTCAATTATTAATCTTTATTATTATTTAAATATGTGTATAAATAGCATATGAGTAATATAAGAAATTAATAATATTTATTAATTAAGTGTTGTTTTAAACACGTTGCAGAGGAGATTGGCAAGTTTTTGTTCGATAAGTCGTCGAAGCAAATTTGTTCAGATAAAATGTCATAATTCAAATATTCACGTGCTATTATAAAAACATATATTTAAGCATTCTCTTATGAAATCATTGAAGAGATGCTCGAATTTAATACTAATTTATTTTCATATAGGTCTTATTAATTATACTTTCGAAAATGGTAGTAATAGTCGATCAGATTTTATCTTACAGTTCCGATAATTATATACGAACGTTTCATAAAAAATACTGAACGAAATTAATTACAGAATACAATTTAGAATATTATACAATAATAGAATACTGTGTTCAAATACATACATTGAATACCCCATAACGAGTACGGAACTAAATACCTAAAGATGAACAGTACCATAGTCCACGTTTATATCATTACTCAACAGTCTAGTTCAATATCTCGTATACTTATCAGTTTCAGAGAGTTTCAGTCAGTTTATTGAGATTCTTTAAAAAAATGACTATTAATTGCGTGAAGGTATTGGATTTTTCGTTCTAAGAAATTTTGTGTTGAAAATTGTATTTGGTAATTGTGTGACGATACGCTTGAGTCGTTACATTGAACTTTCTTGTTATTACTACGCATAGATCTCTTTATTAAAAATTTTTGTACAATGGAAACATTCTAGTTTGTATTGCGTTCGAATTTTGAAAGCACACGTACAAAAAATACTTTTCGAATATAACCTCCTTTAGTGCCAAAGTCGGTTCAAAATCATAATAAGCAATTTCAGCAATAAAGAAAGAACTTAGGTATAGATATTAATTTGGTCTATATTAAATATGAAGGGACTGAAAATAAACTTTATCCAAAGAGGTTGTTACGTGCATTTTTGCAGTCATTTGACACGTCAACGTCAATTTACTGTCAGCTGCCGCGTTCTCTGAGGCAACTTTATGGCACTAGGATTAAACTCAGTAGTGCTTTGTAGTAATTCGCGATAATATTCGTTTTTATTATATAAAAAGGAATATTGTCGCGAAGATAAAAAGTGACAAAAATCCTTTCGTGCCCTAAAGAATGAGTTCAGAGTTATTAAGATTGAAGTTTTATAAATGTCTCATCTTCTAAAATGGCTATCTAAGTCAAATCGTCTGGCAACCACAGGCAGCTTTCTTCAACCTGTCGCACGACCGACGCGTGCGCAACACTAAAATGTATACTATCTTAATACGTTAATAGAAACATCTATGCAAAAATTAAAAAGTGAAAGTGTATCATAAAAACTATTAGAATTATATAATTATTTAAGCACATTTATCGATATGTCCGAATTCACTCTAAATTTGTTTAAGGATGTTATTTTAAATTGAGATTGATGTTTTTTTTTATTTCATTTTATTGATAAAATAATTAAAATGAATATTATAGAATTCTATTGAAGTAATCAATGATAACATTTTTTATATCATTATTACAATTAATTCAATTGAAAATACATTAAATACACTACATGTGTTACTGTGCTAGCTGGGTTAAACCACCTACTCATTACAAATTCTACCGCCAAGAAACAAAACTTTTTATATTATTGTGTTTAAATTTAACCAGCGAATGAGCCAGTGTAACAGGCACGACGGTTATAGTAACATCTTAGTTACCAATGTTGAGACAAGGGTAGGTATCATACTTATTATTGCCAGATCAATGTCGACGATAATTTACTACCAGGGGGTCTATTTGTCAGTCATACATGCTAAAAAAATAAGTTCATTATATTTATTCATATATTTTATTAAATCTTTATTTAGTACATATTATTATGCACATACATATTATTCATAATATTAACGATTAACATAATCGGATTTGAGTCACTTTGCAACCAACATCGGCAGTTACTTTCCTGTTTACGAAAATAGAAATGATTCTTTTTATCGAATCGATTTGAATTAAATTTTTAATAACGACCCAGCGGGCAGGAAGCTTTATTGTGTGGCCAGCGCAAATCATAATAAGCCTCCGTTATCAGATACTAAAACACTTTTAATTTTGCTCTGACCTTAAGATGTCGGCCGTTCACGAACAGTGAAAACGAGAGGAGATAAACAATCTTGCGATTGTGCCCCACCTATCTATAGGAGAGCGCACACACAAGACGCGTTAACTAGTCTAGACTAATCGGGACATATAAACATGTTTTTTAATAAACTATAACGCAACACAAAAGACACTAACAATAAGTTTATAGACATTATATGAAATGAATGTTAAAGTATATTTTTATACAATACGTCGATAAAATAATTAAATTGAATATTACAGTATAACTTTTAAATATTCATTGTTTAAAGACAAGTAGCGATAAAGCGATATTGAGTGATAATGATCGATTTTTAAATATACAATGCATATTATTACGAATTAGTCACTCTAGAATGTTTTTAAAAATAATAATAATTTTCAATATTGATCTAAGTTACAACATTTGCCTAAAACATTGCTTTGTTTTCAATCCAATATCAGAAAGAGATAGACATATTTTTGTCACTTCCATTGTCTAGATTTGGTACTTTAGAATATAGATACGATATTTTTTACTTTCATTTGTTTTCCTTTAAATTATTCTTAAATAAATGAATAGTGTCTAATGTCTGTACAAGCTGCAACTGGATGACAGTAATGTTGTACAATGAAGGCAAAAATCTTATAAGCGATAACAAGTTATTTTTTTATTAGACAAGAGTTTAGACGATTGTATGTCATTTAAAAAGAAATATAAATAAGTAGGTACATACCAACTGTAATAAAACATGTGCCATTGACATAATTATTGACCTTTTAATAAGATATTTTTTTTTGCAATGTTTAACGCTTATGTTCAATGCGAAAGAGAGAATATAATTAATATTGATTTTGTAATTTACTTTATTTAACCTTTTAAATTTAATATTACTTATGTAACAATGAATGATCCCACTCAATCAAGAGAAATAAGGTTAACATTACTCAATTAAGTTTTTCTTGCACAGCTAGGTAAGATTTATTGAGTAATTAAGGATTAAATAACGCATCACTGGAATATTGCACCCGCAAAGTGCTTTAAGCGCTTTAATGTGAATTCTTGTTGGATTTTTTTACAGTAAAGTTTTATTGGTCTGGACATGTGACTACCGATCACTCAGCGGCGACGCATCCTACTTGGCGCCGCGCCGCGCCACCGCCCGTCGTGCACACTTTTCCTGATAAGTGCGTGGTGAATTTTAATCTAACAGCTGTATTAATGTATCCTTAAGCTATCACTTAGACATTGATCGTTAAGAGGACCAATATATACTTATATCTATGGACATATTTCAAATGTATGCTACGTTTGTCAATATGGCATAATTATAATGTCAAAATTCTGATCTAGCTATTTCCGCGACTTCAACAAAAACAAGATATTGTTCGGTTCGCAGTTTCAAATATAAATTATTAATAATGTACTACTGTATTGTCATTTTACCTTGTGTATGTTGTGTATGTTATTATTTTATATATAATGCTAAACTAAAAGTTACTCCTTATTACATCTACTATCTGCCAGTGAAATTCCCGCCAAAATCGGTCTAGCCGTTCTAGAGATTTCTATTACCCGCAACAAACAGACAGACCAAAAAAACCCTGTCCCTGGTTTGTATACACACATATGCATTTAATATAAAGTGGTTATATGAATATTAAAAATAGTCATTCCAATTTTATTATACGTAGACCTATAAATGACTCTTCTGAAAAATAAGGTATAAAATATAATATAATTTTAATTGATTTATTATAGTATTATCACCATATCAAATATGTATTTACTACAGTTCATAAGGTGTTTTCAACTTAAAATAACGACCTTTATTGAAGACAGTACAGTGAGCAGATATGTGCGTAAAACAGGTACCTTCTCCTTTAGTCATAATCCGATTAGACAGTGATATGATACGACTGCAAAGACTACAGGTACAGAATCAATGACTTTGTGAGCTTTTAGAGAAACAGGAGTGCCAAGTTTCGTAGTTCTGGCTGCTACTGAGAGCATAAAACCCCAACTTTAAACGAGGCACCGGTATTAAACGCTTATACCTCCCGATCTGCAGCTTTATAAACTATCCCCTTAACAAAAATATATAGGTACATATAAATTTCATCTTTTTTCATCTTTTAGATTTACAATTGTTAATAAGCTGATATGTAAGAAAAGTGGCTGTAAGTTGTTAAAATACAATTTCCAATTGTAAAAAAGGCATGTGTCACTGTGAGTCCGTGGATTAAGAGTTTTATTTAAAAAAAGAAAAATCTGTGTCCTCAACCAACGTGGTAATCAACTAAGAAAGTACTTAATTCTCAAACATATAGTATGTTACATTGTGTGAAACGGTAATTTACTATGATTACATTAAATGTATAGGATGTAATGTGATATTTTATACATGCTTACTGTACAAGTACATTTGCGTACATTAGACAAACTATTTCTGCATAATATTATTTTGATTTGATTGTAATGCATACGTCAAACTTTAATGACAAAAATAGAAGTATTTTTATGTATTGATTAAGTGTAGCGGAATTAATAATTTTCAGGCTAACCACTATGCTTATTTCCTAAGTAGGCTTTTAGTATAATTTGGTAGCTAATGAAGGTCACAAAGACAAAATAGTTTTATATAGTATATTTTTTATGTTATAATAATATTATATATCCGAAAGTAACTCTGTCTATCTGTCCATTGTTTTTAAATACTACAAAATCGAATTTGATTAAATTTGGTTTGAAGCAAGCTTTATATCTAAGAAAAGACATTTTCATGCCTGAGAATCCAGGGACGAGAGATAAAAATGTATAAATTTAAATTGGCTACATGAAAGATGTAAAATACAGGAAGCATTAATGTGGTGCAGTTCTAATACGGAAATAGTTACATATATGCATATGTTTAGAGGCGTTTTCTAATTGATTCCAGACTGAGATTCGAATATATCTTTTGTTGGATCTCTTTCTCTCATATCAATCTCTTGATATGAGAGATTGAGACCAGTTTAAATCCCTTAGGGACCATAATGTCGGTTATTGATTTATTATTTAGTCCTTGCTATTCATCAAATTATATTATTGTATTGAACATACATATATGTATATACATTGTTCTATGGAAATATGCATGTACATATTTCCATAGAACAATATATAAGCACAAACAAATCCTTAAAATCAGTATAGCGTTGAGTTATCCATTTAGTAAAAGGTAATAATCGAAATTTTTCAAAATTAATATTTCCAAATACAGATAAATAGGCAAAGCTTTGAAATGGCAAGAATCGGTAAATTTTATGTGACATAACCTATGCCACCTAACCATTGACAGAGTTGGTGATGGAAAAGCTAAGTCAGACAATATTTAAGCACGATATTATATCATTCTGTTGAACAAATATGTATATTATGTAATCACATGTTAATAATTGGAATTGATTAGCGTAATTCCGTAAAAAGTTTATGAATAAAATGATAACTACTCGTATGCGTCGGCGGCGTGTTTGCTCTTTAATACGTACCTAATTTTATAACCTACATAAAGTAACGGACAAATTAAAAAAAAAATGTGACCGGACATAAAATCTGAGAATTATTTGCGATAATGACTTGAATTTTTTAACATTTATAATCGTGTACAAGGTTGATTTAAACGAGATCAGATTGTTTTAACCATGCACATTAAATAAGAGTAATAAAACGGAGAACGGTATGACCTCTGTTCTGTTGTAATCTTTCACTTGAATTTATATAAGAGACATTTATTTGCTAATGCAATAATATTATTGTATAATTGGGGCTCTGTAGAGATAATAATGTAATGTACAACACCTGAAAGCTTAGGTATTTCAGTATAAGGTATCAACAAGATTATGACTTATGACAACGCAATAACACCTAGTTTGGCATAAAATGTTTTTTCACTTTTAACATATGTTAATCTGTACGTGTATAAACCCATGGCACCAGAACGGCTACGAAGTTCTAAAGGATTTTGCAACAAGCCGCGCTAAAAATATTTTCTAGAAGTCGATAAACGGAATGATTTACGATCGTACGATATCACAATGTCGCAATTAATTTGCAGTACGTAAAATTATTTATATTATCATTATTTTAAGAGGCAATGTAAGGCATGAATAAATAAAAATGTTAATTTTACTTTTTGTCCGAAGCCGTAAAATGAACTTATACGCAAATAGCAGTGGAATATTTGAATAGCCAATTTTATAACTTTATACAGCATGTTCAATTTTTATAACTCTATTTAACATAATTTCATAATATCAAAGTTACATACGAATATGACGTTGTACGTTATAAGTACATAGGTTTTCCGCTTTAATGATTATTGTTTTAACGTTATTACGAAACGTTTTTCGACAAAGGTATATAAAGTCAAGTCTAGACGTGGTTTACAGTCCAATTTACAAATTTCTAAAGACATTTATCTTCATAGTTGCAATCTAACCTATTAAGTAATGAAAAATAGGTTAGTATTGCGGCAGCGCGTGCGACGAGTAGGCGCGGCCGCCACCGGCACGCTTGCTCTCTATAGCTCGGGTATAGACAGAACAACCGCACTTGATACTTGCTTCGAGCATAGAAAAAACTTTTTATATACTTATAACAAATACTACCTTCAGTATCCAAATATATCTTTGATACGTTCGTTATAAGCTGTAGAAACTTTTTTATGTATTTTTATATTATCAATCCCTTATTTTTATAAAATATTATTAAAACAGGAAAAAAAGAACTATGGAAAAAATATTATTTGTTATCTTAATTAATATATAGTATTTATTGCTTAATTTATCAGCGGGAATTTATATTTGTATTTTATTATTAATAATGAATTTTTAAACTACACGTACATACGAAGGATGTTATACTTTTCCACACAAGCTTTACAGTATACCGCCATATTACACTTAACCTAATAACACCTGCAATCTCAGTAAAACCTGACAAAATTGCGGGGTCATCTATCTGGGCACTAATTGAGATAGTTTACTTGAGACACTGGCCGGTCGGCAGGCATCTCTAAATTGGCCGTTTACGGTGAAAGTCGAGACCATCAGAGTCTGGAGAAATGTTAAAGTTCATTGTAGCTCCTGATATTACCGGCATGGAACTTTGTTACGGGGGCTGGTCGAGGTCTTAGCATCACTTTTATTAATAACAGTGATTTAGCCTTCACCTAATACCTTTTGTGTAAGTGAATACAAAATATTTATACGAGTAAATCGATTATAATTTATAACGAAAATAATATTTGATAATATATATTATATTATACACATTTTGACCTTTTTTGTAATGCCTAATTGTAAAATAAAACGAAATCAATATCAATATTTGTATAATAGAGGCAAAGCATATGAGAGGAGATTTTAAGTAGCTAAATATGAGTACAGTAGAGAGTAGAGAGAGCTTGAGGTCATTATAATGTAATTTAAAATATTTACAAGCGAAAATTAAATATTCTTAATATATTATAATATATTGAAAAATGCATTATAAATAAGTAACTTAATACAAAATTTACATTTATTTAAAGGATGATAAAAATATGTAAATATATTATATAAAATTCAAATTTTATCTAACGTTAAATTTAGAGGCAGTAAAGGGAAATCAGCGATATCACAAACTGTTCAAAATGGTGTAGTGTCCATGCAATCTGATTTACGCGCCCCGCTACACGCTGAAGTCAAGCTTACTATAAACTACACGATTGCCTTTTTAGAAATGCTAATTTCTAGTAAAATATTCACTATCCTTGTCTCTGCATTATGCACGATGAGGAATACCCTATCTGAAAATATTTAAGGATCGTTCGTTTATTCGTTATCTAAGCAAATAATTCTAGCATTTCAATATTTATATATCACAGAGTAAATTTGCAGATAGGACAACATTATTATTTTATAGATGATTAAACTGCAAATAAAAAATGTATCTAACAATACTTAACATAACTTCTTTAAAACAGTAGGTAATCATATATTAAGTAAAGTTTTAATAATATTTATATTGTTAAGAATTTCAATAAAAGTATACAATAATAATTGTTATGTTAGACTGGTTTTTTTAATATAGTTATAATGGAGCTATTTTATTTCCAGGCTGAGTTTTTAATTTTATTTTATTAATATAAACTCCGTCATAAAAATGGCGGCGAATTGCAATACTCCGTATTGCAATTCGCCGCCTTGTTGGTTCTTTTAAAAACTACTTTTAGAATCGTTCAATGAAGCGTCTATGATATATATGCTTCTATTAAAAAAAAAACTTCGATTTTAGTTATATTAATAAGTATCAAATGAATGCGGAAATGCTTTTTACCTGCAGCGCATGCAATGCAACTAGCAAATAGCTAAAACTGCAATACAATTTATTTTTACATTTATATTCTAAATTTAAATAGTGTCTTTTTATTAAAATAAATATATCGCAAATATTTTCTGTAACAAAAACACAAATTGATTTAAATCTAAAAATAAATAAAGAATTTAAATATCGCCACGAAAAAATGATACTGACAAGATATTTATAAGCTTTTTACTGTAAATCACGTCTGCAGTTAAATGAGAGGCGGCAAACACTTCTAACCACCAACAACATTTACGAAAAATCGTATCATACAACGACCGATTAATTTAAATACTTGTCAAGTTACACTAAAAGCTGAATTTCATTTGAACACTTTCATTTCAATACTGTAAATGCGACATTTGTAAATACCGACAAGGTTCTTACAATATATTTTACATTACAGAGATAATTACTTGCGTTACGTGTTTTTCAAATCAATTTTATATAAGCACAAAATAAATAAATTATTTGACATGAAAAAAAAAGAATAGTAAATTTCACGCACAGCTTTATACTCCATTTCACATAGAAAGTGACTGAAAAACTTTTGAAATTAACCTCTTTTAATAAAATGTTATTACGTTCATAAACGTTATACACTATATTTCATAACGTTAAAAACAGAGTTACAAGTTTGAAATAAGAATTTGAACGACACATATAGTTGAAATAATATAAATTATTGCACAGATCTAAACAAATAAAGATATTTTTTTTTCGTAATTTATGTTAGTGGCCAGTAGAATAATTTCAGACTTTTCATTCATATATTCCAACATGTGATATAAGAGTGTAATAGTGTAAGAACTATATGTGCGTACAAGTACAGAAGGTATAACGGTTCAGACTACACTGGTGTTATCACAATACACACTCGTTAGCTTGAAAACGAATATAACATTACAAGACCACACGCTGTGAAGTCAATTAAAATGCATGTTTTTTACTGGAGTCGGCGATTATGTTCTAGACAGTTTATGTAGCTGTTTATTTCAAATTAGTTTTTAATTGAAGTGTTTTCGAGGTGCGATTGATTAGAATGAAACATTTATGTAAAACATTTTATAATGTTTCTACTCTGTGGTCAGTTATACTGGAATGGAATCATTTATTTTTACTTTTTTTCTTTCATTGTACAAATGAAATTAACGTATAACACTGGGATTTCAATTATTAAGAATGCCTCGTAGGTCTTGTGGCTTTAAGGGTTCCCATCCCCATGTCCTTGATTTAAATCCCGTTTTAATGGAAAATCACAGGCTATTTGGTGTCAAAAATTTGTCACTGAAGTAGCTGTGTTTAACACTTACATATACCGGATAGTAAAGGCATGGGTAAAAAAACGCCTTATACCTATTACGCCTAAACTTTGTATGTGCGTGTGTAATAGAGAATGCACCTGTGTTTGGACATACACATATGTACTGTATATATACATATACTACTGTATTCAATATAAACAAATAAGAGCAGCGGAAGCGAAAACGTGATCATATGTAAAGCTACGGTCACACTAGGTAACTAAAAGCCTTAATTATGACTATCTCTAAAATACAAGCTAGCATATACATTCGAAAAGTTTTTAAAATATTTCAATCAATGCTTATTGAAGTTTTTTACCGAACTGGCATTTATAATAATTTTACTTGATATTTACACCTAAAGGCTTGGTGTTCCTCACAAAGGATTTAATTGCAATGTTAGTTATTCGGCCGGCTACTTAGATTAAGATCTACATTGTAGACTTGGAGGTCACTCGACTGCTCCACCTTTGCAATCATCTGAGTTGCTTAAGTATCGATTTCTGTTTATTTCATACATGGTAAATACTTGAGTTTGTTTTTTATCGTTAACATTTACCTATGTATAATTTTATGTGCCATAAATATATATTGAGATTGACCTAGACAGGTTTTCTATTATGTATGAATGATCTATGATATATGATTACAGAATTTAATGAAATATTATCTATGAAAAACATTTAGAACTTAACCGTAAATGTAATAGGTTTTTTTTTGTAAAAATAATTTATTTTAAATATAGCTTTGGTTTTGCTCTTTATATTTTTCTGTAAATATTTAATATGTTTATTAATAATAAAAAGATCTGTTTTAAGAGAAAACTAATAATCTGTAACGGTAACGGAAGAAAATCGCAATACACAGATGGCAAAAGAGAACAAATAAATAAAGATAAAACAAGGGTACGTTAAATTCAAATATCCATAAAGTTATAATATATTTAAAAAAAAACTATATTATTATAAAGGACTAAATATTACGAAAAATATATTTTGTTAGTTGACTAAAAGCTAAAAACTTTGTTAATAAATTAAACAATTATTTATGAATATAGACATAATATATTCTAGAAGTACAAAATGAAAACGCCTTGATTATTACTAATAAATAAAATAATAGTTTAAAATGTGGTAGCGACCTCAATATTCAATAACCATTAAGTTCATCTCAGACCGGACGTCTTAATCATATCTATGTAGAAATATTTGTAAGCGAGAGCCATAAATATTTCTATGGTTAATTTTTGTGTGCCGTGACTCTGAGGTCAAGCGCCGTGGTAAATAATTGCACTTGTGCAAGTTATGTACAGCGCAGACATCAGACCGATTTAGTTAGATTAATTATTCTGATCTCAACAAGTTATTTATATAAAAAGTATTTATGTATAAAGGTTTTTTTGTGAAAATACTGTGATGTTACTTGCTAAAGAATAAAAACTAAAATAAAAGGCCTTACAGTATTAGCATATAATGTTTAACATTTTACATATCACCTTCGTAATAAACAACATTAATTTCGTATTCCTTTAGAAAATAAATTTAAATCTATTCAATGACCAACTTTTTAAAAAAAACCTCATTATAATCATACTTACTGAAGTCGAGAAGGTTCAGTGATGATCGTGGATTATAGACAAGCACCTCTGATTTTTATGTATCTTTGGTTTTTACTCATCTTGTGCTTGGTGATGAAAGAAAACATCAGGAGGAAACCTCCATGGGTATAATTTCAATGTAGTTCTGCCGCATGTGTACCAATGTGGAGCGACACATCTCAAAGGAAGAAAAGTCATGCTACATTTACAGGTAATTATAGATTACAACTATTACTTCACTTTTAGTGATGCGATTGAAGATTTTTGGTTATAGTCTTGTTAAATAATAGCAGTACCAGGTCTTGTCTGCGTGAACTCTAATTGATTAGGCTCTGCGCGTTCATTGTTTGATTTAGTGATTCCACTGACAGTGTTCCAATAATGTGTTACAAAATCCTTGAAAGTCACATTCTTTGTTTTAAACTAGAATGCTGAACTAATCATAGCATGTCTTTAAATTATTAATGTCAAACAAAAAAAAATAGGATGAAAATTTGAAAAAAGAAAATAGATTAAATATTGCATCAAATTATTTTTTTTTAATCGCATGAAGATACCATCACTATCTTAACCTTTTCTCGATTATTATTGAGGTCAACGCAGTATGTCCTTTTCTACAATTTATCTTGATACGTCATCACCTTCACATTTACACCCATTTTGTTGAAATACTACTTCATATTAATCGTTTTGTCTTTCATTCCCATTCGTCAATACAACAACATTAAATATTATTGAAGTCTCATATCATCTTTTCTGTCACTAGCCTAGTCTTAAAATTTACATAACATTCCATCATCATCCAAACTATCTCAACATTCTCGTTATTATCAGCAACATTCTTTCATGGAACAACATTTAGATACAACACACAAGAAAGCTAATATTTACAAGTCAAAAGCTCTTCTTTTATAAATATCAACACAGCAATGTTGCTGAAGAAATTCAAACTATACATGTGTACAGTCTCAATTTCTTATTGCTGGACTAAGGCCTCCTCTACTTTTTCCTCCCTCCACGCTGCTCCATCCACATGTGGCAAAATGTCGTTGAAATTGATAGATTGATTTTTTCCGTCATTTTTGAGTACGAGATGAATTATGTAGACAATTAATTTGTCTTTAAAATTCAGTGATACTGGGCTTTAAACCTGCAATCATAGATTAAGACGTACACACTAACCCACTAGTTCATCTCGACTCATATCAATGTCAATTTATACAGTAACTATTTTTAATTCATATTTATTATAATATATACATATTTAAGCATTTAATGTTATTAATTCTTATGTTAATAAAATTTTATGTGTCAACGGCATCATAACAATGATAAAAGAAGAAATCAATTAAGATTTGTCATGTTGCCAGTATTTGAGAACATATATAAGTCATATATCAATAGAGCCAAAAAATATATGTGATTGAGATTATTAGTTTATACTGGTAAGGTCAGTTTATTACAGATTTATGAAATATAATATAATTTTCTTTATGTACAATTTTATAAAAATTATTCGATAATTCCCTATAATTATTATGTGTAGTTGCTGATTATAATCGGAAACAAAATATGGTAGAGTTATTAGTATTAATATAATTGTTTTTCTACAATGGTTTCGGCAATATTAAGTTGGAACTTTGATTTTCAGCCAACTCAATTCTTCTTCGTTAGGTTTAGGAATATCTTTATGTATTTGTCCATCTGAAAGTAATCAGAAATTGTGAAAGTAAAATACGATCATAGTTCATTTGTGCATAAGTTTTCTAGCGATTATTACGTCGTAGGTTCGGTACTTGGATAGTGTTATTAGTATTTGTTTATGTTCCCGTCTTGTAAAACTTAGTGCTTTAATATTAGGAAAAAAAAAGAACTCGAGGAAATAAATTTGTCGTTTGCCTAAGATATTCATTTTATCAATACTACTGTCTGTATATATACGTCTGTCTTTCTCAACGCGATAAACGCAAAATCTAAAGATTTTCATACGGTAATCACCAATGTACAATTTAGGTGAATAGTTCATCACTGCTTTGTGTAAATTGGTTGTCGTATTATCGCCGTGTTGTTATATATTATTAAACTAATAGATTTCTACGTATGTATTATAAAACATTAAGGTTTTACACCATTAACGCTTAACATAAAATATTTACATAAATATGGACTAACAATATTTTGTTAGGAAGCATATGACTTCTAACTTGAAATTATAAATGTTTTATTACTCTCATATAGTTTTTTGATTTTTGTAAATTTTTGAATTGTATTCTTCTATTCATTGACTATAATTACATAAGATAGAACTTACTTTTCTTCAATGTATTTATTATATCGACAATCTGTGCGTTATAATTCTTTTCTTTCGTATAATTAATTTCGTTTGAATCTTTCCCTTGGTTACATTGTTCTAAAAATATATTGTATGAGATAAAAAACATAATTTAACAAACAAATAATAAAGGGTTAAATGCAAAACTTACGTCCATTTTTCAAACCTTTAAAAGTATTAAGAATATAATGAGAAAGATGTAAGAATAAATTAGTTGCGTATATTAATTATATATAATAATAATAATTTTAATGTTAAGTTAACATGGATAATATTAATGGTTTTTAAATAGTACTTAATTTTATTTGTCTAACGTGAAAACATTACACGGAAACTTTAAACGCTATGGGAGATAAAATGTTACTGAAGGTATTGTCAATAGCAATAGAATGCACCTTCAATTTACTCCTCAATTTGGATATATCACGGGTTGATGACAGTGAAGTAATAAAGACTACATCAGTGTTTGCACTTGTGGAATGCCTTGTGGCATGCCAGCATTTTAATTGAAATGTTATCTTACCTAATGCCATCCAAAGATCTTTTTTCAACAAAGGTTGCATGTCTTCTTGGCCATCTAAAAACAAAAGGTATATAATTTTTTTTTAAATAAATTGCAAAAATGACCGTTATACCACGGGAAGTGTAAATCCATTAATTATGAGTACTGCTGGTCAGGTATCACGTGACAAAATATCAAGTAATTTAAGGCTTCGGTAACAAGAATCAATTTTAAAATGTTTTGAACAATAGAATTAAGCGATTTTGAGGAATTCAGAAAACGATACTTTTGACAATGTTTCATTCGGAAGCAAAGGCCTTGCCTATGCTAGGCCTATGCCTTCTTAAGGTAGCTTGTGGCTTATGTCACAGAAAATTCCAATAATTGCTCAAAAACGTTTAGCTTAATAAAATAACTATAATCAGTACCACATTATTAATTATAATATTTATACTACAAGTAAATTTCACTTACTCATGATACTATGTTTTTTCTCGAAATCTTCTAAGGCTTTTTTCAAATCTTTCATGTAAACAATTTGATTATCTTCGCCTATAAAATTATTTATTTTTTATTCATTATTAAAATTAAAATTTAATTGAGAATGATGACCATAATTATAAATTATTTAATTGAATACCTGTTTCTGGTTTCGGGGTCTCCAAATTGGGTGTCTTTGCGCCAGTTGTCGAAGAAGCTGGAAAAACACACATATTTGTTGTAAGCTAGTCGCCAGCTAAGTTGCTGACAATTGATATAATTTAATAACAATCAAAATTCTTTTAAAACTGTTAATGATGAGTATTAAATAAGTTAATGGAGTATCTTAAAACAAATGGTGATCTTAGCTTACCATCATTGAACTTAATATATGTACTTACATGAAGTTAAATTGTTGTTCCTGCGAACTGAAAATAATCAGCAAAAAATAAATATATATATAATAGGAAATTTTGTTAAGCATTTAATTTTTGGAGATTTGTGTAAATATAACATTACATTCACACAAATTTTACCTTTTGTTTTTACCGCAAAGTTACAATGTTCACAGTGACATCGCATTGGCAATTATAATAAAACAAGTGAAACGCTACGATTACTACATTTACGATTAAGCGTGTAAAATACTTTGTTATTTATTTACTTAAGTGTTGAAATATTGTTTTTGCGGACTGAAAATAATTCGTGTTAGGTAAATAAGGAAAGATCGAACTTAGTGGAAATATAAAATTATACATTATTTTGCACATACTAAAAGATCTTATTGAATTTAGGCAATTCCAACTTTTGCCTCGTTTATCTTGTAGCTAATTATAATCTCACACGCTAAATTAGCTACAAGAGAAACGAGGTCCTTTTATCAAGTCTCGGTATCCTGGATTAAGTCATCAAATAAATCAATAAATTTTAAGCAACTTGAAACTGTATAGCTGGCAATGTTACACTCCGATACCTCGGAAATTGGTCCTACACTTGATCTCTCTCATAGCGTGTCTAATTTCCGTCCTGTCACCGAGTAAGAACATAGAAATTGAAAAATTTCGACACTAATCCGACATCCCGAAAGAAAATGCCTTTAATTATATTTAGTGGTTATATCACATTTGATAGGTTATTATTGACGAGATTTAAACATTATAATAAGTAAATATTCGTATTAATAATAATCACTATCATAAAAATTTACATTCCATTCGATATTCAAAACATCATATATTATGATTTAGACATAATTATTGCATTTTAATTGCTATGGTATTTTGCGCTTTGATTTCAAATGATTGGTTAATTTTTATAAGACTTAACAAAGCGGCTTTTTTTTTAAGGTAATACACATTAATTTATCTCAACGTATATGTGAATTAATTAGACATAAGAAAGACAAAGCAATATTAGCCTCAGTAGAAGGACCATTAATTGTTTTGACGCAAACACATATAAAACTTTCTGAGTGACTTTTTGTGATGAGTCCGACAAACTTTTATAATGCGAAATGTACCGGCTGCTTCGTGTTCGAACGCTCGATTCCTTTGTCCTTGTACTGGGGACTAATAATGATAGAAAAACTTTTAGATAACGCTCGTTTTTTCAATGAGGATATTTATTGTTTTAATGTATTAATATTATTCTTCATTAATTTTATATTTTAATGAGTAAGAACTCCATCGAATAAAGGCGTACGTTCCTGTTCATTTACATTAAATCATATATTTTATTGTTATATATTTACATTAAAAGATATAAATTAATAATAATTATGTGCATATTTTAATATATTGGGCATTAATTTACAAATATATTATATTAATCAATAAATTTAGCTTGACAACGTATGAATAATGTATCTATATATATTTATATACGGACGTTAAAACTTCTGATTGACATTAAGACTTCCAAAGCGTTAAACTGATTTTCCTAAAATCTTGCACATATCAATTCGTAGGGCAAGTTATATAAATACCACGCTATACACTATACTTCACAAAAAGTTTTTTTTTTCAATGCCATCATATTCTTTTCAATCAGTTAGGCAGAATAACTCTTCAAACTATAGATTGCTAATAAATTGTATATGGAATTCCAAATTTAAATAAAATAAAATAAAAATATAATTACGATATTTTTTAAACGATATTTACAAATACCTACATTACATACATTAACTTGCTTTAAAATATTTTAATATTACTAGCGTCGAAAATTAGTTTGAAAATTAGTACTGAATTACATCAATGACTGATTAAAGACATAAACCTAAGCTAAGAAGAATTTGATTTACTTATATATTTGTTAATTTCTATTAAAAGGTTTTGACGACCTCCGTGGTCGAATGATGTTTACGCCGGTTTTCATGGGTACGCCACTCCGAGGTCCTGGGTTCGATTCCCAGCTGAGACATTGTAGATTATCATTAGTTTTCTATGCTGTCTTAGGTCTGGGTGTTTATGGTACCGTCGTTACTTTTGATTTTCCATAACACAAGTGCTTTAGCTACTTACATTGGGATCAGAGTAATGTATGTGATGTTGTCTCATATTTATTATTATTTCTTTATTCTTATTCGAAATTTGATTCACACTATCATCTTAATACACTAAAACTGTGAAACAGCATAATTAAGTATTTAAATACTATGGAAGTGATACCAACTTATATCGTGGGCCTGATCTTTGCTAAGCCGTCTTCGCGAAGCTCCTTTTTCATAGTTTTGTTTAATATCAAATTGTAATTCGATTTCATGATTAGGAAAATAGCCTAAAAATAGCACATTTATTAAATAATAATCTATATAAATATTTTACTAACGATAGTATTTTCATTTTACAAAAGTAATAAGCAGTTCATTTAATAATTATTATTTTTTTTGGAGCGTATTGTCCTATCTCTCTCATATGTATTACCTCGTTACGCAGAAACGAAACATTTCACCGTAATTTCTAAGATTCTCAGAGGTTCTACGGCCAGTATACATCCTTTAAGCAATGGTTATAGAGAATCCGTTTGAAAGACAAGGGCCCTCGAGGAAAAATAGTGAACCGGGTATCCTTTTTCTTAATATATAATTACACGGCTGCCAGCGGGGTTGCACACACATGAGCGAGGGAACCGTTACTCTTGACACTCATGAAGCAAAAGCAGTATGGTGCTGGTGCAATCTATTTTGTCAACTTTTCCGAGATAAGAATTCGACGGGAATCCGAGAACAACCAACCTATCTAGAGACGCGTAGTCTCTTTGTCATCAAGTTTTTCAACACAATTTTTTTTTATAATTCTTTACTAAATGGATGAATCATGTATGTTGGATTAAATATATTGTATGGCTTGTAAAGTAAACATTTTTTTTTATAATGAATTACTCGAATCTATAGGTTTCTAAACTATTTAATATTGTCTTGTATTATTTAATGTTTCGGCCAGAAACATTTAAATTTAGTAGTCATATAGATCTAAGCCATGCGCAAAATCGGAAATACATACATGTTCCTTGATTCCAATAATTTTAAGATTACTTACCTACATGTTTAAAAATATTTGGAATTTATTTTAATAAACTTCGAGGACAATTACATTCAGCCCGCAGTGCCGACTTGACGAATTCCTTATTAAAGTGTAAAAATTAACGAACCTGTCAATTTTTTAATTGGTCTCACGAACGTTTCCAGATTGTTTCGCAATTCGTCGACGTCGACATTGACGTTACCTTCAAAATTTACATTTAAAAAAATTCCATGCTAATCCGAACATGAAATAAATTATTGATACAGATAATAAATAAAAAGCCTCATATTATTTAAATATAACAATTTCCAGCCAGTACTTATTATATCTACTTATCACTAGTTACAGTACTACTAGTAGAATCTTTAAATTATTTATTGTGTTACTCATGAAGGACCTAATAACAGGTAAAACGAACACCATACGTCATCCCTAATCCTTTTTGTTTTCAACCGACTTCAAAAACTTTTTTTTTTTACTTATATGTATAACCAATAACAATAAGCCGCTAGGTTTAGATACCCAGCGCATCTCAACATTTGTATCACGCACATCCATCAATACCACCAGCAGTTAACATTTAACCAATCAGCTTAGCTTCAGAACACTAATAAACTTTGGCAAGCTGTGTTCGGTGTTCGGAATTATTTGGTAAATCCTCTTTTAGTTTTATAAAACAAACCAATGACTTTAAAATAGTATAGGGGCATGATGGTGTTTACATGCATGTCACAATATCTTACTTTTTTATGGCATAAATATAGATAAATATTATAAGATGATTTGCTATCTATACGGAAATATATAGTCTTCAACCTGGTGGAATTTTGGATAGGAACTTATACAGTTAGGTAGTACTTACTTTTATGTCGCTTACGAATAAATACACATTATTAAAAGTTTGGAAAAGATCATCTCTATTGAGACAAAAGAAATAACTTACGACTTCTGTAAGAACATTTACACGCATATAATAATGTGATTGATACTATCAAATACAACACAGAAAACATTTTTTTTTTTTATTCTGTAAAAAATATTGAAACTCGACAACCAAATTAAACAGAAGAGCAATAAACTTGAAGGAATGTAAACATTATATGACTACCATAGTTTTATTGTGCTGTAAAAATATTTAAATATAATATTATGTTTGAGAAAGTGTGTTTGTTGATATATCCTTAAAAGCAGAATAAAGTGTTATCTTTATTCTGCTTTTAAGGATATATCAACACTATTGGATGACCTATATTACTATGAGTAAAATGTATTATGTTGATTAATTGTATGAGTTATATGTATGCCTGTAAATTTCCCATTGCTGGGATAAGGCCTCCTCTTCCATTAAGGAGAGGATTTGGAACGTATTCCACCACACTGTTCCATAGCGGGTTGGTGGAATGCACATGTGGCAGAATTTCGATGAAACTAGACAGATGCAGGTTTACTCACGATGTTTTCCTTTACCGCCGAGCACGAGATGAATTATAAACGCAAATTAAGCACATATATATATAGTGGTGCTTGCCTGAGTTTGAACCCGCACCTCAGCTCTTAAATGTATTATCATAGGAAAATTATTTTGTAAATGCATACTCGTGCTGTATAAATGTATTCCTTCATAAATGCGCATCCCTTGCTGACTTTACACCACTTCTTAGTCGTCTCACACACACTTAGACGTCTTGTAATTGTATTTTAGTGTGTCTGTATGTTTTTATTTTTAGGCTGCATAATAATTTCAGTTTTAGGATATTTCTTTTGTTCAAAATATTGTTTTCATGAGTAGTATATTTATACTACAGGCCTGTATTTGCCTGTCAACAATAGGTGCAGATCGACAACATCTTCATTGGTTCTAAGTTTACCCTTGTGTTACATGTTTTCGTAGGAATTTTGGATTCCTTAGTCGATCTGGATGGTATTCGTCGTGTTTGTTCATTATCATCTCTAATATAATTAAACAAATAATTATTGTGTTTTACTGTTGAAAATATATTAGTCATGCAAAATATTTATTTATTGTAATATTTATTGTAATTTAGAACAATAAGTAAGTTAAAAAGTATATTATTGGAGAATAGATCGACCGGGTTATCTTTTTCCTCTAATATTATTACATACATTCTATTAATAAAAATGAAGGAGCTATAATTTTATCAGCGCGAAATCGGAATGAGTAGCTAGTTTTACAATAACTTAAACCACTTTCCTTGAGTTTCGATACCTCTCCGTCGTACTATATACCTACATTTATTTTATGACTAACGCAAGTCTTTAAAATAATCAATTAGACTGTCATTATACTGATTAGTTCTAGAACGATGAATAAAATAATTTATTTCGCAAAGCGAGCCGGCTATTGCAATTTGTTATATATAATTATCGAAAGACAGCTCAGACCATTGCACATTGCAATTAAAGGTAATAAAATATTGTAATAATTATTTTTTATTGAACAATATCCGTAAATATTGCACGCATTATTATCTAACAGATAAACTTAAAATAAAAATAAAAATATAATTTATGATATAAAGCTCAATGATATATTAATTGTTTAATTTATAACTGGTTGTGCCCCTTCATTTTAACCATTTTAAATTGGGACCATAAACATGATGAGTAGTCTTAGTTTTTTGGATGAGTTCACATTTATAGTCACTACGCCACACCAAAGATTGATAACGTGAAGTAATATAGTTTATAACTTTCCTCAATTAACGGGCTATCTAATTCAAAACGCTTTTTTTCAATTGCCTTAAATGTTATGTAATTTTAGAATGATATAGATGCTAAAACTATAAATACGAATGTAACTCTATCTGTTACCTGTTACCGATCTGATAAAATCCATTTAGATGTACTGAGATAGCATAAGTTCTGGGGAGGACATAAGCTACTTTTAGTTACTACTACTTGAAGTCACCTCTTTGAGGGAGTTAAATGGGGGTGACGTTTGTACTATAAGTAAAGTTTTATATACTTCGCAGATTCACGAAGATATAATATCACTATCATATTCTCTGTCATTATATCTATATACAATCAATCAAAATAAACTTTATTCAAGTAGGCTTTTACAAGCACTTTTGAATCGTAATTTTACAATTAAGTGTAGCTACCAACGGTTCGGAAAGTAATGTTGTCTTAAATTTTCGCGATTATTACACATTTAAATAAAACTAGTTATTACGGATTTTAATCGCGTATATTAATTATTTTTGACATCCCGACATCACTTACGAATACTGGACGTATGTCGTATAGCTAATGATTTAATATGAGTACTGTACAAGTTAGTGTTTTGAATTTTACAATTACAAAATTTGTAATCATTATACATAACAGTATCAAAATTACTCATAGTTTCCTTAAAATGAGTTAATAATATTCAAATAAATACTTTATATGCTTTTATCTGACATGAAGGCAATTTGATCATTAATAATGTGTTACCATATCAAAGTCGTTAGTTTCATACAAATATTTAATAAGAAAAATAATTCCTATTTATTTATTTTTCCTGAAATAACTTTAGCACTATTCAGATTTTTTTAGAATACCGTACATTTTTCCATTTAAAAGAAATATAAACCTCTTGTAATCGGATAATTGAGATGAAAAATTATTGGTTATAATTCAGGCATTAAATCAGTTTCGTGTTTAAAAATACCACTTAATCGTAGGTTTATTCATTGTAGGTTCTATTGCACCTGCACGCAATTGAAACGAAATAAGACACGTACATAAATTTTCATGTCTTACCCCCAGGTCACACGACTAATATATTCCGTATTGTGTACCGCATGAGCATTATAGTACCTAGAACTGTTAGATTAATGTTGTTATCGGCTTATGTATATTTTACGACTCTAGACGAATTTTCATTCAGGTTTCAAGGCTTTCTCTGTTACGTGAAATCAAATTGCATACAATACTTTATGTAGCAATATTGTAAATAGTAATTCGAAAATATATTTAAAATAAAAAAACGTTCTATTTTTTTTGCTTCCTTATTGTTATAGCAGTTGCAGAATTCAGAATTTAATTTACTATTATAAACATTTATAAAATCAATGTTATAAATAGGTAACTACATTGTGTTAATAAAATTAAATAGGAAATATTTATGTTTGTACCACAATTTTATGGATATATTAAGACATTGGTGCAATAACTTGAGTCGTTTTATTGAAATTACTTAACATTAAATGATGCTCAAAATAAGTGTTCGAAATTTAAACATAAAATTATTTCTGACTTACGATAAAAGTGAGTATTTTATAAGGTGCATAATTTCATTAAATTTATTTATTATAATAGTTTTTATTAGATGCACGTACGCGCTATATGTATAATATAAAATTTAATAAGAGAATCGATAAAGTTTATTGCGGCGGAGGAATTATTGCCCTCGTGAATCTCGATAGCTTGGACTGTACCTAATATTGCGCTTATCGTGCGCTGCGACAATCGTGAGCTCGACCGAGCATGTGTGATGATACGATTTGCTTCTATTAGTTGACTTAGAATCTATTGCAAAAATCCTACTTTGTAATTGGCCAGTATTTGATACTCGATCAAACTTTTACGTTCCAACGATGGGCGACTCTTTGTTTTTGTTAGTTGAGTTTGAATGTATAAGAAAATCTACGTCCTATACTTAGCAAATCTTCGGAATATAATTGGATTGTGTGTGATGTGAATTTATAGTTTGTCCAAATGTTTAATTAGTTTGATATTCGAAAGAGTTTATTATATAATATTAATAAAAATTATGTCGAGATAGCATGGTGATCTAATAGATTTTTCTATTTTGTTTTATATTTCGGTTACAATTTGGAATACGGACGATTACTAAATTCGATTACAAAAAGAAATTAGCAATTTTCTTATATTTTCTTTTTATTATTTAGAATAAAGAGTTTGGTAAAAGTAATTATTATATCGAATTTTGCATATTGCTACAATGTAATGCTATGTATAAACATAAAACTTATAAAAGTTGAGTATGAGACATATTTAATATTCTATTTAAGTAATAAAAAAAACTAATAACTTTTAATTAACTACCTAAAAATATATTTTTTGTCTTTTTAATACCTGTTAACGAAAATACCCAGGCAGTAACTCAACCACGTTTATATAAGGATTTCAAATTCCCATAGATTTTAATGTAATAGATAATATCTATTACATTTAAAATTTACTGTAAATGATAAAAAAGTTTAGGTACTTAGGTACGTAAAATAAAAATTATGTCATTGTCTTGTCGGTCCTTCTAAACAGATAAACACCAAAATTATAAAAGTAAGTTTATCGTGTAAAATGACGATGTGTAGACTAAAAATGTACTTATCATTGTTATATTATGATAATGCATTGTAATGTAATGTAAAAATAATTGTAATATAGAATCTGCATGACTAAAGTATATTTTGACTTATATTTTTATTAGATTAAATCTTACTGACGCTTGATTACATGATATTAACGGTGTAAAGTTAAGTTTAGTTTTTCTTTGAAGTTGTTGTAGGTAAATAATTCAAATGTTGATTCCTACAAAGACATCGTGGACACAAATTGAATCTGCTATTGCTTAATTTATATTAAACTTAAAAAAAAAAGAAATTAGATGTACATTACTTTAGCCAAAAGGTTTGAGTTTAGGGTTGGTAATTGATATATATGAAATATCATCGACTTCATAAAAACGATGTAATCAAAAAACACATTGCAGTACACCACTGCCGGTTTTTACAACACTATTGAATTACAATAATAAAATCTTGAACTAGCTTGATTAAAAAAACACGACAATTTGGGCTTTAGAAACATCAATTCTGATCCTCTAAAATTTAAATATCAAAGTACTAAAAATACAGCACAAACAATAAAAAAATGTATCATGAAAAAAATATTACCTTGCAAAAACCCAAAAAAGCCTATACTTATAGTATATAGTAGTATTTTTGTATTAATTCTGTTCTACTAATATATAAAGCATACAGTTGTGCGGCATTACCGAGCTAAAGTTTTGTTTGTAAACAATTCTAATCAAGCGATTCGAACCTAAATATATTAGTAACATTTTCAAAGCCGATTTCAGCGGTGGCGGAACTTATGTCGCATTAGCACACAGTTTTGGTTATCAGTGACAGTTTTATGGCGATACAAGTGCATCCAAAACGGTCCAGCATGGTCAAGATCGTGACGATGGCTGACCTCTTTGCGTTATAAACATTTAATGGTATGCTGATCATAGATTATACTCGACTACTTTGATTTTTATATCGAATATGATAAATAGTATGTAATTAATAATGTTACAGAATTTGATAATTTAAATGTAATAAAAAAGTCAAATAAGACATTATTTTTTTTTATGAATGCACGAACATATAACACCTTGACACTTGTCTATACATTATAGCTTACAAAACAGCAAGTGAGTATGTTATCAACTTCAAATTATTGCTATTGGGGCAGGGCTTGTGTCACTTCAAGGAATTTTGAGATATTAACTACCATAATTGATTTATATTCAAGGCATAGCTAAGTATTTTAAGATAAAAGTTTAGAAAAATGTACATGTAGTATGTAATTAAAATTAAACTCTATATAGTTATTTTGTGCAGTTCTGAATATTTACAAAACCTTTTAATTTTAAATAATAGCCTAAACTATTAAGATAGTTGTTGTTTTGACTAATTTTTGTCATGAATTTGAACAGTTCTTATTTACCTAATATTGTATCTAAACATTTTTTTACTAAAATGTATAAATCCTATTAATAAAATCGTAGCACAGTTTTTATTCAGCTAAATAGGACCAAAAACAGTGTACCTAGAGTTTATTTTATCATTAGCGAAAATTCAATAAAACCGATAGTTGTGAAAAAAGTTACTCTGTGACGTTTACAAATATTTAATTTGTTTTTCGACATCAAAAAATTGAGTTAAATGTAAACGGTGTTGTTGAAATAAAATATAAAGGTAAATAAAAGGTATTTAAATAAAGGTTACACATGATATTTTAAAGGAGCTTTTCAATGTGATGAAATCTTGCGTATTTAATTTTTCACTTACTTCACTTGACGCTATTGATGATATAAATAAATCCATCTCCATTCGCAACTAGAGTACTCGTATTAACTTTTAATATTAATGATATAATTCCGACATAAATGGCAGCGACGAACAATCTTTCTGCACATTTTCGGTTTTTTTTTTATGATATAGGTTGGCGGGCGATCATATGGGCCACCTGATGGTAAGTGTACACCATCACCCATAGACAATGATGCTGTAAGAAATATTAACTATTCCTTACATCGTCAATGTGCCACCAACCTTGGGAACTAAGATGTTATGTCCCTTGTGCCTGTAGTTACATTGGCTCACGCACCCTTCAGACCGAAACACAACAATACTGAGTACTGTTATTTGGCGGTCGAATAACTGATGAGTGAGTGGTACCTACCCAGACGGGCTTGCACTAAAAATATAATTAATATTAATAAAAAAAAACTCTTTCACTGATGCTTTTTTCTTTTAAGAGAGCTTGGAGCTAACTTCACTGCAGTACTTCACTGAGGTCGGTGGATATTCATACGTCAAAAGCTTTAACCAACAGACGTTTAGCTATATAAAATCCAAGATATTTGTTATTGAAAAGTTAATATCTACACACTGTAACCCTAAAAATTTTATTATTTCTATAATTTATTTCTATTAAAATTATAGTATTTATTTTTCTAAACATTTATCGGTTTTATAACAAAACTTCGATTTTTGAACCGTAACCGTCGTTGTCTTTATTATCTGTCAATTTCGTGGAACGGCAACACTGCGTTTTCTGCGTTGTCATTCTATCGTTGTGCAGGCGCCGGTCGCATACCGACACTTGTGTATTTTAAAACGATATATTCTTTATTACTCGTGAGTATATTCAGCGAATATTCTGGAATATTGGAATTTAATATATTGTTTCTACATTTCGTATATTGGTTTTGCATTCGTTTCAGATTATACACGAATTATATACTTACGTAAACGGAGGGTTACCTACGTCGTCAAGCTATTGTATTATATATATTTAAGAGGTTTAGGCTACTAAACCGTAAGTAAAACAATTTATATTTGCATAATCGAGGCACATTAGTGGTTTTTAGAATGATATTTAATCATATTTTTCGTTAAATTCCAGTCGTCGTATAATACCGGCCACGTGCATTATTTGACAGGCATTGCCGAATATTCATTTATTTAAACACTCCTGAGGTGAGTTCATGCATTAATTACCTTTGTTAATCAATATCCTACATGGCTCAGTAATTATTTCTATTAATTTCTTCATATTTTACTCAAAAACTGAACATAGACCTTGTCCATGTATTGGATGACCTAAGTCGAATCCTATAGTGATTTAAATCACTTAGAGGCACTATTTCGTTAAAATAAATATAGTTCTTGCTTTTCCGTTTTGTGTTATTGCAAATTAAGCAATAATTTGTACATTTTTGACACTTTAAATATCCAATTCAATAGCTTCAATCTTATGAGTTATTGTTGAATTTTAATAACTCTTTATTGCTTGTACCTGTGTCTAAGGCATTCTTAGGACCTTCTTAGTGCTTATGCAAGATAGGTAATAAGTTGTTTTGTTCACAGGGAGTGTTTTTTTTTATATGTATTTATATACATATATACTTTTAAATAAAGTATATTCTGAAGTACTACGGCGTTGCTGAGCGGACTCAGCTGAGGGTTGTTGCTGAGTTCGAGCATCTGCTTCGTCCGAGGAATTGCTGCATGTCCAGTGCTGCTACCGCTGCTTCTGCTGCTTTTGGTTGCACAGCTTTTATTGATGCATTCCATTCGTGGGTTTGAGCTATCCTGCTTGCTTTATCCGTTCTTAATTTAGAGATGTCAACTCATTAATATTAGCTTTAAATTGTTGATGTTCATGACCAGATACCGTCAACGACCTCACCCCTGATGATTATTTTTTATGTAAATTAAAATCATTTTGTTTATCAGATTATTTTATAAATTTTTTTTTTTTTTCTCAATTAAATTTGCTTAACCAACAAAGTTTTTTTTTGTCCCCGCGACAATTTGGCGCCCAACGTATGAGGCTTTTGACGGTATTTTAGGCATTTTTGTGATCTTTTTGCTCCCAAAAATTTTGGTCATGAACTTAGAAATTTATTTTGAATTTTTTTTCTAAATTTATTTGAGTTGGCTTTTATAACTTCATTGCATACAACACTCTTATTCTTTACATTCTTTCTTGAATAATATTGCTTTTGTTATAATATAAGATATTTATATATTTTTGTATTTATGTTAATTTAAGTTTATTTTAAGATAAGCTTATAAGTTTATTTTAAGTCTAACTGAACATTGTTCATAAGCGTTGCGGTTTCTGGTCATGATAATTTGGTTTAAACATTTATTATTTTACATTTAATCTTGCTTTTGGCTTATTGCATTATACATTGCATTTATATAATACTGCTTTACCATGGAAGATCGCCCCATTAATTTTAATTTATTACACAAGGACGAATTAGTTTATGAGATTGAAATACGTGGTGGTACTCCAGCTGATACGGTAGATGAATTGCGTTCACAAATTCGCAAGCTTTCTAAGGAAGTTCTAACTGACGAAATTATTGATTATGACGGTGATGTCTCTTCGGAGTTACAAATCATTTCTTTAAAATTAAAAGAATTGTTTAGTCTTACCACTTCAAAATCGCCTTTACAACTTAAGACCTTGAATAGAATTAACGCTTTGGGTAATCATATTTATCATCGGTTAGGTAGATTAACTCCAGTTGACGAGAAGGATGAGTTGGCAAAAATTGAATGTAGTTCTATGTTAAATAATATAACACGTAAATTTAACAAATTATACACCATTTTCAAAAGTAGCCAAGAAGTAGAAAATAAGTATTTTCCATCTGAAGAAGATCATGCAAAATATTTTGATTCTGAAAATTTAGCTGGTCATTCCGAGAATATGATTACACCTCAAGTAAATCTTTCTTGTAGTCGTTCCGTAAATGTTAATTCACTCAATTTAAAATTTAATGGTAAGTCGTGTGTTGTTGCTTTTATACAACGCGTGGAGGAGTTATGTAAGGCTCGTGGTATATCTTTTGATCAACTTTTTAATTCAGCTGTTGATTTGTTTGAAGATAGTGGTTTGTCTTGGTTTAGAGGAATTTGTGGCAGTGTTACTTCGTGGTCAGAATTGAAAGACTTGCTACTGGAGGATTTTTTACCACCTGATTTTGATAGAAAAGTGTTGGATGAGATTCGTTCTAGGACTCAGGGAATTGATGAGGGGATTGTTGTATACCTTAGTATAATGCAAAATTATTTTTCACGATTAAGAAAGCCGCTCACTGAAGTAGAAAAATTAGAAATTGTCAAAAACAACATCAGACCTTTTTATACCGGTCAATTATACTTTACTGAGATTAATAGTTGGGCTGATTTGAAGAAGTACTGCCGTCATTTAGAACATGCGAAAAACTGTGCAGATGCTTTTGTTGAACCGCCGCGTATGTCTGACAAAATGGTAGCTCCTGATCTAGCTTACAAGGGTTGCTCAAAATCTAAATCATGTGCTGCTACTCCAGTGGCTAAACAGTTTTGTGTTAGATGTCGTACGGAGGGACATGCTTTGTCTAATTGTAAATCTCCACCTAAGGTTGTTTGTTTTCGTTGCGGAGAAAAGGGGAAGACGATTAAGACCTGTCCCAAATGTAATTCTAACAATTTAAAAAACTTGTAAGGAAGGGCTGTCATCCTAATTTCGATGAAAAGGATTGGAAAGATTGGTGTAGTGTAGTAAAATTATTTTTCAATTCTTATCGAACTAAAGTGTCGGCAGTCCTTAATTCATTACCCAATGATTCTAGCGTTAGACCTTATCTTAAAGTTAAAATTTATGACTTATCTGTTTCTGGTTTGTTGGATTCAGGTTCTGAAATTTCTATAATAGGAGGCAGTGCGGTTGATTATTTTTCTGGCTTAGGTACTTTACATCCTTCGGATGATTTGCAGAGTATTGTTACGGCAAATGGTTCCAATTCAGATGTTGCCGGTTATATGTTTTTGCCCGTTACCGTTAACAATGTGACACGTATTGTTAAATTTTATGTGATACCCGAAGTATCATCTTCTTTAATATTTGGAATTAATTTTTGGAAAGTATTTAATATAGCGCCGGATGTATTAGCTTTGTTGGAGAAGGACTGTCTTGTTTCTTTTTGTGCTGCAAAGGATTTTGCTGTGTCTGCAGTTAATTGTTTACACCCGTTTGAGTCCTTGTCTGAAGAACAGAAGCATGAGGCCAATATGGTTTATAAAATGTTTGAAGATATTTCGTCGGAGAAGAAGGGTTTAGGTAGAACACATCTTATAACTCATAAGATTGATACAGGAGACGCTGCGCCCATCAAGCAACGATATTATATGATGTCACAGGAGAAGCTTGCCGAGTTGAATCGTCAATTAGATGAGATGCTAGCTATGGATGTGGTAGAAAGGAGTAACAGTCCGTGGAATAATCCAATTACAATGGCTCCTAAATCTGATGGAACATTACGCTTTTGTTTAGACAGTAGAAAGTTGAACGCAGTTTCTAAGCATGATGCATATCCTCTTCCTTATATAACATATATTTTAGATAATTTACGCGATTCTCGTTATCTTTCGTCTATTGATTTAAAATCGAGTTTCTGGCAGATTCCTCTAGATTTAGCCTCAAAAGAAAA
Source organism: Vanessa cardui (assembly GCF_905220365.1). NCBI lineage: Eukaryota > Metazoa > Arthropoda > Insecta > Lepidoptera > Nymphalidae > Vanessa > Vanessa cardui. The sequence continues at coordinate 5,501,734 of NC_061139.1, forward strand.
AACGGCTTTTACTGTCCCGAATCGTGGATTGTTTCAATTTAAAGTTATGTGTTTTGGTTTAACTTCTGCTCCTGCTACTCAGCAAAGATTAATGGATCGTTTGTTTGGTCCAGAATTTCATGGTAAACTTTTCATTTATTTAGATGATATTATTGTTATTAGTCGGACGTTTGAGGAACACATCAGTCTTTTAAAAAAGGTTTTTGATCGTTTAAAATCTGGTAATTTAACCATCAATTTAAAGAAGTGTTGTTTCTTTCGTAAGAAATTAAAGTATTTAGGTTATGTTGTTGACGAACAAGGTTTAAGAACTGATCCCGAGAAGATTAAGTCAATTATAGATTTTCCAACTCCTACGTGTCGTAAAGATGTTAAGAGATTTCTGGGAACAGCTTCGTATTATAGACGGTTTATAAGAAATTTTAGCAATATTGCAGGTCCACTTAATGCTTTAACATCCACTCGTAAGGATGCATTACCTTTTTCTTGGTCACCTAAAGCTGAAGAGTCATTTAATGCATTAAAAAGTGCTTTAACAACTGCACCTGTTTTAGCTTGTCCTAATTTTTCTCAACCTTTTATCGTTCATACGGATGCTTCTGAATTTGGTATAGGTGGCATGTTAACTCAAAATATTGACGGCGAAGAACATCCAATTGCATATTGTAGTCGGTCTTTGAATAGTCAAGAGCGAAATTATTCAGCTACTGAACGTGAAGCTTTGGCAGTCGTTCATGTTGTGGAACATTTTAGACCTTATTTGGAAGGCAGTACACCTTTTAAAATTATTACGGATCATGCTAGTTTAAAATGGTTTTTAAATTTGAAGAATCCTACTGGTCGTTTGGAGCGTTGGGGATGTCGTTTATCTCCATATAATTTTTCAATTGAGCACCGTCGTGGTTCTGAAAATATTGTACCAGATGCTTTATCACGTTCTGTTCCGGTTTTTAGTGTTATTTCTGTTACCACGAATGATTCTTGGTATAATAATATTTTTATTCGTTGTAAGGAGCGTCCTCAGACTTGTCCAAATTTTCAAATTAATAATCATAAACTTTATCGTTACACTAAAGGTAAAACTTCTCTTAGTAGTGATTTTAATTGGAAGGAGGTAGTACCAAAAGAATTAAGAGAAGATGTCATTCGTTCTAACCATGATTCGACTTTAGCTGCTCATCCTGGCATAGAAAAAACTTATAAAAAAGTTAAACTTCGTTTTTATTGGCCTGGTATGTATCAGGATGTATCTGATTATGTGTCACGTTGTAGTATTTGTAAAGCTTATAAATATTCCAATCAAGCTACTCCGGGTTTGCTTGGTAGCCCTAAGGTTTGTTGTCGTCCTTTTCAGTGTATCAGCATGGATTTAGTTGGTCCACTGCCTATGTCTCGACAACAAAATACTTTTCTGTTTGTTGTGGTCTGTTGTTTTACTAAATATTGTTTACTTTTCCCCTTGAGGCGAGCTTCGGGCAAAGTTATAGCACAAAGGCTTGAAGATCATGTTTTCCTGGTTCATGGTATTCCCCAAACAGTTATTGCTGATAATGGTTCGCAGTTTGTAGGTAATGAATTACAATCGTTACTTAATAAATATAATATTCCGCAAATTCATTTAGGTCCTGTGTATTGTCCACAGTACAATACTGTTGAGCGTTATAACCGTACAGTTATGACTGCTGTTTCTTCTTTGGTTGGTTCTGATCATCGTACATGGGATGTCAATATACCGAAAATTCAATTTTCGATTAATACTTCAGTGAACGATGTTACTTCGTTTACTCCATTTATGTTAGTTCACGGTCGTGAAGCTATCGTTGATGGTCAAGTTTATTCAGATTTTTCTGAACTAGACAGTTTGACGTTTGGTTCGCGTAACGATTATGTTGATAAGTTGTGTAGTTTGAAAGATGTTTTTGCTAATGTTAAAAATGAGTTGAAGAAAGCTCATGATAAAAACGTTAAATATTATAATAAGCGTCGTAGGGATATTAGTTTTAAGGTTGGTGATTTTGTTTGGAAGCGAACATACAAACAAAGTTCAGCTCCGAAATATTTTTCCGCTAAGCTAGCTCCTAAGTATGAACGATGTAAAGTTATTCGTAAATTATCTCCTTTAGTGTATGAGCTAGAAGATGATAAGGGAAAATACCTTGGGAAGTGGCATATAAAAGATTTTAAGTGTGCCGATGTAGTTGATTAGTTGTTTCGTTTTTTTTTATTTTAAGTAGTTGATTTAAAAAATAGTCCGGGCCGCAGAGTTTAATATGATGTGTAACATCTGCCCTGACGATTGGTTTCTTAAGAATGGTTTGAACTGTCTTTAGGTTTCGTTAGTGTAAAATAGTCCGGGCCGCAGAGCTTAATATGGTGTGTAACATCTGCCCTGACGTTTGGTTTCTTTAGAATGGTTTGAATTGTCTTTAGGTTTCGTTAATGTAAAATAGTCCGGGCCGCAGAGTTTTATTCAGAGTGTAACATCTGCCCTGACGTTTGGCTTCTTTAGAAAGGTTTGAATTGTCTTTAGGTTTCGTTAATGTAAAATAGTCCGGGCCGCAGAGCTTAATTTGGTGTGTAACATCTGCCCTGACGTTTTGTTTCTTTAGAATGGTTTGAATTGTCTTTAGGTTTCGTTAGTGTAAAATAGTCCGGGCCGCTGAGTTTTATTTTGGTGTGTAACATCTGCCCTGACGTTTTGTGTCTTTAGAATGGTTTGAATCGTCTTTAGGATTCGTTACTATAAAATTAATCCGGGCTGTAAAGATTATTTTAGTGTGTAAGATTTGCCCTGATGAATGGTTTCTTTGGAATGGTTTAAATTGTGTTTAGGTTTTGTTACTATGAATATAGTGCAGTAAGTTTCTCTTTGTTTAGTTAGGTTATTCTGAATTAAGTGATTATGGTTCACTGGCAGTGAGTTATGGAACCATCAGTAGAACTGTTAGATTTATAAGTAAATTGCTGTAGTGTAGAAGACTCTCATATTTTAATTTAGGTTGTATTTGTCTGTAGTTTAAGTTTTTGCTTTTGAACTGTTTACATGTATAGACTTGTTCACAGTTTCAAAGTGACATCATTGTTGTTTTGCTTATGACTGCAAACATGATTGTTGTTTTCAGTTCTTATGCTTATTCTTGTACTTAGGCTAAGTTGAATTCACTTTGTTACGCAGTCCGTTAGCGAAGTTCGAATTTATACTTGTTTCAGTTGGTTGATGTTGAGGAATTATTAATTCCATGTTGATGTTCGTAGATGTTGTGGTTTTTTTTCTCTTTTTTTCAGTTTACTCTGTGGTGATGATGCGGATGAGGGCATCCGACGAATTCCCTGCGTGAATTCTTTAACAGGGGAAGGGGGTACTGTAACCCTAAAAATTTTATTATTTCTATAATTTATTTCTATTAAAATTATAGTATTTATTTTTCTAAACATTTATCGGTTTTATAACAAAACTTCGATTTTTGAACCGTAACCGTCGTTGTCTTTATTATCTGTCAATTTCGTGGAACGGCAACACTGCGTTTTCTGCGTTGTCATTCTATCGTTGTGCAGGCGCCGGTCGCATACCGACACTTGTGTATTTTAAAACGATATATTCTTTATTACTCGTGAGTATATTCAGCGAATATTCTGGAATATTGGAATTTAATATATTGTTTCTACAATTTAATATATTGGTTTTGCATTCGTTTCAGATTATACACGAATTATATACTTACGTAAACGGAGGGTTACCTACGTCGTCAAGCTATTATATTATATATATTTAAGAGGTTTAGGCTACTAAACCGTAAGTAAAACAATTTATATTTGCATAATCGAGGCACATTAGTGGTTTTTAGAATGATATTTAATCATATTTTTCGTTAAATTCCAGTCGTCGTATAATACCGGCCACGTGCATTATTTGACAGGCATTGCCGAATATTCATTTATTTAAACACTCCTGAGGTGAGTTCATGCATTAATTACCTTTGTTAATCAATATCCTACATGGCTCAGTAATTATTTCTATTAATTTCTTCATATTTTACCCAAAAACTGAACATAGACCTTGTCCATGTATTGGATGACCTAAGTCGAATCCTATAGTGATTTAAATCACTTAGAGGCACTATTTCGTTAAAATAAATATAGTTCTTGCTTTTCCGTTTTGTGTTATTGCAAATTAAGCAATAATTTGTACATTTTTGACACTTTAAATATCCAATTCAATAGCTTCAATCTTATGAGTTATTGTTGAATTTTAATAACTCTTTATTGCTTGTACCTGTGTCTAAGGCATTCTTAGGACCTTCTTAGTGCTTATGCAAGATAGGTAATAAGTTGTTTTGTTCACAGGGAGTGTTTTTTTTTATATGTATTTATATACATATATACTTTTAAATAAAGTATATTCTGAAGTACTACGGCGTTGCTGAGCGGACTCAGCTGAGGGTTGTTGCTGAGTTCGAGCATCTGCTTCGTCCGAGGAATTGCTGCATGTCCAGTGCTGCTACCGCTGCTTCTGCTGCTTTTGGTTGCACAGCTTTTATTGATGCATTCCATTCGTGGGTTTGAGCTATCCTGCTTGCTTTATCCGTTCTTAATTTAGAGATGTCAACTCATTAATATTAGCTTTAAATTGTTGATGTTCATGACCAGATACCGTCAACGACCTCACCCCTGATGATTATTTTTTATGTAAATTAAAATCATTTTGTTTATCAGATTATTTTATAATTTTTTTTTTTTTTTCTCAATTAAATTTGCTTAACCAACAAAGTTTTTTTTTGTCCCCGCGACAACACTTAAGTTTATTTTTTTATTTGTCCTAAGTATAAAATAATTAAAAAATAAATATTAATATTGTCTTTGAGTACCTTACGCTACTTCAAAATACCACTATAGCAATTTCATAATATTCCATATATTCTAACGTTTTTAATAGAGACGCAAATTTGTAACGAAATAGACTTCTATAATCACATATCGGTCCACCATAAAATCAGTTTATTAATCTCTATATTAGGAATATTATCCATGAAAGCAACGTTGCAAGTGCAATTTAGAGGCATTTCTATGTTAATTTGATAACCTCTATTTAATAGCAAGTGAAGCTGTTTCATTAAGTTGTAAATTATGAATACTCAGTTACATTTAGTATAAAATAAACTTTTTTTAATTAATGGCAATTTCCACCAATCGTATGAGCCAAACCTATGACCATTACTTTCACAGTTGTTACAATGTTTCGGGTGAGATGCTGTAATATATATTCGCATATAAAAAATATATACATGCAGATATTTTTACACATAACAATTAACGTTGAGTCCTTACTCAAATATGAATGAAAATTTTTCTGTATAAATTCCTGTTCCTGTTCCTGTATAAATCGCGTGACCGCATGGGATCGGTGCAATAATACTTGTATTCTAAAAGATAGATAATATGGTCTATGCACCAAAAGTCAAAACATCATAATATACAATATAATTAAGAAACACTTAATATTTAGAAATGTAATTAGTAATAATTTAATATATATAAGGGAATACTAATGTATAAATTTAAATTAGTCCAAAATTGTGTGGGCAGTACTGTTTAGGCGCACATGGCAGTAGACACCATGTAAGTCTGCCCAGCGGCTATTCTCCTATTAGATAGCACTTCCTTAACAAAAGAGGCTCCAAGCCTCCCATTGCAACAATTGTATGAGCTATTTACCTTATCTGTAGCAAGCCGCAATCACACCCGTTCTCGTATACTGTATACTTCGGAAAAGCTGCTTTGATAATATTTTATTAATCAAGTAAATGTCATACATTATTTGTTACATTAGACAAGTTATATACCGTCAAGTCATATTTCTGAAATATTACTTTGATATGGACTGTGCAATATTTGTTTGTTGCCATTCAGAGGTCGATGCTGATGTGATTGTTTACGCATAAGTCAGTCAATTTATATATTAAAATTAAAACTCTGTTTACTTGAAAAGTACTGCTATATCGATACCAAATTGAAGAGAATATAGAAATAATACGTAACTGTGTAACATTAAAAGTATCCAATAGAGTTATTTTGTGACTACTTCATTCACCATCCGTATATCTCATTTAAATATTTAAAAAATATAAATAGTATTTCTTTTCGAAGTCCGCACTTATAATAGTAATGATCGACTATGTTTTGTCTAAAGATCCATTAAACAAAAGTGTTGGAACGTAACCGAAGTTCGTGAGCTCAAATCTAGGCAACTATGATTATCCACTTTGAAAATGTTAAACTAGCAGGAAGATTGATATGTATGAAGATATATGAAATAGCTTAATGTAGTACAAATATTATAAGTACCAAGAGTAATAGCGCTGTGTATAGAGTTGTGTCGGAGAGTCCGTAGGAGCAACCGAACTAGCTGCGTTATAACAGTGATAGCGCGCGTGACGTGACCATAGCGGGACACTTCTAAACGTGTCCATACACGACACCTGAATCTTTCTAATATGATAAATGTGAAAGTTTGTGTGTGTGTGTTTTTATAACCACGCTCAAGCTGCTTGACGAATTACGTCAGAAAACAAAACACTTTTTTTTTAGTAATCCGCGGAAGCTGACTCGTAATTACTAGTTAAACTTTTATGTGGCAACATTATGTTTACACATACAAATTGCCATTCATAAATATAAATAAATTGTGTACCTTTTATTAAGTGCTACCCTTAAACGGAATAATGATAAAGTATAAATGCGTCGACGATAACATCTGCATTCAATTTAATTCAATCATTGCAGTTATTTATTTTACGATGACAATACTTTAAAAGTGATTCAGTATAAAATTGGCTAAAGACGCGTTTAAGGTTTAATATTTTCATTGTTATATTATTGAACCAAAGCTGAAAGGTAATGACTTTTTACATTAACTATAGTATATATCATATCTGTAAGATTTATCTTCGATACTAAATACATTTATGGGTTTATATCTGACAATACTTATACTCAAGGACATTTTTAAAAAGGATATTATTACTTCCGAAATAGTAGATAGATAGTACAAAATTCTTAATCGAAGATCGCAGGTTCAAATCGCTGTACACAATTTTCATATAATTTACAATTCATCGCGAGCTCAGAGGTGAAGAAAAACATGTGTACTTGCCCACTTGCCCTCCAGCAGAGTTTTAGAATACGCGCCAAGTCTTCTCCTAAAAAGGAAAGGAGGCTTATTATTACATAAATGTATAAGCAACTATTATGTTATACGATTAATATTTAAACACTAAATTATATAGAGAAATCAACTTGTTTGTTAAAACAAAGAAAACCTGAATCTCGATTATGAAATCCTCAGCACGTGCTGCTAATGCAGACTTAGGGCGCGTGCAGACGACGTTTAATGTTATTACGAAATATAAAACTTGATTACAAACTCAATTCTATACAAATTTATTAGTGTGTAAAGGCATTATTGTAGTTGATTTATAACGAATAAAGGATAAACAGCATTTTGCGTTGATCGTGCTATTCAATCTGAAGGGCTATAGGAATCTTGTATACAAACCTCCTTAGTTAAACAGAAGTGTCTATGGAGCGTAAGCAAGTCGTGACATAACTCCGGCGGGCGGGCGTAATCTCGAATAAATTGCGTACACTTAGAGACTCTTTATAGACCTTTTAAGGCAGAAATTTTGAGATGATAATCGACACGCTCATAATTAAGATGATTTTGATTATAAACTCGTGACGGGGTGTGGGTGGTTCCGCTTCCGAGGTCACGGGTGGCCAGCCCCGTTACGGCAATACATTCATCTCTAACTTTTAACGATGTATAATACACGGAGTGACTTTTGACCAAATTAAGTAAGACTTTAAATTAAGCAGTTGACACATGTGAAGTTAATTTGTCAAAGTAATGGACACTAAAGGTTTGAATATAAAATAGAAATAATATAAAAAGTGAATGCAGGAATAAACGCTAACAAGATATAGACTTGCTTCGATGAAGAAAGGGATCCAGCTTTATTCGTCGGCACTCGTCTTATACGGTAGCTTCGTGTGTGGCGTCTACCGATACTTTAAATAATATACTAGCACTGGACGATCCTCATATCTCAGAGGGAAGTATTTTGCATGCAGCCACTACCTATCTTTTGGAATAATCTGGAAATGGGAGCGCATTATTGGATAAAATGTTTTATGTACGAAAATAGTAACACTCATTATCAACCTTAAATCTTTTATCATAAAGTTTAATTTATATTACACTTAAATCATTGCAAGATGTTTTGTATTTAATTGAATGATGTGTAACGCATAATTTATCGTAAATACGTAATTGTGTATTGAGAACAAGGAAGAGCGTCTTTGAAGAATGTAATGTTATACATTAAAAGTACACGCATCTGTTGATTTCGGTTTTTGTGAAGATTTTAATTCAACTTTTAATATTTATCGACCATGCTGATTATGCGTATGTACTACAAACTTAATAAGATACTTCGTAATACAACCGATAATAAATGGTAGTATATTTTTACAGCCTGCTTAAATTTTATTTAAAATTAAATGCTTTAATGGCTTTGTGTTTTATCATGTCTCATTAAGAATTTAAAAATTCCAATATTCCTACAAATGTGATCTAATTTTTGTATACGATGAACATGTACAACATATCCACTACAATAAGAGTAATAAAGATTCCTGAAAATAATCATTGGTATTCGCTAATCTTTTTCTATGATCTTTACGCCAACTAATAAAATTTCAATTTACTGTTATAAGAAGTAAATATTTTCAAATACAAATACGTTTTGCAATACAATTATTATTATTAAAATAAAAAATAATAATTATTTCAAAAAACATGCTTCTTTTCTTTTTCTTTTTTTTTCTTCAGAAAATTAGCTAGTATATGAGAGACATTGCTTTTAATACGAAATATTTAAAAAAATAGTTTTCAAACATTAATGATCTGAAACGTGACAAGTACGTTCTTATAAATCTTGATTTCTTAATTGAAAAGCAAAATATTTAACATAATACTTAATATAATCAAATTAAATACTTATACGTCTATAAAAAACAAATTCCATCGTACGTGAATCCTATCATTTGATAATTGAAACTTTAATTTCAATTGTAGTCCATTAAGGCGTGAAGTAGCAAAGGTTTAAAATCGAGTGTCTAAGCTTCAATAAACTTTAATTAATCTTTTGTTTAAGCTTTAGAGAATGTTTTCAGTTATCGTCGAGGCAGATGGCCAGAGCGTCTCATCGCTTCATTAGGGGGTCAGAGGTCAATGCGACACCTCTCTCGCTAATGTTCGTGATGTCTACGTTACGATTGCCTCTACTTCCTGAGACCTGAGACTGATATGTTTGCACACGTGCCACGGCATTTAATGGTCAGTTTAATTCAATTGTGCTTTGTTAGAGCAAATTTATGAAATTTCTTCCTTAAATTTTAAAAGACATTATTTAGTTTTCATTGATTTTTTCACTGAATATGCAATAATTTTGTACTTGAACACGAACCATATGATTTATAACTTATTGTAAATGAATTAAAGATTCTAAACTTGAAATTATGACATAATTAATAATTACATGTATTGAATTGAGTTAGCTAAACTAAGCTAAAATTTATTACACATAAGTTATTAAAGATACGTAAATCACATATATTATCAGCGGACGCTCGAACTAATTGACAGACAGATCATAATTCATTAGAGATCATATTTAATGGAACAAGATCGTTTTAACGTAATGTTTGAGTTACAATATATGAAAACATAACCTCCACAAAAAGGAAAAGAAAGCCTAACGCAAGAGTGAGACATATACAGTAAAGTAAAGTAAAGTAACAGCCTGTACATTTCCCACTGCTGAGATAAGGCCTCCTTTTCCATTAAGGAGAGGGTTTGGAGCATATTCCACCACGCTGTCCCAATGCGGGTTGGTGGAATGCACATATGGCAGAATTTCAATGAAATTTGACACATGCAGGTTTCCTCACGATGTTTTCCTTCACCCCGAGCACGAGACGAATTATAAACACAAATTAAGCACATATATATCTATATAAATATAAAGCATCACTAATATATATATAGCCGAAATCATCGGTTAAGATGCACGCGTTCTAACCACTGGGCCATCTCAGCTCTAACAGACGTATACATACACATACAGACTGTTACTAAATAATATGGACAAAAATATCTTGAAATTTTGAAGCGGAAGGTAATAATAACTACCATGTTATACATATTATTTTACGATTCGTCTTTTATATTTCTTACAACTCTATTCTATTCTGTTTTCCCGTTGCTATAGCGACGTCCCTCTTTTCTTTTCTGTTACTACAGTTGTCATCGGCAACAAGCTCCGTAGCATGAACTAGCGAATGACATTCCGTAAGGTATGGTTCGGGTATTCAATCGCCTCGATATATAATCGGATGTGACGTCGCTAATAGTCGTGGCATAACTTTGGCTTTGGCTTTGGCTTTGGCTTTGGCTTTGGCTTTGGCTTTGGCTTTGGCTTTGGCTTTGGCTTTGGCTTTGGCTTTGCATATATATTCTTTGTAATGTATTCAGTTATATTTTATTTCTATTCAACAATTTATCAATCATCACTTTGACATTGGTGATGACTGATAACACGAAATAAATAATTTAATTGTTTCCGTGTCAAATTTCTTGTTTTAAAAAATGTTTTAATTGCTAATTTTACGCAATATCGTATCCCATAATTAGTGTTTTAACATGTATGCAGTCGCCTTATGTAATTAAATGTAAAATGAAATGATTAAAACACCAACAGTAATGAATCAGACTGAACAGGTTTCTAAGTCAAAACGTATGTTTATAATTTATTTTAATTATTACTTATTTTTAAACACAAGACTTAATTCATTTATAAAGTATGCTGAAGAAATTAATTTCTTAATTAAACGTACTAAACTAGTAGATGCAGAAAGAGGATCGTAATTGCAATTCAACGGGGAAATGCTTCTAGCGTTCTTGCCAACATTGCAAGCGGTATTAATTTTTAGTGCTTATTTGTAGTTAAGGCCGTCAAATGAACAATTCTTATGTAAATGTAACATCCCTTCAATATGTTACTGCTACCGAAAGGTCTTTTCTCTTTCAAAGGAGATCTTATTTCAAAGGTAGGATGATCCTTTCGCTGTACCAAGATAAATCCAAGATCTTTTAAATAAGTATTTAACAAAAGGAAATTAAATTTGTTCCTCTTATTTCCTTTTATTTTTAATTTAGCATACTCATCATAAAAAATTGTGCATCTTGATCAAAAACTATTGATATTTTGTAGACTCTCATATGTGATAATTTGGTTTATCAACATACTCATAATACTTAACTCGTCGTATTACGACTTACGAGCCATTATGTAAAGGCTTATTATTTATAATATATACAACACACATTAATGCTTCTAACATCACTATTCTAAGTTACAAACGAATGTGTGCAAGTATCAACTACGAGTAGTAGATACCACAGTATAAAATACAACTACAACGATTTATAAATGTCATGGCTATTTTATAATAGGATGTTATGACGTATTTAGTGTAACTTTCACTGTAATAGAAGCAATGCCGGAGACATCTGCCAGGGGGAAGCGAATCAATTTATACTTGTGTACCATTTCCCGCCATTAAATAAGTCGGAGACAGGCGCGCGCGCAAGTGTCTCACACAAACGCAAGCAAGTGGCAGGAAGCTGATAAATGGAAATTCTTACCCCTTTTACAGTATATGTCCATTCACAAGTTTATTATTAAGCCTGTTTTTATATGGAAAACTATTTTATGAACTTCAAATATTAATATTTTACATACACGGTATTTTAAATGTTTTTTTTTTAATACTTTGGTGAAAAGCTTTCTCTCGATGTAAAATATGTTGTTATTCTACTGTTTCTTTTTTTGTTAAAATTTATTATATTAAGAGATATAAATGTGCTCAATATTTATATCGGAATATTTTAACGTCCTAAAACACATGTAACTGAAAACATTTTGTTCATATACTGTGTTCAGTACAATTTATAGAAGACTAAATCGTTATAAAGATATCAATAGCGAGCATTAGTGGTTGAAAATAATACATTATTTATTTGAATTATTAAATTGTATTTAATTAAAGTAGACGGCTTAAACTGCATCCATTCTACACGTGTAATATTATTTACTATACCGTCGTTGTATTTTGCTATTAGCTGGATCTGGGTTACCTTCAAGTTACGTTTTAATTAAATCCGTCTGTCTGTCATGCTATCACACGTGCGTCGCTGATTAAGACGGTCCAACACAAAGATCTTTCCGATACTAACGACAGTACAGTCGAACTCAATAATAATGTCGTATTTGTGAATATATTTTCTAAACACCTGAACTTAAACATCATGTTCCAAATTCAAATCAACGTAAAATTAAAACAATTGAATTTATAATTAGATATAGAACTTGATTTATTTTCGAAATTCAAAATAGCAGATAGTGAAATTATTTAATCAAAGAGCCCTAAAACAAAGGGCCCCGGGGCACAAGACTTAAGTTACCTCGCTCGATGTCACGACACCTGTCCGTTCAGCCGCTCCCGTTAGGACTTGGCAGCGCGTCTTTGTAAAGGTTTCCCGAGATCATTAATTTATGCCAACATTGCAGCATTAACAATACATGTAAGAAATACCATTGTATTGACAATTCAATTTTAAGGATTACTGAAAACCCTATATTCAGACGGCCTCACTTATAAATGTCGTTCAGAGGGTCCTTAGTTAAACACTGATTGCTCTCTTTCTACCATTGATTTGACGTTTGAAAGAAGAAGACAGAGCATTATTTAACCAATCACACCTAAATAAAATGTATACCTAGCCTAATAATATTTAAAAAAATGGATGTAAGGACTTATTATGTATTTATATTTTCGATATTTTAATTATTATTAAGGAAAATACTGTAATATGTATTATATTCTATTTAATTATTATATACATAAAATTTTAATGTTTTTTTAATCTTAATTGTTTCGTACACGCGCTTAGCACTATGCATTAAACTATCGAAATTAATATTATTTCCAATATTTAATCTGTAAAATATGGATTTATGCAAATAAACGATATACATCGTATTCTTAATAATATATTAGTACTCATAAAAACATATTATTAAAACTAATTGACTTGAACGACGGAGGTAAACTGCATACACCCACTAATTATATAAAATGGATTTGACAAACAAAAAAATTACACCTTATTATACTTTCGAAACTTGATTGATTCAATTTTACTTTTAAATCTATAAGCAACCTATATTTTATGCAATTCGATAAGATAGCAAGCCCCGTTCAATCGTACTTAGAACTAAAAATAAATAGAAGTGACACCGAAAAATTCATAAAAAAATATTAGTTTAAAACAATTTAGCATTATTATATTTAATAATAATACAAGCGACGTGTCCCGGCTTCTCCCTTATAAAATGTATACGTTACGGGTGCTAAGGAAGAATATAGATTTGTACAACCGTTTTTTTTTAGAATGTTCCAGAGAATATTTCCTTAATCTAAACCAAATTTACTTCGATATCATATTAGCATAGAAAAGCCGAGACGATCCAGAGAACGTAGTAAAGGTGGATTAAAATATTCAATATTAAAATGTTTACGAGAACTAAATAAATATTAGTCACACGACTCTTTTCTTTAGTGCTTTACGTCTAGTTAGTATGACCGAAGTAATAACAGTTATTTATTTATCAGTTCTGATAATTAGTAAGATGATTACGGGAATATTTAACAATGTCACAAACTTAATAGATATCTCGTAAATATACACGACGACTAACTTTCAAATATATACAGTGTATACACGATACATAATTTCCTTGATTATTCATTTTTGCACTTGCCACTTCTATTCGTATATCTGTTTTAAGATCTTATTTAAACGGTAAGTATACTTGGTCTGCCATATAGGGATTTTGTGGTTGTGATTAATGAAGTTATTGTTGAATCAATCCGACTTTTATCATGTTGAATTCTATCGTTTGTACTAGTCAGACATTAATACAAATTCGATCATTTTCCTTGAGTGCTTTTGCTGATTGTGGTTCTGTACAATACTGACCGGAAATGAACATTTACTTAGACTCTTTGTAGACTATAAAGTAAAGTAACAGTAAGTGTTCCACTAGGCGAAGGTGATTAGGAAGAGAAGGTTGATTCAACCACACATCTTTAAACTTGGTCGTAGATTATCATCCGAAACATGGGGGTTTCCTCGCGATGAATACAACATGAATTATAAAAACAAATTCATTAAATACAAAAATCATTAATAAAAAGTTACATTAGTGACAGACACGGAAAATGCTTTGGCAATAATCGTTTGATAAAACAACACGAAAAGAAATATGAAACGATGAATTCTGTATAAATTAATAATATATAAATACACTAATTCCTAATAACATTAATTATAAGATTGTTTAAAAATACTCCAAGAAGCCAACTGTTTTAAAGTAAAATAAACAATTGAAATATATAATACACAATATCGGGAATTTGCTTTTAATCTAAATGTTCTCTTTTATCTGATTACATTTTTCAATTTTTGTAAATAAATAATGTATTTTTCTTTCAAATAACTTATACCTTTTATCAATTTATAATTTGAAGCACTGATCAAACTTTCAACGGAATTTCACATATTTACTCTACAGACTTGATTGAGAAATAAATGATTGAAATTGTGAATTATAATTACTACGCTAAGTATTTATAATTATTGTTATAAATTAATTTATATCACAGTAATATACAAGTGTTTCATGCAAGGGCCTAATTATGTCAATAATAATATTTCTCAATGGTGTCCTACTACCTTGTCAGTCTTATTACGATGACTAATTAATTAATACTATGTTCACATTATGATAAGTTTCTTTTGTTTAGCTGACTTGAATAGCTGTTGACAATTAAACATATTACTAATATACTTTTTCTCACTGTCCAGCCAGTGAGGTAATACTTCTTCAAATAAATCCTATTTTTATTTACTGTTCCAAATTCAAATTTATTTTATAACACACCTATTTTTTTTTTTCAAATCAGTTATACATTTGTTTTTCCGGTGTTCGATTTTCTTTATATGTTTGTGACCATTAAAACTAAATTGCGCGTTATTTGCGAATAGAAATTGCGTCACGGTGCTGATGCAAATCAGGTGATATGCAATATTGACGGCGTAACAGTAATAATATTTTTTTTATTAACTTAATATGTATGTAAAATAAGATCATAAACATGATGCGTATGCAGGCTTAGTGTATTACATAAACTACTACCTACAACACGAGTCAATGGTAGATTACATGTAAATGCCATATTTTACTTAAGCGTTTGTGCATCAGCCTCAGTTATGGTTCTCAGTAAGGTGGTTCAGTTATCGCTTCAAGCTAAGATTTAGTCTAGCCGTTTTGAAGTGAGGTTTTCACAATCTAAGTGTTTCTGGACCAATAAATAAATTCATGGAAAGGCTCGATGGCTCGTTTGCGGTGTAGACGTGAAAACTGCAAATCGTCAATGTTTATTTCGAGCTAATGTCAAACATATCCGCGGGCGTCGTGGGCACGAGCGCTTCTACAATGGTCGCATTTGTAACGTGTTTATTATTTAAATTGCTTAAAATAAATTCCTTGCACTGCGATTAAATTATTTTATATTGATATTTAATGAAGATTGATTTCATTGCAATTGAGTACATATATATAATTTGAGAATAAATGCAAATGTACATATATCATTTAATTTTTATTTTATTATAATGAACGATACCTTAAAAAATAAATTTTAAATAAAATACATTTAAAAATAAATTAAATATACGGTTATATTCTACATCTTAGTAGAATGTAAATTCTAATACTTCCCTGTATTCAAATTTCATTTTTCATGATTCAAGCAATCATAAGACCATGCTGGTAACCAAAAAATAATAGTAGGTAGGTATCTTTTTTATTGTTAAAAATAGTATTTCATTACATATATCAATTTTAGATTATATTATGGCAATAATACATTCTAAAACAATGTTAAAGAAAAGAGTGGCAAGATATTATTATATTGTCCGTGTTATTATTAATCAGTAAGTTCATTGTAGAAGTGACTCCAGATTGGGGGCGCGCGATGTTCCCTGATGCGGGTATTAGCGCACTGCAGCCGCAAGCGCGGAGATAGCAACGAGGTGTAGCCTCAGCGTTCTCGAATTCAACTCAATTATCATACCCCCAGGTCAAATTGACCTGTGATCATTGCGAGACAAGAGGCAAGTTGAGTTACTACGGAATTACAATGGTAATAGTCGTGTTTATCACTGTATTTACCGGTTAAGTCAAGTCTCTATTACAACATTACAACACATTAATTTTAATTATTGTTATTTTACTAAGAATATTAAATTACTTGTGAGCTAAATTTAAATTATATCAATTATTTATATGATTTTTTATTAAACATTCCAAATTTAAATTATAAACATAAATAATAAATAGTAGACAATATCACGTATGTAATCTAATTCCAATATAAGTAGCTAAAGCACTTGTGTTTTCTCTACAAACATCCGACCCAAAACATCATAGAAAATTAATGAACTTTTTCTACATCGACTCGACAGGGAAACGAACCCGGGACCTCAAAGTGGCGTACCCAAGTAAACCGGTGTAAACACTACTCGACAAAGGAGGACGTCATATTAAATATATAGTTTTATTTAAGACTTACGTAAAGAAAAATAATTTTAAGATTTCCGATTGGTTGAATTTGTCATTACAACAATCGATGTCACAGGTCAATGGATAAATATCTGGAAATTGAAATACCAGTTTTAATGTATACCAGACAATGCCCACACAAATCAGACAGGATTCCCAATAGAGTATCTGAGTTGTGTATATCAAACATTTGCATGCGCAAACGAGGCTTGCGTGTCGACGCCCACTCGGTGCAATACTGTGCAATCGCTCTACGTATCGGCATAGCATTAGCGCATTTGCTGCACAATGTGGAATTCTGCATAAAACCTCCTTACAAAGTGTTAAATATGCAATGAAGTTGTGATTCTTTATTTCTAACAACAATATATTTTAGGAATACAGAATAAAGCGACATTTCAGAGAATGGTTGTATGTTTTAATCGGTTAAAACCTAACGCGATTTTATTTAAACTTTACAAGTATGTTACTGCGTGAAGAGTTATGGAAAACTGTTAAGTGCTGTTATTGGCTTCAAAATAAAAGTCATTTTTGTACAAACAATTATTATTGCAGTAAAGAAATTCCTTGTACGTTTAAAAAAATTATATGATAATGGAACATGAATCTTGAATTATTCTTTTATGTGAAGCAAAATAATTTTAACATTTATATTTTTGAAACAATAAACGAACAGCGTAACTGTAAAGCACGTATTAAAAATATCAACTTAAGAAAAACTAAACATATTATTATATAATAGACCTGTTTGACTAATTAAATAACACGTTATTTAGCGAGGAATACATGATTTGAAAAGGATATAGTTCCCACGTATTTTAATTAATAACTGATTATTTATAATTTGCCCTTTAATAAATTGAACGCAATAAAACTTCTAAATAAATAGTAGAGTATAATAAAGAGATCTAAATAGTTTAAACACAGAAGTATTATGATATTAATTCCATCCTCAGATATTACCGTTGGTAATCGGTATATTGAAACTCTCAGTCGGTCGATGGGTAAGGCGATCGCATCTGTCACCCGATACGCCGCGCGCCGGCTCGGATCGCGACGATACAGCACGCTACGGAGCCTTGGGATCACGCTTACGGAATACGCATCTCATGCGTATCGGGTGCGCATTCTTTTGAAATATTGCCCATTATACATATAGTTTAAACAATAACTCATAAAAACATCATGAAATCCCACCATTACTATAACTATTTAATAAATAATAGCATAAATAACAATGGTGTTAATACAATATAACACTCGAAATTTCAAAGTGCTATAATTCACACGGATGGCTTTTTAACCTCCTATTTCCATTAACATAGGTTGCAAGATATTATTAATAACAGAAAATGGGCAAGCCTGATAAAATTGGCTATTCATTTATCTTATATAACTAAGATATCAGCTCTACAATGAAAGAAGCATTTTATTTGTGTCGTTACTCTTTCAAAAAAAATAGATTTTCTCTAATATATTATATTTATTTGTTTTTAAATCGTACAAATAATTAATATTTGTTTTAAAAAAACGTCACATAGTGTTTTAATTTATGTGTCAATTAAAATTTTATTGGTTTTTTTTAAGTTTATTCTCCACGACGGACTTATATTCACTAGGTACTTTTGAAAATGTCAAGACTACGATATCATTAAAAAAAAATAATTAAATAAAAAACATTTAAAAATACAAAATTATAGTCGTAAAAATATTATTTATGCAGAGTCTTAAATTCATGGGTTATATTTTATATACATATATATGGAATAAAGTTTGAAATTATTACTTTTTCATTTACGATTTTGAAGTTTTAAATTTTTATAAAAAAATTAAATATAAAATAATATGATCTTAATGTATACATCATTTTTTTTTAATTCATTGTTAATAAAATAAATCTAATAATATAAATAATAATCCTTTATTTTTGTCCCCAATTAAATAGCTCTTGTTAAGCGAAGATAATGTGGGAAAGTGTCAAATATTGAAGTATTCGTAAATTGTTCTTAAACGTGTTAAGTTCGAGTCAGTGGACGATTGACGTGTCCTTAATTTGATACCGTGCTTACTTCTCGCAAACAAAAGTTAAATGAAGTTACTCGCAGAGATTTATTACTTTGGTTAAAAGTGTGAATAGTGGACCGTAAAAATATTTCAATCATTTCTTGTATATTTTTATTAATGATAAAAATATACAGTAGACCTACATTTTGAATATACTCATATTGTATATACTATATATATTTTTATAAAAACTACATTCAATTATTTTTATCAAAAACATTACTTACTGAGTTATTTATTCCATTGATGTTATAAGCCCTTCTTCTACTTATCCTTTTTGTTTTCTACCAGTTTGGTATAGTCACCAGCGGTTTTGAAATTCATAATCACTGATTACTTCGCCTAAACTTTGGTTCATCGTCGACTATTACTGTGTTGTGTTGCCTGTATTTTAGTGAAATATAAATAAAAAATCACTTTAAATGTTATTCAACGAACGTTGCTCACAAATAAATGCATAGTTGTAGACAACTATTTTAGATTATCGACTCGTAAACATTTTTTGACCGTAAAGTCTTAATCTAACTTAATGGAGATAAGTTTGCTTTTACATAAAATATTTTTTAATTAATAAAAATAGACGATAGACTAGTGACAACAGTTTGATTGTTGATCTTTTTTACCAAGAAAATTAGATTAACGATTGTTTATGATTATATTTATCAATACAAATCAATGAATAAGCCCTTAACGTGAATAATACTTATGTACTAAATAAAATACATTGTTAACAAGTATGCTAGTTATTTAAAGGTAGGAAATTGTTACTGTTATTTATTATTATTGCTGGGGCCACAATAAGATCATTTATGCACTTATATACAAATAAGGTGTCGTCGTATCACCAATCCTGTTTAAATGAGTAAATATGTAAAACTAAACAGTTTGAATTTATAATCATAGATCAGGTATTTACTATAACGTGAATTATTTGTTTGATAACGTAGTATTAACAATGTAGAATATCCTTTATAATATTCATTACATTATTAATATAATTAATGGTAGTGCTTTGTTGCCTTGCGTTGCTTGATCAAATCTACATGATATATACTCGAAGATGTGCGATCCTCAGTTCAAGACGATAGGTATAAAAAAAGATAGATACCCATGATCTTTAAAGTACATATGGTGACATAAATACACGGGGAGAATGAGGGATTAAATGTTATACAGTTTTCTTTACTTCTTTACTTGACTATATTTTCATATTATTGCTAGAAATCACTGATCAATAAAAGTTTTCTTAAAATATGAAAAAAAAGGTAATTTCAATAAGTTAATAAAATAAACTTATAACTAGAAAATTAATTGAATCTATGTACTGAAGTAATTTATTAACACTTAGTTTATCCGGCAGTGACCAACATACTTATTATACCAAATTATAATTCGGTCTTACTTTGGTTACTGGTGTAAAATTCAGCTAAACATATATAGGAATTTAAATAAAATAACATATAAAAATATTTTAACTTATATATACATAAAAATGATTAGTAATAAATATGTGCGATAAACATATCGTCTGAATAATCATGCACATTATATATTATTGAATACAAATTCACGTACCTATCAATTATAATAATAAACATATAATGTTGTGTAAAGTAACTGTATGGCATATAAAACATTGTTATGGGTAATGGTTAACTTATTCACAATAAAGTGCAATCATTTCCATACAAATAATATATCATTTACTGATTCTATATTATTATCTACATATATATATCATAGAAAAAATTTGTTCTGTTTTTATAATGCACATTGATATCTCTATAAAAAGTAATATTTTTATTCGATTTATTTGTATTTTAAAAATAGAATATTATTGTCACAGCCCTGTTCGAAATATAAATCATATCGTGGATCTGTAATATCACTAATTCTTTCGCTTCTTAAACAACAGCACAGTGTTACCAAACCATTAATGACGAATGTAGAAGAATTGTAGACGGTTAAGTAAAAGTAGGTATAAGTTAATTTGTTACCAATAGCTCCACAATAACTATATGCAAAATTAAAAGAGTATTTCGATTTCTAAATAGACTAAGATTAATAAATAATAGTGGAGACATACGTCAAAGTTCAAATTAGTAAGATTATTGAACATTGTAAGTACATTCTTCATTATATTTAGTATCAGCATTGCACCCGTGCGAAGCCGGGGCAAAGTCATGAATTTAGTATATTAGATATGTACTAATATATAATTATGTAGGAACAAAATGATTTGAACGATCGTTACGGGTTACTTTTCACTGATTTTATCGTTGTGAATTTGTATGAAGTTCAATTTCCAATCTTTTTTTAATAATTTAATTATATTTATAATGTTAGCAAAATTTACGGGAGAACTAATATAGATGATATTAATATTTTAGATACATATATAAATTTAAAAAACGGAAGTTTAATAGGAAATACTTGCTACTTTAGTTATTTTTCTATTAATTAATAATTAAATAATAATAACCCTATGCAATAGTTAGTATTAAATTGATATGAGCTATTATATGCATTGTAATTCATGTCAAGATGGTAAAATTTGTAGCGTACGTACCTCGCAACGGTTATTAACTATTCTGCGCAGTATCGCGTAGGCGATGTTAGTTATTGTATCGTCAACAATCATATGTAAAGCCTTGATAAATAATTAATTTATATAATTATAGGCATATTTTCTTAGGTATTTATGTTATAATAACCGTGATGAAAACTAATTTGTCTTAGGGCGTGTTCTGTACGTGAGACGCGTTGGCATTTGTTTTAATTATCAACAATAAACATTTTTTTATTATAATAAGATATAATTTATGTAATTAAATAAATGTCTTGTATGTTATTTTAATAAATTGTATCCCTACCACCTGTGTGTCTTACATTAATCTAAGTCTTTTCGGTCTACTAACTGAAACCTGTAAAGCCAACTTCCACTAATTGTATTCCCCAGAAGTACTACATGGGGTTATTTGAAGAATAGCAAATGACAAGAAATTTTAAATTTCCTTGGATCTTTGAACATGAACGTAACATAAGAGTAATAACAAATCAAATGTATAAAACATTATCGGTGTTATTTTTATAATAAATTATAAAAGAAAGACTCAAAGTCATTTTTCTCTACATCCAATGTATAGTTGGATTGTCATATTTCCTTTTGTTAATATGGGATGTGGATGGGCTAATGGACCACTGCCAACCTTAGAAAGTAAGATGTTTTGTCCCTTGTGTCTATAACGACTCTGATTCACGCACCCATCAAATCAGAATACAACAATAATAAGTGCTATTAGTAACTCAAAAACATCACTTTTATTCGAATGTTTTTTTTAGGTTGTCTTAAATTTTCTCGATTATTACACATTTAAATAAAACTAGTTATCTCTACCTACCTACCCGTGTCCACGAACGCTATAAAGTGCTCGAAACGTCGGCATGTCAAAAAAAATTAATATACGCGATTCAAATCCGTTATAACTAGTTTTATTTAAAAGATTTTTTTAGGTATTTCAAAACCTTTTTTTTTGTTTAACGAGAAGTTCGTTTAACGCTTACGCGTGCCATCCGGTCGGGGGACCCGGACGGGTATAGGGACTCAACCAGGGGGATAAGGGCCCCGTGCCAGGGCCTAATTACCTATCCTATCCAATAAAATCATCCTCGGGTTTCCACCATGCCGCCGAGTGGTGAGGCAACGGGATCGCCCAGGGCATGCAACCCCGACCCCACCAGCGGCAGCCGCCGTGAGGCGGCTGAATGACAAACGTGGAAAGCGCACCTAGTGTGCGCCTTCCTCCTGATCCCCCATGTGCTTATGTGACGAACTACTCCGAGGCCGCCTCTGGAGGCTGGGCGTCAACGAAGCTGACGTCCTGCGGCGGAAAAGATGTAAAACACCTGGGAAGCTCGCAGAAGACGACCGGGGAGAAGGAAAAGGCGCTACGCGCACCTTCTCCCCCTGCCTGAATAGGCACCGCAGGGACCACGGGGCGTCCCAGTACCCTGGGAATCCCCCCCTGGGTGTTGGAGGCCCGTATAGGCGGGCCGACCCTCAGAGCGTCACGGTAGTATCCCGTGGCGTCCGCCAAAAGACGGAGAGGGTACCGCTGATTTTTAGTGGGTAAACCCGGCGTACTTGGGGGCACTCGGCGTCCAGGGCTCCAGGGAGACCTCTCCCATTTTCCATCATGTGGGGGAAGCGCGTAATGCGTTTTTCCAGTGAGAAAACAAAAAAAAAAGTGTGTACCACGAGGAGGTGACTGACATGCACTCTAGGTATTTCAAAAGCTATAACAAGTTTTGCTTTAATTTTATTCCGTTGTAAATTGATGAAACTTTATTTTTTTTTATCTATCAACATCACTTACTCTGATCCTAATGTAAGTAGCAAGAGCGCCTGTGTTTTTTGTTGTGTTGTGTTGTTTTTGAAATGAAGTTTTTTTTTTTATATCAAATACATTAGTTCTCTACAACCGACTTGTAACTTCTTCCCGCTCTCTAAAATGAATTCTTTATTAACTAGTGATAATTTAATCAATTTCATTCAAGAATGCTCTTCTATTTTCTGCGCATCTACGCCTAAAGCTCTTCAATATATGACTATACTGATCTTCTACGTGCAGCTATCAACAAAAATCGGCTTACCCTATTAATATATAAAATTACTGCTTGGTGTTAGAATATATAATGTATGGTTGGTACCTACCACCAAATGGACTGTTTTAATATACAAATTGAACATTCGCTAAAAATATATATTTCATTTAATACATATTTACCGACCTAATTATTAAAATGATGTTTATATAATACATAACTAGTTACATTTGTTTGTATAAAAGACTCAAGATGAGAAGATGAAGCAAGATAAAATAATGACATCAAGATATGTATTCTATGCTATATAAATTAAATTAAAACTAATAAATGACGATAAAAACACTATCAGCTGTCACAATTTTAGCCGCTGACTGTACAATGTAATCAATACGATCGAATAATTAAGTATGAGCGTGTTCTTACGTGGCGATTCCTTATTTGTCGAACTAGATCTCGGTGTCTTCCCTAGTAATTATCTATATGAGGTGGTCTTAATAAATATGAATGCAAATAATTGGCCTATCAATCGCGGAAGCCATGCCATATGACGTATAAATATGTATTTTAAAATATTATATGTGAGGTATAAGTGATTACATAAATGTCATACAGGTTTAAAACAACGCATACTATCATATAATAAATTGACCTTAATCGCATTCTTACAATAATTATAACAAGGGAAGTTGTGTTTCATTTCAATATTTTTATAACCAGCTGTTACCCGCCCACTCCACTGTTTGCAAATAAAAAGTTGTTAAGGATTTTTTTAATATAAAATTATTTAAAAAGTAACTACCACATGCTAAATTTTAATTGTATTTATAAAGTTGTGTTGTGTTTTATATGCATGTGTGTGAGTTACATACATAATACGCTTTATCATTAAAATATTAGGAAGAAATAAACACATATACTAATATTATAAATGCGAAAGTAACTCTGTCTGTTTGAATCGAATTTTAAGACATTTGATGTGAGACAGTGAGGAGACTTAAGTTATTTTTTATACCTAACGCCTAAAACATGAGCGAAGCCGAGAACTATAAGTAGTTCTTAACAATATAGTCGTTATGCAATGGTCTTAAGGACCATAGTTTAGAATATACTAAGTACTACGTTCGTGAATCAATTTAAGCAAAAATGTTTGGGACAGTTCGTGCGCGTGTATACCTTATTAGCATATAAGTGGCTTGATGATGTTTCTTGACCGTATAATATCATGTATAAAATTACTTTTGCAAGATGTTAACCAATTCGAATACATGTTTTTTTTTAAATTATGTCATAATAGTAATTGTTGGTTCGCTGTTATTGCGGTTAGATGTAAATCGTTTATAAGCAATATTCAAATTAACTACACAGAAATATTTCAAATGTGTTGTGGAAAATTTTGTACTCCTCAATTACAAATGAAGTAAAAACAAATCGAATAATCATTTAATGTACTTGATACGAACAGATGCCAAACAATTTAATCGTTATAAATTAATTGAAAATATTCTATAAAATATGCATTGAATTGAAATTTGATTTCCATTTAATAATAATCAATATAACGAAAAGCAATCACGAATAAAACAAATTCAAAACTTAAAACCACTTTACGGAGTAGATTCAAAAAGTAGTAACTCAACGCTTGATACGTTACTGTACTTGTGTATCTTACACAACCGAACTACATACAGGACAGAGAGCCGCGAATAAATATCACCGAGTGTTGTAGGAACATGTAATAGATATTACGCGAGCTAGTTGCATGCAGGTACAGATATATTCCGCGCTGATAACAGCCAAGTCACGTTATCACCGCGCCCGTCCACTGCACAGTCGCCACATTCACTCCTGCTAAACTGCGAATGTGCAGTATTGATACTTGCGATTTAATTAAACTAAACACTCACGTATCTAGTTAATACTGAAAATTATTACATGTGTATTACTGCAAATCGAATTAACGAGTAGAACATATGAACAAAAATGTTCTGGATAAAAAAAAGAGAAATTACATTATCCGAAGATTTAGCAATCTAATATAATAGTGGGTATGTACGTAGCCGATAGCCGGTAGGACAGATGAATTGGAAGCTGCGGATTGGTAAAGACATGTCAGATTTCAGTAAGGATCGATATGGATACGATAAGCGGAAATCAGGGATTACATATGGACTTTTAGCAGTAGATAAACTGTTGAGAATGCCCTTCCCCACCATTGAAGGTTTTCTAACAACCGCTAATGAAATGTATTATGTCTCAGTATTTGATGAATTCTTACATTGAAATATTTTAGATGTTATGTGGTGATGTAACACAGAATATTTTTAAAAGCCATCCTTGTACGTCCAAAAGTATCTAGTACGTTAAGGCTCCAATGCAAATTTACTAAATATAGTCAATATTGATTTTTAAAAAGTGTTCATATCAACGAAAAGTAATAAATAAAAGGACATCTTTTGATTTCTTAGTTTGGTTTTGCTAGTATTCCGTATGATTCAGCCAAAGTGAAATAGAGGCACCCCGTCTTATGGATATCCTAAAAGCCTAACCAATGAAATAATGTGGCAGGAAATGAATCCACCTGTAAAAAAAATGTAAAAATATTGACAGCCAACATACCGTTCGCCGCAAAATTTCTATGCTCCAAATAAAGAAGTAAGCGAATAAATAATACAAGAGCAAGGAAATTATGATTATGCCAGATATACATCATCATCAACAAACAGATCAACAATATAACGTAAGTAAAAACTAAACATATATATTTAAAAGTAATAAAATAGTGTATGTTAATTTTTTTTAAAACACATATATTTAAAACAAAATAGCAAAGTATCAAGTGCGTCCAATCTGGCTACAAAAGAGATCATGCGATGCTTGACGCTGGAGTCAAGGCGAGCGGCCGGCGCCGACCACGCCTTCCCCCCGCGCCGCATGCAAACCACATCGATAGATTCGATTGTGCCATTACGGATACCATGGCATTACGGCTCGTAAATCTGTATCACTATAATTCTATGTAGTTCGCTCATTAATAGGAAGTATGAATCGTTGGATTTCCAGCGTTTATTTAATTATTTCAACTATTTAAAAATATATTATTCAAAATTCATAGCGTTGAAGGATATCGAACAGGAAATAAGTCATTATAATTATAAGTATAGATTCTTTACATACCTAGGAGGCAGTATTAACCTATAGAAGTCCCGCTGCTAGACAAGGCTTCACTTGAGGACTTGAGTAGGTATGCTTAATTTTCAAGTTAAGCAAATTTAGTAATAAAATAATGAAATTTATTTCAACACGTTATTACCTAGATTAGTTATAACTCAAAAAACTTTTTTTTTTGTTGACGCAGGGTAAATCTTCATAGATACCCGAACTCCTGGGGGGGAGGCCGGGTTATGTGAGATTGTACTCACTAAAACCCCCTGCGATGGCCGCCACAGCACGGAAAACGGAGAGGCTACGGGATCCTTTGCAACACGTCCGCGGCCTCTCTCGTGCGTTGCTCCGCTCGTGGCTGGCGGAGCCCTTCTCAGGAGGGCGAAGATGGTCTCGCCCTCCCCGCACCCCTCGCTGGTGCGTACACCGGCAGTCTGGTGCCATACCGGACTGCGGTCCTCCTCTCGGCCGTATGAAAACGGATGCGTGAGACCCCCATCTCACGAACCCACGGCCGGAGGGATTGCCCTATTTATTCCGCCCCGGGCACTGGCGCTTGAACTCAAAAAACTTAGAAAATATTTGAACCTAACGCTTGCGTTTATTTGAAATTTCGTTTCTTCCAATTTTAGTCTATTGGTTTTTTTTTTTTTTTAAACAATATAGCGGTTTTTATAACCAAATATTTAGGCACACTAACATACTAAAAACCTCTTTTAACCTGCAACGGTGCTCCAATGTTAGTTAGTAGAGTCGAGTGCTGGCTTTTCATCAGACACTTGCAAGTTTAATCACCCAAACATTCAAACTCAAATAATCACCACTGATTATTTGAGTTTGAACCCGCAATCATCGACTAAGATACACGAGTTCTAGCCACTGGGTTGCCATTACAAGTATTTGTATAGGCCAGTAAAGCATTCACTGAAACCAAATAATCTAAACGCCTGTATAGAATTACGATAAGCAATTAAAGAAGTGATATGTATGAATGCAAAGGGTTTGTAATGTATTTAAACCGAAAGGCACGAGATAACTATTCCTAAAGTTGATTTATGCTGACAATTATTGATTTATAACGATTAGCATTTGAGGTACGATCTTGTTTAGTGTTCAAAACGTGTGTTTTTGGACATGTCGGTATAATTTAAGGTTTCACTAACAATTTTACTAGCGGATTTGTATATCAACCAGATCTTTTGGAAGTGTCTTATTTGAATAATTGTATAATTATTCAAATAAGACACTTTTTAATAGGTATTGCAGTTAACTAAAATTTAGAACTATTTTTATAATTAGCACAATCCTATGGGATAAAGTCATAAATTGAAATATATATAAATTGTAAACAATGATATATTTTTAGAAGTTACTTAAGTTACATATTTAATTATTCATGCTACAAGAAAGCTTTTATTTCTTACTTGAAGTTAAAACTATACAATACAACGTCATACAACTTTAAAATGAATCTATAGTACTAACCAATAGTAGCGCCATCTATAGAGGACGCCAAGAAATCATTGCTAGAGAAGATTCTCAAATGATTTGAATCAATTGATTGGACCAATTCAAAAACTTATCAACAAAATATTTATGACAAACAACATTTAACATGGGCATTTTTATTTATGAAGATTATTGATCATAGCAGCCATTCTCAATGGCGATTAACCAAGTGGAAGGTATATACCGTAGTATGTGCGCAGTTTATAACATAATCTGATTTGAGAGCAATTTTGATACTAGTGAAAAAAGTTAAGATGAAGAAGAAGGTTTCACGAACTTTAAAAGGTAACTTTGTCGGTTCCAAATTACAAAAAACCTCCTAAACGTTGTTAATGTAGCTATAACCTTTTTATCCGGCCCGGGGCTTGAATACGAGACCTCGAGATATGCTAGCTTTAAATCTAGCCGCTAGACCAAGAGATAATTAATTAATACACTCGAATAATAATTATTTTAAGTTTGATAAGAATAAATTGTATTTCTAGTTACATAATTTACCTTGTATAACAAATCATTTGGATCTTGTTAATATATCCGTGATAAGTTCGCGGTACATTATAATTTATTTAATCAGATCACCACCAACATTACGGATCTTACTGATATCTTTCCAGCTGGTCCGGGCGGATACTTATTAAAATTAATAAACTCCGCCTTTTGAGTCACGTCTAATTTCAATTGCATATCTTTGATAACCTAGATATTCCTCATTTCTTAATCCGTTTACATCCAAGTAAAATAGCATATTTTATTCCATTATTATTAACATACAAATCTTATGAGTATGAAAAAGAAATATTCATTACAAACATAAGGACACCTTACTAAAGGTATTAATTTCGGGATATTTACCATGTTTTTTTTTTTTATTTTTGTTCGTGAACAAGACATTCATAGATAATGTCAAAATATCGAGCTCCACCGAACAAATATCCCGAAATTAATACCTTTAGTAATAAAAATAACTATGTTAATTTAAAATCTTATAAGGACACTTTTTCATAATAAAGACATATAAATAACTTTTCGAAACTTCATATAAACAGATACTTTCCCAATAAATTAAAATTCATTAAAACAAAATATCACCACAAAATATTTTGATATCAAAGTAAATATAAAGATAAAACCAACTCGTATTCCCAGTTTCGAACTGTCATAATGCTGATTCATTTAAACACGTTGTGACGGTAATGATTATTATAACAGACTTTAATTTCGACGCTGCATTCGCCTGACCTTTTCACTCAAGCGATATTTTTTTATTTCAGATGTGGTTATCATCAAACGTTGATCTGGAATGGTGGCAGCGATTCGAACGAGGCTGCTACATCCGTTCTCTAAGGTCTTTGGGGACCACGCCCTGTTAAAACGTCGATGCCTACACTATAATACGCGCTACTGCGCAATCGAAGGCGATTCGTTTGGATCTATTTCGCGAGGCTCGAGCGTTATAGCTAAATATGTCTAAGGATTTTTTTGCAATGATCTTTATATGTAAGATACCGTTTGAAAAAAAAAACGTGTTGAGTTTAAATAGAATATCCAACCTTATACAGGCTAAAAAAATGATGACTCAAAATGTTTTGCCTTTTATGAACGCCTCGTAATCGTATAAACCTTTGATAAGAAAATAATATAATAATAAGATCGCTTTTGCAACGTTGTAATATAGCCTTGTTCAAACATTTCAATAAAGATAACGAACTTAAACATATAATATTAAAGGTGACACCAAATATAGCACCGTGTATACACTATTTTTTGTAATAATTAATAATAGGTAAAATCATAATGACAATTAGCCTGTGACGTAATTACAATATATAGTATATTTTTATAGCTTTCGTAACGTATTTTTTAGAATAAGAATCAATCTACTTTTAAAATCAGAGTTAGTAAAAAATATAATCTTTATAAAATATTTAATTCCTCAAAATTTAAGACATCATAATCTACACTTCATTTGATTTGATTGACGTTTTTTAATTAGCCCGATGCGTTGCTGTAATTCATATGATAAGACAAAAGGTAAAAGAACTAACCACTAACTACTGGTTAAATTTTTGTTTGCGTAATCGATTACCAGTTACAAATTGAAGCCAGTTTCTCTTTTGCAAGTCTTCTTGATTGTGATAATGGTTTTTTTTTGTTCGACAGCCGTCGATTATTTTCAAGATTACATTGTTACAACCGCAAGGGTGCCGTTTTAGAATAGAGTTATAAAAAAAAATATTTTAATTGAAACAAATTCGGTAACAAAGTTTTTTATCTCTTTGCTGTATTAGTGTGGTCAGGTGGAATAAGCTCCAAGCATTCTCCTCTAAAACAATTCTACAGGATAATTTCAGGAAATTTCCAATAATTGGTAAATCATGTGTGATTGGGTATACTATAATCTAATAGATTATAAGATATATTTGACTGTATCTTAAAAATCCATTTGAAATTCTAATTAAAGATTTTTATAGATAAGGAATTCAAATACTACATTATAGCTTAGACCACATTAAATCCGTTGGACCGTTATCAAAATACAAGTACAGATTTGCATATAGTGCACAAATCTTAATATGCATATATGCATGATAAATTACATCGAGAAACGAGTCAAGCGCGAGTCTGCACTACATGCAATTTTAATTTTTTTAGTTTCTAACTAATTTTAATAAATATTGTTTTAACATTTTTCAACTTTTCAGGCATTGCACTGAGCAAGTGAATAATTATATATATTATATATATTATTACGAGTATTTGAGAATTACGAGTATATATTTGAGTGTCTGTGGTCCATGCCCTCATATTACTTCAAGCACGCGGACTATCTGTATAACAACAAAAATAAATTCAAATCCGTTAATCATTGATATTTATAGTTTTGCTATCGTTCACAATTTTTGCCTCTACTACAACTACTAAATTTATAGAACTCTCTACACCTACTAATTATATAATACTCAAATACGACGTATGTCCATAACAAACTTCCATCCAATTTTTCTCGTTGGAAAAACGCGCGTCACATGCGTCTTACGTGTTCCCTGTACACGGAGTGTGAGGGGTATGTAAAACTATTCGGTGCCTAAAAAGTTTGTTAAATTCTTTCTATTAAGACTTACTGATTAACGCTGTGCTCTATATGTGATATATTTTAAACTTATATTTAGTGCATATTAATAACATTGACTGCGGATCCCAAAATATTAAAAAAGTGCCTGAAACTGCACTGTCTTATTAGGTAAGAATTGTAACTAGTCGATACTATCTGAATCCGTAACCTGTTAACCTTGGCAGATTATAAGTCATTTCAGAAGGATAGTGTCTTAAACTGTACTTTTAATAAAAATTTATGACCGGCATCCATTTAAACAGGATATCGGCTACAGATAACATATTTCATTGACTATGTTTTAATAGAATAATTTTTATTTTGAAAATGTATGTTGATTATTATTTATGTTGTTTTCATTATATACCGGCTCCTTTTATTATAAAGAGGGGCGCGTTGCAACAAAGCTGAAAGTCTTACCATTCTTAAACAATATACATAGTTTGTTAGTATAACATACAATTCGACATTACCTAATTATATTTACAAATTAACAAATAGTGAAATAATCGGGAAGTAAATTTACCTAATCAAGGAACAATCAGATTTCACTCGCGATGTTCTAAGTACTTTAAAAAATGAACTCATACCTCGTAAATTACCCAAGAATAAAGATCAAATTAAAGCAATGCGTACTATCGAGACCATGAACACTTTATTAACGATGTATTTCATTTATTTAACACAAAAACCTACAAGGCGATCATGATCTTATTTAAAGGCGACCATCGTGTTCTTGTAAACACAGTGGAAAATTTAAATATATATTGATACTTGTTACATTAATCGTAAACTTCGCTTACATCGAATGCCGATTTGTTTTATACCAGATCTTCAAGAAAAATAAATAATGATAATTTATTATCAAACTTTAAAACGTATGTCCGTGTGTTGAATATACTCTTGTACTCTATTGTATAACATTTTAAGAATTTGCTATCATTACAAACATTAATTTTTCAGATCAGATCAGATTCTCATTAGCAATTATATTTCCACAATTATTACACAAAAAATCTGACAATAGTATCAAGTATTAATCTGATATTGAACTGCTACCATCAGCATGAACCAATATAGCATAAATTAGATTCCATCTTTTTAATAAAGAACAACACAAATATTGCTATTCTTAAAACACATTACAACAATTATTAAAATAACGAAAATAAAGATGTTTAATGTGGGCAACACAAGATATGTAACATAATTTTGTATTGAAGATATTCTTAACAACAGAAACATTAGTCTATTAACAAAGAATGAATATATACAAAAGCTATGTATCTATATAATCGTTACAAAAACCTCAAATCACTTTTTTTAATAAAATTACAATATAATCATAAAACATTTAAAACAAAACTGTTCGATCATAGTTAACAAACAAACAAACATACTGATCTTATGTACTATAAACATCTCTTATTAGGTATTGCGCTGTCTTGCAATCATATCAAAGCTGTCATTATTCTTAATAATTGAGTCCTATATCTTAAAATTCAAGACTTAAAAAGCTTTCATCTTGAAAATTACATTTTGGTCGCATTTTGAAATATTAAATAAGCTATAATTTCATACGATTCCTGCGAATATGATTTAATGTCATGACTTTATTCGTTAACAAGACGTCGGCGTAGGCCCGAGGCCGTGAACCAGTAATTCACTGTTTGGTTACTTTAACCGCTTTTTATTGAATCAAAACCAATTTATTTACTTACACCGCAAATTACGACATTTATCGATTTTCGAGAAACTGTAATTATGGCTTAATATTTTATTTTCACAATACAGAATCCATAGGTTTTTAGCCAATCGTTCTGACATCGAAAATCAATAACGAAAATATATTTACAGAATTTTATTATTAATTTTCCATTTTATAATGTAATAAGATATAAATTGATATTACATGTACTTTGTATTTTTATGATTAATACTAGCGATCCGCCCCGGCTTCGCACGAGTGCAATGCTGATACTAAATACACTACAGAATTTCTTTATTTACAGCATAACAATATAAACTTCTTTGACTAAACAGCGTTTCTTTACTATATTGTCCATGTGTTATATGCTAAAACCTTCCTCTCGGATCACTCTATCTATTAAAACAACTTCATCAAAATTAAATCATACAAAGGGTCATACAGCGGTAAGCGCCATTGTTTTATTCTATATTAAGATTAACTATAACAAACTTAATGGATACTTGTAATTGCGACTATATAATATTGTGCAGTTAGAATGCAATTCAATAAGAATATATTACACGATCAACGCTTTGTCCTAAAAGAAAAAGAACTCAAAACACAATAATAAAAAAGTATGACCAAAGTCCACCCGACCAGCATCCGAACAGTGGCGCACAAATCTCATAAATAACAAATGGCTAAATTATACTGCTACAAGTTTATTCATAAGATACTTATTTACATTATAAGTTAAGAGAGATATACATACTATCTGGTATACGACGATAATTATTTAACGAAGAATTTAGTATAAATTTTCTGATAAAAAACGTCCATAGGTCAAACTATTATAAATTGTCTTATTATTTTATTAAGCTAAGTAAGGTGTACATACCAAAATTGACCAATATATGTAGGTAAATAACAATAGTTAATCAAATAATAAGTTTAATAAAAAAATGTCCCATATAAAAGACATCAACGAACTATTTCAACGTTGCAATACGTACTTGTTTAAATTAAGAAAATGACAATAAAAATAAGACTTTTAGTATGTACATAGAAACTATTAGTTAAGTGTACATTGAATATGCATACTGTAATAACCACACAGCATAGTA
The DNA here is from genome assembly GCF_905220365.1 of Vanessa cardui. Classification (NCBI taxonomy): domain Eukaryota; kingdom Metazoa; phylum Arthropoda; class Insecta; order Lepidoptera; family Nymphalidae; genus Vanessa; species Vanessa cardui. The sequence continues at coordinate 5,535,811 of NC_061139.1, forward strand.
CAAATTGCTTATCAACTATGCAATCATCCAACCAGTCACAACCATATTGGTTAGCGATGTCAAAGACGTAAAAACGGGAAAATGTTGGACTCAAGACTAGTACGATGTGCACGGGGCGGCGTCGCGCCCGCGACTGTGCTATCGTTCAAACCTCGAGTACCGTTAGAGGGAGAGGGAGTGAGATAGCGTAGGGCGTGCGAGTGAGATGCCAGCCGCGCCCCGTCCGAGCCATCCGGAAGCCTCGCTGAAACTGGACCGTTTTCTTTTCTTGTTATTATTGAGATCGGCTCTCAAGTTCTGTTGTTGTCGCGCGGCGCGCCGCTCGCGCTGATAACGCGATGCCACGCCGGCCTGCACACGCGCATGCTTAGCTTTAAGCTCGCTCGCTCTATCTCAACCCCAGTGATGGAATGGATATTCGATGTTCTGTGGTACTGACTTAACGGATATTGTGATTGAATTTTTTGAAGTTGGAACGTAGTGATAACAGTGAAAACAATTTGTGTTTTAATTAACTCTCGCATTATATTAAGGATTATCGGACTTTTTTTATTTTTATAATAATAGTGTTATTCGAATTTGAATAATAAGTACAGCTGAAGGATATCATCAAGTCATTTTCTTCTAAAAAGGTAGGTCAAATATATTTATTTGTCTTATAATGTTACAAGTGCTTTAATGAATTTTAGAGATTTTTTTAAAATAATGAGACAAAAAAAATGTATTAAATTTTATATAATAATAAACAGTAGGCAAATAAAAAATAAATCTACGATTTATATTATTTATTTACTAATTAATACGATTTATTTAAAATTAAAAAACGCATAGCCATAATCCTTCAAAAAAAAAGGAATCAAAGGTCTTCAAATAAATAACTTAGTGTTATATTTTGGAATTTATTTTCATCAATAAATTATAAAAATATATTGCAATATAAATAATTCAAGTTATTGTATAATCTATTAAACCATTAATCGTATAACTATCAGTAGCTAGAGTTAAATTAGTTTTGATGACACTAATGTATTAATTAACTATCACATGCGTTAAATATTCGAAATTTATCGGTTTTTAATTATATAAAACATATATTTACAAGTCGATTAATCATTTATAATCAAAGTGAATTTATGAAAATATATTCGATTTATATATAATGTATTCAAATCTTTTAATAAATCACCATTAGTAGTTTTGTATTCATAAAAATCATAAATTATTTTTGCATTACAAAACTAAACAGCGCCAGCGATAACCGATTCCGTCAACCTTGCCCTACGGCGCACGCGCATAATAAAAAAAAAGAAAAACAAATAAATAAAACTCCAGAGCGGTTTCACTACGATTTTCACTCCGTACTACAATAACTAAATTAAAAAAAAATGAACAAGATTATTCGACCTAGTAAACCAGAAAGTGAGCATAAAGCCGCCCGCCGCCGCCCGCCGGCCGTCGGTCAGAACATTTTTTGTTCGTATTTTGCTTATTGTATCCGCACTTGTATTTCGGGACGTGCTCCATTGGCTTGACGCATTTTTTCTCTATTTATATGATAATTCTCAACATCACAAATTGACTTTCTCACTATCGGGTAAATCTTAATTTTCAGCTCTAGTAAGTAAAAAATAACTCGTAAAGAATTCGTTATCTGTTTTATTAATTTTTAAATTCATTCTATTTTTAAAAATATTAGGAATAATAATTAGTTCTTATCGACGTGAAAGTTTTTAAACGTGAAAATATCGCTTACGTTTTTACAACACTTACAGTAATAAAAATATCTCGTAAACCTGAAGTTAAACGCCGAGAGCAAACTCAGGATATTACAAACATATTTTTTGATTATAACTATTATTTAACATGACAAAATAATGGCACAATTGTTTATAATAAATGATTGATACTTAAAAAATATATGCAAGGAAAATGTATTCGTCTAAGTTCCAAAGAATATCAAATATTAAGTCCGACTATGGTTTAAATTAATTTTCTATAAAGAAAAAGTATATTTTCTTCATTTATTTGGAATATTTAAATCACATATATGAATCAATAGAAATATATATAAAAAGCACTTCAAATAGTTTTTCTTTATCAGTTTACCTGTTATGTATATTACAATAGAAAGTGAAATTCTTATCTAGTGATATAACTGCCAATATACGCCCACAATCTAAATAATTACCCGCCTAATAAGAATACTGCTATCAGCCATCGCTCATTGCAAAGGCAATTTATATCCCCCAAACGTTTTTTTACTTTTTATAAGACATAGACACCGATATTTTATGAATCAAGCATTGCATCGATTGCAATCGTTTTGAGACGTCAAAAGTCAATCATACTTTTTTTTAATCATTTCTCACTGGCCACTGATCAAGATTGCAATGAAGAAAAAAAATAAAACGGCTTGACTGAGAATGCTGTGTCATCTCTGTTATTATAAAATAAAATAAAAAATAATTAGACATTTCGCTTTCACTGTTATTGCAGAATGGGTGCGTAGAGTTAGATAACTGACAGACCTGTCTTTTTTAATTTCGATCAGGTGCATGGCGACAATATTCCGGTTTATTATCGATATGTCCCGCGGATGGACGTTTTAAAATATAATTTTAATTATTACGTAATCAACGCCTACGGGGACACTTTTATTACTTTCGAACGACTTTTTTCTGACATTATCTGAATCTAGTGATATAAAACATATTTTCTCTGATAAGTTTATTTATCTATAAGAGTAAGTGTATTTTAAACAGATTATTTTATCATGCTTAATTTAATTACTACATATAGGCTTTTTATAAACAACCAAATATTAAACGACTATAATTATAAATTTGGCGATGCTCTCAGCATATTGCATACATATTTAATTGATCTTACTTAAAAAGCCGTAAAAATAAACACATAATAAGACCTAAATGTGAAAAGGCTTATTATTTTTATAGTATTCAATATTGAGTTAATATCTTCATATAAATGGAATTATTAAAAAAAAAAAACGAACAGTAATTTTAATTATTACGAAAAAATATTAAAACATATACATAATAATGTCTTAATAAGAATTCTTTTTATTCTGAATCGTAACTTAACGACCGCACAGCCATATCATTTAAATATTAACAGCGGTTATGTCTTAGTCACAAAATTAACTCTGGTAGGTGTGACAACAGATGATTTCAAAACGACTCGATACATTTGCATATAATTGCAGTTCGCTTCTAATTATCTTTAGGTCCTGCATCATGCATGTTTATTCCTTTCCTAGTACTATAATATGAATAACAATGTGCCTTAGACGATTTGCGTCGGGATCTAGTTCGGTTCTGAGAAATAATTTATTGTAAATTATGTTATATAATTTAATTGTGATATTCTTTATAAAGAATATTTACACCTCAGTATATTGTAGCGTCTGTTTAGTTTATACTTTATTGTACACCATACAAATAAAACATTGATACAGCTTAAAAAAAGTAGCATATATGTATGTCTGTTTATTTATATGATTGATTTTTCATTTTTCAGTGACATTTATAATTTAAATTTATTTATACTACCTAAAGATTTTTATTACGTACTATTCTTTATATATTAATTAATTATTGTACATATCGCGCAATGTAATAAAACAAAGTTCTTTCCGTGCACTAGTACTAAGTTACAACTTCGCTTAACACATTTGAGACATATTTTTAATTGCGTAAAGTACTTCTAATTACTTAAATACTCACTACTAGTACACTAAATATCTTAATTCTAAGTAATTTTAACAAATATGAAAGCCTTTTGTGGTTTTACTGAAATATTTAAAATTCTAAGATTTATTTTTGTATTTTAAAACATTTTTAGCAAAAACAAAAAAAGGACAAGTGTCATAATATTAAAAACTTCAGGGAATTGTATTTTAACGGAAAAATAATGAAAAATTCATTGACTAATAAAATTAATTGTAGACACACTTAGGGCGCTTGCGATCACCCTAACCATACAAGAGAAAATAGAAGTATCGTTTACAAACCATTACGATAATCAGCGATAACACGTTAACCGCTTTTAATACTACAAATTAACGGGCAAGAGATGGTAACTAGTTATTCAATAGGCACAATGCGAAGATATTATCGCTAGAGGCATTTCGATGCTAAGTACTATTCACCCATTTGCGACGATACCATCATCCCCGGTTTGTTCAGAGCTATCTCAGGTCACAATGTATAAGTAAAGTCTACCTTTATGAGTATCTTGATACGAAAAATGTAGGAGACATTATTTAATTTACCCACACATACAAAACCTACCTAGGTGCACTTCTGAAGTGTGAAGCATTATATATTATTTGTGGTAAATTATATTTTAAATACTTACCGATATATCTGTAAAGTATGTTTAAAATTCTAATATTTTTTAGGATCGCTAGCTGAATCACAATTATGCGGTGCTGTTGTATCTTATACGATGTAAAAAAATGCATTAAATCAAAAATCGATTCGCGAAACAAAATCTGTCGCTAAGACGATTGGGTAAATTTATTCGTCTGCTGCATCAGACACATGAATCACGATGCAGTAAACAGATTCGATACTCCTAGGGGTGAATTTGTGATACGTTTGATAGACACCGCATACGAAATTGACTCCATAATGTTTCAACCACAACACTGCCTTCAGCGAAAATTGTATGCGCTCGTATTCCAAGTAAAAAGATTTTGAGACATAGACAGAAATATCTAATAAAAATTCAAGGAAATTCGAAATAGTCTGCACTCGAGTACATCACTCAGATTGTAAAAAAATGCACAGACGGCGATATAGACGGAGGTGTATAATTTTTAGATTCATTTTCATAATGTGCAGTCAAACGTCTGAGGTCAACACCGTACATGACAATACCTATATTAAATGCCCGATATGATGTCATGAAGTATGTACTGATTTATTTTTAAGTGCTATGAGACAGAAATAGATTATTTGAATAAAGCGCTTTATAATCCTTGAAATACGTATTTGTTTATGCACTGATATTAAACCTTCATCTTTATATCATTTTCTTACTAGTTACTTCCACTTAATATAAATATGTAATACAACACTGTATACAAGAAAAGTTTGTAAAAAATAATAATTGTACAAGACCGTTAGTATTTATAGACTATTGCAAAGGGTGACCACTAACCGTCAGGATTCTTCTCGAACGATTGCCTGACTTTATTAATTAAATTCACAAAATTTAATCATTAAATGGACTTCATTAAGCGTCAGCACTTTTTTAACTTTTCTGTTCGTTTACCGTTGCAAAATGACTGTCTTTTCCTCGATGAGTAAAAAACAAAACATCAGTTATATGTAGATTTCCGTTAAGTAATATCCGAAACATCAAATTAATATTAATGTTTTCTAATTTTAATACATATTTTAATCTTACCTATTAATGTTTCCATATGAAAGGTGGTCAACGTTTCCTCATCGATTTGATTGAGATATCACTTTGATAGAACAATCGAAGGCCTTTCTCCGATATGAACGGACATCCGTTTTACATCTCCATGCTACAACCATCAGCTAAGGATATCATCGTTCAAACTTGATACATTAAGGCGAAGCACGTGTAACTAATTAAAATATTAATTATTTATTTTATTTCGTTTTATTATTATTATACAAATTAGAAAAAAAAAATCTAAGTTCTATTATTGCAAAGTAAATAATAACTAAATCAGTAGAACCGTTGTGTTTTATTCGAGTTTATTATTAAGAGTTATTAAAAATTAAAATAGTTACAAAAAATTCAAATAAAAATATATGTAAAATGAAATAAAGTAATTCAGAAATTAACTAATTCGGAGTAAAAAAATTACCGTAATTTTCAAGCAGCAATAAATGAAAAGAAAAGTAGTAAATAATGAAAGGATAATATTGAACACAAACTGATTGTCGAACCATCTATTATATATATCTATTAAAATACTAAAATCAAATATTTTAAAGTGACAGCCCAAGTACAGACAGCTTCGCGTTCTCTGTGTTTTATAATCTGTGGTATGTTTTCAATGTGTTACTCTTACAACGTATTTGCTTGGCCTTAAATGATCTATAAGATGTTTAAAATAGATAGTAATATAGAGAAACGGTCACGTCCGCTCCGAGTGAAGTAGATCCGATGATAACAAACGGTACCATACGTAATATTTATTGCAAAAATATTTAAAACCCTGTGATAGATTAAACATCTTAATCAAATTTTCCTACATACGATTTCTGCTTACTTATAAAAACCGCGTAATAGGTATTATAATCAACGAAAAAATATTGTAAGGTTTTTTTAATAAGACTTAACTAAATGTGTTGTTTATACTTTTGATTTGGTGTTAAGTGTTATATTATTGTAAATTCCCACTGCTGGGCCAAAGGCCTCCTCTCCCTTTGAGGAGAAGGTTTGGAACATATTCCACCACGCTGTTCCAATGCGGGTTGGTGGAATACACATGTGGCAGAATTTCTATGAAATTTGTCACATGCAGGTTTCCTCACGATGTTTTCCTTCATTGCTGAGCACGAGATGAATTATAAAGAGAAATTAAGCACATGAATCAGCGGTGCTTTCCTGGGTTTGAATTAGCAAACATCGGTTAAGATGTACGCGTTCTAACCACTGGGCCATCTCGACTCATTAATATTTTATTCATTAATATTTTAATAAGGAAAACCAAAAAACAATTGAAGGCTGTACATCTTACACGCTAGTTCGAAATAAATCGATCAACAATTAATTCTATTGAACGTACTTAAATAAACCTAACCGTAATATGTACGTCGTTCAAGCTACGTAAGTCAAGACCGCCAGCACCCAGCTACACGCCTACCTACAGACCTAGTTATCTGGGACCATATTGTTCACACGTGTTTTAAGTCCACAAAAACATCACTTTCATTATCTTTGCGTATATACGTCTTCTGATGTTGCGTAACGTACCCAAGTTAACCGCATAGATGGCAATCGGTCTATGGGAATCCAATTGTTTAACACAAACGTGTTCACACACATGAATACTGACATTAGGGACTATATTGCATGCCTTGTTATGATCAGCTAATTCAACACGCAGAAAAACTAATTAGGTTTGACTTGCAACTCTGATACTAGCGATTTACCTTTGCGATTGCAATTTGTTATTGTTTACCAATTTGATTGATAAAAACAAGAGTTGCTTTAGCTATGAAGATCGTGATTTTACGTGAACTTCATTCATACATTAAATAAATAAATTGAAGCATTATTTGTACATAAAACTTGCCTTAATTTTTGTGTATATTTATCCATTAAATTATTTAATTGACACAAAATATAATTTTCGTAAGGAAGCTAATTCTCTTAATTTTCCATGCATAGCGAATGTCGCAATAGTCAGTAGAAGTATCAATCTACATATGTATATAATCCGATACCTTTACGGTATATTTCGGTTATTATTTCTTTCTGTATTGTATTTATTGTATTGTTTTCTTAAGTAAGTGGATGGTTTATATTGGAATCACATGTTGGCGCTACGATCGGGGATAAATGAAATTATTATTACATGCGGATGGACAGCTTACATACACAATTTGAGTGAACAAAACTTTTATGCTAGTTTTATAAAAATTAAGTAATTTTTAACTTACTTTTTTCATAACTGTTTCTGTCATCAAGCCTTATTATTACTTGATGGCAAATACTCACCGAAGTATGAAATAAACACACAAAAAAATAGTTTTAATTAATTAAGCGTCACTCTCGATTTCTTTTGAGTGGAATCGTTTCGCTGTAGGCATTATCGTGATTTTTAACAATAAACCAAAAATCTCCCATTGGCGTGCAAAATCGAAAAAAATTAATGTTACGTAACCAACGGCCGTCTAATTGCCGTTACAGATTGTTATAAAACCGATCAATTGTTACATTCAGTTAGGTGATTCGAAACTAGGCCAGTCAGCATCTTTTCGATAGATCTTCGCTTCGCACGTAGTGGGTTTTATGCTATTTTTTTAGCACAAGAAAACCTCCGTGAAAGATATTCGAGGGCTAAGCGGTACTTTTGAACAAAAGTCAATCTTCTTCGATAGCCATCAACATTTTTTATTTCTGATTTTGAAACATCAACGTAATAATACTGATCTCCAGTTTCAAAGATAAACTTATTTAATTGCTTTAAAAAATCTTTATATAATATTATACAGGTAATTTAGATTTATTCAAATGAGCGAAAAAGGAGACTTAGAATTGACTGAAATTAAAAAAAAAAATCTTGAGCAACGTAATCGAATCCGTAGTTCAATATTAAGCACTTTTCTTCATCACTACCTTTAGCTTCTTTCTCCTTTAGTTCTGTATCTGTACTAAAATCTACAAGCAACAAATTAACAACAACATATGAGCCCACGTAAAAATCTATAAGGGATTTTAATTTACCTTTAAAAGAATTATCGCAGATAAAATTAATGAAATCGTGTGAAATATAAATCAGTTACGATTAATGGTGCAAGGTTTTAATTGGTCGGAATGCCTTCGCATATTTTAATATTCAGTTTAAACCGTTTTCAATGAATTTCGGTCACGAAGATAACGAAATTAACCAATTATCTTGAGGGTTGACTACTGTAATGTTCGAGTGGATGCGAAATTAAAGTTTGTTTTAATTCTTAACCATGAAGGTCAAACATGTATCAAATCATACAAAATAAGTGTCAAAAAATATACATAGTGTAAAAAATAAAGTATATTAACTAATGAAAATATGGAAAATAAATCAACAGTCTGTACCTGTGCTGGGCTTAAACTTATTCACCTTTTGAGAAGAAGGTTTCGAACTTATTCTACCACAGTACTCCGATAATAATCCAATAAGGATTGTTGGGTACATTTATTGTTTTCCTTACAATGTTTCTTTACAACTAAGCATACGTTATTTTAGAACTTTTTGAGGTCTGAGTCCGAAATCATCCAGGTAACCTTCACGCCACCAATGGGCCAACTTCTCTACGAGTCTTACTTAGAAATACAAAATTATAAATTATAAATAAGATAAAACCAACATTACCTACTAGAATATTTACTAAGTTCAATTTAAATGTTTAACTTCAATTAATCTTCGTTTAGAATATCAGTGCGTTAAACTAAATGGCATTTAAAATAATTATTGACAAAACCGACATCATATTTATGAAACAGAAAACGTTTTCCCGATAAAATATAATCATACGTTTGTAACTAAGATCGATACCGTTTAAATATTCAACGCGCCCTCCTATAATTCATTGAGGCTTTAAATTCATTTATGCATAGTGGCCATGATTATACGGAGCTTAATAAGAACGTCCAGTTTGCACGTGGAAAATACTAAGAGACTAAATGTATGAGCAATTTAAACAAGACAGTATAAAAAATAAGGTAAAATTATTCATAATATTAAGACTTAAAATTCTATTGGCGTTTTCAGAAAACAAGGCTGCGGATGATTATGTCGAACTAAATCATCGTTCGGATTAATGAGAATAGTTTGAATATTATAATAATTTAAAATAAAAGGAAAATTATAAGAACCGGGTTAAATATATTTTTTTTAATACTACAAGATGAAAACTGTTTGGAATTTATCCACTTTAAATGACATGTAGGTACAATGTGATTATCTAATTATTGACTTATTCCAACTTAGGACATGTCTGAAGATTAAATTAAAAAAGATTTTGTATAAAGACTTACGGATCAAATTTATATAAAATAAGCGACATAATTATGTATGTAAATATTTTTACTTATCAGTATTTACACATCAATACTAGATACCAAAAAAACTGAGTTTCCTCATTAGATAGACAATCGAATAAGTTGTTCAAGCTCACAGCTACTGGTTTTAGTCGATAACTTTATCTTAAATATGTTTCGTTTTAATTCAAGCTAGTCATTACTCACATGTCCGCCAAAATTTACATGAGACCTTCAAACACAAGTAGGCCAAGAAAAATGGTAATCAATATGTATTTGTTTATCATAACGATGACAGCTCCATGTTTTACTAATGACATTTGACAAGATATCGTCATAGAATCCTTGAAAAAAAATCCTGTTTACGAGCTGATAAACATGTAGGTAATTCTATAATAATGGAAAGTTTATTTAATAATTAAAGATTTAAACCTTCATGATGATAATTTCCTTCTACAGTTATACATAGAAACTGCGGCAACCGTAGAAGTAAGTAAAACTAAATATAAAATAGTTTTCATCCTGATAAAATGCTACAAAATATTGGAATTATATTGAAAGCCGCAGGTACAGCTCGTTACAATAATAACAAAAATCACAACCCGTACTACGAATATCGTAATCAACCACGACCAGTCCAATTCAGGAATGCGTCTATCAAATCCATAACAATCGCTGTACAAAAAAGCTCCCACGGCATATAATAATGAATAGCTAACGACGAAAACTAGGTGGATCTTTGTGCAATAGCCTAGTGTCTTTTAAAAGAAATATGATCATTTTCAATTTCACAACATTTCCCACAGATGCTATGAATGGAATGGTACTTATCACTGACAAATAAGCCTAATCTATAATATATCGTATCATTAAATTGTATACACGCGCCATTTGCGTGACCACTTATACGAAATAACATGGTGTTATTACAATATCAATAAAAAGACACGTATTAAATTGTCGTTAGTGTAACAGATTAAAAAAAGTTATGATGTGAAGGAAGTAATTGACGAAACTTGGCCCATAAACAGAGGCTTCTTATATACAATGTTAGACTAAGATGCAAGAGTTTTTAAGTCATTAAAATATTAATTAATGAGGTATGTTTACTGATATAACATGTTTATCAAATTATTGAAGTATTGAATAGACAATTTAAGGTAGTTAGATACAAAGCCAAGAGCTTAAATGTTCTGTGTGTGTGGTTTTTAACAATTTTTAATGTATTAAATCTGGACAAACTAAAGTGTCATTTTATGCTCGGCGGTTAAGGAAAATATTATACGGAAACCTGCGTATGTTAAATGGAATTCATCCAATTATGTGCCCACCAGCACCACACCACATTAGAGTATTATGGAATGAGCTCTATAATAATTAACTAAAAAAGAGAAGAAACATCTGTGAGACATTTACTAACAAATCTTTGCTATAGTGCTATTCACTGGGTCTGACTTTGAATAATGTTCCAAGATTTTACCTTAAGATATATTCTTTTATAAAGATGTAAAACATTAACAATACCACTTTATCTGATTGCTTAAATAGTACTCGGTGCTACTCGTAAAACTCTCCTATACAAAAGGTATACAAACATAATTTTGTATTTTTCGAAAACATTACTCCAAATTTCCAAAAAGTTAAGAACAGAAATTAACTATTTTAAAAATAACATTGTCATTTATGTTGTTAAGAATTTATACTGAATAACAAATAAATCGAAGTAAAATTACCGTTGTTTTTGCCGTTTATATAAGATAGTGGATACACAGCGATAAGAGACATGTACTTATAAACTCGTAAGCAGGATTCTCTGTAAAAAAATTGAAGATCAACAAATGCATGCAATATTGTTGCTTCCAAATATTTGCCAGATTTTCCTGCTCATGGACTGCTAATTGGATTTTATTTGTAATAAAAAATATAATACATAATGATACAATTGCATAATTACTTTCAATCTATGAAATAACAACTGATACGCGTCAGTCTTATTATAAATGGAATCAGTAAAAATGAATAAAGTATTTATTTATTTTATTTATTTATTGTATTTTATAATATCTTACGAAGTTGTCTTATTAACAGAATCTATTTTTAATTCAAAAACGACTTAAACACAAAATGTCATATCCGTTATCTTTATGAGTTATTAAAATAAAAGTCACTCGAACAATATATCAAAAATAATTATGTTAAGCCGAAAATAAGTCATAAAATCTTAAATGACGTAGCGTTCCCGTTTGGCGAATCGTTTATTTCATGTGTTAACACATTATGACTAATTTGTAATTTGTTAAATTTCTTATAATATATTCTTGGAGCACGAAGATACTTTATGGTGTGATAAGATCTGATAGTGGCACACTTCTCACGGTCTAACTCAAATTCTTCAGTACCCTAGTCACAACCGCGCCTCAGTGTGAAATGACTTAATTTCGTATTTGCGAAATTAAACTCGTGCTTGTAAGGACGACATGACTTTGACGAATCCGTTGATACAGAAATGCGTATTATGCAACGCCACTGAGCAGCGCTGACAATATTTTCCACTACATTTTAATCTGATTACTTTAGTACTATAAAATAAAATTACCCCAGTAGCTAGTACAAGTGAAACTTAACGCATGTCAGATTAAAGTATTCATGTAATTTTTTTGCTTGTAAATTCATCTTGTATTTTGTTTGGTGGTTAAAGGAAAATATCTTGAGGAAACATATATACGTACATTGCCATTCGTACATTCATCAACCAGCTTTGGAGCAGCGTGGTGGAATAAGCTCCAAGGCTCACGATGAAAGAATAATTTAGTCTTTAAATGAAACATTTAATCTGGTACTTTAGTGCTAGTAAAATGAAAATATAATTTTCATAGACCACAAATGCGATTTCTAAAAGGTTTACAAACCTGTTTCACTTATAGCAATTTGACATCAATGGTGTCAGAGCTAAGCCCAATTAATTTCAATAAATGGTTGAAAGTATGACGAATGGTATTTTAGCTACATAAATTGACTAATTTTGATAAGCAATATTACTTAAAGTCTTTATCACAAAACACTACGCATAATCAGACATCGTAATGCAATGGTGGTCGCAAATGTCAAAACTGAGTGACACAAATTTTGGCATTGACTTTTATAAGAAGCAAATGCGTTTAAAAAACGAGATATTTGACATTTAAATTCAGGCCTAATGCTTAATTGCGATTAAAACATCGTGATAACTCTCGCCATACTTTCATGGTGACTACTGCAAACAAAGCAAACCGTTTCGTTTTACCGATACTTCCCAATATGATAAATACGAAACGAGATGTTAGTCTATAAAGGTTATGAAGTCGAATACGAAAGAAATCATACGTGTTTCTCTTCATTGTTATGATATCATCCCACAAAACAATGAGGAGACCTTAGAATACACACGAAAACGTCTCAAGAACACACGTTCAATGCAAATTGGCCGAATGTCAAACTAAAGCAGTATACCAGTATAATAACCTTACACAACATGTATCTTGACATTCCTTTTTGTTCGTCAAACATTCTCAGTGTCCGTGCGAACTGTTCCCACGTATGCGATGCTATTGTAGATAGCGTGCTCACCGAGCCGACTAACCACTTCTTTAAGATAACAAACGATTAGCGCATCCGATAATATTCAGGTTTATTATTTCACTGTTTCTTTTAATCCTCATGTTTTGTCGCTATCATTTTCTAATCATATCTATTAAAAATACTTTTATGACTTTTAGACCAATATTACTCATTAGATTACAATCTAACCGAAGGTCGTTAATTCGAATATTTGGAAGATAAATAAAAAAATCGATAAAAATGTTACAAATTTCATGCAAATTCTCAACGAAATGGCTTTAAATAGTAACAGCTTTTAACTCACGTTACTGTAACCGAATTTTAAGTCTCCGTTTATAGAATTGGTCAACACAACGTGCAATAAAAAAAAATTATACCACGCTCATGGATATCCGTTTAGCCTGCAACAATTTAACACACGTCCGTTGAATAAGCCGGAATATCCATTTCCTATTTGTGATAGTTTTGCAAAATCCGCTCAGTGTATAACGTGCTAAGTCACATACAAAGTAACGAATAAAAACGGTTTTGACATTTCTTATTGCAAAATTAAAATACAGAGTTTGAAAATAAATACTAACAAATATAAATAATACACGTCGTAGTATAAGTACGGCGTAGATACATTGTCGAGACGCTTTTGCTTGACGTTCTTAAGGCTATAATAAAAAAAATTTAAGCTCATAATCTAAGGTGTGGTAACGAGTTTTAATATATGCATTAGTGTATTTAATAACATATTTTCATAATTACAAAATATTATAATTTACGCGTCACATTGAGGCGTACTCGTATGTGTAATAAGTGCGTTAAATACGTAACACAGCCTCTTAAGTAACGAGGTCAACATATCTCTATCCGACGTCTGCTATCTCGCCCGTGATCCAGATATTTCCTGCTGTCAGCCAAACGTCATTAATTTCCTTAACAAGTCATCGGACGCGTTTAGGTTTATTTCACACGATAATTTATCGCAAAACCTCGCATCCGTTGAACGCTGATTTGTAACATCCACACAAATATAACGAGATATTTTATCCTCTGTTCCTGTCGAAGAGTGATTAACTAATGAAGGATGTAAATTACAACGCATCCACCGTAATCGAGGATGAAGCCGAGTGGCATTTAAGATGATTATCTTGTACCGCTATTTTTATTGCTCAGCTAGTACGTCCAATTCTCAATATTACAAAATAAAGTATAAAATCATTAATTATTCCCACCTATTAATTATAATGAACAAAAATGTTTATTTCAATTGTAAAATATATTGAGCAACGCTAGCTTTATTATTTCGAATGTGTACTACATGCTTGGGATGGAATCGAAATAGATTTACGGCCGCTTACGAAAACCAATCAGGAGAGGCGTGACCAGTAGTAATTATTTCTTAACACCATCCTCAGAATGCGGCTACCGAACGCTCTCCATTAGACTTCCTCTCGTCTAATGGCTTTGATTGAGATGCGGCCCTCCGCTAAAGAGTTAATTAGATCGGCTTAATTGAACTCGGTTCGGGGCTATCACGAATGCGCTTCCAGACAAATATTTATTATTTTACTGCGTCACATTTTTACGACGGCAACATCATCAAAATAAAAATCAAACAAGTCATTAATGATATGTTTTTACGTCTATTCTACAAAATACTTATTGAGATATTATGTATCTCGGTCTATGTTCACGCATTTTATTAAACCTTTTTGTTTAAGTATTATTATTTTTTTTGTTTACGATGGCATCAGTAACAAATAACGCGTTGTCATTGTCACGTCGCCGAAAGAACGAAGTCGCCTCGTTTGACAGCCGGTTTGACAGTTCTAGCCTACGTGATGACGAGATAAAAGTATTAGAGGCAGCTAATGTTTGTACACCGTTACCCTTCTTTGCGGTTGGATCAAAGAGAAACTTTATAAACGTGAATAAAAAAAAGACAACAATTAAAAATAAATAAATAACACAAACGTTTTTAGTTACGATCAAAATTTGTAATATTTAGTAAAACAAGTAGGTATACTTGGTATTGTTGTGTTTTGGTTTGAAGGGGGAATGAGCCAGTGTAATTGTCACAGGTAATAGGGACATATTACCTGAGCTCCCAAGGTTCCTGATGCATTGGTCACCAACTTTAGGAGCAATATTTCCTACAACACCAAGGACTACCCATAGGTAGTGGTGGCCGCTTACCATCAGCTCGTCCACAAATTTACATCATAAAAGATAATAATAATAATAGTAATTCATATTATTTTCCACCACCTTCATGAATATATCAATTGCGCCTTCAATTGGAATTCATAATATTGAAATAATTCGGATCAAATTAAGAGACCAAATTCGTCTAATGTGTGTTTCAAAACCAAAATTGCTTGTCATTAGCAAGGCTAAAATGTCACAGAACAATGCGAGTCGAACGCTTGTCGCCGGTCGAAGGCCGCACGTGAGCGAATTTCCTCCGATATTACACTGAAAACCTCAGAACACGAATTACAATCAAAGTGACATCGAAATTGCCACAACTAATTAACCTTCTCCGAATCAATTGACAACACGAATCAATAGACAACAAGAATATTCATCGTAATAGTTAGAAACAGTTTTTACTGATTGTATTGTGTGTGATTAAAATAGAATCAAATTTGTTCTATCCAGATTATAAGTATTCATATGATGATTGTTAAAATATTCTCCAAGATATTATATCGTTAAGGCCATTTCAGTCCAGAGCTCAAAGTCCAGAGTCCTATGTATATAAATACAAAACACAGAGAGTCATATATACTGAATAGACATGTCTATTGCCATTTATAATTTAATCTCTATTCCAAACTGAAAATGATCACGCACCGAGAGCATTCCACTTCGTAAGCATTTCGAAATCGTTATTTTTTTGTTGTAATATTACGCGTATTGCCAAATCTAGTGCCAGTTTAAAGAAAAAATATATTGATTGAGTAAAGACAAGATGTTAATTAATTAATCCAAGCAATATCCACTTACATTGTAAAAAGTATGAAATAGGGAACTTCTACACATAATCTATTGTCCAGTCAACATAAAGCTACTCTATTATGAAAGTAAATATAAGTTGATGTGTTAGAGAAATTTTACTGGGTTTTGCTTGGATCTAAATATATTCTAAACTGTGCTTAATTAGTACAATAATAGAAGATTATTTACTTATTATTAGCACGTTAATTCATTGATTATTTTGACCCACAACACATTGAAAGTTTTTTACTCACAATACTCATTGCAATTGAAAACTATTTTATGAATGGTGAATAGTTTCCTAACATGGTTACTTGGCTTGCGTTGGTTTCCTAAATAAACATGACTATAATAGAGAGACAAGAGGCTATTACAAAACGATGAGTGTTCACTTTCGTTCAGCCAATCAGAGAAGAGACAGCACGTGTCTGGGGTCAGAGTTGAGCTCACGCCTCGGCCCTCGAGTCAGGGAGCGCATACTCGTCTATTGTTAAAAACACTGATGAAACTAGACTTCGCTTGAATAAGCAAATACAAAAATATATATGTAGCTCAGTTGTCAAATAAACTACATTTGACATATCTATGACGAAGTAAAATTATATCAACCGAAACCTTAACAAAAATGTTGTGTTATTTAAATGAAATATTGAGGTTTCATGCAACGGATAGCAACATGTTGGTAAGCTGTCAATTTCACGCCAATCTACTCCTTTAGCATTGCACGTGGGTCGAACAGATAACTTGTAACAAATAATGAAAACCGAAATGTTTATGATCGGCATCGCGCTAGAATTATTGCCGATAACAGCGATACTTGTAATATTGCACATTGATCAAAGTGTAATTTACATAGAGGCGTCAAGTTCTAATCGTTTGATTGTCAACGTCTCGACGCAAATTGGCAGTTAAGATAGATTACTGGACCGTGAAGTGTGTTGTACGAATTCCACACTTCCCAGCACATGTTCCATGCTATCTCTCATTTGAAAATAGTTTTGAACAGACTCTAATTCAATCAGGCGCGACTCTTAAAGATAGCTGTATCTAGCCGTGTCACAAAAGGGGCGCGTCGGCCAATAAATCGACGCGGGCGCAAGCTCCGCGTGAAAGATGAAGTGCCCGTTTAACATACAATGAGTCTGCACTATGTTGCAACAGAGCTAAACTCAGGACAGACTTAGAATCAGGCTCGTTTAGACACAGGCTAGTACTGGCGCAACTGCTGAACCACATTTGCCACATTAAGCTTTGCAAAGAAAGGTCAAAAACATAAATAATTTCTCGTTCATGACATTTTATAATCGTGACATAAAAATCATTAGTTGCATACACTTAAATACATTTTTGCACTAAAAACGTTGCAGAATGGATACTAAATTTGTTCTGAGATTTAAAGATAACCTTAATGTTGTTGATGTACAATATTATTGCTAGGAAGTCGTTTTAGTAAAGTCATTTAGTCGTACACGTATAGTCTACCTACTCAACTTTTGCAAGACCTGACCATAAAATATAAAACTATTTCGCATATAATTTTTTTAAAACATAATAATGACTTCCTAGACATTATTTGACGTTCTCCTTTAAATAAAAATGTGGGTAGGTATAATTTGAAGAATTTTGCAAGTTTGAAATCAAGTCAGATAAAGTTAAATTATAGGCTCGTTTCACTTGTATAAAAATGTAAACGCAGCATAAGATTAGACTAAGCCAGCTAACGAGTCTGGGTGTGTCCTCTGCACCAAATAACGCGGTCATAATTGTGGGTGCAGTTAGATGCAGCAGGCCCACATCGGACAACGTACACAGCTGTCTGCGAACTAGTGATGATTATTGAAGTAAGCTGATTCAAATCAATTCGACACTGCTTATTCATGCAATTATCATACGAAGGCCTTCGTAAATGTCACATGTACTATTAGTTCCATATTATACATCGAAACATATAACGATTTCAAAGATGCAATCAGTAAATTACTGATGATCAGTCAGCATAGAAAAGTCAATGAACAATTACAAAGATAAACGTTAGCTAAGTGATGCTAAGAGCAAAAACAAAATTAATTACATCCATTGAACACAAAGATTAACTACTCTTTATCGTTGCAATTACAGCTGTCAAAACATCAACCTTGGAATTTGGAATAAAGAAAACACCAGCACGAGCTTCGTTACAATAATGGTCGTATTGTTGCACCGAGCGTTCCAGATACATTAACGAGATAATCGCATGCGAAAAACTAAAATGCCTCCATTGTATTAATTAGTAGGCACACGTTGCAACATATGTTTTTATCCTCTTTTTTTCTCAGCATGCAAACGTCTCATTACTGTTTCGGTGTGATTAGTCAAAGTGTACGCATATTAAATTGATATGCAGGTCCGAATGGTATAAGAGGAATGCGATTTTACAATAGTAGTTACGTAAAGGTATCGAATACAAATGGGCTGCAGTGAGCAACATCAGATAGTGTATAGAGAGATAGGAATAGATTATATCTTTACATTTAAACTTTATTGTAAGTAGCTTCACTTGCTTAATACGGTCGTGATATCCGAATGATTTAGATAAACGATAAATAAGACATCGGATAACTCAAGCATCATTTTTACATAACTATTTCTTGGCAAATAGAATTACAATCATGCATTCCGTGTTATTAATTAAGTTAGTATTCCAGATTATCAATCTGGATTTATTCAAAAAATAGAATCTATCATTATAGAAATAGCGCAAGTCAATCTCATCAAGCGGATAAATAGGTTATAATATTTTAGTGCATCATCATTTTAAAGATTTAAGACGCCTAAGAACGCAATGAACGATATCATATTTTAATTTGGCAAGAATACTTGCAATACTACCCCGTTGAATAGAAATTCAGATCCTGTAGGCGAAAAATTAAAGAGCCCTTTTGTTACAAGTGAAAGTATTGAGACGTTTTATATAAGATTTTTTAAAATACTTTATTATTAAAAAACATATTTTTTCTAATAGAGGCTGTGTAAACAATACGTTGATCTGATAGGCAAAAACAAGAATTACTCAACTCGATGCTATTTATATATACAATGCTTTATATTTACGACTATCTGAATGATGTTATTAGTATTTATCGCAGCAGAAGTGCGTGTTTGTATTGTCAGTCTCGCGTCAATCACTAAATATTCGAAGCTAGATATTAATGGTTGTAATTATCGTATTTTCAAAGTTATTTATACGCTATTAAACCCATTCTCATCTTCTTAACAGCACCTTTTGTTAACATGATCGTAAATTTGCTTCTGACATGATTATTGCTTCAACTTGAGACGTGTTTATTAAAACGATTAAAAAAAAGCAGTTGATCAATTCATGATATATGTATAATAATAAATAAATATAACTATAGATATATAATTTGAAACCAAATCGATAAAAATAATATTCGTTGCTGTGATGGTATCCGATAGGTAAGTGGTTTTCGTAACGCCCCCCGCGAGCACTCGCGATACTATCAGCTGCGCGTGCGCAAGGCAGCTGCTCATCCGACCATACTTTGTTTTATCAGAGGCCTTCGGGACAAATACACGCAACAAAATATCATAGATCCAAAGATTACTAAGCATCTTCATTTAAATCATCCGTTATTATAGAATCGAATTATCCTAATGGATCGATTCCATATCGATCATTTACAAGGACAGCCATTAACCTCAATCCCTTAAGGACGTAATTGACCTTCGACGACATGTATTGTAATATCGATTATTACTTTCGATTCGATACGTACATCGATCGCGTCTTCGATTGTGTCAACTTTGACGAGCACTGATGCAAAGAGCGAGGTTATATATTGCATTTGATTTTAATGGATTTTAATCTTATCTTCGTCGATGTATCTTTTGTGTCTCGAAGACCAAATTACGAATAATTAATATGTTTTTATATTTAATTAAGAATCTAATCTTATACATTCGATTTCAATGTTTCTTATATAAATGTTTTTACTAAATAGATAAGACCTCATATGAATTCGTAAAACGTAATCTAAATATAAATTTCAAATTGTCAAGGTTGGAATTTATCACTAGATGGCCTTTGGAAGTGCGCAGAAATCGGTACTAGCTTTATGTAATGTAATAAAAGTTTCATAAAACGTAATTCAATATAATAATGCTCTAGTAACGAAACCAAAGAACGGTGATTGCAATTAATGAGATCAGTTGTGAGTCACAGGCGGGGGTCCTCGTGAAACGTTGCTTCAATCATGTTCAATGGCATCGATTCAATCCTCGTTATCATATGATCATGTCGAAAGCAAGGTTAGAGGGAGCGGTCAAGGGATAGAGCCGCCTTCACCTCGCAACGATGACTCAAAACTTTCAGCATTGTACACAATATTGATCTTAAGACAACGCTTGCAACATTCTTCACTAATTATAAATTGATTCATTTCGCAATCGACTCTTGGACAATAGAAATTTAAACACACGTATTGTTTAAACACATTATTAGATAGCTTTAGAATTCCTTACTTGTCTTCTCAACAACATTTTCCAAAGTAATAAAATTACGGGCTGTAAAAGCGTTCTCAACCATTTAAAGAACATGCTGCATTGCTCCGCACTCCACAAAACATTATAATTATATAAGGTAGCCAAACCTCATCCGACACATGCACGATGTTTTAATTTACAGCGAAAATTTAAATTATGAACAAAAATTTACCACCTAAGACTTGGTGGGCGGATTTAACACTTGAATCTTTGATGACAGACAAAAGAAAAATTTAAAAGACCGTTAGTTGTACCACAATTCATTGAAGAAGAAGAGTTTTACATGATCTGTGAACTGACAGAATATATTGAGTAAACTCTATGGTAGTATTTGTAGTTTTGTAGTTGCAACATTCTTCTTGCGTACGTACTTACGAACCGTAACTCATGTTATTTACAATATTTAAGTACTCCATCACAGATGCTCCGTTAGCATAGCATCTAGTGACGCATGACAGGAGTAAGGTCGCATTCGCTTTCGTTGGACAGTTAGCTACACGTTATCTGATCTCTTCGTTTCGTAATCGATATCTATGTAACGCACGCATCTCGATAGTTATTTAGGTGGCCTTGTTCGAGAACAATTTATGATTTGTGCTCGAACACCTGATAAGATATTATTGACTGCTATCAGATTCTAATTAAATTAAATAATTGGAAATTGTTGCTTGAAAGTAATTACATGTTACATTGGATTGAGTTATGGAGGTATTTTTATTACCCTTTGCGCTGTAATAGTTACAGCAACATATTTTCTTATAGTTTTATAAGCATTTTTGTACTTACTATCATACTGCTTAAATTCTACTCAATAATTTATAAAACTAAAGGCTAAGCCTTATATGGCTTATCCAGGATCACAGAACATACCACTAAGATAGTTTGTATATTTCGTACGGGAAATAGAGTTTTCTAAGTTCTTAAGTTCAACGAAAAAAGTCAATAGACTACAAAGTAATAAAAACGATAACTTTAAAAGGATTTCCCAACAATACGACATTTCTAATGGTTTGAGCTGTAGAAGGCGTGTAAGTGAAACGAGAACATGTTTTTGTTTTAATAATATTTTATAGTTCAGTCCATAACTGGCCGATGGCTGATCGGCTTTCTTGTCCAGATTATTTCAAGGCTGCGTCCACACAGTACTTCATTTTTTGTACATATCCATCACGTAACATTAATGCGGCTTCTATTCATACTTTTTATGTAATTGAATACTTAATCTAAGGCCTCGTATTTTTTATTAAATATCTTATCTGACTATATTTTTAAATTCTCAATTCGAATATAGAACGGAAAAACATATTTTAAGCGATATTACTCTTTTTTTTAATTTATAATAATTTAAACGCAGAATTAAAAAGGTTTTATATTTAAGATAAGTTATAATTAAAATCAATCTTTCATTAAGGTGTGCTACAAATAATAGGCTTATAAATAAAATCATATATTTTTTGTTAGTGTATCCGAGTACTAAGACACGCACTCAGTTTCTCTGGAGACAAGTCGTAGAGGCGTGGTCATATTTACAGTTATGGCCACCGAGACATAGCGTCGATACAAATATCCATATCAGAGGGTTATAGCGATAGGAAATAGCCTATAAATGAATTATTAGATGCTTTTTATAGCAATCCGTTATACATTTATTATTTAATATAAGCCATTCGTCAGAGCTTTTTTATAATTATACGAGTAAGATTGCTTTTGTATCTCAAAATAGGATATAACTTATCCCTACTTTTTTGTATAGCTTTATTTTATTTTTAAAGTACATATATATCAAATCAATAAAGACTTTATTACCATAAGTATATGTGGAAACATAAGCTCATTTTCTTTTCTTACACTCAAAATCCCCATCGGATTTATCGGCGATCTGATTTCGGATCCACACATAAGAACAATGTCTTTATGCCCGTTACAAGGCAAAATATCTGCTAAGAATTTCGTTTTGAAGGGAATTTCATAAATTATGAATACATATTTCATAAATGAATTTAAAACAAGCGCTACGATCGCTTGATGTTCTGTACATGTTAGTTCAGACAAAAACATGAAGCGCTTTACAGGTAACTGTATTTAAATCGATCGAACAAAAACCGTATCTATTTGAATAGTACGAGCAATTTAAATATCCAGGGCGTTTTCACGTTCGTCATAAATATCAATGTTAATTACGGGAAGACAGCCGACCACCCGCGCGTTGTTTTTGCTCCGTATCGAATGACGTCGCTGTGTAGGAAAGCGTATTTTGCATCATGTATTAAACGGTGATTTTAAGGCTTCTATGTTTGTTCAGAGATCGAAGATAGTTGTGGTTTTTGATTTCCCGTTTGAGGTTATTCTGACATAGAACTAAGACGAAGTGGCTTGTAAACGAATTCATTATAATTATACCCACACAGCAAAAAATATAACTTTATGTAACGATTAATTTCCTTCCGTCTTGTTTGATCTACTTTAAATATAAATATTTACGGTATTGGTATATTTATTATTTTTTATTTAAAAACAAAATTATATTTATTGTCTTGATAAAATTTATTACAAAGTGCAATTTAACGTAATTTAATCTACATATTGTTTTATAGAAGTTTCGATGCAACAAGCGTAGTAAAAGCAAGTATGGTTACTGCAATAATATCAAAAGCGAATAAACTGACACAAGCATCTAATTTTATTGTTTATATATATATATATATATATATATATATACAGTTCACAAAATTATAATTTAATTTAATTTCTTTAGTCTTACTAAACGTAAGTAAATAAAAAGTTGAGTACAGTCAGTTTACTTCGATGACGGGAGTAAAAAATATATTAATTTAATCCTTTATCGCTATGCAACATATTATAGGCCTTTACTCTATTTATAGTGATTATGAAATGTATTTATTACGTAATTCCGCTTCGAATATCATCATCATCAGCCCTTCTTACTAGTAAATTATTTACCATTAATAAAATATATTTCAATTATAAGTATTAAATAAAAGATATATATGTGTAAACGGTATATTCCTAATTAGCGACATAAGTCAGTCGCCCGTAGGTTATACGTAACGGTACAGATTTACAAAATCTCTAGATGTATTGTGGTTACGTACAATCCTGCGGTATAGGTTTCCCTACCGTTAAATGTGGCTTTTCTATATTCAATCAAGCTGAGAAGTTGAACGGAAATGCAAATTTATATCGAGCCTATTTTCCCGGTACATGAAATTGAACGAGAAACGTCTAGAGACTGGTCCACCGATATTTTTATAGTGAACATTTCCTGCTACGAATAGAAAGCAGATTCTTATTATTTTATTGTTTACCCAATACTACTCAGACTTGGATTTAGAAAACAATTTTGAACTTGACTATCAACTAAAGTACAAATTTGATTATTTTGTGATTAAATATCATAAGTTTTTTCATAAGTCTCATTTTTGTAAAATTTCGGGCAACAAAATCGTTAAGCGCATTACGAAAATTACGGCCCATTTCGATAGTTTTATTCCATACTAAGCTCTTCATTAACGATGTTATATGACCTCGATATAGTTTTTAATTATTATAGATTACAAAATTTTAGAAAATATAGATAATTTGCGTTAACATATTAAAAAGACGAGTTATTTGACAACACTTCGTAATGACATTATAATTATGCAATATAGTAATTAATTTGAGGCTGTTGATAACAAGAAGTAATTAACAGATTACGGAATATTTTACTTACTAGAAATTTACATATAGTGGACTATACAAACCCCGGTTGTAAACAAAAACATATGAATTATCCCAGTCTCTTAAACGAGATTAACCAAATCTAAATATTCATTTTTCAAACTGGTTAATCTAATCACATTATAAACATAATGGTACAGTATTGCATTAAATTTAAAACGACCAATCCTATTCTAATTATGCAATGTATCTATATTAATTTATCTATCATGAACAATGGTCACCCCCCATATCTGTGACGTCATGTTAGAAGCTATTCGATAGATCTATCTGATTATTATCTACTCTTTAGTATTATATAATAATGAAACATAACTTAATGGATGCGAAAAGCGCCGGAACTTATAGTTATTATACATAGTACTATTATATTGCTCCAGATTGAAAATGAGTATATAATTAATCCAAATAACAATACTTTTTTTGGTCGTTGTCACAGATCCGTTGGTACGATGCCATTACTCCGAAATTAATTCTCACGGATCACGCACTTAAGATGCTTTCAGAAGACCAGTTATTATTTAAAGTTTAATTGAAATATTTTCAATCTTATTTACATAGTAATAAAGTTCAATACGTTGTTTTCATACGTATATTGTTGTATCTCGGACGCATCAAATCAGCTGTCAATTCACACGGAGCTTTGGTCAGATTGCTCATACGTCTCCTTGTCATTTAATTATTAACGTTACAGATCAATTTAAAAATATTTACATGTAAAAAATTATAATATTCAAAGTTATGAGTTTCTATCAGATTTTTTTTAAATTTTGATAAATTGTATAAGGAAATATGTATACAATATAAAAAAAATGCCTTGAAAACTGTATTATAAATCTATGTAGTGAAATAATTAACATACGATGTCAGTTATCTACATTAATTAATATGACACTGATTGAAAAAAGGTACAGAAGTCATTTATCATGGCTGTTTAATAGTTGACATTATGCAACATACTAGCAAGAACAACTTAATGAAAATATATCGTTGAAATAGATCTTTATCGGCAATTAAAAACTATTTGACCTGACTGATATGCCTACAATTATCAGGGTTCCTTAACGTCGAACCTTATGATTAAGCCTAACACAGTACGTGTATTACAAGGCTGTGAGCTATAGATCTATTATTATGACGAATAACAATAACAATCAAACGGGTTACACAGAACTCTCAATGTATGCTCGGCTCACACTTGGCTGTCTTTCAATACTTTGTCAGAATGTTAATGGATACATACATTACGAATACGGCAATACCTCATAGCTCCTTATTCAATTAGTTAAAACATTTGAAGTGACATTTATTAAGAGCTTCTGGTTCTTAATTACACACTACCTAGAATAACACATATAATCGAATTCCTACACGAAAATAGAGCGTCATTTTTTTATTCTATAATTTAAAGGCGATTATTCGATAAACCTCACTGACGGCCTGCCCCGTCCGGGCTTCGCATGAAAGGACAAATCATTTAAATTTGTTTTTTTGCCTTGATTTATATTTATTTGTTGCCTTTTCACGACATGTTTAACACTTGTCGTTCTATTTCAATTTATTTACACAAAAACCTAAATAAATTGTATACCCAAACCTTTCCTTCCTTTTGTCTTACAATGAAAACCGCATGAAAATCCGTTCAGTAGTTTTGGAGTTTAACGCGAAAATATAGACAGACTGACGCGGCCAAGAAACTTTGTATATGTAGTGACGATAGATTCACAAGCTTCTTACTAATTCGAAGGCTCTAATTAAAAACTTATCATTAAATAATAATAGCACTTAATATTAATCGCTTCTGATAAGCCACTTAAAAGCAGTGCCGCACTTCACGAGATACAGTTTAAAGTGATTTATCTTTTGCACTTTTAAGCACTTTCTACACACAAGTGAAAGCCTAAAATCGAACTACATCAACCGTGAATCTTCTTACACTCGACGTAACGTGAAGCCGCCATTAAAATTATCTTCGCGACGACGTCCACTCTAATCTGTTTAAATATAAAGCTGTGCTCATAGAATATGAAGCGTGTTGAATATGGCAGCGAAAGTGTATTGCGCTATCAATGGCAGCTATTTAAAAGTACTATCTACTAATTGCACGAATACATCTAAAGCATAAGCGTTTTGTAATTCATGTGTATACATTGTCTTCTTAAATTAAAAAAAAATATATATTTATTATTTTTGTGATGTGTCTCATACCGATATGATCAGTAGTTTTCACGTGATTGAAATACAAAGAGAAATCACAATATTATATTGTGTACTATCTAAAAATATATATACGAAAGTAACTCTGTTTCTTCTTACCGTTTCACACTTAAATGAACCGATTTTGATAAACTTTGTACATTTTTACTTCATCCGTCGAGAGCCGAATGCAAATACAAAATAATAAGTAGAGTGTGAACAATGAATCACGATTGATTTACCTTTATGCCACTTCTGCTACACTACTGTTCCTTGTCGTGCAAAAAGTAACCCAGCCTCTTTGATGTCACCGACCCTGTTTAATTTAAGGTACTCGACTCATTTGGGCACCCAATTAAGCGCGAAATATATCGCAACCTGAGTAAAAGGGTTCATCAAAATTTCTCATTCTCATTGTGATCTTTTTTCCTTGGACAATGATATGGCTGTTAAAATTTTTTGTTCTGCATTCATTTGCCGGTTTAAAATTATTATGGCATAATTTTTCATTGTTTTATAATTTTGTAAAATATGTCTTCTCTTTGATTGTAAGAAGTTATTATGGAATTAATCGACTGTGTAATTTATTATGTAAACTTTGTAGTCACTTTCAACTTCAATAAATTGTGTCTGCATGCGCCCTTATTTTATAGATGATATGATAACACCGTAGAGTACGTAGCATCGTACGTCATTCGATATTCATCCATCTTTGTATCTATTTCATCACCAGTCGACTCCTTACCTCATTCTAATATCTCATTCACGCATGCGTCACTCTTGTAACTATCACTAATATCAGTTTTCGATCACGCTTGATCCCCTGACCCTTGATTTCGGCTACCGTAGACACGATTTTTTTCAACATAGACAAATAAATATATACTCTATCAGTTACGACTTAAAGGTGTATTTCGCTTGTATTTATTTATTGTCGGAACGTTTGAAACATCATATGCTTAACAATTTAAGATTAATATATTAAATAGCAATGTCTTGTTATTTGTTAAGGTATTTGAATATAAACGAAATGTAACATAATTTTACAGTCATTCATATGTTAATTTACTGGGTTCGTAATAAAGTTGATACATTATATTTGTTGTAATATCATTATAAAGTGTGTTTTTATGTTTGAATGATAAAGGCATCACATATAACTTTATAATATATAACTAATATATAATACTAATATTAATGTTTTTTAAGTAGTCTTTTGCGTATGAATATTATATAAAATTACAATGTGTAAAATTTCTTTTGTTTTCTTTTTCGTTATTTAAATTCAACATAAAAATAAAATAAATAATATTAACATCAGCTTAAACAAAGAAGACAGACAGCTTGTTCGAATACAATTTTTTTAATTGCCTTATAGATAAAATAAAGATAAACGTTCTCTGGTTACATTGATTTTCTTATCGACGAATTTAAAAAATAATCATTATTTGTATCTCGACTTATTAACTCGTGTTCATTAAAATCGATTTCTGAGATCAAGATTTCGCAATAAAAATGATCGTCAGCTCAAAGCCATTAAGCTAATGAATCGCGAAAATGGAGCAACATCCTGCGAACGTAGGAAGTCCAACCAGTTTGTGACTAAAACGGAGATGAGTCCAATGATGCGCAAGTCAGAAACTCGCACACTAATCATTTTGTATTAACTCAGCGATATAAAACATGACACTGATATATATAAAACGATTTTATTTAAAGTAACATACTCGCAAATTCTACCTTTGTCATATATGGCTCGGAGTTTATTTCCACAATCGTCTTATATGAAAACATTTCAATAGTTAATAATAACTGCAAGTTATTATTTTCTTCTTCATGTGTGAGATGATTTATAATTACATACAAATTAATTGAAAATTAATTAGTTGAAATTTGAGGCCACAAATTTCATTCGACACACGTATTCCAGCTACTTAGCCAAATCAGATCACACGTCACGTTCGTGTAATATATTTTCGTATTTATTTTTAATTGTGTCAGTTGAAAATACTACTCTCAAAACAAACTTCTGTTCTTTTAAATTTTTAACGACTACATAAACTAATAGAAGAACAAGTCGTTAGTGACTTTTATTGTTTGTATCAGCGAATATCACCTAGGATCAATAATATAGGTTAAATAATGATAGTCGGCAAAACACTTCCAAAATCAACTAAGTAAAGTAACTTACGAGTCAACTTAATCGAAACCGTTGCATGTTATCATAATGAGCTTACTACGTCTTGAATCTTAGGACTAAGTGGAGTAGTCATGTTTTACTATCGAGAAGATATATCTTAAGATAAATTGATCCTTAATTACGAATGATCTTAATTAAGGCTTCAATCAATGATAATGATACTCCAGTTTTATTAATTACTCTGAAAACATAATGTATTACCGCTAATAAAATTTCTTTGATTTATGTAAACAGCTTTGTATGCCCTTACATTACTTATGTTACTTCATTCCTATGTAGATTGGTCGTGAGAATGTTTACAAGTTCAGTAGTTTTATTTACTGACCTTACAAGCATTAAGTATAAAGGATGCAAATTAGTTACTCTCAAACATATTTCCTGTTTCATTTATTCATATAAAGTTTTTCGGTATATATATTTACATGTATGTTTAAACCATAGTTTAATCAATGTTCCAAAAAGTTTAATCGCTTATCACAAACCTCCTTTATCGAGCCCTTCCTCCCACCGTATTCGATAGCCAATCAGATGTCGTTAATTTCGATCTAATTCGAAAACATCGAATGAGTTCTCTTTTCAAATAATTTTAAATACGAGTTACATTCCGTAAGTCTATCCTTGTCCGAATTGATTTATTAATTTTCCTGTAAAAATTCTATTTTTTGTCCGAGGCCTAGACAATCTTTATGTTAAATTCAATTGTTTATCGACAATGAAATCAAATATTTATTATTAAAAATACTTATACTATAACAGTAATCAAAACAGAACACGATTACGTATTACGCCTGCCCTAAATAGAATATGCGCAGGGCGTAACAACTATGGCGCTCTGCAAAGTGCAAGGACAAGATTAATGCGCGCCAACACTTAAATGCACTAAGGTCAGGCTGCAGTGCACACGGCTTTACGATAAAAATGTATTTTTATTATTTTGACAAATACACTTGTATTTTTTTTAAATAAATCCTACTAATATTATAAATGCGAAAGTGTGTGAGGATAGAAGTATGTTTGTTTGTTACTATTCCACAAAAAACTACTGAACTGATTTGGATGCAATTTTACAGTAACATAGGTTATAACACCATAATAATACATAGGCTATAATTTATAATTATTTTATATAATTTGGTCATAATATATCGATAAATATCAAGTACCCGTGCAAAGCCGAGTTGGGTCACTTGAACAACATATCGTTGGTGTTCACATTGGCGACTTTTTCACAATATATTTTGAAAACGCAAAATTAGAATATATGTGTGATTATAGTCACATCATTCGAACAAATATTTTGTAAGGACTTAAAAAATACTATTGAACAAAGATATATTGGAAAAGTACATACATTCGGTCATAGATCAGAAATATAAGCAAAACATTGATAGGTCGAACAATCAATCTTTATAAAATAGAATTATTGTATAGTAAAATTGTATTTGTATATTCCACGTGGTTACTTTATCATATATAAATCACTAATGAAACAAATTATTCATGCGCATAATAAAGGCTCCTAGATCGTGAGTTAAGCCCTTATTTCTTCAACATTCAGATATCGAATTCACAATTTAGTTGATATCGTTAACAAACATTGTGAAATTGGCATTTGTTTCATAAAATATGGCCTCAATTTTCATTGAATTCATTGTAATTTTGAATTTCTTGACAGTATTTAAATCACTCGATAATTTATTCTTTCGTAACATATCTTAGAAACATAAAATGAATTTTAATGAACAAATCAGTATTTAACTCATTACTTTAAATTACCTTATTTTAAAATTGGAATATATTTTACAATAATTGATTTTTTTTAATTTATAATGCTAAAGTACAGAAGCATTTAAGTGATCACTTAATGTACAAGGGCAAATGTCACTTACATTTAATGACAAATTAGTGGCCTGAATTTGAATAATTAATTTGTATAAATATGCCAATATACGGCATATTATGTTCATATGTATATATACGACATATGAACATAAAAGTAAAAACATTTAACTTATAAAAAATACTTCGTTTATATGGTAAAGTGTTATGTATATGAAAATTTTATTCTTTATAGCTGTGATTTCACTCATATCATATCTCACATCTACAAGGAATACACATATAATAAACATCAAGACTATTCTCGTATTTACACAACAAATCATAAAAATATATTTTATTAATTTATTTTTTTAAATAATAGCTATGAAAAATACAATATCATTTCGTATTGACTTAGTCATTGGTCTAGTTACAAGGTGTGTCAAGGTCATTGCTCCTGAATACTTTCTTGTTGTGCAGATATAATATACTATAGAGTTAAGAGAGTAAAGAAATAGAGAGTACACTTATGTTTGCGAACACACTTGAAAATAACAGAAGTGGCCAAAATCAGTTTGAAAGATCAATTAATACTATTTTTAATCATGTCAAACAACAGCTAAAAACAAAATTGACGCATTCAGGTGAAAATAAAACCGATCTTAAGCCGATTGAATACAAACGACGTTAAAAACGGACTGACTTAAACTTTATCACAATAAAAAATCCTTACATAATCTTTTTAATGTAATGTAAGCAGCAATGAAAAAATATGAATCAAGAACGGCTTAAAATTATGTCAAAACAAATATTAATATTATGATGCGTAATCTACACTAATATTGTAATTGGAAAAATTACTCTTTATATCTGTCTATTTGGCAATCAAGGCTAAAAAACGAATCCAAATTATTTACTTGGTGGTAGGGCTTTGTCCAAGCCCATCTGGGTAGGTACCACCCACTCATCAGTTATTCTACCGCCAAATAACAGTACTCAGTATTGTTGTATTCCGGTTTGAAGGGTGAGTGAGCCAGTGTAACTACAGGCACAAGGGACGTAACATCTTAGTTCCCAAGGTTGGTGGCACATTGACGATGTAAGGAATAGTTAATATTTCTATGGGTGATGGTGACCACTTACCATCAGGTGGCCCATATGCTCGTCCGCCAACCTATACCATAAAAAGAATCAAATTTTGATATAAAGCTTTAAAGTCAGAAAGGCATACATTTATAGATTTTTTTTCACATTTTTATATTTACACTTCACGACCGACAGAAGCCGGAGTCGCGGACGATAACCAGTACATTCAAATCTAAGTAGAATCATGGACATCTTAATTTTGTAACATTAATTTCAAAAGAAGACGTATATTACGCCTTATTAACGGTTACAACTGTTCTCATTAATGACACGTCCAATGAGGTAAATTAAGTGGTCACGAA
This sequence comes from Vanessa cardui, assembly GCF_905220365.1. Taxonomy (NCBI): domain Eukaryota; kingdom Metazoa; phylum Arthropoda; class Insecta; order Lepidoptera; family Nymphalidae; genus Vanessa; species Vanessa cardui. The sequence continues at coordinate 5,568,100 of NC_061139.1, forward strand.
ACTTAGGTCTAAGCAATTACTTTTATGTTTTATTTCCTACATTTAACAAGTGATATAAAACTGAGGTCAGAAGAAAATAAAACTTAGTAATGTTTGTATGAAATTACTCTTAATTATTTATATAGTACTTTATTATTTGATCTTCCTTAAATGCAGAAAGGTTTTTTTTTATATTTTCCAGCTTATATTTAAAAAAATGTTTGTATCATAATGCTCACTCTGATGGTAGACCACAAGCGTTCTAGAACACGCGTAAATTTTAGTCTAGGGTTCAAATTCGACAAGCATTTCTGAATTTTACACTTTTCAACTACTTAATTAGTTTTGATAATCATCTCATCTCGTGGTTCGGAAAACCTGCATTGTTTTGAATGAAAATCTGCCAATTTCTAACCCGCAATGATTCAGTATGGTCGAATATGCTCCAAAAATGCTCATCTGTAAGGAAAGCAGCACTTTAGCCCGGCAATGAAACATTCACAGTCTATTACTTTACTTTTACTTTAAGAATAGCAATTTTATTTTTGCACGGTCGCCAGTAAATTCGCAAAGATAATTTTATATAATATCTTATCCAAATTCATGGGTTGATATCGAAACTCACTAACGCAATAACCATTGTTCTTCTGCCATCTTATTATTTAAAAAAAACATCTTATATAGACACAAATAAAAAAACACAAAAACAATGTAAGAGATTTTTTATTGATGTAACTTTGTACGTTTTCAATACCTTAATAAGGCTTTATTCATAAAGTGTACATTTATGTAAGGCCAATAATGCGTATTTCGATTTGTATTTAATATAAATAAATTCACCGTACTAGCTTATCTTCATGCTCACATTTAAGTGAAATATAGCAACCTTTTACCAGGTCAAGAAGCTTTATATATCAAAAACTATATACATTGATTTGCTTGAATAAATTAATGTAGTTTAAAATAATAATTAATTTACATAACACTTCATTGGGTTATTCCTGCATAATAATATTGACGGAAAGAAAATATACCTATTAACTTCGGATCGGAAACGTCTTAATATTCTCAGTGGATAACTCAATTTTAAATCTTATTACAAATAAATTAAAACTTAATTTTAAAAACCCTTATGTTAGTGCTCTTAGCCCTAAAACTACGCTTTAAATAGAAAAAAAAACATCTACGTAACGTCGAGGCGAGTCACTATAAACATCCTTATACGACATATACGGAAAAAACGACTCGAATACGTCCGACGGTTTCCATGAAATGCGATGATGCCGAGTAATTTTCCAAAGATTCAAATTACTTCTGTCAACTAATTTATTCTTGAGACGTTGCTTTGATATGGTATAATAAAAGTAAAACTTGCTATATCGAGTTTTATTCGATTTAAGAAATATTTTCGTAAGTGTAATTTTATTAACATCCGTCAATCGATGTTACAATTAAAGCCTCCTTCGTAAATTTGCGTTATCGATTGCATAAGAAGCTGCTTTCGAATGTTGTAAAAAGTCGAAAAGCCAAAATCGCTAAAAGGACCCTTCTCCTCATTTCGTCGGTCGTAAATGTTACTGGGGTTTCTGCAATTACCTCGGATGATATACATTTTAGTGACTTTTACATTTGCTTGTTATTTTTTTATCTAGAGATTACTTTTACTTCTCTCCGTGTAACACTTATAACATAATTATGGCCGGAGGGTTTATTGAAAGATAATGCTTATTTAAATATATGAAATACCTATGCGACACTAAAATTTACATACTTACGCATAATTTGATTACGTTCCTAATATTAAATCAATTTATTATGTATTAATTATCTTTATTAAATAAATTTCGTAAGAACTAATCATTCAAATATTTTTTGTTAATTAAAAATGAATATTTTTTACTCATACATTTTAAAAACAAGCAATCAGATATTATTAAAATAAATAAAATTCATAAACTTAATTATTAAAGCGAGGACCGATAATCAAAATTCGGCAAACATCATGCGGGAAAATAAACTACAATAAAATTACTATTTGAATCAAGATGGGTACGGCTTAATTATTGTTATACCAATCGTACCGACCGTCCAACGGACTTCCTTCTACTAAGATCTCTTACACCTTACGGTATTAAGAATAAGGTTCAAAATATAATAAAAAAATATGCTTAATTCGTCCCATTCAATCATAATTGTAGGCTATATCGTCTACTGTCCGTATAGAACTATAATATTTTGTTTAAACGAGCACTCGGTTTTTTTAACGGCCATACTTATGATGCTACGTAATTTGATGTCTTAACATAATAAAAAAAATTGGTTACTTAATAATTTTTAAAATTCGAACATTAAAAAAGAGTTCGTAAGCAGAAAATGCTAAAGTAGTAGTGTTATGGATTGCCTTTGTTATTTTTTATTTGTTACGGTAACATGCTATTGTAGAAGGATTGGTCTCTTGCATCACCGTGGAACCTTAACCTACATCAATAAAGGTATATTACACATCAGAATGTCACATCAATCTTCAATGACGATTAATAATCGCGGCTCCCATTGCTTTGTATCAGAATCATCGCCTATTGTATGCGATATGTAACGCATGATACACACTGCCATTAAAAACGGACAACAAAAAATATTCAATCCATAATTTCGTAAGATAAATTAACGATAAGAACTCCGATTCAAAATTATTGTAAAATATATCACGTTTTCTTAATAGAATTTAGTTTAAGTAGGTTCTTGTATAAATAACTTAAAATTTTAACATCCGTTTTGTTGATTGAACTTGTAGGCTGTAACGCGTTCGTCTTTTATAAAAAGCCGAACTTCTAATCGAGCCCGCAAATTGTTTAAGCCTTTGTTTTCGAAAACGTGAATGGGATTCATTCAAGCACATGTTATTTAAAAAAATCTATCTTGTTAAGCAAGAGTATCATCATTTGTTATGAAAGACAGACATTGTATGGAATTAAAGCGATTTGTTAGAGATCCAGCCTCCGACTAGAGCTTTTATTTACTTCTACATATTTCTAGGCGTATTATCTTTATCGTTTCGGAATTCCTCATCAAAGAGAAATGATATAATTTTTATGAATAATTACGCAACGGTAATTGTTGATAAAATTTTGTTGCTTTTGAGATGAATTTAAAAATAGAATACATTTCATCAGCGAAAGATTTAATCGAACTTAAATATTGTTCATTTATATAATCTGACTTACACTATCAGAACAGTTTTCTATTATATACTTTTTTATGTACAGCGAATAGTGATTACATGGCACCATATTAATATTCTTTAAAATATTTATTTACCAATGTAAGTGATTGGAATGACAGTAGTAAAAAACACATTAACATAAAACATAATTTAGACTAATTTAAAATTACACTAAACTCGAAAATAATTTGGAAATAAAAGTAATTGTTACTGTAATGACCTACTTTAAAATTTTAATACCAACAATGAATTTATTTTAATTTTATTTAAGGGTCGTTAATCGTTTTCATTTTAACGATTTAACGAAACAACAAGCGAAATGTCCTTAACCATTTCGCAACGTGTCTGCTTTATTTATGTGTTAATAAAGATAACTGTTAATAAAAAAAATATCCATTAAAGTACCTCTATAAGAACTTTGTATACATATAATTTTATAAAGGACCACAATTTACGAACTTCTGAATACATAAATGTATAACAATTGATGCTTTAAACAAAAGAACTCGATATTTAAATTAGAAAGGTAGACTGCCGATGGTAAGTTGTATTCACCGATAGAGCTGACTCGTGAAAATAAGAACAATAGTCAAACCACCACTAACCAATAACGTTATTTCCGTAGTGCCTAATTCAATACACTAGCTCACTCACTTTTCAAAGCAGAATACAGCTGCCATACAAACTTTTGCTGCTTTGAATATTTAACAAGTGGGTGGAACCTGACTAGACGAGTTTGCGCAAATCCATAAACACAAAATAATAATTTCACGCAGAAAAGTTATACAAAAAAGTTTCCTAAACCCTTATAGGTACTAATATAATTAAAATTTTGTTGACATTGCTTCATGAATAAAAAGTTGTTACATAGCATTATAAGCTTTTTAAATAAATGTTCTACCTAACACAAAAAAATAATTCAAATCGGACTCGTAGGTCTACGATAATTGCGTTCAAACAAACAAAAGTAACAATGTTATTATAACAATAGTGTAATAAATAATATATGGACAAAACACTAAAATTTATTTAATTTTGTGTATTTTACCATACGTATAACAAAAACAACACTGTAAATTTAAGGCCTCCTCCCCCTTTGAGGAGAAGGTTTGGGACACATTCGACCACGCTTTTCTAATGCGAAATCAGACAGATGCAGGTGTCTTCACGATGTTTTCCTTCACCGCCGACCACTAGATGAATTATAAACCTGCCTGGGATTGAACCCGCAATCATCGGTTAAGAAGGAAATGTTCTAACCACTGGACATATACAAACATAAAAAATGTTCATTACCTATTTTTACAGAATGAATAATAATTAATTTAATTACGTTTCCCGCCTTCGTCCTAATCCAACGACAATGCGGGGTTTGTTAACATTTGGCAATAGTTCAAAGATCACGCAATTAATTTCAAAAGCCGATTTCTAGAATCGGAACTGTGGCCACGGATCACGATGCGACTAATTCAGTGGTAGTTTTGCAATGTTATCATAGAATAATTGTCATCGAATACAATGTCGAAACGGTTTGAAATATTGGGCGTCTGTGAAATTGTTGTGAAACACTGCATTCTTATTGACGTTAATTGTATAATTAAAACAATTCTTATTGATATAATATTATTGCTAAGGAATTTATAGAATTAAAAACAAAATAATATATTTTCATTTATTAAATTAAAAAAATCTTCACATATATATTTTTATTGTTTTCAGAGTACAAAAAACGCCGCCAAACTGTCTACCGCAAATGAGATTATCCCCGGTTTCCACATCCAAGCGCTAATAGGTAAGTGATCTATCGGATACATTGCATTATAGAGTTAAGCGAACAAGATCGTTAACTTCTTTCTAATAAAAAAAAATCTATATTAAAATATATGGGGCAATGACATTACAAAATATTTATTGCGATTTTTGTTACTTTCTGACGAAATACGGTACGACAGTAAATTTAATTGTATCTGTATTATTTTGGGCCGCGTTGTATTAACAGTTTACATTCGATACAAAGCAAATTCGTAAGTTAAGAAAAAAGGTGTTTTTTATGGAAAAGTTAGGGGCAAACCTGATATTAATTGGACACTATCGCCCAAAGACATTGTCGATGTAAGAAATATTAGATATTTCTTACATGACACCAATTCGCCAACGCTCACTACGTATTGCTATTTGGCGGTAGAATATTTGATGAATGTCTGGTACACAGACAGGCCAACCACCAAGTAAGTATATAAATATTAACATATATTATTATTATTAATTTCAGCTCAATACCGTAGTAGCCAAAGGATTCAAGAGAGTTTTCATGCATGTATTTCCCAATGAAATAATTACCTGTAAGCGTGTTCAGCTTATAAGATAAAATTAATTCCGCTAATGCAATGTGAGCCGCATAAAGGGCGATGGCTAAACTTTATAATGGCTTATTATAATAAACGCGGTGGTCTCGGCTCCTACACGGTTTGACCTGGGGCGATTAGTCGGCTACTGAGGCCAGTATCGAGTAATACTTGAGAACATGCCATGGTGCTCTTATTAACCGACTAGAAGGGGTTACAAGGAAAGTAAAAAAAAAAACAATAAATTAATCTCTGAAAAAAAAACTGTTATTGAAAGCTGTGACTTTTACGGCTAGCCGCCTTTCAAACGTCACTCTTCCTTCGACATGCTTTATATGTCGGAATAGTTCCCCACCTGATGGTGGGGGTACTCGAAAGACTTTTAAATGTTCGATTGGTGAAAATTCATAACAAAAAATGTCTTGCCTTAATTACAAACAATTATATTACGAAAATTAATATTCCCAGTAAAATAATAGACGAAAACATAAAATTACGTCAGCATTTAATTTAATTTCATATGCACATAAAGGTTTAATAACGAATTCTATACTTTAGCAGACCACATCCAGGAACACAAAGCCTCCGTGTATTAATATCGCTCGAGACTGTTCATGTAACTGCTCACGCATAACATATACCGATGTAGTTTAGCAAATGACCGTCGCTTAGAAATTTCCTCCGGTATTCCAACGATTTTACGCCTTAAATCCATGCAAATTCAGATAATTTTATACAACATTCTCACTCGTCTATAAAACACTCTAACTAAGATCCAAAATAGGAAGACATCGTGCAAGCAGGACGAGCCCAAATCCGACTAGATGTTGCTTCTAAGAAATACTACGGAATTACTTAGAAGTTGATAGTAAAACCAAATAAAAAGTAGTTTGAGAATGCAGACATTCGATTAATACGCTTACATTCATTATGTATTTGGATCAATTTGAAATCAACAGTCTTCCACTGATACACTAAATCTAATTAGTGTCGAGCCCAATGGATAGAGCGCGGAGATCTTAGTTCATAGTAAGGGGTTCAAATCCGATCAAGTATCACGAGATTTTTTTATGTTTATATCTTTTTACCATTTGTTTCGTGTCCGGTGTTGATGTTAATTACGTGTTTTTTTACAATAATTATAAATTTTATGGACTTATACTTGAGCCTAGTTTAACTAATTACTATTTAAAAAAATATTATGCAATAGTTTGGATTTGACATCGGTAATTGAAACGAGATAAGTAAGCCTATTTCGTAGTCCACTCGTCCTTGTTTCAATGTCGATTTGAATAGTGATATCTAAATTGAACTGCAACGTGTGCTAAAAAATTAAATGTTTTGTTACATTACGTACAATTTAAATTCCTCATTATATTGACGTCGGAGTATAATTTTGACACACGCCGTATAATGAAGTCCAGTCACGCTATAGGAGCAAACGCGAGTAATTCAAAACATAAATAACAACTTTTACATTGCACTGTTAAAGGTACATTCAAATTTATATATTAACTATTTTATATTAAAACCTTTTTGTAGTACTTATTGAAAGGTCAAATATATATTATACAGTTCTGCAAAGAGTAATTTTATAAAAAAAATATTTCAAACAAAAAAATGTTATAGAACATGTTGTTAACTAGATGTTATTGTGTTCATTATATAACTTAAGACAAAAATCAAGTAGAATAAAATTAATTTTTAAAAAAAGAATTACAAACTATTTATTTCTTTGCAATAAGAACAAACAAAGATCAATCGAAAGAAAAATTCAGTCAAGAATAAATATTTGTAGAATAATAAACCAATGCCTGGTTATCAATTGTAGCACAGTATAGATGTTTTATAATTCTCCAAAATCCTCAAAGATAAGGTTTATCTTGAAAAAAATTCTTTGATTTTTTAATATATCAGAAAAACTATATAACAGAACATGGCTGCCAAAATATCACAAATTAACACAGCAATCGTATTATATCACCTGGATGTTTTTTATTTCTTAATAACCATATCAATTATTATGCATTTGGTATTCGAATTTTAACAGTAGTTTTTTTAATTTTTATGCCTGAATTTATCAAATGTTGCACCTGTCTTGGTCACGAGTTGTCTGAAACCAGTCAAATATGAGTCACGGTTAGAACTTTAATATGAAATTGTAAATGTAAATCGCGAAAGATTAAAGTGATTATAACTGACGGCTGGTTAAAAAAACATACAAATATCATTCATAACAAATAATTAAAAGAACTTCATAAAGAATTATAGTGTAAATTATTATAATTACTCAGCTCAAATATAAGGAAAACAAAACTTGCATATGGCTACATATTCGATTGGAATGTTATAACGATTTCGGTTTTATCTTTGTCAATGTAATATATATTATGCAATATCATTATTCACTACATATTCTATTAAGTACAAAACAACAAAAACTAAGCGGCAAATTTTATTAAGTACATTACATACATTAAGTCTCTATCGTCGAGTATATTTATCATTAAAACTATATATTGAGACTAACCATTAATGGTTACTTAAAATTAACAATGGAACAAGGTTGTACTGTTATTATTTAATATTAAAATGGACATTACATCAATCTACGAGCTTAATTTATTTATTTTATATTATATTAGAAAGCAAGGCACATACATTCTATGACAATTCGATTTAAAATATTTATGATTACAATTGTGTACACATAGGGCTAACTTAACATGCAGATTTTAATATTAAATAATATAATTCATTGATTGAATCCTAGTATTATTTAAAAATAAATGTTTTTCCTCAAAAAAAGACGATCATAATGCACTCTAAACATTTTAACATATCAAAAGCTACGTACCTAATAATGAATCATATATTTCAAAGAGGAATATTGAGTATTTAATTATTGAGAAGAATTATCCATTTACAGAGAAATATATATATTTTTATTGCCGATAAAGATACCATCTTTTAATAATAAGTTAAAACAAACACATCGGTAACTTGTGATAATTATCTTTAATAACGCATATTTACGTCTCAACCGGTGAGACTATTTGCAAAATGTGTCGTCATAAACATATCCAGCTTAAGACAGTCCTAACTAATGTATGCGAAGATTCTAATTTATATGTATACGCAATAAATAGACGAGAAAATAACGTGTCACGAACATCGTACATTGTAACTTGTGAATACACCTACTCACCAATAAAACAAATAGTTTATTACTTTCAGCGATGAACTAAGTAAATACAGTATTTGTTCTTGTAAATTCCATTATATATAATTCCATAAATGTTGCTTATTTTAAAGGATTCAAGATAAGCCTCGCTCGATATGACTATGCGGCATATGTTAACATGTTTATTTCACTATTGTTGTATAACAATTTATAGGCTTTTTATTTTAAAAAAATGTTGGTATATTTTTTTAATGTGATATATAAGTTAATAAAAGATATAAAAACAATTAAAATATATGTTTTATTTTTGTAATCACGAGGAGCAAATGCAATTTATTATACGAGTCGTTAAAACTTAAGTATTGAATGTCGCAACAGCACAATCGCAATAGATAATAAAAAAGAGATAGGTATCTAACAGTACCCGTTTCACTTTTCTATAAAGGCGTCGTAGCACGCGACCAGCCTTATCAAACAACATTGTGGACTAGCCCACTTTCCTCTGATATATCGAAAGCGTCGGATCAGTAGATCCACGGTATCTGCGGTTGCTCACAATCGAATACCGCGAGGTTTCGCTTCACCACCTACCACGTCTGTCCACTCTCCATTGCCCGTCTTTGTTTATTATATTTAATTAGTGTATATCACTCGAAGAGGAAATCTCGTAGGCTTATTTATGGCCAGACGCTCGTTAAGCTAACTGAAATTTACAAGGTGTTTTACATAGCAATTCCATTAATATTACGCACTTTATTATATACTTCGATGTTTATTTAAATAGCTTATTTTTAAGGTACTTGTAAGTACCTAGTAGATATTTTATTAAATATTTATTCATGTAATGAAATGTCAATTTTCCTTCCAGTAACACGAATATAAAAAAAAAGATTTTTTTTCTATTTAATATTTTATAAAACGTGCCATATTATGCATTAACCGGATTCAATTTCAAAATCAATGTATAAAACAAAACAATTATACGCGGCAAATATTTAAATAATAAGAGGCGATCGCTTACGTCATGCTTGAATATATTTCAAATTCGATAAGCGATGCTTATACTACCGGGAGACATTACGCAACGAGTATTCAATAGTTATCTGGTGCATTTATTACAGTGTAAAATCGTTATTGTATCCGTATGAAAACAAATAAATTTTCATTAAAGAAATCTATGGTAATAAAGTAAAAAACATAACGGTCTGCCGCCTCATACGTATATTAAACAACATTTATTTCCCTTCGAATTAATTAAAATAATCCTACCGCAATTCCTTATCGTTAACACTAAAGTAAACCTGCCGCGATCCCTTATAAAGTCATTGGAGGCGTCAAAACGCGTCCAGTACTGTAAAATATGTGGATATGCAAATACATAGATAAAAGAAGGTTATAATATGCAGACCTAATGATGCAGACATCGGCACACTCCGAGAAAACATTATGAACTGGTTTAGTGCTTTGGTAGACACTCCTTATCATAAAGCTAGGTTCACAAATTCACCTATATTTAATATTAAAAATTAATTTATTAAATTTAGCAAATATGTTGTCGCTTCAGAATAAATAGGTCAAAAATTTGTAATTCACTTGATCATCTTATAAGCAATTGCAAAACAAAGTTACTGACTATAATTTTTTTTATAAATTTTCGTATTATTTTCGATAAGACATTTTATTGTAATCTGTGTGTTGTCTCTAAAAAATTATCATCAATAAATACCTATAAAAAGCCACTAAGTTTTCCATTTATTGCTACATTTCATTTTAAAATGTTTATCTAAGCTTTTAAATTTGTGAAAACTAAAATTGAAATTGACCAACTATTACAGAATGATTGATGTGATTTAAACATATTGGTGTTTAATGATAGCACTAAACGCCAATACAACATATTGATATGTCCTATATGGCGAGAAACACATACATATCTGTGAAGCAGCCAATGTACTTTGCCAAAAACTATAAAATAAAACATCTTTCAAACCATATCATCACTAATTCTATTAACTGTGGTATATTATACGATGTTTATTTTCGTAAATAGAACAAAATCATTATCAATAATTTAAAAAATGTTAGTCCACAAAAATTGAACTTATTAAATTTGTGAATTACCCAAAAATGGGCCCATTCTATGTAGGTAATAATACTCGAAGCGAGGCGAAACAGAAATCGAAATGTCTTAAATCACGAAGCACTCACGCGTAAAGTGGTTACAATAAGTAGATGATTCCTTTTTATTGATTTGCTTAACACAATTTACTAAAATAGCGCTTTACTTTTACCTCCATTTACGCGAAAGTCGCGCGCTTTGACGACTGACACGATATGTTCTATTTGGCTGCTCTTATCGTGATTGTTAAACAATCAAGTAACTCGCTTAAATTATCCTTTTACCTTGGTCAAATTAAAATAAGAAAAAAAACAATACTGTTATCCCAAATATTGTTTTCGGTAACTGTAAAAGCGTTTCTATCTTTCGAATTTATAAACTTCATCTGACGCAACTATAGCGCCAGTGAAATAATTTAAAAATCGAACGTGTACAACCGATCATTGTATTATTAAATAAGCATAAAAATAAAATTTTTTTTAAAATATAAATGGCAACATTAAAAAAAAACATAGAATTAAGTTAATGTTGTTGAAAGTGACATGTGATATTCGCATTTACGATATTAGCTCGGTAAATATCGCAAGCTCGGTGCTATTAAATAAATTTCTTTCTTACTACATCTTATAATTTTATATCGTAGTTTCGTAGATCTCTACAAACAACATTCACGCATTTAATGATCTAATATCTGGAGCAGTTCTCGTAAGTTGACTGACAGATAAGTGATTGTGGAATTTGTTACCATCTAATATCTAGTTATCATATTAGATATATTGAACCACACCTGTTTTCTCGTAATTATATGTTTGTAGAGTGAGCTAGCGACATCGATTTCACGTATGATAAACGTTAATTTTGCAGAATCTCTTAACGTTAAACAGTCTTGAACTTTTTTTTTTTATACTATATATATTTTAAATCAATCAATGGAACGAATAGCTGTTTTAATGAAAGCGTGTTTCATTGTTACGCTTAACAATAGTTTACAATTTGTTTTGATATATTTTTAAAAGAAAACATATCAAGTATATAATTTGATGTTACGTAAAAAATAAATGATACTCAAATATTTTTGTAATCACAGACCAATAAAATATATATTGACCGTACTAATACTTATTAGCTCCATCACGACCGTAAAAAAGCTGAATAGAGCGAACAGTCGTATATCAGTGGTATAATGAAGCGCGGTCTTTCAATGTGTGATACAGGTTTATTCCACATTTACCTAAACATAACCATAATTACATAAAAATTTAAATAAAAAACATATTTCATATATAAATAATTACAAATTATTAATGTCAAACAAAATTTTAAATGTCTCTTTAATGTCTTTAGATAGAATTAAAAAAATACGTTACAATGAAATATAAGTGTATTTAAAGTAACGAATATATTTTAAATTAAGAACGAAATATAGACTTTTCAAAATAGGATATTTAATTTACCTAAATCATAGGTCCAAGTGGAACAACTGACGGTACCATAAAATACTCAAAGCGAACAGCGGGCAAAGACGGAACAAATCAGACGAGGCACTTATAACGGCTCGGCACGCGCTGCAGAGCATCAATTACCGGGTCGTGAGCGCTCCCGCACTACAGCCGGTATAAATAAAACTGCCCATACACCGCTCCAGTGGCGCAATAGTAAAGGCTATCCGAAAGGTCTTCCGTTCAGATTTCAGACTGGTTTTCGCGTGATAACGCCCCGATGATTCACTTTTTAATCTCGTTTAGAAATGCTAAATGTAACAACGCTGCAGAAATTGATTATTGTTTCTACGTGAATTTTGAATAAATGAATTTTGTTTTATAATATAATAAATTTAAAAAAAGAAGAAGAAAATATATATTTTTAGACTTTTCTTTAAATCGCTTCTAACTTATCCAATACGACCGTAAACGATCAAAACTTAGCTACTATATAGGCGTACATTGGAGCACGCTCGGCGATCGTGACTTAGTAATGTGCGAAGTGGCACGCGCCGACATGTCACGTCACGGTGGAGAGAGATAAAAGGTATAAGTCGGGTGCCTATTCTTCATTTTTTCGCATCCGTCCTATTTTCGCTTTCCTAACAATAGCCTTGGTCACGGAGAAGTCGATTGATTCGCTTTCGCTTCCTCCACTGTGACGACACCAGCTCGGCCCTTGTTTCTGAACTATTCACGCGAAAAAATTTAAATCCATTGTCATTTATACTGATTGTTTGTTCCTATCAATTTTCTTAACATCATAATGTTCCAAGAATATATTTATAATAATTCAATTCACAAAAGATTTATGTCCTTTTGACATGATGGCATGGTCATAAAATATATGACATAGATGTATATTTTATGTTAAAATAAATTTAAATACATTTCGATAAGAAAATCATTTAGCCGTTTAATCGAAATAACTTTAAACGTAATGTAAATATCAGCAGTAACATTAATACTTCGTATATTCAACGTGACTCACATGTGTTTAACGATGCCCCAGAGCGATGCATTATTTGTACGAGATACAAGCAATTTATCTATACACAAGATCACTAGTTTTCCTTGTCATCTCATCTGGTCTAGAAACATTTGACGTTATAATGAAGCAGTTTTAATATTTGCATGATGATAAATACTATTTTGTAATATACCGATGCTAACATTAACCACACAATAAAACCTCTTTGAATAAACTAATTATTTTACTCCTACATTAACGATGTAAAATTTACCGCATTTATACTTCTATTATTATTATTATTTTAAGTGGCTACATTTAAAAAAACCCAAGTTCGAAATATTCCAGTGATTTGTGGTTTTCTGGTTTTAAATTATTGTGTTTGTTTGCTTGTTGGTAATCATTTATATGAACAAATGAAAACTAAATTAACCTGAAAATGAAAAAAACTCAACTTATAGGTTTCACAGACTTTTCGGTTATTATGATAATTTTGGACGACTTTATTTCGGGAATTCAAGCAAGAAAAGTATACTCGCAATTTGCAATAAATAATAAAAAAAAATTTCTTATCATGAAGATCCTATAGATTATAAAAAAAAACATGATTATATCATGTTTTTTTGCTTCGTTTAAATATGTAATTTTATATTTATATTGTTACACATAAAATTAAAACATTAAATACATTTTAAGTGATATTTTTAAATGTTTTAAAAATATAACGAGACGACAAAATTTTTATCGGTTCATTTTGAAGCCGAAAGTAATAACATATTCGTAACATCGCATTTTCGTTACAAAAAAAATAAAAAAAACTTTTGAAATAGTTATTGCGATATCAACGAGCACAGGTAGCGAACAAAAAGCTTTTTTCATTCATAAAAAATGTCGTTAAATAAATGTGCAATTACAATAAATGTTCTTAAAAAAAAACAATACAAAATTGTATACAAAATTAGCAGAACGTTAAAAGTGTATTTATAAGTTACCGCGCATCTCAAAATCAATTAACCGATTTTGATGGAAATTAATAAATATAATTAAGCTTATGTGTTATTGTGACGGTAATAAATATTAAATATTACAGAAATGAGTTAAGACCAATGTACATGGAAATGGTAATGTTTCAAGACATTCGTCTTCAGATATAATAAGTGCTAGAAGGAGAACGCCATATCAAACTGCTTGTACATAGCTCATATTATTTTAGGTAATAATATAGTGTATTAAGATGAGTCTAAATGGCCCAGCAGTTAGAACGCGTGCATCTTAACCGATGATTACGGGTTCAAATCCAGGCAAGCACCACTTTTTTCATGTGCTTAATTTGTCTTTATAATTCATCTCGTGCTCAGCGGTGAAGGAAAACATCGTGAGGAAACCTGCATGTGTCAAATTTCATAGAAATTCTGCCACATGTGTATTCCACCAACCGCATTGGAACAGCGTGATGGAATATGTTCCAAACCTTCTCCTCAAAAGGGAGAGGAGGCCTTTAGCCCAGCAGTGGGAATTCACAGGCTATGGTTGTTGTTGTAGTGTATTAAACAGATGGATTTTGATATAAAAAAAGCGTAAAAGTATCCAGGAGACAAACAAACAATTACATAGAAATACAAGTTCCACGGCAGTGAAATTGTATGCAAAACACCTCATTCGATATAAATTCAATATCAATATCGTCGTTATTACTTTACGCAAACAATATTCGAATAATGATACACTCTATTGGCTAGTTTCACCGCTGGGTCAGCGAAACAATCGGTCAGCCGCCGGCAACACATTATCGACCTCGAAACAAACAAATTCAATTAGGATTAAGAAAT
This sequence comes from Vanessa cardui, assembly GCF_905220365.1. NCBI lineage: Eukaryota > Metazoa > Arthropoda > Insecta > Lepidoptera > Nymphalidae > Vanessa > Vanessa cardui. The sequence goes on from NC_061139.1 coordinate 5,583,230, forward strand.
TAAACGCTCAAAGCAACCGCGAAGATGTTATCCGAACGAGGTCAACGACACATCGAACGAATAAAAATATTTTGGCGTTAAACAGTAACGATACAAAAAATATTATTAAAAAAAATGCCAATGCTGTTATGTAATACATTTTATATTAGTATTATTATTATAAGTGCAATACGATAATGTCTTAGTCAGGAATAATGTTTTGTGAAACAATTGGCACGTTTATAAATACAGTTTTATAAAGCGAAAAAGTTTTACAGTTACTTTTTTAAGACATCTATGCGTGATAGTAGTGTTGCGACATTCTGAGAATTCAATGCGTGAGAACCGTAGGTTTTAAACCACCTTTGACATGGGCACTCAAAACGACCATTTAGGAAGTACATAATTGTACTAACTCCGAGTGACTCTACGTCGTAATTTACAATGTAAGTTTAAAATGTTTGCTGCGTCTTCACACCATAAAAAATAATCACTTTTTTGTTCACGATGCTACTTAGCTTTAAAGGTACTTAAATCTTTAAAACTAAGTAGCAGTGCTAACTATTATTTAAATAGTATTTACGAACAACAAGTACGTATGTCTAACACACAAAGTTCCTGTGATCTTTCATTTTCTTTAATCGAACATTATAATTATATTATACACCTATTTTTAAAATAGGAACCCGTTGAAATCTATTCAGTAAACATTTAAGCGCGTTGAAGTCTTCTCAAGGCAGATGCTACAGTAGTTACTTGTTAATAATTTACAAAATTCTAAATTCTAAAATCCTTTTACTTCAATTGTAACATAAGTGACGTTTCAGTGTTTTTTTTTTGTGACAATCATTAATAACATATCTGTCGAGCAAATAAATAAACGCCTCCAAGGATTGGTCTTCTCATTAAATGTAGAATATATTTGTAAAATCTTATCAAGATGATATCAGGCAATAAATAAACATTCGAAAATGATAGTATGACGTGACATAAACAGCAATACAAGACTGGAACGTGGCATTATCTAAAAGGGGACGGCTACTTTCATTCGATCGAGTTTTCTCAACTAGTTCCAGTCACATCACTTAGCGGAAACTGTCGTTTTCAATCGTAGAACCGGAGCGATGATTCCTCTTATCAAATTGCGGGTGTTGGTCGGTGAAAATGTTCCCACATTTTCTCGTGGGCCATGGTTGATCATATGAATCAGTGGAAATTGTTAGTTGACGTCGCTCAAGGCTGATAATAGCCGGTTATTTGTCAGTTTTCTCTGGACGCGCCATCGCCTATCGCCCGTGCTGTGGACACACCTGTATCGAACTTAGCGACTAATTGGTTCAATATTAAAAACTCGATAATTCAGTAGCAGAACACTTAATCAAAGCGCACATACTTAATAATATCAAGTTGCTTAATAAATAACATATTCAAATTTGATACATATTTTATTATAATTGATATTCAATAACACTCAAATTCTCTGATATGTCAATTTCAGAGAATAATGTAACATATTAGTTAAAATAAAAAAATGTGTCCAAAAATAATCTATGTCACTTTATACATATAAAACTTTAAAATTGCCACAAAGCCTGGAGTTGCTTATACATATTTTATTTTATCATTACAATTCTGTTTCTACTATAAAATAATATAGCCTGACAGTAATGTAAGTCAATTTCTTTTATTAACAAAAATATCATTACTATTAACAAGTGAAAGTTTAAAGCATAACGTTGAAGAAAAAAATTGTACATGTACATTTATATTACAAACGAGTTTTTATATTTATTTATAGCTTATTGTTTGATCTCATGATTATCAGTCATTATAAATAAAAATTCAGTAATATATGAGTATAGTCACTTCAAATGAAATAGTTTGTATTAAAATTTTAGTAATAAAATATACATAACAGAATTCAAATAACGACATTGTCAATAAATTTATGTTTTTTTTTTTTTTTATATTACATAATTGTACGTTACTGCCGTGAATTAAATGAATCTTAGAAGCAATTAATAGTTCCCGATTTAGCGACAGGCGGGAAAGGGAGCGGTGAACTCATTACACGGAGCACGACCAACGTGCGCCGCGGGCGCCGATCAACTGAGGAAGTGACGCCGCGCCCAGCACACGCGCACCTTTGTTATAGGGTTGCAAATTTAAATATTTTAATTATATTTAAATGAGCTAAAAGCCCGCTATAGTACATCCTAACTTATATAAAAATTTAGGACATAAAAATTGATATATGTAATGGATTTAGTCATTTAAGTTAACATAAAAATCAATATTCAGCTTATTTTTCTTGATATTAAATCTCAGTTAGGCTTGTTAATTACAACATTTATCGATAATAGTTTTCATTTTCGAAAGCAACTATAATAATAGTTGATTAAGTATAAAGCTAGCGGCAACCTTAACACAATGGCTACAGGCGCAAGCACGAAGCTAGTATTTGCACAAAGCGGAGCCGCGCACCGCCCTTAGCTATCGAATGTCATTTCACAGCTTAACATTAGTCGCATCATGACAGACACACAATTCCAACATTTCCTTCGCATAATTGCAAAATACAATCTCATCGGCTCCTAGACCCCACATTATAGTCACTGGAACAACTGTACGTCTATAAACCGAGATATGTATTAAAGTAACAATCATCTACTCCTCTCGTCTCCTTTGTATTAAACCACCTAGCTCAGTCTGATTATAATTAAGCTTCTATGCACTAAGCTATGCGGGAGAGGCAACTATTCTAAACTGCATTCTCGAATTCCTGTCATAGTTAACGATCTAGATATCTGATAGCATCTGAATATTGGGATAGCGCGATACAGAAACGAGTATTCAATTATACCGCAAAACGCTTGTTTACAAATATTTATTCAAATAAACCCCGCAAATAGCATCACAGACAGATATTGAACTTAATAGTAAGAGAATCGGTTTAATTTTCGCTTCAAAATCACATTTATCATGATCTTCGCGTACGAACGCGTCAGTCGATGAATATTTAATGCAGTCATTCCGATTGAATGAACACCATATTCAGTGTGTTAGATACTAAATACCTGCGCTTGAGCGCATTCGAAGCTTATTTTAAAATGGATGGATTGATTTATCGCGCGTCTGCAGAAGATCTAAAAACTGGTCTGTTCGCTCGCATCTGTATGTATATAGATACGTAGCGTCACCGAGATCGCTCGTTAGGAACCCAAATACGTACAATGTTTTAGTTTTGACCGCCTTAAATGAAAACATTATCATACTGAAATTGGCCAAGACGTGTACGTAGAAATCGTATTTCGTTATTTAGTGAGACCTTAAAGTCCGTCGCTATCTAGGCGTATAATGCATTAAATGTTCTGCATTAATGCTTCGCGTGGGCCGGTCCGTCCACATTTCTATGATGAATCGGTCTCCGGCGCCGGCACGTTACGAAAATTCGCCTCAATTTACATATAGATACGATCCCCTGACATATTCTAGCATGAACTATCGATAGTTCACTGTATTGTATTGTTGTTACACGAAATATTTATTGACCACCGTAATAGCCATTATAGAAACTGAATCGACTTATGTAAGCTTAGAGCGAGTTGTCTTATCAACGAGCATCTTTCTTTTGTTGTATACAGAACATATTTTTCATTTTAATATTTAATGTTACAATAAGAATATTATTATTCGACTATCCATTATTAATAACGACGAAATCATTACTGTGTACAAAGCAATTTCTTACTAATTACATAGAGTAGCACCAGAAGCAGAGCACGCAATCAACAAAAACAGAGAACCGACAAGCTCGTGACCTCGTCAAAAATATATAATCAAAGACAATGCGTCCAGACGGTCAAATGTTAACCCTGCATTGCGAAACATTAAAGGCATTAGAATGTCATGTGGTAAAGAATGGCCCACTGGGTGATTGATGGTGCGCGGGCGCGTGGGCGGTGCGGCGCGCGCGCTGAAAACACTCGCTAAATTACACCATGCCATGTCAATTGTGATTGGATAATTTTGGTTCTACGACTATGAGCGAGAAGATCATCTGTTGCCATTGTTTCGAGCGAATCATTACTTAAACATACGAAACATCTATAATTTATTACACATAATACCGAAAACATTGCTCAACTTGTATATATTTAATAAGTTCGTAGTAATGGATTTATATAAACATTAAATCTGTTTGCATTTAATACTTGTGTTATTTTATTTTAAAATACATCGCCGCACGCGCAGCGCACGCGTCTTTAATGATCTCCAAGTACATGATTCTATTCGACTTCAACGAAAATTATAGACATATTAAATCTCTATCAAAGATTATTTTAAAAAAGAATATTTTGTAGTTGCGTGAATCTTTAAAATGAATACATTTTGTAACAGAATAGAAAATAAACTTATAACGAATATGGTTAATTACTGATTAATAAATAATTTGATTCATATCATGTATAGCTAATCCACTATTTCAAGTTAGTACAATAATACTAGAAATTCTTCCACGGCAAAAACGACCTTATTTTTATATTCATAAGAGATACCAATACTATCATATTATAAAGATTAATAAATTGACCAGTGTGTACATCTGAAGTAGCTGTGTAATTAAGAACGGTGCTTGGAGGCAACTCACGTGAATAGATAAATGGGACTCCGTCGTATGTATGTACCAGAATGTAGATTATTGTTTAAATAACAAATCGAAGTGTCTTTTGATATACAAAGTATGTTATTCTTTTGTACTCTAGATTTACAACTAAACATCATGGTGTGAGTATAAAGATGACAAAAATATTTAAATATTATCTAGACATACAAACATATAGGTGTATTAATAGTTTAACTAAATAATACACCTCAACAATACCTAAAGTAAATATTTGTAAATGAATATAATATAAGCTATCGTGTAACGGTATTCCGTGCTTAAAGTGACACTAATGTCAATTTATACCAATACATTATTAACAATTGCATACATCATTCAATTAAAGGCTCCGGACATCGAACACGGTCTGTCCGTAATCGCAATGGCCCAGTATTTTATAAAGGCATGCACACAATCATATTTAAGAGCGAGGCACGCAACGAAATGCAAGAGGGTAATAAAATGAGAGTTCCAGTGGACACTAGACGTTTACCGCATTGATGTAGTGCCGCATCAGTTTCAGCTTAGATGGCGACCAAGATTTACTGTTCTGTAAGTCATGCGGGCGATTTGAACGTATTTTGCGGTGACGCGCCACGAGTCTAAGACGTCGAGCGGTTGTAAATGTTTTCAATCGTTTTCTGACACCTTAGCTAAAGATTATTCTAATTTAGTTATGCAGTTTGAATACTAATAGCACCTTTTTGTTTTCGAACAATAAATATTTTTTTTATGAATTCGACTTCAATAATTTGAACAAGAATTTTGGAAACATTAATTTTATTTATACATATATATTCTCATGTGATGTTTAATTTTATAATCTATATTTATGTGATATTGAATACCAGTGATTTTATATTTCTTGATAAGAGTGTTTGTATGTATATGTTATTGATTCTTGCACCATAACTGTATGTCGCTGTGACGATACTAAAGAGTGGCTAGGTATATTATTTAGCTGATTGTGATGTATGACAGGATCGTGCGCATAATAGCCGGCTAAGTTTCGATTGGGAGGGCTTTGTGTAAATCTCATTCGCTTCGCTTAGCGTAGATTAATACACGCGACTTGTATTTTATATTATTAAATAAAATTAACGTCAACAAATAAAATGCTCAAATTATATATACATATTTGCTTTAATTAGTATCAAAGAAGTTTTAAAAATTTTGTATAGGTTTTATGTAACTGAGTTCTTAATTTGAAAATAAAATAAAGAACTTTCAAATGTCATGAAGTGTATAAGAACTAAATCAAAATTATTTTTTTCTATATACGTACTTTTAAGTAATCATACACGCATCCAAATTTAAATTTGTTAAAAAAATCTCATGTTAAATTATTTTTATTCAGTCTGTATAAGCCGACGCTACCGATTATTGCAATAAAAAAAAAACTTCACAAAAAGTACGCTGTCGGAAAAAAATACAAATATAAAGACACTTTATCGATTAATAAACAGCACGGCGTTAACACTCGATGATCTGACGTGTATAAAAAATCTATATAAACAAATAAACACGAGTAAATAAATAAAATAAAAATGTCAAGTGGCTTGGCGTGTTAATAACGCATCTCTTACTCTACCCTGTATAACCATCGGGCCTATCGTAAGCTATATTATTTTATGTTGTGAATAGGACCTCATAACTTTTCATCTGAACCTCATAAAATCTCATTGCCACGACCACCTATCAGCCTGGGTTCTGTAACTTTACACTTATTACCGGACAAAAGGACAGATTGGTATCGATGTAAAATAGCCTTTATCGGACTCTAGTTCAAGAAAAGCCTTTGTTCCGTGGGTGGTGAGGGCAATAAAGGTCATTATTGGCTAATAAGTAAAATTAATCTGCTAGGCAATCACAAGCAGAGAATTCTAAGTACATATTAGTATGCCATTAGGGTTGTCATTTGATAAATTTAAATTTCCACTATTTCTGACGTAGAGGAACAAATTAACAACATACAAACACAAGTGACTACTTCTTAACTGTTGATTGAATACCTATAAATAATCTTCCGTAATCAAATATATCTTTAACTCAGCACGTTTTAAATTTCGAATAAAGTTATAAATTTAAATTATATTCGTCGCCTTCCTTGACATTTATTAAAAAACTCATTTCGAGACGTCATATGAACTTTATTGCAAGATAATTTGGACAAGTACGATCGGTGGTAAAAAGAGCGATGCGTCCCAAATGTGTCGCTGAGTAATTGCGGTAGTGTTTCGCCTCTGATGAGTATGCGTAGGCGCCGATCCATGTATATATATTATGTACCAATTACATTGACCAATAATAACTCAATTTGGTTTTAGGGTTGTCAGAGATATTTAATAATTAGCACATACAGCATTACTTACAGTCTATAATTTTGAAAAAAATAATATCTCTATTGTTTTAATATTTTGATGGTGTATAGTGAAACATATTGAAATTCGATTCACTATAAAATCCTATAATTAAAGAAAAAGTAATTAATAATCATGATACACAGCCCTAATGAGTAATGTATCAGTCGCAAGGCGAGACTTCTCCGAAGCTTTTTGAGTGTTCGACGATATTTCAACTAGACAGAAAATTTTCATATATCGAATGAATGATTTATGGCAGCATTCAATACGATGTCTTCATTTGGTAGCTTCAGGCAGGTCGTGAGTGGGAGTGTTTTGGATGACCCAAAAGAATTCCAAAGGAGAATACCGGATGGTGTAATAAATCAAAATTCATTTCATTCGATCCTCTTGATACAATTCCTTTCGCACGGACCGAGTTACATTTATCATTACGCTCACAACACCCCTTTGTCAGAGTGAAAACTTAACACGTAATCTCGACGCATGAAATTAAGAAATAAAAGACACCGATACACTACACCAATATTGCTCATTGGAATTTGATACTCAAAACATTTGCTTACAATTTCCATTTTTAAATCATTGCGTATTTTGCATGTATCGTGTAAAATCAGAACTCGATGACTCTTCAAGCACTTAACTCTTAAAGCATCCTTGAATTTGTAACAAGCTCGTTGTATAATAAAAAGATTATGCCAAAGTTATGAAGGAAAATAATCATTTAGCACTAAATATAAAGAAATATAAACCTTTCGAAAAAACACAAACAAAACATGTATATAATTTAATGCTAAAATAAATGGAAAAGTTATTTATAAATTGCTTGTGTTTTTATTATTAAAATAAAAATATGTTCTTCTATTTATAAATATTCTATACAGTCGTATGAGGATTGATATCGTAAACGACAATTTATTTCGAAAACACATCAAACAATTCTCTGTTAAAACACCAGGAAGGGCTAACATTGTATATCCAGGGCATATCACTTTCGTATCGGCTCCAGTTATGTCAATAACGGTCAGTATCGTAATAGAAACGTATCTAGTGTTATTTCACAAAACAATAGCCGTCTGCAACAACAAGGAAGCTGTATCAACTCATCGATACTTAGGACGTACAAACACTCAAGACACACTGAAGTACCACTTCAAATATATATAAACGCAAAGGTAAACAATAAATTTATTAAAGTTGATTTAATTTGAAAATCATCTTTGTAAAGAAAACTAAATTACAGTCCTGTCGTATATCACTTTTTTTTTATATAAAAGTATCATTGTCTTCAGTATTATTTGTCTTAGACCTGTCTATAGTGTATCGAGTTGCTTATTTTAGTGGACAGAGGGCAGTGTCGCAGAATGCCGTTGTGCCTTGTGCCCTGCTTGCATACTTTCACCAACCGCTTCCTGATGGTTTAAAAGCACTCGTTTAGACTGAACTGGTGCATATGATAGTAACTAGAACATTTGTGTGTCTGATATTAAATTCATATGGTTTCGCTGTTATAACAAATTAACTTTAATAAAAAAAACTGTTTTTTTTATAAAAGATACTTTCAATAAAATTTAAATTAAAAAAATAGTTATCTAATCATTCGTTTATAAGCTGTTTTAATATCGGAGCAAAAAATTAAAAAAGTATATTTTTCATATTTATTGATATAGTTCAATAATATTCTATCTATTAAATTATATAATATAAAATATTTACTGTCATTTTACACTCAAAAAAAAAACATCGTGGGTTCGTAAATGGAAATTCAAACGAGCCTTTAAAATATTTTCCGTTCATGCTAGTTCTAAACTTGTTACACATTGCTCGCAAAAGCAACTATCGAAGGAAGCGTTGCATTGCCTGGAGCTACGAGTATCTCTATTTACAGACCTCCATTTGTATGACTAGAGATGTAATTTACAAACGATACAGTTCATTATTCCTAGTTACTTAATTTACGTATATGCATACTTGACTTTACATAAGAATACAAAAATATATTTGTTTTACACTATGTAATTATAAATGCAAAACTTTTATGCTCCGTTAAGATGACTAAAGTGCATCTTAACCAAAGGTTGCAAATTGAAACCTGTGCAAGTACCACTGGAGTTGGTTTGGTGTTTAATTCTTTTCAATAATTCATCTCGTGAAGGAAAATATAGGAAAACCTACACGTATAAGATGATTTTTGTATTTGATTAGCACAGCGTGGTGGAATTATCTCCAACTACTTTCAAACACATTCCTCTCAAAAGCAGAGGACATCCGTTTTCTTGCTTTATAATTATGATCTACATACAAATTTCATCAAAATGTGACTCGGATTACATAACATTCATAAGGAGAGCACTTCAACGTTAAACTACCAAAATAATTTCACTCTACACCAATAAACCTCCCACTTAACGTGAATCACTTTTTGCTTACTTTCTTTAAAGCAAGAGGCTCCGCTCTCGAATCTTTATGACGCGATAAAACTGTTGGCAACTCCTGCGATGTTACGAGCAGTCAGCGAAATGTGATATTTTACAGAGTAACGCGGGACCATATCAATGTCATGTTATGGTCGGCTCGCATCATTTGTTTCTCGCAACACAAATCCGGAAGGCGTGTGACATTTGTTGAAGGCTTTCAACGTCTTTATAGATACATATAAAGGAAACGATAACTTAATATTCAAGATACCTTTTGAGGTTTTATTGAAAAAACCATTATTCGTTATTCGTTACAAAAAGGCAGCTCTAGATAATATCAGGATTACTTATTTCCGATTCCTTTTACTTGAACATCTCACCAAATTTTTATTGCTTTGATTAAGAGCCAATCATTTATAAGATAACCTCAATTTAATTCACGAAATTTAAATCGTATAATAAAATCGATGTTATACGCAAATATCGGTTTTAAAATATTTTTAACATTTACCCAACCTTTTAAAATCAGTAAAATTAAAATTAAAATAATTAGATAAAAACAACATTTTAATACATCCATAATATAAATTAAATACGATATGTTAACATTTCGATACATTTAACAGCACCTACTTTAGACTACTGTTAACTTGTATGTACCTAATTGACAACACACAGAGAAAATTTGTTTCCAATATTATATATCAATTTACTCGCGAAGGTGCGTCCCTCCACAAAGACAGCAACAAATTATAAATCAGATTATATATATCATACACAGTTTGGAATACATCTATACGATAAATGGAGGATGTATGCCATTGATAATTGGCATCGTATAAATACTTTAATATTGTCAATTTATCAGCATTACGTCATTTAAAAAAATACAACGTTCAACTTAAACTTTAATAAAAAAAAATATTGTCTATTGATGAAATAATCAGACCAATTCTAGAAATATACGCCTACATCTTTCTATATCTATTTTCCTCTACCTTAAGGTTGCCTGGAAGGGATTGCTGTGTTAATGATAAGGCCGCCTCTTGTTCATCTTTCCTAATCGTGTCTGTATGATTTATTTACTGGTGTACAATAAAGAAGATTTTGATTTGATTTGATATTATTATTAGTATCGTACTGTACATTCGGCAATCCGGGATAACTTTAGATAAGGTTATAATAGTTATTATGTTTCAAATGTTAACAAATAACATTAAATATTAATCTTTATCAGACAAATCGTAATCCACTGTAAGATCAATGATAGATAAACAATCGTATGTATTATTTGTATTGCTAAAACTGAAACTTTTAAAACTGCACTTATTATTACATAACGTATTACAATCATCGTAAATTGAATCACTTCGAAGCATCGACGCTGTGTTTACAATATACGTCAGTTATACTGGTTTAGAAGTTATTCGTTGATTTACAACTGGCTGGGTAGAAACTGGATATTGTTTCCGGCGCATTGGCCTCCCGGTCTTCTCGTTGACCAGATTAACATACAAATGATATTGTTAATTTTGTTTGTATGTAAAATTAGACAAAATAAACTTTATTATGCAACAGGTTTATTGATTTCTGATAAATTAATTATATTTACCGTATATAATTGCAACATACTGTAACGTATAAAAAGGTAATTGTTAATGAAATTTATTACTAAATAAACGAATCTCACGTAGAATAAAATGGTTGTTTTATCTATCTATATGAGTCCATAGAAATAGAAAACAATTAAATTATTGAGTAAATCCATAAACCCAAGTTATAGACCGTAACGAATGGAATTTGATCTTATTTATAGTTTTACGTCCATTCATTATTGGATCGATTCTTGCTAATAACGATCATAATCTTTCTATTGATGTTTAGAAATCATAATAAATTGTATTTTATCTGAATAATACATCGACTTCATCATTTCTGTATTATAAGACGCTTCATATTTTTTGTCCGAGCGTCGAAATTAAATATCTCTAACTAGATAGTCTCATTTATCATCATTTCAATCGCATACGTACAAACTAATTACCTAATAAAACTCGTCTTCAATTTAATATAATGTAGCGCGAACGTTTTATCGATAGATTTTTTATCGATATAGTTTTTATCGTTTTAGTAAGGATTTTATTATTATTACTATTTAAATATCGTATTTGCTCCATTTACTAATTGAGCGTGTCCTTGCGATGTAGTTATGATTGTGCTGTATTACTAACGCAAACTCATAAAGTAATTTAACATCTCTAATCGTCCATTGGGTTGTTAATTCAATATAACGCTATAAAAACTTTATTAAAAAGCAATATTTATGTAAATGCTTATTATATTAGACGCTTATTTAAATATGATTATGTAAGTAAATCGAAAATAGCTTTCAAGGATAACTGTTGCGCCTCAATGATTTTAATGTATTTTGCACTTTATTCGAACACAATTATTGTACTAATTTGTAAACTAGCAATTCGTCTAAAACGTTTTAAAGTGGTTTTAATACATTCCGTATCATGTACAGACATGATTTATTTGTCAATTCGGTTAATGAATCTGAATTTAATGACGATAATCATGTATCAAGTAAAAAAGCCCTTGGCATAAAATTTCACAATATTTTAATTGAACATGGTAGCTTCGCCTTTCTTTCTCGCCGATGCCGACACCGATTACCGTTGCTTAATTAAATGATGTGTCGTTACGATCTTCATGTCGCGAAATATCTCACCGAGTTTATTCACCACGTGATATAAGACATCCAGCGACAACAAACGAATTAAACTTTACGGTTCAAAAGATTGATATAGTATACCGTCGCGATACTTCTGTTTAATTTATAACAAAACTTTCAAATTGTCATTTATATAACACATTAAATCTTAGGTACAGATGTGGCCGTGTATTATACGGAGACCGTCGTTTGTTATTTATAACAGAAAAAGTAATATTTCTTCCATTTATAGCGTTTATGTATTTTATTGGTATATATATACAACACATAAGGTAAAGATTAAACGTTGAACTAATGGCGTTTGAAATATAAATATATTTTCGATCGCTTCCGTTATAATCGTCCGGCTGCCACCGGTTGCTCATCTTGATTTGAAGTCAGGGCTACCAAAATGGAAATTTTAACCTAAATTAAGATATAAAATACCATTATATCATGTATGTTTGTTTCATATTCTAAGAAGTTGGTTAAAGTAAATACTATATCATTAAAATATTATATACAGTTTGTTTGGTCACATGGGCAGCTTTATACCTCAGTATTAACTTACAATTAGAAGCAAAGTCGTCGTATCAAATTGCCGTTTAAAAAAATTAGTAATAGGTACTCTTTATTTAGTATAAATATTAAATAATTTTTAATAACACAAATGTTATTTTATATGTAATTTAACTATTCTGTTATTGCTTATTACATTTTTAATTATAGTTAATAAATTAACACATGTATCTTGAAGATAAATTCATTAGGTAACCCTGATTGATGAACTAGTCCCAACCCGAGCTTGCAAATTTCACCTCAGCGTTTCAACCTTATTTTAATTATCAACACCGTATTATGTCCATAAGTAATTGCCCTTTTAAATCACACTCGCTCATTCAATCAATAACGCGTGTCACAAATTGAGAAGAAAGTGCTATAAAATTTATGCTTCCAATTAAATTAGAGCATAAAACAGGATCGGTAATGAGGTTGGTACGAGAAGTACCTTGTTCGCCGGTGAATGTCTTTGCCGTCGTTTTTGGCAACAATGAGTGAATTTTGCTTCGTATTGTACAGTTTCGTTTTGAAAAGAAAAAACAAAACAGTATCACTGAATATTCAGAAGCGAGTTTGCAACGAAGAAGTTAATGATAGCCATAAATCTGAAGGGTTCCAGTTTTTCTGGCTGTGAGCGTCTTTAACGAGGCAGCTGAATCAAAAACAATGGGTGGTCAATGGCTCTTAATTGAATTGTTCCATAACATTTTCGTGCGTGTCTTACACATCATAAACCACACGTAATTACTGACTGCTTTTAAGAGATAGTTGTATTTGTTATTTTTATTAATTTAAAAGAAAAAACTTTTTTAAAACTTTATATGCAGTTTAGTAAGCTTTAACAAATATATTTTCGTTTCAAATATTAAACCGTAAAGATATACATTAACTGACAAAAAATTACAGTCACTAAATGTCTTAATAACAATAAAGTATACAAAAACAATTTAAATAACGTTCCTAAGCGTTTTAAATTCTAATAATGTAACTGAAACACGTAATAACGTCTAAGATTGACTAATTATTTCAAGATTTCTTTTTCATCAACTTTTTCGTCGAGTCATTTTAATTATTTTTACTAAATTAAAATAATATTAACTATGTATATTATAATATTATATTAATTGTTATTCATATTTCATATTGGTTCAAAGGCTTTCATGGTATTCTATTGTTAACATAATATAATCATTAGAGCAATTTAGCAAAATTCGTATTTATTTGCGAAAACTGGCGCACATTAACTGTCCCTAACGAGAATCCATATAACTATATACATATTGCTATATTCCGCAATGCTCAAGCCGGCCACTGTCCACGGAAGAGAGTATGAAGCTGTTAGCAACCTTTTTAAATAAATTTTAGTGAACTATATAATAATATACTTTTTTTTTATTTCAGGTAAATACTAAAGCTGACTTCCATACACACACAGACAGGCTAGTAATTTTTATTACATATTTTAAAACAACACATACAAAAAAATCTGGAATGGTGATAAATCTAATATAAATATTTCAAAATAATACAATCAAAATAATTTGCGAAGATGACCAATATGTTTATACAAAAGTTAAAAATTCAAGTAGTAAATAATAAATAAATAAAAAAAAATGCAGTCCTTAATATTCCTATATTTTCTAATTTAATATATATATGTAATATAAATAAAAGTAAAAGAAAACATCTCGAGATCTAAATAGTTTCCAAGCCCTGATAGGTTTCACCACAACCAGTCCGAGTCCACTCGGACGCATCGATCTTAGCTAATCGTAATTAACGACATCGCTCCATGAAATCGAATTACGTCGACAAATCGATTCGCAACCATTATTCTTCGTAATTATTTTTAAATTAACGTCATTCTACACTCATCTCATCACTAGAGACAACGACTCGATTTAAGTGTCGTATGACGAAAAGTCGAATAAAAAAACACGACCAATTCGTATGTGTGCGAATATATCGCACACTTTGATTTCGTGATGTGCGTTATCCGTTTCTATATATTTTAATCGAGCTTTTAATGCGATCAACTTTTTTTTTGGTCTGACGTTTCGACAGAGATGCATCAACCGTGTTCAAGTCAGTTCGTGGTAAAAAGCAAATGTATGCCGTGAGATTGGATCGTATTTGTGACTAGCGCAAGTTGAAATAAATATTTATTTACATTTTATACTTTACTTTACGAGGTTTTTCAACTGTACTTATAAATGTGATAAGGAGAAGACGACGAAAACTCACAGCGACGTCTGAGGAAGAAGGTATCCCCTATAGTTATCACCCTATGGCTCGTAATCATTATGATTTCGCCTATAACTAAACGACGAGCAACACAATTAAAAAATGTTTATAATTGCGTTTAAATTAGAATAATGTACATAAAAAATACTTCACGAAACTAATTTATTTATACGATAGATTTTAAACGTGCATTGTACTATACATAAAAAATACTCCAAAGGCAAAATGTTTTTTATTTGTCACTTAATGTATTCGATTATAGACGACTCTTTCAAAGATAAGTTGCAATTATTATGTCATTCGTTTTATGTCCAATAATTAATATAATTAATTTCAAACACTAAAAATTCAATTATACTAAAAAAAATATAATATTAAATTTATCCTTGAATGTCATAATAAATTACAGTAATTTACGTAAATATAGATTATGTATAGTAGTTTTAATGTATAAAATATCTTTACAAAACGACAATTAATATTACGCATCCAAATCGTAATGCAAATAAGGTATTACATCGATAATCTATTTAAATTACGAAATTATATTCATTCTTCGTTAATCAATTTAATTTGCACAAATGTATCGAGTAAATGATATTTCAAATTACTCATTATCACAGAATAGCCTTTTAAAAATAATTAAACATTACATTTAATCCTTTAATAATAAAACTTCCTACGTTGGCTACTAAAACAGTCTTTATTAAAGCATACGAACTATTTAGTTGAGTACTCTAGTGCGATCGTTAAACACTAAGTGCATAAGATTGAAACTTAATAAGGAGCAGTTTCACCGTTAATGGTTTAACTGACATCTTCGCAGTACCGACGTGCGAAGATTAACACCGGTTTTCATATAAGTGATGTTCGCATATGTGATTTTATATCGATAAAATCCAACATCAATGTCACAAAATAACATTATAGCTGAATAAAAAAATACAATATATATACCTAAAAATACCGATACATGAATTATAGTTAACATTCATATATTAATATTATGTTGCATTTTATACTTTATTATTATTTATTTGAGTTAATAATTCGCTTCGCGTGATTAGGAAAAACGAAAAAAGATGTTTTCTATAAAAATTAAGCATAGCGTTGAAAGTATCGATATGAGTAGGTACATCACTTTGAATTGGTTCGTGCTCGAAATGGTCAAGATGTGTATGTAAAGCAGGTGCGGGTAAGGTAATGATGAGGGCTTTCCAGTGCTTCACGTGAAAGTACGCATCGAAATCCGTGTAATTAACTCCGCCTGTTTCGGTTGTGGTGCAACACTATTGAATGTTTTAGCTATCAGATCGACATAATGGATGCTCGTTTGTAATTGTATATTGTGTTGTCTATAATGTTTGTTGAATTTTATCGAATTGACTAAGTTTTGTAATACTAATCACCGGCTGAATTGTATGATATTGTTTCATACATTACGGTATATTTAGGTTATGAATCTATCGTTATAAATCATATTTATGTATGTATATACGACCTACTTTATCCGACCCAATTATGTTATTTCCTGTAGAGACTAAATTTGAAACTTATTCAATTACGTTTGTCCAGATTAAGTTGGTCGATATATATATGTAGCAAAATTTCTTTCAAAACATGCAGTGCCTTTCCATGTATTTTTTTCTCCTAAACTCATTTTAATTATACACACAAATTAACCACATGATAACATCACTTTTAATACTAGTAAAGATTCCGTGGTTAAAGAAGTATAATTATTATATTTTCAATTAAAAATGTATTGACATTTTTTTCTGAAATGTCTAGCGTACTAAGCCTAAAAAAGTCTAACGTAGCTTATTTATTTAAAAATATCATTTTTTACATTATTTAAAAATATCAGGATTGTTATGATCTTTATCCCAAACCAAGGTCCACATTACATAATATAGGTCAAGAGCTTCAAATATAATTACTCACCTAACTGTTTTGATTTAACAAGTCGTTTCCGCCGATAAAAAAATGTATGAATAATAAATACATTAAGAATATAATCGATAATTTCATAGCTACCAGTTTTTAGACTTTAACTAAGCAGGAAGTTGACTGGTTCTCGTTTAATCTAAATTTAATATAGTAATCGTGGCTACAAACGGAAATTATTGATTATAAACTATTGCTAACAGTTCGAAACGCAATCAACTAATAGTCTGCGCACTCCTCCCTATCTTAACTACTTAATTTCTGCGACAGGTAATGTTGCATTATAAATATGAATAATCTTAAAATTCTTATAAATGTTTATATTAATTGAAGTCGCAACATCACTCGCACCTATGAAGTTTTAGAGTTAACAACCAGATAAATATACCATTTATTGACGAAGCTCATAAGCCTTTATAACTTAACGCCACGATCATAAGGATCAAAGCAGTAACCATAAATGTCGACCAATAGTAAAATTGAATAAACTAACGCGATCAGACATCCATTTTTATGGCTCTCGTTGTATCGAAATAAAGTTTAAAAAATATTGACAGACAAACAATCTTATAGAGTTTTATTATATGTATTTGGGGGCCAATTATGATGTGTACATTCGTTAACGATTTCAGCCTAATTCAAATTGTGAGTCCAAGAAAAACATTCAATTTACGTAACAGTTTTGATGATCTAAATTATAATAAAAAAACATCTTGTTATTGGCCAAAGACTAAATAATTATAAAGAATATATAACTTTGTAGACATTAATATCTCAGATTTATAAATAACTATTCTCTTGATTGCCATTGAGCTTGTTTAAATAAATGTTAATCGGAATAATATATTACTATTAGTTAAATAAAACAACTGTTTGTATTTCTAAGTCTATGGAATACATGTACGGATTTAATATTTTATGACATCAAAATCGAATTAATTTCGATGTAAAGCTCAACTTTATATTAAACGTCCTCTCTGCTTCCTCATAAACAACCAAGATACAGTGGCCACCTCGAGCAATAATGAATAGGCTCGTATTTACTATATCCATTAAATATCGACTAAACATAATAAATAGACAACTAATGTCGCGAATATGAACATCCCGCATGTACATTTTGATTCATCTCAAAACTGTTCCAACGCAACCATTGTTGAATGGGTACTGCATTGCAATATACTTATTTAATAGAATATATTACATTTAAAGCAAGGAGTATTTATATACTTTAGATATATTTGCGTAATTATAAACTAGAATAAAACCTATTTTTAGTATTACATAAGATATGAATCGTTGATGTTTTATTTTTCTTCTTTGTATAGTCAGTCTTATGACACTTTGGAATAATGTAATTGAGAAACAACTGGTTTTACACAACCAAACTCAAGAACATATATTATAAAATGCTTATCGTATGTTTCTGTATGTCGATATAAAAATAGATTTAAAATAAAAAGTAATACACAATGCGCATAATAATTGCAATCCATCACTGCAGATTGGCATATGAATACAATATACCACCGAGTTTCTTCCTATTCGAGTGTATCATAAATCATTTTAAAGGTTATTTTTTTCAACGTAGGATGCACAATAAGAGTAATGTTTAAGCTTTCACGTCACATACCCGATAAAGACATAATAATTGCAGTCAATTTAAATATTGTAACATTATTTTATATACAATTAAAATTTCTTGCTTCGTATTACAATATACATACCTATTAGAAATAGTATTTTAAAGCAACTTGGATATGACCCTTAAAAATGAATTTCAAACAACAGAAGACAAGATTTTTTTTAAGACTATATTTCTTACGATATCATTGTATAAGCGCCGTACTCATGAAGTACCGTACAATTAAGGTAATTTGTTGATTTTGACTTATTTATATAATAAGCATTTACCATAAAGGGTCAGCACAATGGAGAGATAAGTTCAGCGAGATTGGTGGAAAAGTTTCGTAACATCCATCACGCAACACCACAGCGTCCATAGCGATGTTGTCGGCTATCGGATATTAATTAAAAAAGCTCTTGTTTAAGCGTCCAAAGCTCCGTATTACTTTTTGTAAAGCCTTAATGAAGCCCATACATGGTGCAAACGACCGCTCCAGAATTTGCATTGATCTTCGTTGGTAATTCACAACGCGATTTTTGGAAGTCATGAGATCGACAACTTTTATTATTTATAAAGACATGGAATGTCTTTTAAATCTTTATGGTATCAATTATGACACATTATTCGTATGTAATTCTTAACGCTTTCAATTACTTAAAAGTACATTATTAACAATTATCTCAATAGACGATTTTTTTATCGTAGATGTGGAACATCGAAATTAATTATTGAAGATTATAAGTACAGAACAGCAATATATAAAAACTAAGTAAAATAAATGAAAATATAGTTTCATTAATAAAAATTAATAATTTTATTCCTATCATAATTATATGACATAATCAAAGGAAGAGCTGTGTAGTTTGACTCGGTTTTACGCGTAAGATGTCCCAAATTAAATGGAATATTTAGACCAAAAATTGGCAAACGAAAAATTTAATATAAACGAATATCTTAAGTATAATACGAGTTCAGGTGTGTTAAATAAATGAAACATTGTACTATGTAATATGAAATTATATGTCACATAAGCTATTTTATATAATAAATCAACTAGAAGTACAATTATTTTATAATCTTGAAATAGAAATATTTTTGCTAAATGCAGATGGAATTCAATTAGTGGGTTAATTGATAATTTGCATCAGTCGTTAAACACAAGGCTTGTTTTAGATTACCGAGAGAAATAAGCGATGGAATGTTTATAATACGGTTCAATACATAATTGTTTTAAAGTCAAGCGGTCTTTATAGAATACAGATTATTTATGTAGGTTACAATAAATTATAGATGAATAAAAAAACTGGTTCATTTTATAAAATTGACTTTATCGTGTTTTATAAAGTATCGTCGTCGTTGTGTAATGTCAAATAATTATTAGTAATATTCTATAAGTGTATTAAGAAATCGAGAAGAAGCAAATATAAGATATGTACACAATGTAGTAGATTTGTTTAAATTAAAAATAACATTCCAAATTCAAAATTACCATTGACACTACCTACCTTCAAAAACAACGTAAAGCCATCGTATCAGACATTATAGATATTAGTGATGGCACAGAGGGGGAATATAGGTTTGTCTATTTTACTTAAGACGGTTAGTCTACCATAATCGAAAATCGAAAACAAACAAGATTTCGATTCAGAAGATGCTAACAACACCGTCCTTCAATTTAGTTCAATATGATAGATTTTCGAAATGAATACGACCACGATATTGTTGATTATAACCGAATTTGCCAATAAACATATTCGATTTTGTAACAACAAAACCCATCTTGTTACAGTAAGCAGACAGCTGATAGCGACAGTCAATAAACAATGAAATCGCAAACACGTCAACAATAATAACTAGATTTATACACGTGGGCTGGTTAGATATAATGCCGAAAGTTGTTGCTCAATACGTTTTACATTTATAATATACGGGGCAATATTTGAACATACATTAAATATATACATTATTTTATTGTCTTACAAACTTGACATGCTTTTAATTTATCAGCAATATTGTATAGCATCGATTTCATCTAAACGATGGTCCGTCATAAAAAATAATTAGCGTTGTATAAATATTACAAAACTATATATTTTTTTTATTTAATTCTCTTTTCACAATGATACTTAACTAAAAATATTTATTGAATAATTTATTATCGATTCATTGAATAGAACTATTCCTCAATCGTATCGATAATAACAATCGAAGCAATTATTTGATAAAGAATTATTGATTATTACGGACCATCGTTTCTAAATCGTTAAGACTTTTTCATTCGAATTATTTATAAGTCGATTCGAGAAAATAGTTGGCCGTATGTTTACTTGCTCATCGTATCGGATGTCGTCAACTTAAGCATTAGCACTTAACAAACCTCGTCCATATCATCCTAAGGAATCGCCCAGACATTCGCCGTAATGCCAAGGCTCGCGGGATTAATGTGGGCAGCCATTGTACATTTCGCTATTGTCAATTAGTATTGGAAATATTGTAACGCTTGCATTACTTCATCTGTGTGATAAGACATCTACGCGTTAGACAGTTCCGTAAATCACCGGCGCAGTCATTGATCAGATAAAAAAATACTATTTGTATTATTGGTTAGTTGAGGTTATGAAATATACGCACATTTGTACCATACGTAGTACTATAAATAGGTTAAATTTGCACTAAGAGAGTCGGAATCGCGGAGATTGTTCAACGGAGAAATTCTGTTAGCATTCTTGCAACTATTCCAAGCGTTCATGATTTGTTTAGTAATGAATCGTAACTTTGAAAATATTATACTTTTAAAAATATTTGCGAGCTTATTATAATAACAAGGTCAGACTATTTTTGGAATCCTTTCATTGAATTAATAAATAAATTAGAAAGATTATTTTCGTATGAATAGTTTATAGAATTAGCATTATAACTTCGAAGCCTGCAATTCGACATGAGTCGTAAGACGTATCTAGCAGGATCTCGTGTAGTATTCTTGACCTGTATTATCTGCAGAGCATGCGATTACCTGTGTCATTAGCCGCCCTCGTTGTACTGGCGCTGCGTTCGGCCCTAATGACAGTCCGTCGGTGGACCAGTTCTGTTATCATTGGCGTGGAAGGTCGATTGCCTGTAATGAAGCCGATTAACAGGTGGGTCGCTGCGCTTGCGCTGTGTAATTTAATGTCGATGGTTTTGCACGATAGACTCATAGGTTTTTAATGCATTTATCCGTAACAGTTGCACGTATAAAGTATTATTAATAATACATAGTACATATAATCTGATAGATTAAATAAAAAAATTACTATAAAATTCAAATTAAAGCAGTTATGAAATTTATACTTGTAACAAATAAATACCGCCTACTTTCTCTTTATTAAGATGTAGATATAACTTATTGCAATTGAAATTCCTTATTAACGGAAGACGAAGAATACAAAATATAAAAAAATTACAAGTTATTTTTAAAACATTAAATTTATCGAAATGTGATTCAAAATCACAGAAAAATATGATAGCATTTTCATTGAAACATTTAAGATTTAATAAATCTAATTCCTCAAACTTGTATAGAACATGCATATTCATTAATCCTTAAACCGAAACATGTTCTGAAACTGTTTTCTCAAACTGCATATAAACAATAAGGCCGCTTGTTTTAGTCCTCACATATTGTCTCAACCAGTTTCTCATGCACCTGTTATTGCATAAAATCAGGTCAGCTAGTCCAGCAGTAGTCTAGATTCATCCGTTGTCAGATGGACCTTGTGTGTCAATAGGAACATAAAATGTTGCTTTATAATATCGTTAATCAAGATTGCATTAATATGCAGCTTAACGAGTAAGTACACTGGTTTCGTTGTAGGCATAGATGCACTAATGAAATACAATTATGACGGTCGGAATGACCGCTGATAAGCGAGATATTGAGACATTTACATACAAGTCCAATTTGCTATTCAAAAGTTTATGCAAAGATTTTATTTCGATGTCTATTGAGGCGTGGACGTGCCTAGGTCACTGCTTTTCGATACTTGTCACGCGTTAATGGAAATGTAATACAGTTATTTTATTGTTGTTATTATTTATTTTGTTTATGTTTAAACTGTATTCATTCTTTTGTTTTATTAACTAACTAGTAACAGGTAATAAAGTGACTTTTATTTATAACTATCATCGATTCTGAATAGAAATTCGACAGATATGAATCGAATAGAAACGCGTTAGTTATTTTTATTATATTAGAAATTTGAAATTTGTATATTTATAGAATAATATCACGTATATTAATGTCATTAAAACATATGACTATCAAACCATACATATCCAAATACAAATTCCATATATATATTAATCAAGAAACGGTTAAAACTCAAGAGGTTTAATAAACCGCTAAGTTATTATGGTACGTTTATTCTACTTTCTAAACATTTTATTCTAATGATAGAACATAAAGAGATGACTATTAGAATAACATTGGATGAGCCTGTAACTATTAAAATATGTACTATAATTAGTGTAAAAGTAACTGTTTGTTAATGTTCGTCTGTAAGTAAAACCTCTTTCTAAAGAATCAACTTGGAGCTATTTCCACCACTCCACTGCTAATCGGACATTGCTGCAAAATTTCATCCAACTCAGCAACTTAGCTCAGAACTCAGCTCAGTAGACTGTGGATCTCGAGATATTTGGTTGAAACCCCTTTTTCTGTTGAGAAATTCTCAATAAGTTTGGCAGTGATTTATGGGCACTCCGATGCCGTGAAAAACACGAAAAGCGAGTTACGTCTGGCCGTAACGGATTTCCTTTCCATCGGACAATTAGAGTGAATGATATTTCCTTCGCAGTTCATTAGTCTTTGTGCTGCAACCAAAATGATGATACTCTCATTTATTTATTTTAAATTAGTCTAATTAAAAATATTGTAAAGTTAATTCAATTATTTTCTATAGAAGCTTCTTACAAAATAACACAAGAAATTTACGCTACAACTACGTTATTACATGACTTTTACTTTATATTAGCAAATATAATCTTTATTAAAGTCTATTAAGCAGATAAATAATACGCGTAATCTATTTTACAGGCATCTCATAAAATTCACGCATTGATTAAATTTATAATTTTATATGCTTCACTTTCTCGATAGCTTTATTTTATTGTATGAACATGTTTCGATAAGAAAGAGATTTAATTGATTTGCTTAACTATTCCCTTATAATAGAATGATAATGCTGATGATGAAAATGTTATGGTGTCACCTATACTAATAGAGTAATTATTAAGACATCGCCTTGACGTAAGTCGCAAATGCTTCACTAACTACGAAATCTTTTCCTGTAATTACACTAACTTACTCATAGTTCACACGGCAAAGAAATTAAAACCTCTGTAAAAATAGTTATATTGAGGCAACATCATAATTACAGGCAGCACGAAAAAGACATTTTAGTTGTATAATTTTTTTGGACCAACTTTGATAGGGAGTCGGACTCTACGAACAATAATATAATTTACAATATAATAAAAGCACAAATACATAATTTGTCTCAATCTGTAAGGATTTCCTACTAGAAATAAGGCAAACGTTCTACCTTACCTGCGCAATAAAGTAAAAAGGAAGAAAATAAACGATCCGCTTACTGTAAGCTCAGAACTTGATTTATTCACTGCACTGTACTTAATTATATGTGCCTACGTTCTTAATAATACGGGGTCGAATCCACACTGAATCCTCTACAACAATGCTAACTGGTTTATTAACATAATGCTATAACTAGAACTATTAGAAGGCCGAGATACTTCGATATCAATAGAAATTTAATATTATCCCTGCACGCACAATTTTATATTTACTATGATGAAATTATATTCTAAATTCAAATTTAATATCCCAAACAATTGATCATATATATTACGACATAGATATGTTTGCAAAATTTCGATGTTCATTTTAAATAAAAAAGATTTAATGTTTGTAAAATTCCTCATGACCTTAAAATACTTCCATTCTTATATTAACTAAAACATTTGTAACAACTCCATATAAAATTACGTTGTTTTTTATAGTAACACAAGTATACGCATCTTATAAGATACATTAGTTGTAATTGTCTTTAGTCTGAAGTGTGCACGAGTTTCTTTATCTAATACCGAGTTGACGGTTGCTTGATTTATTAATGTAATAACATTTTTCTAAGTGGGCATCCATACGCGCCTTACAAGGCCCAGCATACTAGTATCAAAGGTACAAAAACTTGCAGCCATTAGCGTTTATGAGAATAATTAATTTAATAAAAACGAAGAATGAGACTTGTACACTAACATAATAACTAGACTGTTAGCATTACAGTATGTTTTGTATGAATAATATTTGTATCTTTTTTTATATTTTACATTGTGAATACTTGTTAACAACGTGTTGGGTTTCTTTCTCAACACCTTATCTAAGACTTTATCAAAGAAGAATTAACAATGAGTGTAATAAAATTAGTTTGATTATTCTAAAACGTATTTTTACTCAGTAGCGAATATTTTGACTCAGTAAAAAGTATTCCATAGACAAATGCGGCCTTGAGTTACATTACTTCCTGAATTCTAATTAAATTTTAAACTTACTTTATTATTATAAGTAATAAATAACGAAATATAAATCAAATACATTTTTTTTTTAAATAAATACTTTACAAGCCTATTTCGTATTAATTTATACTGTTTTATTTCATTTGATTTTCGAACTCATATCACATGGGAGTAATCACTGTTTACTTAATTTTAGAAGAAGGGAAAGCTTACCGGCACAAACTAGTATTCGAGCTAAATATAAATTTTTCATAAAATACTCAATCAATAAAATTAAGGCGACAAGTTAGACGGACTTTACTTTCACTCGTCACAAATATTTGATTATAATTTCTAAGTATACGCTCCGCCTTACATACAACTAATTAATCAATACATCCTATTATATTTCTTGTCGTCATTATTTTAGAGATCATAATTGTGCAAGCTAAAAAATTAAATATAGCTGCAGCCTCATTACTCTGAGGTTGGTTTGCATGCAATTAGTGACACTTGAAACATCCGGTCGGATGGCGGTTTAGTGGCGAAATGATATATCTAATTATCATCGCAGGATAAGAGTTATCTTTTCTTATCTTATTAGGCCTTATTAGTAGATACAGTAAATTGACTTCAAATATTTCATTTATGTTATCGAGCCTTTTGAAGTAAAACTATATTCACCGCTAATTAAAATTCTAATAACACAAAACTCGACAGATTGCCTTCGATAGATAGATAAATATATATATTACAAACTTCTTTTTAAGTGTCTCGATTTTAAAATAAAAATTAACTTTTTACACAAAAAAAGATAAATTGCAGATAAAATCTGCACTGTTTAAGAATAGCTCTTCTGGTTCTGAAAAGTTTTGAAAAATGTAAGTATTTTATACGAACTCTTTTTTAAAACGAAAAAAATAATATGTGATATTTACAAACAAGAAATAAATCGCGTCTAAGCAATATTCAGTGCGATTTTACAATAAATTTAGGTGATTACTCTATTTATAGAATTTATAATAATAAAAGTCAAAAAAATATATTTTATGCAATTGAAAAACTTGAATGATTTACGAATGTTGATCTAATCCTGTTATTTGAATTCAATTGCGAATAACGGCTCTAGCTATCATATACTAATCAATTCGATTTACGATTGAAAATTCACTTTTATTATTTTATTTAAATTACTTTTGTCGCTATATTTGAATAAAAAAACATGCTTCCATCGCATTCTATGTTTACTCTTTATACCTATAAAGTAATGTTACAAGCTAATAATCTTCAGTTAATATAATAGTTATATCGAAATTTAAAAAAAATTGCATTGTATCTATATCCTTTAAATCTCATAAATAATGAACCTCAACGTCGCATAACACTATCTAAAATTTCACAATCGTATTCCGCGGTGAGTTTCTAGTTCTTATTATTGAATAGGTATACGGCTACGAAAATAAAAACATTAGCATACACTACGATTTTCCGAGTGGACACGACACGCGACAATTCCGCAATTTATTAAGGGTATGTCTAATAAAATCCAGCGCTAGTTCTTGATAAAGGCATGACCACCTACGTACGGTTGCGTTGGCGAAACGTCGTGTTTTGGTCTCTAAGATTATTATGGTCTAGCATTCCGTTGTTTGATATCAGTTGCAACCTGCCTCTCCTTTGTTTACTTCATGTTATCTACTTTTAATTACAGCTATTCGAATTTCCATTGGCATATCGAAATGTCTATATTCGGTGTTTATATAATTATACGGAAGAGTTATGCAAAACATGAACTAATTTTTATGATATCTTCAGTCAGTGGTTTATTACCAGGTCTATAGAGCTATTAACTACGTCAAAGGTTTGGTACATGCTTATTTTTAGGTATTTACGACTAATTTTGGTTTTGTTGTATACGAATAATAATTTGTTTTGTTTTTTTTAATAAACGTTTTTTTTATATATTTTTTAACTTAATTTATTAATTTGAACATAACTAAAATCTTAATTTTATTAACTTACAAATAACGAATGGACATTTGATGAACCTTAATAGTAAATATCTTTAAGAAAGTTCTGTTTTACGTAACTGTAATTGTGATAAACATTGCAGAATCTTCTTCAAAGACAAAATTCATACCTTGATTAACTATCAAAATAACATTTAAAAAAATGATGAGTTAAAACCTTCTCTCTATTTCAAAATAATATTATCAGTTTGTTCTATCTGATAGCTTTCCATTCAAGGTGTGCAGGTTTACTGACGAGGTTTGCCTTCGGGAATAAGATAAACACAATCAAAGCACATAAAAATTCTCTCTTGATTACTTGGATTTGAACAAATAATATTCCATGAAGATAAGTTACTTTTTTATCAACTCGTCAATTAACACTATGAAAAGTTTTAAATGAAATTAAGAAATACAGAAAATGATTAACTTGAGTTAAGTCTACTTAGAAACACTAAGAAACAACAGCACTCTAAGATGATTACTGTGAACAGTTATTAATATTATCGCATTAATTGAATTTTCATTTATGGTAACATAAGGTATGCCTTCAAGATACTTGTAGGCATTTATCTCTAGCAAGCGTGCTTTGAATCACAATTAGACAGATACGAGAACAAATCTTACATTCTTTTTAAAGTTATAACTATTTTTCATTTAGATAAATTAAAATCAATTTCTTGCGTTTTAAAAAAAATCTAAAACAGAAGAAAAATAGTTAAGTTTTAACATAAATTAGTAACTTAATAAAAAATATATCAGACTTATATAATATCCATAATTGAAAAAGCCAAAATTAAAATATAAATTTAAAAAAAACATCAATTTAATTACAATAAACGATTTTGTATTTCAGCTTCATAAGTTTTATTTAATTCGCAAAATTTTCTACAAAATATGATACAAGCTTGATAAAACCGTTTATGTTAAACAAGAATAACAAGACGTGTCCCCAGTTCACCCACTACGAGCTCCCCAACATCCCAGATCCGTAATCAGAGACTCATACATCATCTTAATACTGGCCGTGTCACCGCAAATCCGAATCACCAATGCAAATGTGCCAGGTTTCCTGCCTTCATTCTAATACCACGTCGTAATTTACGAGACAACTCCTGCTATCTACCTTCTACACAATTTTGTGGAGATTATGTGCTGAATAAATAATGAAAACGCAATATTATATCTTTAGCGTAATGATCACAATCGTTAACCTTTATTTAACAGATATAACTGACTGCTTTTCGATAGTACTGAATAGAGATAAGCTGAATAGAAAATACATTTATATTCTATATAAATTATTGTGGTTTTTTTACTTAAGTTTTATTTCTTTGACACAAAGAATCCATATTTTAAAGTTCTACGATGGCATTAATGGGACTGCATTGTTGCGTTGTTTTTATTACGTATAACTCTTGACATATAAGTAACGCTAATTATATTTTAAGATTTTTATTGTACTTACAGTGAGAAAAAATATATTCAATTAATTTGTTACCGGGTCATTAAATAACTAATATTTAATTAAAACTGATTTACTAGAATGTTTATCGACATTAATAAATTGTGCTTATCATAGAAGGATAACGATACATGAACGTTTAAAAGTTAATTAAAAAATGCCCTTGGTTGTATAACATAGGAGACTTCTTAAAACAACAAAAAAACGAATACTTTCAAAAAATATACTATGGTCAAATTTGGTTTGGAATAAAGTGTATTATATTAAATTATAACCATTAAACAACCGATCAGCACAAAAATGAAATCAATTTTTTGTAATGTCAACATTCTCATATCATAACATATTATTTACTTTCTAGACTGTTATACAAACTGGCTGTCTTAATTACACCCAAGTGAAGCAGTACAACATAAAATATATTTTCTTTTTTTGTAAATATTAACGATCCAATCTTGAGTCTACGCAAATGTCCATTATTATTTGGCGCGTGCTTAAATATGTTGGTAATTAGACCGTCCCGCCGTAACTCCATTTTACGACTATAACTCGGAAACTACAGAAGAATTTCACCCATAAACTTTGTAAAACAGTTTATTACTATAAGCAAATACTTACCGTAAACAACGCCTCTCGTTTAACCTGGATGCTTACGCCAAGAAAAATATATTCCTACTTAACACTTACTTTACGCATAAAATAGTACATTAGAAAGTCCCTTCACATATTTTTTCATACTGTTATTAAGGACTGAAAAATATATTTTTTTTCAAAATCGTGTTCTAAAATATTAAAAAAAATAATGTTTAGTTCTTGTTTTGGTGATTTTTGCTCATAAACTTCTTTTTATAAATTCCACGTTTGAAACATAAAATCGTACGCATTGTGGTTAATATTGTAACGTGAAACAGTGTGCTAATGTGTTCGCAAAAAAAGTTCCAATTTCCGGCTGTTCTCACGACATATGTCGCTCCCATTCTCACACATGGTGTGTCGATTTACAATATCGTAAAGCGCCTGCGCGACGTGTCACTCATCTATTGGTCAGACGTACCGTATACCTATATATGGAATTATTTACTTAGTCAAATGGAATGATGCTAAAGGAATTTATAAAAATAAAGATTTCTTAACGAGTTAAGGATTAAATTAAATTTTTATTACGTAAATTAATTTTGATGTGTGTTACGAAACATTTACTTTGGAACTAATTCACGAATTTACACATAGCACTCTAAGTGAACTGGAATAATGAACGTGAGATCAATTGCTGTAAACTTTTTTCTTTTTACACAGTACTGGTATGTCCGAGGACATAACCCATACATCTAAGCTTGATTTATTTCTCATACGGGGTTCATACATCGTATAGTAATTTCATATCTCGCCATAAGGTGATCGGCGCGACGCGTTTCCTAAAATAGTGATGTGAAATAAATCAAAGATCTTGGTTGTCGATATGTAGCCTAAAAAACTAGCAGTGCGTGTGAATCTGCTGTGGCCTCGATCTTATGAGAGAGTATGTGGACTATTTGTGTGTCATATGAGACTGGCGTTAACCTGCGCTTTTGCAAGCGCTCTACTGCACGCGTTTAAATGAACGAAAATGTTATTATATGAATTAATTCATATCTCATATTGACATTTTCATTCCAAATTCGGAAGTTTAATAAATTTTACGTATTTATTTCCAATGATGGTATTCGTAGTAAACGCATTTGTAGTGACTACGTTTCAATTTTTTTATAAACTATTTCTATATCAATGCTCCTAGTGAAACGTTATAAATGATATTTATTTTAAATGGCCGCCATATAGAGAGAAATATAAGAAACGTTTTCGTGCAATTTACAACTAAGCATTATATTTTATACAAATCATAGTTTTTTTAAACGAATGCAGGCGCAATAACTTAAACTGATATTTATTATTAAAACATTTTGTGCATTTTGGTATGACTGCATTTTATAACATTCGATTATGAATGAATTTTATACCGCTAACATGCCACATGGGATAAAATAACTCCTTACATTACTGAAGTTAAATGTAAATATATTATTTAGTAGCATAACTGTAGTAATTGAAATTCATTTTTAGAAAAAAAAATATGCTTTGTCGTTATATACAGTAAGTTTTTATTTTATTTATTTTTTTTAAATAAAAAGAAAAAAAGAAAATTAGTTTATTTTAATTATAATATCGTCAATAAAACGAAGCACCACCCATATGTTCCGCACTGCCGACCATGCAAAACGCGTATCATTGGCAGCTTACTTCACACACTGTTTAACTCACATCAAACAAAACCATGCCATAATATACTTTATTGTATTCACACTGATGCTATATTAGTATGAACGTTAAATATCTTGTTGATAATGCCTACATTTGATAGACTTATCGTGATTGATGAGCGGACGTTGTAAATCACTATCATAAGTATACCTAAACGCTTATGGTATAGTTACCGTGATGATAGATTTATGAAACGGATTAAGTAAGGTCTACTGCCGGTGACCCTTCATCGCAACTGGAATTTGTCGTGCGGCCGCAACTAGTTTTAAACAACACCATTGTTACCTTGGACAAACTATTATAAATTGTAATGTTTTCGAATGTTTTAATTTGTCAACGCCTAAGAATTATTGTAACATTGTGCAGTCAATTATATTTCAAACATATTTATTCGTATTATAATTAAATATAAAGACAAAATAAAGATATTAAATATCCTTACAGTTCGGTCGATGTAGGAGCTGCAGCGTTTAAACGGAATGAAATCATTACAGATAAAATTACGATGTCTCGTTTCAATTCACACCTCACCTCCAATATAATACCTAAATTATTATTAGCTGGTAATGATAAATAAACTTATTTATTGAAGGCACGTTTTATCGCGAGCTAGTAACATAATATTAGACGTCGATATATTGGTTTTGTATATAATATTTCGAATACGGTAATTCATTAAATTTAACTTTACATAACAAACCAGTGAGACGAGTTGACGGGCCTATTCGAAATGCATAAAATCCCACAAAAGTCAAGAGTCGGGCCGTTTGGAGTGGCGCTCAAAGTAGCGGTAAGAACGAATAAGCGATTCAAATGCTAATATATCACAAGGCGGCGCGGCGTGATGGCGCTCATTGGCCACGCTATTTACATTAACATACATAACCGTGTTCGCTCCGCCTACCACGCAATACGTCACGACGCTTCCGAACGTCGTTAATTACGAGTAATTAGTGGATCGTGACTAGAGTCGTGATGGGCGCACACAAATATGCTCTAAATGCAATTCGCTGAACGTGCAAATAGTCAGAAGCGTGAAGAGTGCGAGTAATTCTTTCATATCGCCGACGAATTTATCTACGAGCGTCTAGTATTATTAGTGTACGTGCAAATATCGCACAGTTGGTACCGCCGCTGTCGGTAACGCCGATACTTGCGGTTAACCTGATAGTTTCTTAATGCGCAATTATTTTCTCAGTTTCTCCAGGGGCTGAATGCGTTCGCGGGGAACATTGGTTACAAATCATAAACAAGCGGCACCGGCCTCACGAGCTCACCAAATAAGGCTCCCGAGACGTCGATAGCTGACTCTTGTTCAAAGGATTTATGTCGTCTGCTTTTGGCACAAATTAGCGGCGTGTCTGATCGTAGGCGTGAGCCAACAAATTTCTAGCGGCACTATTAAGAAGATATCCTTCATTTTGTATTCACATTAAATATACATGTAGCTTGAAAACAATTAAATAGAATAATAATACAAAACCGTTAAAGGTTTACTATTAATCATAAGATTATTAATTATGTAATTATATCGAGTAGACATACGATATTAGTAAAGAATAGACAATATATATCTATAGCCCAATCAGTCACACTTAATGCGTAATGAAATAGTAATATATGCCTGTCGTGTGTAGTGGTATCGGTATTCTAAATCTCGACGGCGCCGTACAAGTTTCCAACTACCGTGACGAGACGTGGGTGATGTATGTCCACTGCCTTGATCAATCACACCAATATAGTTGTTCAGTGAACAAGAGGTGACTTTTTACAAGTATATATTATAGCGAAGTGTGGGCACGAAACTAGATCAGGTGAAAGGGACGAAGAAGTAAATAAATCAAAACTACTTCTTGTGTAAGGAGGTACTATAATTTCAAGTTTATAATATGAATCAATATACTAAAAATAAGATTTGATATATTTAATAATTAATGGTAGAATATTTCTAATATTTCGATCAATTCATATATTTTTAAATAATAATTTATTTATACTTATCAGCTATCGACTTTATATATTCGTCTTGCCAGCACTATTAAGATCAATATCATTACGATTCTATCAATATAATTCAAGCGTTCGCAATCTTGTTCGTTAGCAATATATATTTATCTCATCGGAAAGTACTCAATAAAATATAGCTCATAATTTATTTAAAAAAACATAGTTTCTGTATCGATTGCTCTAGTTTCGATGTCGCAAGCAAGTGGGCGTGCGTCGAAGGCGAGCGTAGGAGCAGCGTCGATCAGATGGTCACCCTCCGCACCGGTCGCGTCATTTCGCTATTTCACGAAACGGCTTAGCATAACGACTCAGTTGTTCTCATTGTTATTCGAATATTAAATAAGGAATAAAGTATTTTGATAATGTTGAATGTGATTTTCTTTTGTTTAAATATTAATTTTATATCGAGCAGTATTAATTGTGATATCTCTTGTTACAGGTCGGTGGCGCACGAGCCCGATGAGCGCGTGCGCGGCGGCCGCCATGCGCGAAAAGCACGCGGCGCCGCGCCGCCTCGCCTCGCCGCCCTCCTCGCCTCTTGAGCGACATCCCAGCCCTCTTGGCTCCCCACGTGCTGATGAACCTTTGGACCTTAGAGTAACGCACAAGCGTCCACCTCGGTTAGAAGATGAAAACTGCAACCTTATTGTTCCTTCGCCGCCTCCGCACCCGACACACCCAGCTCACCCAGCGCATCCAGCGCTTCTGCAATTCTGTCGGAGACTCCCCTTAGCGCTACCGGCATCTTTTGGTCGCTACCCATTCCTACCGGCCGCTGCTGCGACCCTTCTCGCCCCCGGAGCTCCGAGAGCTCCTCCAGTTCCTCAAAATCCCGGAATAAACAGAGCGCGTGACCGTTACACATGCTCCTATTGTGGAAAAGCGTTCCCAAGAAGTGCTAACTTGACAAGACATTTACGGACACACACAGGCGAGCAACCTTACCGTTGTAAATACTGTGAACGATCCTTCTCGATATCATCAAATTTGCAAAGACATGTGCGAAATATTCATAACAAGGAGCGACCTTTCCGATGTCGTCATTGCGACCGTTGTTTCGGTCAGCAGACGAATCTGGACAGGCACCTCAAGAAGCACGAAGCAGAAAACGGAGACGACAACCGACGAAGATCTCCAGAGGAGACCTACTTCGAAGAGATAAGGTCATTTATGGGACGCGTGGCACCCAATCGCCGCGCAGCTACGGCCGCGAGTGTCGCGGACCATACCTGATAGTGACTCGAGGAATATTCCACTGTACAATAATCTGGTCGATACATCCAAATGACTGTTATATATAATTACAACTGTACGTCATTGACTACGTGAGTTGATGCTTGATCATTTGTGAGCTGCGAAGTAAAACAATACCTTTAACAGTACAATATGCAAATGTAATTATCTGTCGACTGTCGTGTAAAGTTCCATGACAGCGAACGTGTATTCAATATTATTAATCGTTACCGCATCTCTAATCTCTCACAAAATGACCCAATCAAACGCAATGAAATAACATCGTGTCGGCTTTAAGGTTATGAAGAAGTAATAGGTATACTTTATGTAAATATGAAGCTATTGTTCAAAGTAGTTTAGTTAGAACGCGTACCGAATTTTTACTACCGATAAAGTTATACGAGCTAGAATTTATTTTATATTCATTGTGCATAAAAGACGTAAATAGGTATCTTTATAGGATAAGTGTTCAGAGTGTTCGCTATTTTAGATGTAGATGTAAAGATTAAATCGTATGGATGTAAGTAGTCTTTTTGTATTATTATTTTTTTTTGTAAATTTTTGCTTCATTTGATGTTGTATATTAGTGTTTTAGTCTGAGAGGAAACGCCGGTTACCAATAAACATATAACTTGTTGCTTATTGAAGATATAAATAATTTTATAAAATGTTAGAAAACTTGTTTAAAAATGATCTGATCAGTGAATATTATTTTAATATATAATACTTTGTGTTGGATAAATTATTTAAGTTTAAGGCGAAACCACAGAGTACGATTATTAGAGTTGGACGTCGTAGCGCCCTGATTGTTATGTTTAAAAATATTACGCAAATTAAAAGTATTTGTTTATAATTCTGAGATTTTATATAATATATATTATAAAGTGTTTTGTAAAACGATAAACAAACGTACCGTTTGTTTTCTATCCTTATACTAAATTAAGATAAAACAACTGTGATTTTATTTATTACTTGGCTGCAATTGGATCCGTGTATATGATTATTGTATCAAATATATTGACGAAAGTCTCTCAAAGAACTAATGTAAACGTTCCTTTAAGTATAGATAGATCTCTATTATTGTTACGAGTATGAAGTATTTAATATTTTACTATGATTCCATTTTCAAACTTCCTTAAATATCTTTATGGATATACATAGCATTGACTGTCAAGAACAATTGATGTGTAATATAATAAAAATAAATTTCTATTAATCATAAGATATGTATTGTTTTCGTCGAATATTAAAATAATAATAAAAATATATTTTATGAAATCACTTTTTAATCGATTCTATATTTTATAAGAAACAATTGTAAACGATTTTATTAAATATAAAAGTACCGATATCTATTTTTCAATATTACGAGTCAACAAATATCTGTGTAAACCCCTTTCAAAATTAATGTTACGTTTACCTAAACATATGTATGTATATTCGACAATTTGCCATGCCCTTACTGTTTAGTATACTCGTACCAAAACTGTTAAACATGTAAGAGATGCTATTTAACTTATCACTAGATTGTATAAGTAATAGAGATTATTACCTTTGTCGTTTTTGTACTTTTGATACCTATTAGACGTTTGAAGGTCACCGATTACCTTGTCAAAATAAATAACAATAAATCAACGTGTGTTTCTTTATTTAATATCCCATGGAATATTTCATAAGAATATAAAGCTATAAAAAGTTCAAAGATAAGAGAATCTTTGAACATTAAAGGTTCGAAAAAGTATGCTACGTACTGACAGACATGTGTCAGAATTTCATTAAATACAAGCAGATTTCTTCACGCTGTGTTTATTCACCACAAAGCATAGCGCGAATTATAAAAAACAAATTTAGCACTTAAACCGAATTTGAACCAGTGACGTCCATAAAAATCAACACTAGTTTAAACTAAAGAGTAATAATACTATGGAGTGTCATATTACTCGGAATAAATAGAATTGTATTTTTCGAATTGCTCGAGGAATATTTTATAGAATTTAGATTGTCTTTGAGGTAGACGATATGATTAAACTTTATTGCTATTAATTTCAGTGAAACAAGCCAGATAGGTCTATTACCGTTGCATAAACAAGCTTAAATTTATTGTACATAATAATAAGTGTTATATACTGCTATAAATAACTGTTAACTGTTTTTTTATGTAATTTTATAATTATTATGAAATCAGCCATAATTAAACATTTAATTAGCACGTAATGTTTCAAAACGTAGCAATAAATCTCATTCAACCTAGTTACTGACGTAGAAGTTAAAATTATTTAAAACAATATAAAACAAAACTATAGGGCATATCTAGTCACATCATAAATTTTATCATACATGAGTACGTTAGAGTCGAGATGGCCCAGTGGTTGGAACGCGCGCATCTTAACCGATGATTGCGGGTTCAAACCCAGGCAAGCACCGCTGTTTCATGTGCTTAATTTGTCTTTATAATTCATCTCGTGCTCAGCGGTGAAGAAAAACATCGTGAGGAAACCTGCATGTGACAAATTTCATAAAAATTCTGCCACATGTGCATTCCACCAACCAGCATTGGAACAGCGTGGTGGAATATGTTCCAAACCTTCTCCTCAAAGGGAGAGGAGGCCTTTAGCCCAGCAGTGGGAATTTACAGGCTGTTATTGTTGTTAAGTACGTTTACTGATAAATTAAAATAAAATAAAGTTTTACCACTGTTTGAAAGTGAAAACCGAATCGAGTCTACTTACTATACGCCTACAAAACTCCGTATTACGAAAAATCAAATACATAATGTTCTTTATATAAGGAGGCTGGTAAAAGCACTTTTGAATCGCTAAATTACAGCGTTGAATTTAACGTAAGAATCCGCAAAAAATTTACTAGTTGTAAGTTACTTTTTTCACATTTACATAATACAATAGGTGACATGACATACCTATTGTATTATGTAAAATAAAGTAAATTTAAACCTACTTTGGCCAGAAATCACCAAAAAATTAGTTACTTTACTTTAAGGTAATTGAAAAAAATATACATTGTTTCATCAAAACGATCGGTAAAAGCTATTTTTAATCTCAGAACTAGAGACTCACTTAAGCATATTTTGGACAAAATAGGCACAGTTACGTTAACGTCACAGTATATTTACAACAACATAGTGTATATCCATGAGAAAATCTATGATTTTCATAGAATTTACAAATCCTGCTGAGGCAGGATATTAGATTATAATAAAATTCAACAATATTTAACATTTTCCTATGATTAAAAATTAAAATTATAACAAAATAACATTATAAACTGTGCAATATATTCTAAATGACAAAAGAATTCGAAGTAATTAAATCTTGGACGTTAATACTGGATACATTCATATTACTTTTGTGTGTACATATCTTTAGATGAATTTGTTTCATTTTTGGGTTATACTCGCCACAATTATTATTAATCTGTGAAAAGTTTAATATTGACATTTAATTTAACCCAGTAAACGAACAAATCAAAAGCGCAGTTCTACTTGAATTGTATACGCACAGATTTTGATTTTGGAATTACAAAAATATATTAAAAAAACACAAATCGAACTAACATTTTACAATGAGTTTGTGAAACAGTATTTGTTAGTTTATCTTTAGCCTGACAATCGTTGGTGATTCATCTCTATTTCAATAAATGGTAAGTTCAGTTAATCATAGATTAGTAGTAATGACATATCTATTTCATTTCTATCAAATTTTATTAAATTAACTGCATTTGTCCCCTATGTTTTCTATTCAATTTGAAAAACGATGATGTAATATTTTGTAGTAAAATTTTAGTGACATAGTATTAAAATAGATCAATATGATCATCTAATTCCACAGTTCATTAAGTAAGAACAGAGATAATAGTAAAGGAGGCTATCCTGTTAAATATTAACTAAGATATTTATGCAACAGCATTCATTTCATAACAGTCTTAATCGAGCTGAGGATCGATAGCTAAATTTACGTTCCTTGAAAAAGATTACGTTTAATTACACAATAAATTTTATTAAGTAAGTGCCGCCCTATTCTAGTCGATTTCTAGCAACAAAGTATAGGTTTCATTATGTACACCACCTCAATGGAATCGTTTCTAAAATGCGTGGCTTAAGTTACAGAAGAAGCGATTGTTCAGTACAGTCAATAATAGCTATAATCCGTAGCACGTACGTGTAAATGTTAAAAATACTATCGTATTAGGTATCTTATATATCTAATAATGTAATTGTCATGCTTTCTTTTTATTCATTGGCAAGTTGAATTTACTATGTCCTACAAATGAACAGATAAAAAAGTATTTTATAGTTTGATTCAACATTATTTTGACATCAATTCATTTCTTTCGTTAAAAAAATATAATTATGCATATGAAATAAAATTATCTTAAGAAAAAAATAAACTTGACATTAAAACACGTATTAACACGTATGGTGATGATAATATTTAAAATAGCTTTCAAGCAAATTATAATTCGAAATCGTGTTATTGAGAGGCTAAAATATTTCATCCGCACTTTGACTTAAATTAGAGCCTTGGATAGAAATGGTTGGGCTGGGTGGGGCAGATTGCACAACGATGACACGGCCGGGCGCCTTGTTAGCGGCGCGTGCGCGTGCCACCGTTGCGTTACGTTGCGATATTTATTGCTTATTGAAAAACTGCCGATCGCTTTCGCAGAATTATGAACTTTTGTGGTCTACTCTTTCATTTTTTTTTCTATTATGACTTTGAATTGCCTCGTAAATTGTGGCGCAAATCGTCAACGAAGCAATTATTATGAATGTGGTTACATTTTTAGAAAACGCAGATGCAAAAAAGAACGATATGCCTGTAACAACTGTTACGCTTACACTCGGCTTCGCATCGACTGAAAGCCGTGCAACGTAGAAGGTGAAAGTATGTGATGTGAAATAAAATATTGTAATCGTTCATTTAATGAGCTTCTTATTAATTCAATAATGACATTTACTGGAGAAATAATTATAAAATGTACCGGTAATGTATATTTTGAAAGGTCGCTCTGTAGAGATAAGATGTAACCAGCGAAATCAACCAGTCTGTGGTGAGTTGCGTGATTTTGAGAGCATACTTGCGGTGACATGTTACCACGGATATAAAGTTTTACTGGAAGTTTCTTACATTGTTCTTCAATTCCTTACTTCATCAATAATAGTCATCAAAGTCACTCTACATTAATCTACATTTTCGTTAAAACTTAATCTTCGAACAGAACATTTTTTCGGATCTATGACTGAATTTTACAACTAAGTTTTAATACATTTTTTTATTTTAACTGTTTTAAAGTAACGATTCTGATGCAAAAATAATTTTAAAACTCTTTAATTATAATAGCTCTTAAGAAATATACTGAATCATCAAACAATATTACTATAAGCATCTACCACAAGATATTGATCATATCTAGCAGTAATTACATCGTGGTATAAATCCACGTCTTAAAACAGGTGACCGATCCATCACCTGTGCTCAGTGACGTGGCTAATTAAAGGAAAGCAAGGTCGGCTCGAAACCAGAGTAGCGCCCACTCTAGTTCATAAAAACAACGACGTTACGCAAGCAGTTTCTCCTCCTTGTTAATAAATACGATTAGTGGTGACCCGACGTTTGGAAATCGATCGTATTTTTTAAAAAGCATTTTGCTTTAACTAGCAATCCGCCGTGACTTTGCTCGGATGATAAATGTCACATATATACTAATACATAATAAGCCAAACAACAGTACTCAGTATTGTTGTGTTCCGGTTTGAAGGGTGAGTGAGCCAGTGTAACTACAGGCACAAGGGACATAACATCTTAGTTCCCAAGGTTGGTGGCACATTGACGATGTAAAGAATAGTTAAATTAATAAATAATTCTTACAGCATCATTGTTTATGGGTGCTGGTGACCACTTACCATCAGGTGGCCTATGTGCTCGTCGTCGCGGTTTTTCTATCGCATAATTCTCAGTTATTACTGAGTCTGGAAGTGGAAGGTACCTTAGCGTGCCTCGAAAATCACGTAAAGCCAATGCTCTTGCAGTCGCACATTTAATCGTAACAACTTTTATTATGCTTATATACATATATACATACATATTATTAGCTCTCATGTAAAAGTACGTTTTTAAAACAGTTTTTCATCATATATATAAATATCTCTTTAATACGCAATACTTACTTGTAGGTGTATAGCAATGTCATATAGCACTTTTGTTTAACACACAATATAATTTAGTAAGTTTAACTAGTGATCTAGAAAAATTTGAAGCATAATTCAGGTTTGCTCTATAACACCGTTAATACTACTTCCATAGTATTCCTTGAATATTCGACTAACGTATGTTTTTGTTCAATGTAATTTTTCATGATATTTAATAATACAGGCTATTTATATTTGCGAGAAAGTATTATTATTTTGAAAATAGGTTGTACAAATTTTTTATGAATTGGCATTGATCATCATGAATTTCAAGAAATATAAAAGCTATGCTCTTTACAAATTCTTATGAATTTTCTATAATAAAATAATAACACTAAAATACAATAAAGAAACAATTGGTAATTCTATAGACTCTAAATGATCACAAAGTAATTAGATAACATTTTGAAGGTTTTAAATCAATCCCGTCTTGATGATAGCGCTACAATAACTAATATACACAGACAAAGGTGCGCTTATAAACGAGTATTTTTAATAAAATATTAAGAGTAATTACTCAATTAAAATTCTAATGAGGTCCTCTAGCCCGGCATGACCACTGACGATAAACTCGCCCATTAAATTAAACATCTATTTACTTTATTACATCTCGTTCGATGATTTTTTTATGCATTCCGTATAATAAAACGATTAAATGCAAGTTCTAAAGATGTATTTTGTTGAATTTAAGTAATTAATATTTATTATGGTCTGTTTTTTTTTCAAGTCTGTCAAAATAAATAAACGTTGTTTTTATTTTTAATTATTAGAGGAATTAAGAGCCCGCAGTTTATTTTATTTGTTTTGTAAATGTCTTATATAAACACAGGAATTAAATTTTAGTCATGAAAGTGTAAAGGTTCACTCAGTGCCTCTATTGGCGCCCCTTGGCAAACGTTAATTGAAAGATGACGTTCAAATTCATAAAGCTAATAATCAAGATTTATTTAGAAACTAAAACACAACGGAATATCAAAAAAAATGTCAGTGTGATATTTGACTGATTTGAAAATCAAAAGAGTTGAAATATATATTATTTGTACTCCTTGCAAGTTATACTATTCGGTAGTTTTTATACCAATTTCTATGTCCGTATAAGTTTCTATCCTT
The DNA here is from genome assembly GCF_905220365.1 of Vanessa cardui. Lineage (NCBI taxonomy): Eukaryota > Metazoa > Arthropoda > Insecta > Lepidoptera > Nymphalidae > Vanessa > Vanessa cardui. Next base: position 5,624,626 of record NC_061139.1, read on the forward strand.
AAGTTAATTATGCTTCTAAAAAAACACAACAAAAAGACAGTAAATATTAAACAAAGTAGCCGAGACTAATTACTGAAAAATACACAGTTTTCATTACGCAAGCTATAAGGTCACTGACATCCTGATAAGGCCTGCCCCGCTTTAGTCAAGACCATGGTTCGATGAAATATTTTGATGAGAAAGATAAATTAATTATATAGCCCTGCTCACTAATAAACGTGCAAAATTACTTATCGATACTACTGGATAAATGTGAAACCTGAATGAAAAGCAGTGATGGTAAGTTGAACTCTCTTTAATGATGTCTCAATTTGGATACGTACCTTATAAAGTTCGTTAGTCTCGATCGTAGTACGTTTGTAAGGATATTATGTATTACGTAAAACGCTTAATACGGCAGCGGATTAAAAACATTAATAGCTTAATTAGGAATGAAATTAATCGCATAAGATTAAAACTTTGATATTCATTTAAGAATATAATCTGCTTATGCAACGAGTAGTTTTACTGCGTTCAAATAATTTAAGAATACATTTTAGTGTAGTCTGATTCTCGTTGTTTTTATCGATGTTATCTATACAATTATTTTTATGTATGGCTGATGATTTTTAATTTTACGCACACCACTGTGACCGATGTCATACCGTACGGTATTTCATGATATGATGTATTATACGAGCAAAAATATTTATCTTATAAACTTTCCACTACAATTATTGAAATGATCAAGAAAGCATATTACGATAAATGCCTTACTTTAAAGCGATGGCCCTCGTTATGGCTCATTTAAAAGCAGTTACCGCGACCCGCGAACGTCTTGATAACTGAATAAAGTGGCACAGTGTATCGAATAAACTTACCATATATCGATAATTGTAAGGTAACCAACATGATAAGGTCCCCACACTATTGTGCATAATTCCTTTCGGTATTACTAAATTATATAGTGCTCAGTTCTCGTACCTACCAGCCACCTCCGACAACCGGTCTTAAGGAATCAGAGATCGTTCGAAAATTTGAACTGAATTTCCTTCGATATTTATTTTGAACTAATATTTAATAAACAATTCAATATATGTGTTATATATATTTTTTATGTATAGTACATTTTAAATATTACTCTCATTTAAAAATCCGCCTTCGTTAAATTATATTGTTTTCTAGTGTAAACATTTAATTCAGTAAAATGTTCGTAATTCTATAAATATTTTTATTTAATTTTAAACATATATTGTTAAATAATACCAAAACTAAAATATATCAAGCATGAAAATTATACAGAACACCGTCATCGCAATCTAGATGTCCTGACGGTTCGAATCACACATCACATTATAAATTCATCGCGGGCGCAGGAAGTTTATTCCAATTTGATTTTAAAAAAAAGCCTTATCTATATAAATAAAATTGAATTTTTATCTTTATAAAAAATGTCACAAATACTTTTATGTATCAGTATTCAAAAATATACTATAAAATATTAATTTTCTATTAGACGATATTATGCATTAATGTAAATCATTAACGTATATAACGTATTAAGTATACACAAATAAAAATTAAAATAATTACATTTGCAAATCATGTCCGTGTGGAATGGTCGCATTAGTTCTAGCAGCATTTCCTTTTGATCGCAATATCGATCATCTTGAGCCAAAAATGAAACTACTGTCAAAAATTTTATGTAATTATAGCTAGGATCTAGAATAATGTCATTTAATTCGATTTAATTTAAATGTAATATTATAATATAACCATTAGCACAAAGTAGAATACACCCCCTGTGAATCGGCGACTAATTCTGGTCGAGTTTTTCGTAATAAACTCGATCGTATTCGATTTACTCGCTTACTTTTGCCGCTTCGAATTAATTTGCACCGCTATGATGTGATTTAAGAAAGCGGTGTTATGAAACGTGTATGTTTACATGCAAATCGACCGAATAAGACGAACAGTTTTCATTTTATAGTTCGTTAAATTGATCACATTGACATTGTACAAACTATTTTAATAAGCATCTCAAATTAGTTTCGGTGTAAAGATAAAAACTGTTGTTAATTTATATAATATTAAATATTATTAATAAGAGGTATTTTATAAGACAAATATGTACATGCAGGATCTTCAAAGATTAAATTTTCCTCTACTTTACTATTGATATAGTGATTTATCATTCGTGTTAAATGAACAAAACTTTACATAATAAAAATAAATTTGCACTACTATGCAATAGATAAAAATACATTCGTATTTCAAAAGTCAATTTCTTTCGATATTTCGATCTAAGACACCCGCTGTGATCGAGTATTGTAAAGTTCTATTTAGATTTGATATAAAAAAAAGTACACCATTAAATATGTCACAGACTCTGAAAAATCTATTACAACTAGGTTACACTTACTGACGATAATTTTGTAACGTAACTTTAATTGTACTTCTTTGAACCTGCGAGAAAATAATATATATAAATTAGTTTAAAATCGATAATTTTAGATATCACTCGATTTTTTTATTTATTTAAAGAATGTTTATCTGGTACTTTTATTTCAAAAATAGAACCCTGTAAAGGGCATTGAACTTTGTATAGAATAAATAAAGAAATAACCATATACTTGTCGATACCATATATGTATCTGATATGAGGATTATTTCACCCATTCTCACTCACTCATTTAACTCCTTCTTTGATAAAACACTTTATATTTAAAATTGTTATGTCGCTAAGTTTATCCCTTAAAAAAATCCAATTGACAATCAATTACGATTAAATTGTGAACAATGATAGAAAATACTCCTCATTTGTAACTATCACGATAACTAAGTAACTAAAACACTGCTTCCAGAATTACGTACCACATTCGGTTACGAAATATTACGAAAGCAGAGGACATACGGGTGGCCCTAATGTTGCAAGAAGTCATTTAGTCATCATATATCGTTACAAATATTTTTTTTATATTTTATGTAATGATTATGCGCCGAAATTATGTGAATTACTTGTAAGATTGTATGTATATTGTACTACTTGTTTGTGTTGTGCGTGTAATGAACAACACATACCTAAATTTAATGACACAATTAAATAAAAAATATCGTAATTTAACAGTTTAATAGGTTATAAGTAATTATTAATTGGCTTGCATAAAGCCCTAAAAAAACTACAAGCTCTTATAAAATTTAAAGTTCTTCCAAAAATCATACATTATACTAAGGATTTTTTTTAAGATATTTTTAAATAAGTATTTAATATTATTTATGCATAAATTCAAACTGCTACCAATTTCAAAATATTACGCCCACACACGATCGAAATAATTAAAACAGACCGGTCCAGTCGATTTTAGATAAATGATTTATTCTAACTTAATTTGAATAATCGGAGCACATTTTAATATTGTTTTTCAAACAAAGTAGCAAAGGGTTTTATATTTCGTTTCATTTCAATTAAATAAAAGAAGAAAACCTCTTACGTAATTTTATAAAAAAATATTCCTCTCTTCAAAGCGCAAGTAAAGAAAGATTGACTTAATTTAATTTAAGTTTTATATAGGTATATATATATATATATATATATATATATATATATATATATATATATATATATATATATATATCAATCAATTTATTTTATACTCGATACAATCCTTTTGACGACAGACAAATATTAGATTCCAATGATCTAGGTCCGTCCGAAATTTATAAATTAAAGTTACATATCAAAATAAATAATAAATTATGACTGATTTCGTAAACATAATCAAACAATACTGACCTCTCTATATTATTAGTATGAATGTGATTCCTGCCAATAACTGTGTGTCCCTCCACCGTCGAACGTTCACCTTCCATAGTAAAAAGCGAGGCGGAGTTCCGAAACGAGATCGAATTCCATCGTAATGAGCTCGGAAGACACGCATGCCTTAAATCGTCCCGCAATCTGATTAATTAGCCAGATGTATGCGCGAAATGCGCACCCGCACTTCTTACACCCACACCGAACTTGGGAGATAATGTATACCTACTTGGACTATTCAAATTTGTTTCGTATTTTATTGCTTAATATAGGTTGAGCTTTTTATTTTAATTATCACTTGGTTAAATTAAAGATGTCGATACGATTTATTTTATATAATTATTTATGTATTGGAGAACGCGTAAAAACACGCACTTATATTATATACGTTAACATTGAATAAACATTTATTTAAAAAAATATTAATTATTAGCCCTTTACTTGGTGGACCAGGTAAACTTTGTTTGGTGTGACATTAGCCTATCTTTGCAATACATAGGTATTGTAAAGATAGGCTAATGTTTCCTACAGCCCCACTCAATATGGGTGACTAGTACGATCTGGTTTTCTGCTTTATAAAAAAATATATTTTGTATAATAAAAACCAAAGTTAAATTATATCAAAAGCACCGACAAGAATCTCAATTAAATTACATAGCGCTGTTGTTTTATTATATTTATTTTGCCACCTTTGAAACACCTACGTACATATTTATATTTATACATATATTTATTTATAATTGAAGGATATTTGCATATACGTATCAAATGATTTATATTGATTCTAAATTGAACGCAAAAAAGGTGTAAATGTTTTACAAAACAGATATTCAATTCCACTGCAAATTGTAGCAATCGTATTAGTTAACTATTTATGCAAAGCCCATTTATCTTGTAATAATACATATAATTATTATATAATCTATATTTACAGGGATTTCTTGTACGAAATCTCGTACATGTTTCTATTGTACTTCTTTTATGAAACGGCACCTTTAATAAGTGAAGCAACACATAGTGTTCCTCGCATTCCACCCTTGTTAGTGAAACATAATATAATCTATAATGAATTAGTAGTCTACCATTGTAAAATGAAATCTCTACATCTTAAAATAGATGAAATATATGAGAGCAACTCAAATTGACCCCTTTATAAAGTACTACATAAAACATGATAAATCGATCGTTGAACCGATACGTGTCTAGTTGAAAAGGCGGTCCAGTAACCCCAGCGTTTTCACTCTCGATACCATCCCGCTATTTTCTAAGATACAGTTTTTCATTTGGTCACTTCGACTACGAGACGACTGGTTTCACTGATTGGTCATTGAGTTACAAGTTTTTGCATGGACGTCCTATCCGATTTATGAACGAAATGTCTTTATATTGAGTTAATTTATTTTTTAATCTGTTCATATTCAGGCTTCACCTGAAAAAAAAGTTTTTACATACAGAAATATAGAAATAACTTTTAATGTTCAAGAACAATGATTCTTAGTCTTAATAATAAAACGTAGTAATAATTTTAGTCTTTAATATAAAAAAAATTAATTGATCAATTATACGTACATTAAATATTGTC